>NC_080692.1:19414954-20092086 GCF_030445035.2 Dasypus novemcinctus | reverse complement strand
ATCAGTACTGCACGTGGGCCAGCTCCATGCAGGTCAGGAGGCCGGGGTTTGAACCCTGGACCTCCCATATGGTAGGCGGATGCTCTATCAGTTGAGCCATGTCTGCTTCCCTAAATTCATTCTAGTGTGTTAGGCTGATGTGGGGAGGATTTTCTCTCAGTGGGCCATGGCCCCATTGCGCCGTGTAATAGGTTAGCTAGTTAGTCCAAGGGCCATTCGAATGGGTTTTAGGACTTTATCCCTACACAAGAATTTAGTCTGAACCTTTTGCCTGCCTCGTTGAAAGCACTTTGCGTTGATTTAGCCCCTGGGGTGGAGTTAGGCCTATAGTCTTCCTACAAAATCTTAACATCAACACCAGCCTACGCAGTGAGGACTTCTTTTCTCCCTGGTGTGATGGTCCCTGATGGCCACGTGACGTATCAGCAAGGGCATCAGGCCAGGAGTCAGGAGACAGGAGTGCAAGTTCCACATGTGCAACACCATGAGTAATGAAAATGATAAGCTCTAGAATGTTAAGTGCCTGTTACGTCCCAGGCACTGAGGCCTTTGCATGGCTTTCTTATTCACTGTGTGACCTGGGCCCTGTGATTTCCCCTCTTGTCTGTTTCCTTACCTATAAAACAGAGATGACATCCCTTCCCAGGGAGGTAGAGAGGGTGCAGTAAGATAACGTATGTGAGAGTCTTTGGAAAGAACACAAAGGGGCGCGGGTATGCCCTCTTCTCACCAAAGAGGCAAAATGCTTGTCTTCGGGCCTTTGAAGGGTCTGCGATGCCCAGAGGAGGGAGGTTGGCAGAGCTCTGGCTGATGGCAATTTGATAGCCCAGCTTTGTGAGGGCAGCATATGAGGCCTATGGTGGTGTGTGTCTGTCACCTGAGATGGGGTATTTGTCTCCTGACATAAATGTGACACCTGTTGCAGGAGAAACGGGCCCTGGCAGGTGGTGCTCAGGGAGGAGAGAGGCAGCCAGGAGCAGGCAGAGTTCGCTTACCAGAGGGCAAGTGACAAGTGTCAGTAGCTAAATCAGCACATTCTTTAGCTAGCTCCAGCTCTCCCCAGGGGGCTAAGCAATGCCTGGGTATCCAGTGGCAGGATTATTGCAGAGGCAAAGACAGGGGAAGAGGAAGTGCCCAAATGCCCGGCACCTGTGCGCTCAGTGACTACTTGAGAGGTGATGGATGGGTGGATGACCAAAAAGCAATATGCACAGAGCATACGGTGTTCTTTATTGCACCTGTACTTTGCTACCACTGAGTCTGTCCTGACCCACAGTCTGCTTACTTCTCTGGTCAGTGAGCACAGAGAGAAGATGGTCAGAGAGCTCCTGGCCACCTGCAGTTTACAACATTTAACGGGCTGAAATACCCAACTCCAAAAACTGCAAACTCAGCGATTGCTAGGGGAGGGAATGCCCATTGAGTACTTAACTGCAGATCAGACCCACGCTAGGTATTCGGCTTGCATAATTTAGTACCCATGGCAGTCTTATGGGGCAGGTGTTTTTATCTCCACCATGCAGATGAAGAAACCAAGTTCAAAGAGGTTAGATTACTTACCAAGCAGTCACAGTTTGTACATGGTAGGTGTAAGTGAGGTGTTTCTGACTCCAGTGCCTTGCTTGTCTTCCTGCTATATCTTGAAGTCTACAAAGGGATTTTCCTGCTCCTTAAATTACTGAATGGTGAACCGTTGACTCTCCCAAGTTCCCAGGTTTGTCAAGGCCACCAGGGGATGGGGACCTGGCTAGGTTCCCCACCCTCCTATCTCCAGAGTAGACCTTTCCTTGGCTACTGAGAGAGCCACCTCTTACCCTCCCAGCAGATGCCAGGACAAGGGAAGGTGAAGACCCACAGTGATAGCTCAATCTTTTGATCTTGGCATAAGTTGTCTCACCTCTGGTGTGACTCCCAAAGGTCAAAGGATTTGGCAGGAGCTGAAAATCAGTCTATGAGAAAGTATATGCGTCTGAGACGTATCATAACGCCCAGTGTTAGAGCAAATTGTATTTTTTTAAAAGAGCTATTTGTTTATTTCCCCCACCACCACCACACACTTGCACTTGCTGTATGCTCTCTATGTCCATTCGCTGTGCATTCTTCTGTGTCTGCTTGTCTTCTCTTCTCATCTTCTCTTTAAGAGGTATTGGGAACCAATCCCGGAACCTTCCAGCATGGGAGAGAAGCACTCAGTTGCCCAAATCACCTCAGCTCCCTGGTTTGTTGTGTCCCTCACTGTCTCTCCTCTGTGTCTCTTTTTGTTGTATCACCTTGTTGCACCAGCTCTCTGCATTGCACAGGCCAGTTTGCTTTTCACCAGGAGGCCCCAGGTATCAAACCCAGGACCCTCCATGCGGTAGACAGGAGCCCAACCGCTTGAGCCACATCTGCTTCCCCAAATTGCATTTTTATTGGTGTTTCCTCATAACTTCTCTAGACCTAGATGGTGTTTAGCTCTAAGAGCAGTGTCAAGGGAAAGAGCTGTAGCTCAAGCAATTGAGCTCCTTTTTACCACGTGGAGGACCTGGGTTAGATCCCCAGGACCTCCTGATAAAAAAAGAAAGAAAAAAGTCATCCTAGACTTGTGGGGAGAGGTGCAGGCCCCCATGTGACGCGGAGAGGCACAGGCCCCCACGTGGCAAAGCGGCGCACCAAAAAGACGATAACGTAGCCAGATAGAAAAAAAAAAAATAGCAAAGTCAAGGAGATGGGCCAGTCATTCCAAGGTGGAAGCAGGGCAGGGTCTGCCCTCCCTCTCCCCAGAGGGTGTAGGTGACGTTCGTTCTTTCTCCCCACTCCCCGTGTGCTCGCCCCACCCCACGAGCCCCAGAATCCCCCTTCCCCAGAGCATGCCCCTGCCCTGAACTAGTCAGACCTGCTCCTGGCTGCCAGCCGGCCAGCCATGGAAACAGGAGCGTCCTTGATGGCAGAGGATCAACCTGCAGAAGGCCCTCGAGCCGCGGCGTGCGCGGAGCTCTGCTGTTTGTGCAGGAGCGCCGAGGCGCAGCCTCCCAGCCGAGGGCTCTGTCCCTGGGACGCCTCCAAGTCTATGCCAAAAATGCCCCACGGGAGGAAGCGCTGGCTTCTGAGTCAGAGAGGCTCTCTGTTCTGGTCCTGCCTGTGGACCAACCAGTTCTGTGACTTCAAACTCCCTGAGCCGCTCTTTCCCCATCAGCAAAATGGGGGTGATCAGACCTGGCCTACAAATGAGCGCATGCCCGTCGTAAGCTCTAAAGGGCTACGCGAAAGGTAAATATGTAAGAGAAGCACTCCTGTGTACCCCGCCCCCCTGAGGTCCTCCCCAGCCCACGTCTCGCGTGTGGCTCCCTGCCGCCCCCTCCCTCTACATCCGCGCTGATGCCAAAGGTGGCTGCTCCCTCCTGAGTTGGTGGGCGGTGCCGTCTAGTCTGGGTCCGAAGGCTGTCCTTGTGTCTCCTCAGGGCTGCCTGTGATGCTTCTGCCCCCTGCCGGCTCCCAGTGCAGGGGGGTCGTCAGCCGGGCTCCGCAGGGTCATGGGGACGGCGTGATGAAGCTGTTGGAGAGGCAGTAGCAGCCCAGGGGAAAGCCGCCTGAGCACTTGGCAGTCTTTGCTAAGTGACCCTGGTTAAGTCCTTCAACCGGCCTGGGTCCCGTTTTCTCATCTGTGAAATAAAGACCATTTGATCATGAAAGTCCCTTCCAGCTCGTCACGGTCTATGATTCCAGGATACGGCTAATGATGATTTGGCTCCACGTAGTCACGGTCCAACGGTACTGCCGAGCCGTTCTCCTTGCCCAGTAGAGGCTCCACACCTGGGGAATAGTGGTGGCTGGCCACAGGGCTTTTTAAAAAAAAAAATTATTTTTTATTTATTTCTCTCCCCTCCCCACCCCCAGTTGTCTGCTCTCTGTGTCCATTCGCTGTGTGTTCTTCTGTGTCTGCTTGTATTCTTGTCAGCGGCACCGGGAATCTGTCTCTTTTTGTTGTGTCATCTCCCTGAACCAGCTCTCCGTGTGTGCAGCGCCACTACTGGGTAGACTGCACTTTTTTCACGTGGGGTGGCTCTCCTTACGGGGCGCACTCCTTGCGCGTGGGGCTCCCCTACGCGGGGGACACCCCTGCATGGCAAGGCACTCCTTGCGCGCATCAGCACTGCACATGGGCCAGCTCCACACGGGTCAAGGAGGCCCGGGGTTTGAACCCTGGACCTCCCATGTGGTAGGCCGACGCCCTATCCATTGGGCCAAATCCGCTTCCCCCCTGAGCTTTAATTCCTCCCCCCACCTCCCCCCCAGGGCAGCCCCAGGTGTCCTCGCTTGCTCCTGAATGCCCGTGTGCACCCCAGCACCTTCCTGTTTCCTTCCTCGTACCCACCGTGGGTTGGCTTTTGCCTTCCTAGATGTGCATCGCCAGCCAGTTCGAGAGACTTCCGGGTACCGCCGTCATCAGTCACACACAGCCTCCAGATCAACCCAGGAATAGCCAAACCTTAAGCTTCCATCTCTAGCAGTTTAGACATTTGACCAACACGAGTCTCAGGCCCACCCTCTCCTGCCTCGCCCAGCTCTGTTTCCACCAGGAGCCTAGAGATCAATGGTGGGGCCATCTGCACAACTGCTAATCCCCTGCTCTTTCCCTGAGCTCTGAGGAAAGGGATTGAGCTGGAGAGAGAAAGCGTTAAGGGGAGCCAAGTGCAAAGGGACAAATAGCGTATGATCTCACTGATGTGAAATAATTAGAATATGCGAATTCAGCGTCAGAAGCTGGAATACAGCTTACCGGGGTCGGGAGTGGGGAATGGGACGTTAATGCTTATATAGCACAGAGTTTCTCTTTGGAGTGAAGGTAAAAGTTTGGTGATGGATGGTGGTGATGGTAGCACAACTTTGGGAATATACTTAACACCATTGAAGTGTATACTTGAACTGGTTAGAATGGAAAATTGTATGGTGTATATATGTTACTACAATAATAAAAAAATGTAAACTGGACCAAAACAAAAAGGAAAAAAAGGCATAAAAAAAGCAGTGAGGGGGAAAGGAGAAAGTTAGTTTCATTGCCTTGTGCAATCATTTCTCCCCAGCTGCTTTTGGGAGAAGCATCTGGGGAAGAATCAACCAGTAGTGGGTTAACATTGGGTAGGGAGCGGTCCATTTCCACCTTGCCTGGCTCCTCTGATTCCTGGAAGGCAACAAGTTCTAGTAGGATGTGAACTCTTTACCTCCCTCTACCCTGTTGACCTTGGCCAAGTTGCTAATTGTCTCCCCCACTGCCCTTTGTACCCCCCATATGAAGAGGGGTGAGGAATGGACAAAGGGGAAATAATTACCTCTACTATAACCCCCAAATTTTACAGATTCATGAGGTCTTCCGGTTATGTTGACCTCTCTCTCGTCTTTGCCTTCTGTAGGGTATGGCAGCTGGAAAGAACTGGCCAAGGCACTGGCCAGCAGGAACATTCCGGCTGTGGATCCAAATCTCCAGTTCTACCGCCCCAATGGGCTGGGCCTCAAGGTATGTGGCAGAACCAGCTGCTGGTGCCTTAGCACCACCCTCACGCATCCTTCCCAGCGGAGGGGGCGAGATGTCCAACTGCCCTCCTCAAAGGTGCTGTAGTAGTCAGAGTTCTCCAGGGAAACAGAACCTATAGGAGATATCTGTAAACAGTACGAGATTTTATAAAATTATCTCATGTGAACGTGGGGATGCACAAGTCCAAATTCCATAGAGCAGGCTACAAGCCAGGGACTCGAACAAAGGTCCTCATTGAGTTCCCCAGGAGATGCTGGCTGTCTGAAGTAGAGATGGAAATTCTCGCTCTGAATGCTGAAATCACTTCTTTTAAGACCTTCAACTGATTGGATGAGACGTCACTCACTGCTAACAGCAATCTCCTCGGTTGATTTTAGATGTAACCAGCCATCTATGCAATCATTTCACTGATGATTAAAGTCCATGAGATGCCCTTGGATTACAATTAGTCCAGTGCTTGCGTGACCAAATAACTGGGCACCATTACCTGGCCAAGTTGACACATTAGCCTAACCATCACAGTCTACCCCTTGTCAACTTGACAGCCATACCTTAAGCCATACTTAGTCTCTAAATAAAGACAATAACAGACATATATGTATTTTTCTGCTTAAGAATACTCAACTGTCCTGCAAACAACTGGAAATGCACTAATCCCTCCAGAATAGTGTGCAAATCCTTGGATAATATTCACTCTTAAAGTTGACATCCTTAATAATATGTCAACTTATGTCATATGATAAGGGGATAGGATAGGAAAAAAAAAGAATCATTTTATGTATGTATACAAACATACTCATAATCAAAAAAGGAAGAATTATTCATAGGAAGCAGATGTGGCTCAAGCGATTGAGCTCCCACCTACCACATGGGAGGTCCCAGGTTCAGTTCCCAGCGCCTCCTAAAGACAAGCAAGACAGTGAGCTGACGTGACAGGCAGACACGGCAAGCTGACCCAACAAGATGAAGCAATAAGAGACACAAGGAAAAACATAATGAGAGACAAAACAAAGCAGGGAGTGGAGGTGGCTCAAGCAATTAGGTGTTTCCCTCCCACATCCTAAGTTCAGTTCCTGGTGCCTCCTAAAAGAGAAGCCAGCACACAACAAACAGACACAGCAAATGTAAGCAAAGAGGGAGAAATAAATAAAATAAACCTTAAAAAAAAATTCATGACCATTACAGTCCTCTTTGCTGTAACTGGTCACGTGGTCAAAGTTTGTATTTATCACTACCTTCTTCCACCACCCATTCCATGTTCCCTTTACCCTCAGCAAGCACCTCGGGGCTATGGTGCTTTGCCTGGTGAGGTGACCCAAACCTTCACTCCTGAAGCTTCTGGGCCATTATTAGTCCTGTCTGGATTGGGTTGTTGCAATTTTCCATTGACTTTAATCACAGGGCCTGGCAGGACTAAGAGATGCCCTAGGGGAGCTCCTGTATTCCAGGCAAGCTCTTCTTTACCTCCATTGTGTAGGTGCAGTCCTATATCCTCTTGATCAGCTTAGTCACCCCAGCCAGTACAGTAATTCCCTTCTTTGGCTGTTGATTCAGAGACATGAAGAACCCAAAGTGGCCAGGTGGCAGTCTTAACTTCCAGTTCAATAGAATCTTTTTTGTGTTCCCTGGTGGTAGCACTCCTTCTTTTGGAACCAAGATCTGTAGACCAGCAGAGCTTAAGGTGGCAGGGACAGGAAGCACGAATTTTCCTAGTGGATCACTAAGGATAATAGTGATTGGTACAATTCCTATTTCCACCCCCAATTCCTAGACCCATGAATCCTGGCTATGGGAGAAACAACACCATAGAGTGGATGCTGATTTAGAGCATACACAGCCTCCTGGATAACATTGCCGCAGCCCTGCAAGGTATTGCTGCCTAGTTGATGCTGTAATTGAGTCCTCCAAAGACCATTCCACCGTTCTATCAATCCAGCTGCTTCACAGTGATGGGGATCATAGTAAGACCAGGGAATTCCATGAGCATATGCCCATTCTCACACATCATTTGCTGTGAAATGGGTTCCTTGATGAGAAGCAATGCTGTGTGGAATGCCATGGCAGTGGATAAGACGTTCAGTAAGTCCACAGATGGCAGTGTCAGAAGAAGCATTGCATGCAGTGAAGGCAAACCCATATCTGGAGTACGCGTCTATGCCACTTAGAACAAATCACTGCCCCTTCCATGGTGAAAGTGATCCAATGTAATTAACTGCCAGCAGGTAAGAGGCTGACCACCTTGGGGAATGGTGCCATATCAGGGTCTGAGTGTAGGTCTCTGCTACTGGCAGATTGGACACTCAGCAGTGTCTTCTGCTAAGTCAGCCTCGGTGAGTGGAAGTCCATGTTGCTGATCCCATACGTAACTTCCAGTCCTACCACCATGGCCACTTTGTTCATGAGCCCGTTGGGCAATGACAGGTGTACTTGGGAAAGAGACTGACTGCTATCCACAGAACAGGCCATCTTATCCGCTTGATTATTAAAATCTTCCTCTGCTGGGGAGCAGATATAGCTCAAGCCTGCTCCCCATGTATGAGGTCTCAGGTTTGATTTCTGGTACCTCCTAAAAACAAAACAAACAAACCAAACGACCAACTCTCATTGGGGAACAGATGTAGCTCAGTGGTTGAGCACCTGCTTCCCATATACATGGTCCTAGGTTCATTCCCTGGTACCTCCCCCCCAAAAAATTTTCCTCTGCTAAGGTAAGCATTCCTGTGGGACAAATATTGTCATGTTTTTTGCCCATGCAGAAACATATCCATGTACCTCTTTCCTAGACTTTTTTGTTGCCAATTTTCCAATCATGTTCCTTTCCATCCAGCCAAACCATTGGCAACAGCCCACGAAGCAGTGTACAAATGCACCTCTGGCCATTTCTCCTTCCAAGCAAAATGATCACCAGTGCATTGCCTGAATTTCTGCCCACTGGGAGGATTTGCCCTCATCACTGTCCTTCAGGGATGTCCCAGAAAGGGGTTGTGGTGCTGCTGCCGTCTATTTTTGGGTGATATCTGCGTATCATGCAGAACCATCTGTAAATCAGGCCCAAGTTTTCTCCTCCTCAGTCAATTGATTATAAGGAACTCCCCAAGAAACCAAAGCTGTGGGCTGGGAAAGAGAAGGTAATGTGGCGGGAGTGGTGACCATGGGTATTTGGGCCACTTCCTCATGTAACTTACTTTAGGACCTCCTCGAGCCTTATCTTGGATGTACCACTTCCACTTTATTGTGAAATGCTGCTGTGCACGCCCAGACCTATGGTTGGTAGGTCAGGCAATACCCAGCTCATGACAGGCAATTCCAGTCTCATGGTAACTTGGTGGCCCACAGTTAAGCATTCAGTCTCTACAAAGGCCCAGTTGTAGTGCACAGTCACTGTATTTTTGTCAATTTATCTTCTATACTCTCACATAAATGCCTTACCAATAAGTCTAGGGAAGTTGCTACTACATCCACTCAGCATGATATCATCATTATAATGGACCAATGAGATATCTTGTGAGATGGAGAGATGATGACGTTCCCTGCAGACAATATTATGACATAGTACTGGAGAGTTGATATACCCCTGAGGCACAACAGTAAAGTATACTGCTAGCCTTGCTGGCTGAAAGCAAACTGTTTCTGGTGGTCCTTACCGATGGCAATTAAGAAAAAAGAATTTGCCAGATCAATAGCTGCATACAGATACCAGGGCATATGTTCATTTGCTCAAGCAATGATACCACACCTGGGACAGCAACTGCAATTGGAGTCCTCACCTGGTTAAGTTTACGATAATATGCCTCCAAGATCCATCTAATTTTTTCACAGGCCAAATAGGAGAGTTGAATGGGGATGTGGTGGGAATCACCTCCCTGCATCCTTCAAATCCTTAATGGTGGCACTGAGCTCTGCAATCCCTCTAGGAATCTGGTATTGCTTTTGATTTACTATATTACTAGGTGGGGGCAGTTCTAGTGGCTTCCACTTGGCCTTTCCTACCATAATAGTTCTCACTCCAAAAGTTAGGGAACCAATGTGGGATTCTGCTAGTTGCTGAGTATGTCTATTCTAATAATGCATTCTGGAACTGGGGAAATAACCACAGAATGGGTCTGGGGACCCACTGGACCCACTGTGAGACGAACCTGAGCTAAAAATCCAGTGATCACCTGACTGCCATAAGCTCCTACTCTGACTGGTGGACCACAGTTACATTTGGGTCTCCTAGAATTAATGTTATTTTTGAGCCAGTGTCTAATAACACCCAAAATTTCTGGTCATTTCCTTTTTCCCATTTGCAGTTATGCTGGTAAAAGGCCATAGGTCTTCTTGGGAAAAGCTGGAAGGAAGATTATTAGTATGCATTTTTGGCAGTTTAGCAGGATCCTTCCCTAAGGGACTTGGCCTTCCCCTCATCCAAGGGGCCCTGGGTCTTTAAACTTTCTCAAGCCTGGAAATTAAGGGACCATGACTCTCTTTCTGTAATTCAAGTTAGGGTTTTGTAGAGGTAACCAGCCATCTATGCAATCAACTCATTAACGATTAAAGTCCATGACGTGCCCTTGTATTACAATTGGCCCAGTGCTTGCTTGACCAAACAGCTGGGCACCATTACCTGGCTGAGTTGACACATAAAGCCTAACCATCACAGAAGGGGCCTGGTTAACCTGTTTCTGTCTTGTCACATAGTTCTTGGAGTTCCAGATGCCATCGTCTGAGCCTCTCTAGGCACGCCGCCTCCATCTCAGACAGAATGGAGGCTGGAGGCAGGACCCCCAATATCCTGCCTCTTGCTGGCGTGAGGTCTAGGGTGGGTGCTTTGGTGATGATACCCAGTGCTGGTGCTAAGAGTCAGAGGTGATGAAGAAGAGGTGCCCCCCTCTGCTGGCAGTACCGATCTGTCAGTGACCTTTCTCACTTTAGTGTTTTTTGGGCCAGGGGTCCCCAAGGAGGCAGGACTAGCTCAGGATTGGGGTTCGGGAAATTGCGGTCCAATTTGTCTGGAGTCCTTAGGTTGAGCCTCTGGTCTAGAGCAGGCATGGATCCCCAGGGCTGGACAGGAAGCAAGTGGACCCTGTGGGCCTGCACAGGAAGGAGGGTGGGGCCGTGGACACCCACGTGTTGGGACAAGTATGTAAATTACAACTCTGGGCGACCCTGGGAAGATGTAGAGAAAGAATCCTGCCCTCAGGATTCCAATCTAATTTCTTTTAAAGTTTTTTTCCCATATGGGAAAGACAGAGGAAGTTCAGAAAGCAAAGGAACCTCAGGAGTATATTCCTGAGGGATTACAATGTGAATAATACATGTGCATGTCCCTAAATTAATAAGCTTCTGCAGGGCAGGGACTGTGTCTTCTGACTCTTCCTCCCCAAAGACACTTTCAAGGGACCCCAAACCCTGTCCTGCCCCCAGTCCGAGTGCCCCCATCAGGTGCACTCTCCATTCTCCCCCTAGGACCAAGAAGATGGCCGAGGTGGGAGCAGCAACAGCAGCTACTTGAAGTGGAACAAACCTGTCCCCTGGCTCTCAGAGGTAAGGGACTCTACTGTCTCTGTTTTCTGAGAAGACTAAAAATGTATGTTTTTACAGATAATTCCAGAGACCACAGAAAAATGTTCTATATAATTATTGAAAATGTTTAGCAAGTGTTCCAGGCTCATTGAATTTTCTCCTCAAAGAACTTGCTGAGGGCTACTCTTTTCCAGACCCTTTGCTTATATCATCCGCTGTCAGCTTTGCAGCCCTATAAGATCGTATCATTATCCTCATTTACAGGCAGGAAAACAGGGTTCAGGAAAGGTGCCTAATTTTCATGGCCACATCAATCTCCAGTCTTAAAATAGACAACCCAAACTGTCTTTCTTGGCCCCTTAAATTCTATAAAATATTCCAGGAAGAAAGGAGACTATTGCTAAATAAGTTTAGAAAACTGTATATTGCATCCGCTTCTTGGAAATTCCCATTAGCACAGGTTTTGTTTCCTTGGCTCCTCAAGCAAATACCATGCAATGGGCTGGCCTAAACAATGGGGATTTATTAGCTCATGAATTTGAGGCTAGGAAAAAAGTCCAAATCAAGGTGTCATCAAGGTGGTGCTTTCTTCCAAAAAGCTCAGCGTTCTGGGGCTGGCTGCTGGTGATCCTTGGCCTTGGGCTGCTCTGACATACAACAGTGTACTTGGCTCCTGGCCTTTCCTTTCTCTTCTGGGTTCCATTGACTGTCAGCTCCTTTCTTCTTGTGACTTTTTCTCTGAATTTCTTTCTGCTTGTAAAGGACTCCAGTAATAGGATTAAGACACATCCTGCCTAAGTTGGACCACACCTTAACTGAAGTAACCGAATGAAAAGGTTCTGCTTACAATGGGTTCACACTCACAGGAGTGGATTAAATTTAAGAACATGTTTTTTCTAGCTCCACACCACTGCAAGCATATTCAAATTTCTGAGAAGTCTGCAATAATCTCTTAAACTTTAACTCAGCACATCCCGAACTTAATTGCCTCTTGAATTGCTTTTTTTCTATGAAACACCTAATAACATTCTATGAAACTAGTGTCCAAAGGAGCGTACCTTAGGAAACTCTTCTTTAGAAAATTTTTATAGACGCAGTTAAACACTGAATAAAAGTTAGAACCTTCACAATACCTTTTATTTATAGGGGATTTGACAGATTCTTGTGTGTGTGTGTGTGTGTGTGTGTGTGTGTGTATGTGTTTTGGTGAAGAAACTGAGGCTCAGGGGGTGAATTCATATGCCCAAGTTTCCCTTAAATAAATACTTGTGCCAAGACATCATATGATTTTGTGCTTTGGGGAGGAAATCTTAAATTTGGGTTTTGTATTTTAGCCCTGGACCTGCAGCCATAGATAACTTTCGTTGGTTGGGTGGCGCTTGGCCAGCCCATTATCTTTATTCATACCTGTCACAGGTGGCTCTCTTCAACCCAGGTACTTATTTTACTTATTTTTTTTTTAAAGATTTATTTATTTCTCTCCCCTCCCCTCCCCACCCCCGTTGTCTGTTCTCTGTGTCTATTTGCTGCGTTTTGTTTCTTTCTCTGCTTCTGTTGTTGTCGTCTGCGGCACGGGAATCTGTGTCTCTTTTTGTTGCGTCATCTTGTGTCCACTTCCCATGCGTGCGGCACCACTCCTGGGCAGGCTGCACTTTCTTTCGCGCTGGGCTGCTCTCTTTACGGGGCGCACTCCCTGTGTGTGGGGCTTCCCTACGCGGGGGACACCCCTGCATGGCAGGGCACTCCTTGCGCGCATCAGCACTGCGCATGGGCCAGCTCCACACGGGTCAAGGAGGCCTGGGGTTTGAACCGCGGACCTCCCGTGTGGTAGACGGACGCCCTAACCACTGGGCCAAGTCCGTTTCCCTCAACCCAGGTACTTTAATTTCCAATTCACCCATTTGCTCTGGGGCAGGGGCACAGGGGGCAGTGTCTCTGCTAAACAAGATGTTAGGTTACCCCCACCCTGAAACTGCCTCTTTTTAAAGCCCTGAGAAAGGATGGATTACAACACTGGCATGCCTGTAGGAGGTGATGTCACCTGGTATTTTGCCCTTCCCCACCCAGAGGTAGTTTTTTGTTTGTTTGTTTTTTGAGGTCCTAGGATTGAACCAGGACCTCAAATGTAGGAACCCAGTACTTAACCACTGAGCCACATCAGCTTCCCTGAGTTGGTTTTTTCATTTGTTTTGCTTGTTGTTTGTTTCTTTGTTTTTAGGAGGCACTAAGAAGGGAACCTGGGACCTCCCATGTGGGAGGCAGGCACTCAACCTCTTGAACTATGTCCACGCCCCCAGAGATAGTATTTTGAAAAGAAAGTTCCTTAAAGATCACTGGGCCCAGTGATCCAGCCTTCCCTCCTTTAAGGATAGCTCTCATCTTAATGAACCAACTATTTTGAAGGATTATATCTCATAACATTCTGCATTTATTCATTATTAATTCCTCCACTTATTATTTCTTTGCCCATCAAGGACATATAATATATATAATGAAATAAAAACAATGAACAAATAGTAGATTACAATAAGTTTAATTTTTTTAAAGAAATTGTTGGTTTTTTGTAAGTTTGCTTGCCTGATTTCCATTTATCTTTTTTTTTAAGATACCAGGGGCTGGGAATTGAACCTGGGACCTTGTATGTGGGAAGCTGGCACTCAACCACTGAGTCACATCGGCTTCCCCATTTATCTTTATTTATTTATTTTTAATATTAAAAGTAGCTTGTAAATCCTCATTACAGTCTTCATAGACCTTCTGGGAATCACTGATCCAATCCCATCCCCTTATTTTACAGGTGAGAAAAATAAGGCCCAGAAAGGTCAAATAAAATACGTGCAGTGTGTAAACCGAGGCCAGACCCAGCTCCCTCCCCGCGCAGCTTCACGGCCCCTCCACACCATGGGCAGCTCTCTGCTCCCCTCTCTTTTCCTGTCTCCTGCCTTTTGACAGACAGTTTCCACAGGAAATCCTCAGGTTCATAACATATACCATGTATGGAACGTTTGCCAGCTGTCAGGTGCAACAACTGCCAGCTCGTACTGTCATCCCCAGTGTGTGGTGATAGCTCAGAGGTCACCTCACTCAAGGTCACAGGGCTAGCACCTCGCCCTGGTCTACCGGTGAGCGAGGACAACACGAGAAGGCCGCAATGGCCTCTTCTTTGGCTCTTTCCCTTTGGCTGGCAGCGCAGGATGTCTGAGGCCAGAGGCCACTCTTGAAAGCACTGCAGGCTTCTCCGAGAGAAACCGACACGATTGGATGGCTGCTGGGGCTAGACCTCATGGGGTATCCACTCTCAGAACTGTATTACTGTCAACCCGTGTCGCAGGACGCAGGAGCAAACCCCGATGCCAGGTTATTCATTGACCCGTCGGTGTACCTGCCCACTGACCAGACCCTCTGCTTTCCAGGACACCTCCCTGAAAACCAAAACAGCTACATCAAATAAATAAGATGAATACAGGATCTGGTCAAAGCAGGCCAGAGCGTGTGTCTGCAGAGGGCTGAGGCAGTGTCCCTCTCAGGGCGGGGCCGTGACAGGGTCTCCTGTCCCCAGGCTTTTTCCCCCAACAACCTGATTAAGATAGAATTCACATTCCACACAATTTACCCACTTAAAGTTGATGATTCAGTGGCTTTTAGTTTATTCGCCAAGTTGTGTATCCATTACAACAATCAATTTTGGACCATTTCCATGACCACAAAAAGAAGTCTGCAACCCTTAGCCATCACGCCTCAGTGTCCTCATCACACACGCATGCCCTCCCCTGCCCCCCAGCACCTGGCACCACCAATATATATATATGAAAATATATATATATATATGAAAGAAAGTAGATTTATTTATTTCTCCCCTCTCCCTCCCGTTGTCTGCTCTCTGTGTCCATTCGCTGTGTGTTCTTCTGTGTTTACTTGTATTCTTGTCAGTGGCCCCAGAAATCTGTGTCTCTTTTTGTTGTGTCATCTTGCTGCATCAGCTCTCCATATGTGCGGTGCCACTCCTGGGTGGACTGTGCTTTTTTCGCGCTGGGCGGCTCTCCTTGAGGGGCACACTCCTTGCGTGTGGGGCTCCCCTACACGGGGGACACCCCTGCGTGGCACAGCACTCCTTGCGCACATCAGCACTGCGCATGGACCAGCTGCACATGGGTCAAGGAGGCCTGGGGTTTGAGCCTTGGACCTCCCGTGGGGTAGGCAGACACCCTATCAGTTGAGCCACAACCACTTCTGCTCATCTACTTTCTATGCCTGTGGATTTCCTCCCTCTGGACATTTCCTGTAAGTGGAGCCATACAATCTGTGCTCTCTGGTGACTGGCTCCTGTCACGTGGCTTCGTGTTTTGGAGCCTCATTCCTGTTGTAGCCTGAATCAGTACTTCAGTCCCTTTTCTTGCCAGGTAATATTCCATTGTACGTAGGTTCCACGTGTGATTCATCCCTTCATCAGTGGATGGGCATTTGGGTTGTTTCCCCTTTTGCTTATTATGAATAATACTACTTACGAGCGTTTACCTACAAGTTTTTGCGTGGCTCGGCTTTCCTCTCTCCGGTGCCCGAATGCCCATCGTTGCCCCTTGTGTCTTCCGTTCACTTTGTGTCCTTCGGTCACGTTGGGGAGCTGCGGGTGGCCCCTCGGTTCATTTACAAGCCTTCCATTAGCCCGGGGGTCCTTTCATCCATTGGAGTCTCGCCGGGTCTCTGACCCTTTCCTCAAACTCCAGAGCCACCCCTTCCCTCCCTGAGTCCAGAATTCCCTGATTCAAGAGGGAACTCCTCCAGGAGAGGGGCGAGCAGAGCTGAGAAACGTCCAGGCGGGGCCTCGCGCGCGGGGACGGGGAACGCCGGCCTGCTCGGCTGCTGTGTGCCGGAGTGTTGGGGCCCGGCTCCCGTGCCGGCCGAGCAGCCGGGCGTGCCGGACCCGGGCCTTTGACGCTGGTGGTGCAGCGGGAGGCCCAGCAGTGCCCCCACCCTGCCATGATGGGCTTCTTTATTTTTTTAAATCAATTTTACTGAAACGTATTCAGAGCCATACGGTCCACCTAACGTGTACAGTCACGGCATTTGGTGTTTTCACAGCCCGCCGTGGGCTGCCGGCCTCTCCGGGGGGGCAGAGCTGACCGCTCCTGCCTCCTCCACGCCCCTCTGCGTCTCTCCTCTGCCAGGCCGTGCCGCCGGCTCGGGTGACACTGGTTTGTTGACGTCTGTCTCCTTGAGGACCGCATCCCTTTCCTCTTCAGCTCTTCAGGGGCCCCCCCCGTGGGGCTGGCACCAAGCAGACACCCGGGGCTTCTAAAAGGAAGGCAGGGACGTAGGCAGGGACATAGGCGTCCCGACACAGGTTGTGCTGGCCTTCCTGTCCCCGAGCATTTGCTCATCAGATGATGGCGATGGGCGGGGAGCACAGGAGGACGATGGCCACACCCGGGGAATCAGAGAAGGCCTGGAGAGGTGTTAGAGCAGCCGTGAGGGGAAGAACGGAAAGGGCCCTCCAACCTGGAGACGTGTTTGTAAAGGTGTGGAGAGGTGCCAGAGAGGGAGCAAGGTGTGCAATGGGGCGCGGGGCGCGCTACGGCCCGGAACGCGTGCCAGCCGGAGAGGCCTCGCTGTGCCGGCCTGAGGTTCTGTTCTGGAGCCTTCTGGGACCTTCCGAGGTTCCAGGGCGCAGGAGGATGTGATCAGATCTGCGTCCTAAAAAGACACTCGGAGGCAGTGTGCAGAATCCCTGGAGAGGAGCGGAGCTGGGGTGCGGCGGGGAGGCCGCGGTGCAGGCCCGGGGCGCTGGCGCGGCCGCAGGGGCAGGGGCAGGGGCAGCGCGGGAGCCAGCGCCTGGACCATCCGCGCTCGCCTACGCCGCCCCCTTACGCAGGGCACGCGGCCGGGTGTCCTGCGGGGGCCGCTGACCTCTCTGGTCTCGAGATCCTCGTCTCTAAAAACGAGAGACGCTTTCTCCCCTCTCTGGACGCTCTGAGCCCGTCACTGGCCTTGGCGCCTCGGTCCCCGATGCCCTGCCCTGGAGCGGGTGGGCAGAGGCCGGTGCCAGGTGCAAAGTGCACCAAAACTCGGAGAGGTGCGGATGCCGGGGGGGTGCCCACGGGCCCTCAGAGCCCCCTGTCTCCTGGGTGGGGGGGGGATAAAGCACCGTTCCAGGACCTAGATCCCGAGGGACGCTGAGGTGCTCTTCCCGCGCTGCCCCCTCCTCGCCCGCAGCTCCTGCATCTCAGGCTCCCTCCAGCTAAAGCAGGAAAGAGCCCGGGGCGGGGGTCAGCCCTGCCCTCCTCCCACCCCTGTGCCCCCTGGCCTCCTGGCCGAGCACAGCCGACCTCTCCGGTGGCTTGCCCTCCCCCGGGGACCCCTGCAAGCGTGTGGGACGCGGGCCCACGGCCCCAGCGGGCGGGAGCGGAGCAGAGGGCGCCTCTCGGGGCAGACAACTCCGACTTGTAGAGCAGACCTAAGGAATGTCACCCGAAGGAGCACAAAGTCCCCATTCTTTGCTCCCTTGAAGCCTCACCCACCCCCCACCTACCAGCCCACATTCCCTCTCCCGCCCCCGAGCTCCCCCACTCCTATTCCCGGGAGCCATGGCCGCTTCCCAGGACCCCACATTCCCAGCATGGGCCGGGCCAGTGTGCCCAGCAGGGCCTCGGTGCTGGCGCCTTGGGGAGTGACGGGCTCTCCCTGGTCTCGTCCAGATCTGGGGACCCCGGCCTACCCCTCCGGCCAAGCCACGCCTCGTGGTCAGCATTCCCCATGGGGAGCGCTCCCTCCTGCCACCCCCACCCCCCAGTTTCCGTCCCCCAACCTGGCCCGTGTCCTCCCCTCTGGACGTCCCTTCCATCTCTGCTGACTTTTCCTGGGGGCAGTTCAGATTTGGGGGGGCAGATGGGGCGGGATCTGCTCCTGGAGAGAGGGCTGGCGGCGCCACCTCCACAGCTGGAGAGTCACCCCGGAAGAGCTCTGACAGGGATAGCCCGGGCCGCTCCCCTCCCCTCGGGGCTCCCACCCTGTCTCCTGTGGGGACCTTTGCTCCTGGCCTCCAGCTCAGTCCTGCCCCCGCGGCCTGGGAGGACAAAGGACCCTTTCTCTCTGCCTTCCTCTTGCAGCTCCAGGCACCTGTGGGCCTCCCGGCCTGGTCAGGGGGGCCTTGGGCCTAAGGGCCGCAGGGAGGCCTCTGGGGGTGGGGGGGCCCACGCCTCTCCCAGGAGGGGACCCGGCAGGGGGCTGTCCTCCTGAGTGCCAGGGGAGGGGAGGCAGGGAGGAGAGGGGGCCTTAGCTCCAGCCCCAGCTCAGCGCCCGCTTCCAGCTCCACCCCGGCCCCTCTGTCATGCCTGCTCCCCCCCCCCCGCCTGGGGAGCCCCCCTCCTGCATGGAAAGAGGGTGGGGAGAGGGGGCACGTGGCCTGGAAGAGGTGCGGTTCTCAGGGCCGGGCCACGGCCTGAGCTGTGGGTGCCAAGGATGGGAAACGGTCTGGAGCGGACCACACGTCCTGCGGTGGCGAGAGGCGTCCATCTGTCCATCCGTCAGCCTCCGGGCGCGGGTCCTCGGGCAGTTTTGGGGTGCTCCCCTTCACTCACCCCCTCGCTTCTCTGGCCCCCAGTTCAAGGGCCGCGCCAACCTGCACGTGTTTGAAGACTGGTGCGGCGGCTCCGTGCAGCAACTCAGGAGGAACCTTCACTTCCCACTGTACCCCCACGTGAGTCCCTCCTGGCCCACCTCGCCACCTGCTCCTCTCCCCGCTCCCCACCCTACGCCCTTCTCCTGTTCTCTTATCTCCCCCACCCCCCCCCCAGCCCCATCGTTCCTCTTTTCCTGCTCCATTTTTTTCCCTCTTCCCTCCTGCTCCCTCTTTTCCTCTGCCTGCAGCATTGCCCTTGGTCCCTCCCCAGGGATTCCTACCATTTCTCTGCCACCCTCCTTCCAGCTTCGTGCTCTCATTGTGGCATACAGTGTAGTCTACCCAGGGCCGCCACAAACGGTTGTGCTGGTTGCGCACTGTCCAAGACCAGGTGCACAAATAGGCACGTGGGAGCTGCAGACTAGCCTCCACTCCATCCAAGCCGTGCCCCCAGGCGTCCTGTCTCCTCCCCCTCCCTGTTCTTCCAGCCCCGAGTGAACCGATTTCCTCAGTTTCCTCTTGCCTATTCTGGGTAATGGTTTCTTTCCCCTTTCTTGGCACAGATCCGCACAACTCTGAGGAAGCTGGCCGTGTCCCCCAAATGGACCAACTACGGCCTCCGCATTTTTGGCTACCTGCACCCCTTCACCGATGGTGAGGTCAACCCCGAAGCCCCATCCTTCTCCCTGCACCAGAGTTCTGCCGGGTGCCCAGAGCACCTACGCCTGTGGCTGAGAAGTCAGCCAGCATGAGCGGCTGGCCCCCGTTCACGCACCGTCAGGGCGTGAGGGGAAATCGAGTCCTGGGGAGGTCTCATCCAGCCCCCCGCCCCACCCCAGGCTGCCCCTTCCCTCCCTGACGTGCTGAGAGTGGACCACGCTTGTTTCTCTCTTTGTTCTCTCCATTTTGGCCATGCCTTTACATGGGGGGGAGAAGGCACCAAGGCCCCTGCCGAGAACGCAACCTCTGCCCCCCTCACCCTCCCCTGTGCGCCCTCCCCCCTGCTTCCCAGGGAAAGTCCAGTTTGCCCTCGCCGCGGATGACAACGCTGAGTTCTGGCTGAGCCGTGACGACCAGGTCTCAGGCCTCCAGCTGCTGGCCAGTGTGGGCAAGGTAGGGTCTGCTCGGCCAGGAGCTTCTTCCGTCAGTCGTCAGAGGAGCCTGGCGCCACCAGGAGACTCTTGCTACCGCTAGCATCTCTGGGGTGACTCCCGGGAAAGAAGGGGTGAAAAGGCAGCAGGTCCTTCTCACTCCTGCCCCATTTCATAAAGGGGTAAACTGAGGCATGGGGAGGCCTAAGGACTCAGAGCCTGAGCCTGGAGAAGACCCCAGAAGGAGTTATCTCGGGGCTGGGGCTGGGCCCTTTGGGGTCCTTATGGCCCTTAGCACTGTTCAGGGCCTTTCTCGAAGGGACCAGATGCTTCTAGCACAAGTCATTTGTCAGTCTCCTTAACTCTTTTCTGTTTTCTCTGCTCTCTTCCTCATCCTCCTCCTTCCTCTCTCTTTCCCTCTCGCTTCTCTCCTTTCTTTTCATCTGTCCCTTGTCTCTCCACACCTCACTTCCTATCCTTGTTCATATTTTCTCTTTTTCTCTTTCCCCCGCTTCTCTCTCTCTCCCCCACACCTCTAGACTGGAAAGGAGTGGACTGCCCCTGGAGAGTTTGGAAAATTTCGGAGTCAAATTTCCAAGCCAGTGAGGTGAGTGGCGGCGGGGTGGGGTGGGTGACGACAGACATTCTCAGGAGAGCAAACCCCAAGGCTGAGGCCAGGTTGGCCCAGACCCCACTGTCCCCACCCCCTGGCGCGCCCAGCCTTCCCCATCTCCGAGGCTCAGCGTACCCAGCACCTGTGCATTCTGGGTAAACGGGGTCTTTGGCGTAGAAGCCCTCCGGTCCATCCTTCCTCATATTTCAGACGAGGAAACCAAGGCGCAAGAAAGTCACACAGCCATTTAGTGTCGCTCGGCCCTGGAAAGCCGGTCTCCTTTCTCCCAGTCTCCTCTTCCCATTTTCTCCATCACCGGAAATGTCTACATTGCCACAGTCTGGATGCATCTGACCTAGAGCGGCAGGGAGTTCCTAGGCTGTTGAAGACGCCCAGGGATCCCTTGGGAGAGTGGAGGGACAGACAGCCCTTTCCCAGCCCAGAGGAACTGGAATTGCTTTGACACGAGGGAAAGGAGTGCTTAGCGCAGCTCCAGTGCGCCACCTGGTGGCCACACACGCAGGCAGGGACATGCACTGGCTTGAGGTCGTGAACACTGGTGATGATGAGGCTTGCTGGGTGCCAGCCCCTGGGGGGGCATTTTACAAGGAATTGAGAGGAACGGTCAGTGGCATGGACCCAGAAGCAAGCCTGCCCGGTCCAAATCCAACTCGGCCGTTACCTAGGTGTTGGGGCAGGATTTCTGTGCCTCCTTGTGCTCTGTAAGGGAGGATTGGATGAGTTAGGATATATAACTGTGCCTGTCACAAAGTCGCTGCTCCGCAGGATTAGCTGTTATATTTCATTTCATTCTCCCCTGAAACATCATTGTCCCCATCTTACAGTTAGAAAACTAAGGTCACAGTAAGTGGTGGAGTGTGGACTCTTACCCGGATGTTACGTGGCAAGTTCCTGAGAGCAGAGGAGGAAAGGACGAGGGGGCTTTATGGGCAGTGGGAGAGAGGTGGGGGCTGGTGCGGCCCAGGGAGAAGTGGGCAGGGGAGCCTGAGACTGCTCTCTGCCCTCTGCTCCTGCCAGCCTGTCGGCCTCCCGCCGGTACTACTTCGAGGTGCTGCACAAGCAGAACGACGCGGGCACCGATCACGTGGAGGTGGCGGTGAGTGCGCTCTGCTGTCCCTGCCCCTCCTGGCTCGGCTCCTGGCCCGTGGACGCTCTTCGAGATCCAGCTACCTCCAACCCCCCACCCCCTTTCCTCTTCCAGTGGCGACGAAGTGACCCTGGAGCCAAGTTCACCATCATTGACTCCGTCTCTCTCTCACTCTTCACAAGTGAGTAGGCTCTGCCCTGGGCCGGAGACAGAAGCCGGGTGGTCTGACGTGCGGGTGCAGCCCAGCTCGGGGGACGTGGCCGGGCAGGAGGTGGGAGGGCCGGAGGCAAAAGCTCAAGGGGCTGTGGGGGTGAAGGGGTCCTGAAACAGACCCTAAAGGGGCCGTGGGGTCAGTGGTCTTTGCCCCTCAGAGGTCAGTGAGGTCAGTTTGAGAACCTGCTGCCTTTGCCTCAGAAAAATGCCCTTGTTCACCAGGTACAACATTCTTTAAAAGTTTATAAAGAAAAAGGTATCAAAAGAGTTTATATAAATCAAGAAGAAAAGTGCAATCAAATAGAAACACAGTCAAAAGTTATGAACGAGAATTCCCACATGAATACATATAATCAGGTAATAAACTATGCAGAAATGCTAACCTAATGAGAGATCAAGAAATGCAGATTTAAAAAAATAAGATACCATTGTAGTAAGCCAAATAATGCTCCCCCCGAGATGTCCATGTCCTAATTTCCCATATGTTACCTTATGGAAAAAAGATTTTGCAGATGTGATTATGTTAAAGATCTTGAGGTGGGGAGATTATTCTGGATTATCTGTGTGGAGCCACGGTAGTCACGAGGGTCCTTACAAGTGAAAGAGGAAGGCAGGAGTGTGAGGGTCAGAGTCCTGCCATGAGAACGAGTCGGCCACAGCGGCTTGAGAGTAAAGGAGGGAGGGGAAGCGGACTTGGCCGGAGTGGAGCTGGCCCATGCGCAGTGCTGATGCGCACAAGGAGTGCCGCGCCGCGCAGGGGTGTCCCCACGTAGGGGAGCCCCACGCGCAAGGAGTGCACCCCATAAGGAGAGCTCCCCAGCGGGAAAGAAAGTGCAGCCTGCCCAGGAATGGCGCCGCCCACACGGAGAACTGACACAGCAAGATGACGCAGCAAAAAAAAGAAACAGACTCCCATGCCGCTGACAAGAATACAAGTGGACAAAGAAGAACACACAGCGAATAGACACAGAGAACAGACAGCTAGGGTGGGGGAGAAGGAGAGAGAAATAAATAAATAGATCTTTTTTTTAAAAAAGACAAGGAAACGGATTCTCCCCTAGAGCCTCCAGAAGGAAATGTATCCCAGTGGCACATCGATATTTTAGTCCAGGGATTTGCCTCTCTGACCCCCAGAACTAGAAGATAAAGCCATTAAATTTGACCTACATGCAACATCGTGTATACAGTTTCGAGGGGGATCCAGAGGCTTGTTCAGATTAAACACCTCTGAGTCTAATCCCCTATTTTACAGATAGGCAATCATGGTCCTTGCAAAGCCATGGCCAGAGGAGAAGAAATTTTTCACCTGCTCAAGATTTGCAGTAAATGAACTTATTTTTTCATTGCTTTTGATTTCCCCAGCAAAACTCCTCTCCAGCCCCCCACCCCATCCGCTGGCCTCCCCGGCACTTGGGGCCACGTGGGCCCGGGTGTAGAAAGAGCAGGCAGGGCTGGAACCCCCCGGGAGGTGAATGCTGGGAGGAGACTGGAGGGGTGGGGGCAAGGGGGTGAGGGGTGAGGAGGCAGGATATGGAGAGCAAAAGGGAAGGTCGGGGTCCATGGGAGAGGGTGGCTGTGAGCGGGCAAGGTCAGTGGAGGAAGCTCCTGGTGCCCCATGCAAAGGGCCGCCAGGTCAGGGCAGGACGGCAGGTGGAGAGCTGCTGGGGTGATCCAAGAAGGGGAGGGGAATCCACAGGTTCATTGTGAACCAAGAAGAAAGGGGCCCAGAGCAAAGTTCGGGTGAGAAATTAGTAAGAGGAAGCAGATTTGGCCCAAGGGATAGGGCGTCCATCTACCACATGGGAGGTCTGCTGTTCAAACCCCGGGCCTCCTTGACCCGTGTGGAGCTGGCCCATGCGCAGTGCTGATGTGCGCAAGGAGTGCTGTGCCACGCAGGGGTGTCCCCCGCGTAGGGGAGTCCCACGCGCAAGGAGTGCGCCCCGTAAGGAGAGCCGCCCAGCGCAAAAAAAGTGCCGCCTGCCCAGGAATAGCACTGCACACACACAGAGCTGATGCAGCAAGATGACGCAACAAAAAAGAGACAGATTCCGGGTGCTGCTGACAAGAATATAAGCGGACACAGAAGAACACACAGCGAATGGACACAGAGAGCAGACGACTGGGGGGTGGGGGTCAGGAAAGGGGAGAGAAATAAGTCTTTTGGGAAAAAAAAAAAAGAGAGAGAAATTAGTAAGGTGGACCAGAGGTAACTGGTGTCTGGCCTAGAAGGAAGAGCTCTAGCTGGGGCTGAGACAGTGAATCCAGTGGCAGCGCACCAAGGCAGCAAGCAGCGCCCCCGCGGGGCTTGATGAGCGAAGGGAAGAGGGGGGCAGGAGGGAGCAGACTTGGAGAGGAGGAGCCTGGGCAGTGGGCCAGGGGCCGCCTCCTCTGATGGGCTCTGTCCGCTTGTCTGCGAGGCTGCTTTGCCTGGAATCAAACTCAGCTTTGCCACTTAGCAGTTTGCACGACCTTGGGCAAGTGACTTAGATTCCCTGGGCCAACGTCCCTCATCTGTAAACTAGGGATATTAATAGCACAGGGAAGCAGACTTGGCCCAGTGATTAGGGCGCCCGTCTACCACATGGAGGTTCACGGTTCAAACCCCGGGCCTCCTTGACCCGTGTGGAGCTGGCCCATGCGCAGTGCTGATGCGTGCAAGGAGTGCCATGCCACGCAGGGGCGTCCCCCGCGTAGGGGAGCCCCACGCGCAAGGAGTACGCCCCGTAAGGAGAGCCGCCCAGTGCGAAGGAAAGTGCAGCCTGCCCAGGAATGGCACCACACACAGGGAGAGCTGACACAACAAGATGACGCAACAGCAAAAGAAACGGAGATTCCTGGTGCTGCTGATAAGGATAGAAGTGGTCACAGAAGAACACACAGAGATCAGGCAATTGGGGGGGCGGTGAGAGAAATTTTTTTTAAAAATCTTAAAAAATAGAAAACCTTTAAAAAAAATAGCACATGAGTCATATGGTGGTGATGAAGATGATGAAGATGAAGTGGGTTGAGGTGTGTCAGATACTTAGAATAGCACTTGGCTTACTATTTAGTATGTGCAATGTAAGTGTTTGTTAAATAAATTAAAGGTATTTTTAATGACACATTTCCAGCCGATGGCGGGAAAACCTTTTGAGGAAGAGGTGTCTTTTTCCAATGTGGCATAGGCTAGCCATCGGGGAGGGCTCCGAGGGGGACACCTAGCTAAAAGCACAGGCCCTGGGGGAGAGGGCCTGAGAATGCCCCACGCTGCACCCGCTGGGATACAGAGGCGGGTCAGAGCTCAGAGAGGCCGGGGGCCTGGGCTGGGTTTCTCCAGGGCTCACAGCTCCCCTCTGTTCTTGCCTCCCTGGGGCCCAGATGAGACAATCCTGAGGATGGACGAGGTGGCCCACATCCCGCAGACCGCGGCCAGCCACGCGGGCTCCCCGGACGCGCTCCCCAGGGACGAGCTGCCCCCCGTCGACATGCTGCGGCCTGACCCTCGCGACTCCCTCTATCGCCGTAAGGCCTTGCCACCCGCGTGCCGCCCCCGGCCGGCCGGGACAGTGCACTGCCGGGCCCAGGTGTCGGGGAGGCAGGACGGGAAGATGCAGGAGACCTGCCAGGTCTAGTTCAGCACCCCAAAGGCACAGAGGCTCCTCTTCTCCTTGCCGTGGAAAATACAACCTGCAGACAGGAAAGTGCGAGCCATGGAGAGGTCTAGTTTAATCGTCACCCAGGTTACTCCAGAGCAAACGTTCGTGTGAGTGCCACCCAGGGCAAGAGGCAGCACTAGAACCTCAAAGACCCCTCAGCGCCCCTCCCCAGGCACAAAAGTCATAGACTCCAAACTCTCGTCATCCAACGAGAGAACTCTGTTTACACTAAGGAGGCGTCTTCACAGGCTTCCTCTTGCATTTTAGAAGGGGATAATTGCAAAAAAAAAAAAAAAAAAAAGACAACTGGGAGACTGGGGGATGCACTAGGGTGGAGGCTTTATGGCCTTTTGGATGTTTCTAGACTTACCGTAAGGCTCACCAGGAGGCCTATGACTCTGAATGGGCCCCAGGTTCAGACTCCCACCCCCACCTCCATCCTTCTCCCTTCCTGTCCTCAGTGCCTCTGGTCCCCAGAGCCCGTCTGCGCCATGTCCTGCCCGATTGTCCCTACAAGCCCAGCTACCTGGTGGATGGGCTTCCCCTGCAGCGCTACCAGGGTCTCCGCTTCGTAAGTGGGGGGTGGGGGGAGTCAGGGGGACGGGGGGGGGGATGCTGCTGAGACTGGGGTGGGGGGTGGGCCTGATTCCCTCAAGCCCCGGCGGGGAGAACCGGCATCCAAGTTGCCCCCTGAGCCTAAACCGCCCCGCGAAGCCGAGATGGGGTCCCGAGCCTTAGGAAGCGCCCCCGCCGCAGCTGCGCCGCCGGCGGAGGCAGGCCCGCCCGCTGGGCAGCCCACAGACCGTGCCCGACTCCGGGACGGGGCTCGGGGGCAAATGAAGCAGGGCAGGAAGCCAGCTTAGAGAATCCGGGGCCTGTGGGGAGGCCGGGGGGGCAGAGGGAACCCTAAATTTGCAGGTTGAGAGACAGCGATTCCAAGAGGGTGCTGGAGGCAGGGAGAAGGGTCAGGAGTGAGGCGCCGGGTCAGAGATTGGGGGCGAGGAGGGCAGAGCTAGAAGGCCTCTTGGCGGAGTCCTAAAGGGGTAGAGGAAGCGGTGGAGTAAGGAGACGGAGGACGTGCCTGGACTCCAGTGGTTGCAGGAAGGGATCCCATAGTGGAGTTCGGAGGGGATGCGGCCACTGAGTGGTAGGAGCTGAGCAGGAGCTGAGCAGGAGCTGAGGGCCATGTGGTGTAGGGAGCATGACTCAAGTTGCCCAGGAGAAGAGGCAGAAAAAGTGGAATGGGGGAAGTGGATTTGGCTGAACAGATAGAGCATCCACCCACCACATGGGAGGTCCAGGGTTCAAACCCAGGGCCTCCTGACCTGTGTGGAGCTGGCCCACGTGCAGTGCTGATGCGCACAAGGAGTGCCGTGCCATGCAGGGGTGTCCTCGGCATAGGGGAGCTCCATGCGCAAGAAGTACACCCCATAAGGAGAGCCGCTCCACACAAAAAATGTGCAGCCTACCCAGGAGTGGCGCCGCACACACAGAGAGCTGACTTAGCAAGATGATACAACAAAAAGAGACACAGATTCCCAGTACCGCTGACAAGAATGCAAGCGGACACAGAAGAACACACAGTGAATGGACACAGAGAGCAGACAACTGTGGGGGGCGGGGGAGAGAAATAAATAAAAAATAAATCTTAAAAAAAAAAAAGTGGAATGGAAGCCAACCTGAGTAACAAAAAGGTTTCACTCAACCCTTCTCTCCCCACTAAGGGCAGGGCCCCATGGGTCCTGTGGGATCCCTGGACAACTGAGTTCTTCCCGAGACCCTACCTTCTCACTCCCGTGGCTTCTTTCCCTACCTGCAGGTCCACCTGTCCTTCGTGTACCCCAATGACTATACGCGCCTGAGCCACATGGAGACCCATAACAAATGCTTCTACCAAGAAAGCACCTTCTACCAGGGCAGGTGAGGGCCCCAGCGGGAGCTCTGCAGGAGAGCGGCCTGGACCAGAGAGGCCGCGGTGCCCTCCCAACCCCAGGAGTCCACGCTTGAACAGACACACGCCTGCCCAGCCTCCTTCCTCCACTTGAGCTCGGGGCATGACTGCAGGCCCTGTCTGGCACGTCCCACAGAGCCGGGGCCAGGCCTCAGGCCTTGGCCTGCCCACTGCCCATCGCCCTCTCCCTTCCTTCTGTAGGTTCAGCTTTCAGGATTACATCAAGCTCGACCAGTCCAAGAAGCAGGAGCCGGAGCAGCCAGGTACAGTGACAGCTGAGGCTCCAGGTCAGCCTGGAGGGGCGACCACAGTCCGTTTCTAGGGGAGGTTTAGACCTTGCCAGCCCACGTAGCCCTTCTCCCCATTCCCAAGGGAGTTAAGATTGTCCAAGCCAAGGCACATCTAGAAAATGACGTTATTTTTAACAGCATGCTGGGGGTCAAAGGGAGGGGATTTGGAGCCCTGGAAATTTCACTCTCGGTGGCCCGTGGCTGGGAAAGTTCTCCTGCGGAGAAGCAGTCTTCCTGTGGCCTTTCTTCTTGGGGGATCAGGGCCTGGCTGGGACCATTTGTTCGATCCTCACGTGTGCCAGGCCCTGCACAATAACCCTCTGGAAGATGGATTATTATTCTCTTAATGCAGATGGAGAAACGGGTTCCCTGAGGTTGAGTTACCTGCTCAAGGTCACTGGATAAGTAGGTGGCAAGTGCAGATTCAGTCTCAGGGCTGGAACCACGGAGGGCATCACCCAGGGGTCTTGTGGATCTCGAGAGAAAGGCTGAGAACCTCGATGCAGGGAATGGTTGTTATTAACAGTGTGCCTTGCAGGTCTGGAGAAGGTCCTGCTCGAAGAGTCCCAGTACGGAGAAGCGGCAGAGACTCCTCTCCCCAGTGAGCAGAACCCCAGGATGCTAGAGGGGGAGCAAGTACCTACCTCGACCACTGGGCAGGACCTCGCCGACCACCATCCCCGGAGCCTGCGGAGGCTACTGGCTCCGCCCCAGGAGGCCCTGCCGGTGTCCTCCCAGCGCAACTCCACAGCTCCGTCCCCAGTGAGGACGAGTGACAGCCCAGTCCCGCAACCAAAGCAGAGGGAGAGGACACCCAGCCCCGAGCCTGGCCGAGAGCGCCTTCCCTCTGACCGGTGGCCTCCTCGGCACCCGGCAGGGAACCGGCCTCCCATCAGGAGGCGGGGATCCGCGGGCGACGGCCCCAGGAAGACTCTGGAGCAGTCCCAGTGGCTGAACCAAGTGGAGTCGTATATCGCCGCGCAGAGAAGGGGCGACAGGCGGGAGCCCCCGGTCCCCAGGGGGGACTGGCCTGGGGAGGACGAGGCGGTGGCCCTCGCAGGCCAGGAAGGGCAGGCGGAGGAGGAGGAGGAGGAGGAGGGGGAGGACGAGGAAGAGGATTTGAGCGAGGTGTTCGAGTACGTGCCCATGTTGGACCCGGTGGTGAACTGGGACCAGACTTTCAGCGCCCGCAACCTTGACTTCCAAGCCCAGCGCAACGACTGGATCGACCTGAGCTGTAACACGTCGGGCAACCTGCTGCTGCCCGAGCAGGAGGCGCTGGAGGTGGCGCGGGTCTTCTTGAAGAAGCTCAACCAGCAGAGCCGGGGGTAAGGTAAAGGGCTCTCGTGGTGCCAGGGGCTGGGCGGGCAGCCGGCCTGCAGGGCAGACGCCCGGGGGCTGGGGCAGCCTCTCCCCCAGGCAGGACGAGCTGGCGCTCTGTCCCCTGCCCCGGCTCCTGGGAAGGGCAAGTGCCCCGGGGCGCCCGTCCCTGGAGAGGGTCTGGGCCAGTCAGGTCTTCTACCCACCTCAGGCAGGGCTCCCTGGGTGCCTGGCGCAGGACGGGTGCTGAGGACCAGGGAGGCCCTTGGAGGACGTGCTCCCCTCGCTCAGGAAAGGCTGTGCCACCAGACCCCCAGGCAAAGCAGAGGCTGAAAGTCATAAAAATAAACTCCAGACGGGGGCTGGAAGGCAGGGCCAGGAGACATGGCTTCGGTTATTTGCGTTTCATTTGTTCATTCAACCAACTTTAATTAATAATAAAATCAATTAATAAAATTAATCTTAAAAATTTTTTTATATTTTTAAAATTTATATCTCTCCCCTTCCCCACCCCACCCCCCAAGTTGTCTGCTCTCTGTGTCCATTTGCTGTGTGTTCTTCTGTGTCCGCTTGCATTCTTGTTAGCAGCACCTGGAATCTGTATCTCTTCTTGTTGTGTCATCTTGTTGCATCAGCTCTCCGTGTGTGCAGCACCATTCCTGGGCAGGCTGAGCTTTTTTCGCGCGGGGTGCATTCCTTGTGCGTGGGGCTCCCCTACACGGGGGACACCCCTGCGTGGCATGGGACTCCTTGTTTGCATCAGCACTGCGCATGGGCGAGCTCACCACATGGGCCAGGAGGCCTGGGTTTGAACCCTGGATCCTCCATATGGTAGATGGATGCTCTATCCATTGAGCCAAATCTGCTTCCCTAAAATTCATCTTTTAAAAGTAACCAATTTTAATATATTTACAAAATTGGGTAGCCATTATCACTATCCAATTCCAGAACATTTTCATCATCCTAAAAAGAAATCCCATACCCATTAGCATTCATTCCCATTCTCTCAAACCTCTGCCAACCTCAAATCTACTTCCTGTCTCTATGGATTTGCATGATCTGGACGTTTCATAAAAATAGAGTCATACTATGTGGCCTTTTGTGTCTGGCTTCTTTCACTGAGCATAATGCTCTTGATGTTCATTGATGTTAGATACCCATGCTTCAGAACTTTTTATTGCTGAATTGTGTGGCTATACCATTGTTTGTTTCTCTGTCCCTCAATGGTTGGACCCTTGGGCTGTTTCTACTTTTTGGCTATTGTGAATAATGCTGCTATGAATATTCATGTGTAAGTTTACATTTCTCTTGGGAATGTACTGAGGAATGGAATTGCTGGGTTATATGGTAATTCTGTGTTTAATCTCTTGAGACACTGCCAGACTCTTCCAAAGTGGCTGCACATTTTAAATTCCCATCATCACTGCATAAGGCTTCCGATTTCACCCCCTTTTTTCACCTGTCTTTTTATTATAGCCATATTAGTGGGAGTGACTTGTTATCTCATTGTGGGATTGATTTGTATTTCCCTGATGACTATTGGGGTCAACATTTATCTACTAACTCATTGTGTCTTATATACTATTAATTTGAATGAAGTATTTTATCAAAGAGGGTCAGCTTCTCAAGGAACCCCTTCTGACGAGCTGTGGCTCTTTTAAAGATGGAGCCACTGACCCCTAGCAAGGCTGAGCGTCTTGCCAGAGGCCCCACAGCTAGCCAATGGTGAAGCTAGGACCAGATCTGGGGTCTTCTCTCTCTGGCCTTGGGGGCTTCCACCGTGCGTGCTTCCCCGTGGGGGAAGGAATTGCTCAAGCCACGCGCCTGCTTTCTGCCGTAGGAGGTACCAGCTCCAGCGCGTTGTGAATGTGGAGAAGCGGCAGGACCACCTGCGTGGGGGCCGCTACCTCCTGGAGCTGGAGCTGCTGGAGCAAGGCCAGCGCCTGGTCCGGCTCTCGGAGTACGTGTCTACGCAGGGCTGGCATGGCATGGATCCAGCGGACGGGAAGGAGGCCGAGGCCCGGAACCTGCAGGGCCTGATATGGGGCCTGCACAACCCCCAGAGACAAGACCCGAGCACCCGGGCCCCTGAGCCCAAGCTGTGCTGGCCCCTGGGCTTCTCCTGGAACCACCGAGCCGTGGTCCACTTCATCGTGCCCGGTGAGTCACCAGCCGAGCCCGGGGCTTAGTAGCCGGGCAGGGGTCCTCGTGACAATCACGAGCACCCAGGTCTGTGCTCCCTGACTTGATCTCACAACAGCTGTGCAAGAGGCCACTTCCCAGTTGAGGAAACTGAGGTTCACACACACACACACAAAACCAACTTGCACAAGGTTACATGGGCAGTGAGCATCAGAGCTAGGGATAGATGCTGGCTTGTGGGCAGTGCTCTTCCTACCACAGCCAGTCTCAGCGTCATGTGTGATAACCAACTGGGCTTGTACTAGGGATGCCAACTGATCTGGGGAAATAGGACAGAGAGGCCACTCAGTGGTGTGGGTTGGCTGGATTTATGAGAAGATGTCTTAGTTTGCTAAAGGCTGCCAGCGCAAAAATACCAGAAATGTGTTGGCCTTTATATTGGGGATTTATTAGGGTCAAAGCTTACAGTTCTAAGGCTGCAATAATGTCCAAATCAAGGCATCATCAGCGATGTTGCTCTCAAAAGATTGGCTGCTGGCAGATCTTGAAGTCCTGCCACGTGGCGAGGCAAGATGGCGGGTCTGCTGGTCTCTCTCTGATTTCTCCTCAAGTTCAGCTGTGGGCAAGCAGTCCTCTCTGCCTGGGCCTCATGTTTTTGAGCGTCTCTGGGCTTCTCTGTCTTTCTACAGCTGTAGGCAAACCTGGAATCCTCTCTTTCACATGAGTGGGTCATGAGATCCCTTTCTTGTGTCTTTTCTTTCTCTTTGTGTGTTCTCAGTTTATATAAGACCCAGCAAGAGGGCAGAGACCCGACCTGGGTCATGCCTCACTTACACAGTCCAACCAAAAGCCCCGAACCGATCTAATCAAGTGATCTAATCCAAGGTCCCTTAACCGAATTTAATGCAAACAAAGGTCCCTCACCCACAGGAACAAATTAGTTCAAGGACATAATCTTTCCTGTGATTTACACAATTCAGACTGTCAGAGAAGGGGAACCCATAGCAGCCAGTAGTGTAACAGTGGGGCAGGACAGGAAATAAAGGATGGTAAGGAGAGGGGCACATTGCAGGGTTAGTTAGAGCATGGCAGGGGTACAATGAGTTGAACTGATGACGAGCCACCTTCTCATGGGCTGGGCAGGAGGCAGGACGCAGAGGCCCCTCAGTGGGCGAGCTCTCCCCCTGCCCTGCCCTCCCTGCCTGCATTGCTAAGGGTCTCCCAGAGTCGCATGTCCTCCTGATCAGAGGTCCAACGGGACTCCTGGCTCGTGCTGGAGCTGCGAGTGGAGGTGCCCATCTTTGCCCACCTCTGCTCTTTCTCCCTGCCTGCCCTCGCTGGGGTTAGTGAAGAACCAGGCACGCTGGGTGCAGCAGTTCATCTGGGACATGGAGAAGCTGTCCCAGGCCACCGGCGACCCACACTTCAACATCATCATCACCGACTACAGCAGTGAGGACATGGACGTTGAGATGGCACTGAGGAGGTCCAAGCTGCGCAGGTGAGTAGGGCGCTGGCCAGGGCAGGGCGCCCTCCTTCCTAAAGTCCCATGCCTGCGGGTTCCTGGCCGGAGCCAGCCGTCCAACCTGGCTCTCTCCTGACTCCCTGTTTCTGCCTTTTTCCAGGGGGTCACCCCCTGTCCATAATCCCATTCCAGGAGCACACATCCTTTCCACCCCATCTGCCAGCCTCCTCCAGGGACCATCCCAGTGAAGGTCTAACCCTCAACCCCTCTCTGCTCCCCCTGCAGCTACCAGTACCTGAGGCTAAGTGGAAACTTCGAGCGCTCAGCCGGGCTTCAGGCTGGCATAGACCTGGTGAAGGTGAACCGCTTGGGAGGGGCTGGGGAGGTGCGAGTGAGAGGACGAGAGACGTTAGGGGGGTGGGAGGTGGTGGGCCCCTTGGGGAGGAAGGGTGCGAAGAACCAGGGGGCCCTCTGCACTGCTGCGGGGTCCACGCCAGGGCGGGACCAAGCAAAGGGCAGTGGAGCATTTGCCCAATTGTCCAGAGACCTGGGCGCCCGTGAGTGGGGGGAGGAGCCGGCACCTCTCCCCACTCCTAAGAACGGCGCCGACCGCCCAGCGCTGCCCACCTTCGCCCAGCAGTCTGTTCTGTGACGTCCGCGAGCCTGTCCTAGAGCGGGCCGGGCCTCCCAGCCCTGGTGGGCGGCCTGCGCTGACCCCGCCCGCGGCTGTCCCCAGGACCCACGCAGCATCGTCTTCCTCTGTGACCTGCACATCCACTTCCCAGCCGGAGTCATCGATACCATCCGCAAGCACTGCGTGGAGGGCAAGATGGCCTTCGCCCCCATGGTGATGCGGCTGCACTGCGGGGCCACTCCTCAGTGGCCCGAGGGTGAGCCCTGCCCTGGGCTGGGAGGGCGGGGGGCAGACCTGTCCGACCTTGGTCCTCGACCCCAGAGCCTGAGTCTCGGTCCCCAGCCCCTCCCGGTGCCCTCCTGCTGCCTCATCACCCGGACCTCGCCCCCGGGAAGCGGGGTCAGCCCCCAGCAGCAGCGGGCGTTTCCTGCCTCATCTCCCCCTTTGTTCATTCATCGAACACGCACGAAGCATTTACTGTGTGCCGGACGCTGTGCCCCCCGGGAGGGCGCGGAGCTGGGAAGGTGTTCCCTGCCCACAGGCCGGAAGGGGACAGGAAGCCGACACTCGCCAGAGGCTGCCTCTTTGCCGGGCTGTCATCAGCCCTTTGTCACTTGCCGCTGCTTGTGCTGGCCCAGGAGTCCCAGCTCAGGGGGCATCCTCCCAAACAGACCATACCCGTCCAGCTCGCCTCGTCCGGCGTCCCTTCTCGCTGGCTCCCCTGAGAGCCTCGTGTGCCCTGGGCTTTTGTCCGTCCACAGGCTACTGGGAGGTGAACGGCTTTGGCCTGCTCGGCATCTACAAGTCAGACCTGGACAGGATCGGAGGCATGAACACCAAGGAGTTCCGAGACCGCTGGGGCGGGGAGGACTGGGAGCTGCTGGACAGGTGACGGGCGGAGGGCAGTTCCCTGCTGGAATTCCGGGTGCAGGGGGGGAGGCGGGGGACTGGGCCCTCCACGCTCTCCCCCAGGCTGCAGGTGCAGCAGACAGCCTGCCCCGGGGGAGGCTCCCCCTCTCTCCAGGGCCCAGCCCACCCGCCTGGCCGGGACGCAGTGTCCACGCCTGTTGGAAGGGGGAGACTTCCTCTGGCTGTGGCAGGGCTGGCACAGGTGTGAAGAAGTGCCTGGTCAGCTGTCGGGAAGCAAAAAAAAACATTGAGCCGTACAAATATAAATGCTAGTGTTCTCGGCCGCAGGCCAGGCACGCGGGGACACTGTGTGTACATCCTCCGTGACCGGAGCTGCCCAAAGGAGCAGGAGGCTGGGGGGGCGGATGAGAGAGGCAGAGAAAGGGGCAGGAAAGACTTGGGGGCCAGCAGAAGAGACCGTGGGGGCCATTCAAAGGCAGCAAGATCTCGAGAAGCTTCCAGCTCCCTGGAAGCCCAAGGGGAAGAGGAAATGGTCACTGGTGTGAAAAGCCTTAGAGAGAAGGAGAACAGAGTACAAGCTGCTGGGCTTGGCAAGAGGGCGTGCAGAGGGTTTTTTAGCAGGGACCAAGGTTTGGGAACACATGGAGGCTGAGTTTAGTACGACCTTCTTTGTCAAGAAGTTTGCTGCCGGGAGCGGCTGTGGCTCAAGCAGTTGAGCTCCTGCCTCCCACATAGGAAGTCCTGGGTTCAGTTCCTGGTGCCTCCCCCCAAAAAGCAAAACAAAACAAAAACAACTCAGGGGAGCTGGTGTGGCTCAGTGGTTGAGCGCCAGCTTCCCACGTATGAGGTCCCAGGTTCCATCCCTGGCCCCCGGTACCTCAAAGAAAAAAAAAGCTTGCTGCCAAGTGAAGGGGCGGGAACCTTGAGCTAAAGGCAAGGGGGGAAAGGCACAATGGGGAAACAAACAAAGAAGGAAAGGGCCTAATTGCTGGAACAGTGCCCCAGAGAAGGCCAACAGGGCCAGGCAGACCCCCGAGTGGGGAGGGGCCACCCCGACAAGGAAGAGGCACCCCTCTTTCGGAGAGTCAGGGCAAGACACCGTTCCTGGGGCGCCTGCTCTTGCCGAGTGATTTATATACATTGCCTCGTTTGTTCTTCCCCCAAGCCGTGAGGGGCTGTGCATAGCTCCATTTTCCAGATGGGAAAACAGAGCCTTGAAGAGCAATTAGTAACTGCCAGAGGCTTAAACCCCAGGTCTGTCTATGTTTCTTCCCTGGAGGAAAGAAAGGAAAGGAAGATGATAAGAGAATGTAGGTGGCGAGGAGGGGCGGCTGAGGGCGCTCCGGCTGGATAACTCGGCTCTCGGAAGGCTGGGTGGAGGCTGATCCCCCGGCAGGTGGAGCCTGGCTGGGGAAGCCTGCCCCGCGGGTGCCTCCACCCGGAGCTTTGTGCCGGGCCGGGCAAGGCGCAGGCTTCCGGCGCCCTTCTCCACCCTCCTCTGAGGCCCAAGGAGAAAGAGCCAGCGCCCGGCTGCAGACGGGCCGCCCCGGGAGAATGTCCCCCAGCAGGCTCTGCGACCGAAAGCGGCAGCCAGGCACATGGGCACGGGGCCCCCCCGCTCCAGCCCTCTGCCTCCCGCACACACAACGGGGTGCCCCCTTACCCTGAGCCGTGCCGAGCACCATCACCTCTAAGCCCCCAGCCCCCCACGATGCGTGTGCGTCTCTGTTACCCCCTTTCAGGGACGAGCGGCCAGCATCAGGGCTGGGGCTCGAGCCGGGGCCGCGCCGCCCCAGAGCCCGGGCTCTGCCCACCGTCCCCTGCCCCGGGAAGTGACCCGAGGAGCCAGGGAAGGCCTGGCTCATCCCGCCTTTCTCCACCCCCCCACCCAGGATCCTCCAGGCGGGCATGGAGGTCGAGCGTCTCTCCCTCAGGAATTTCTTCCACCACTTCCATTCCAAGCGAGGCATGTGGAGCCGCCGCCAGGTGAAGACGCTGTGAGCCGGGGGGCTGCCCGCCGCTCCGACCACGTCCTCCGTGCCCTGCGGTTGCTCCCCTCGCCCCCCGGGGCCGAGGCCAAGGAGGGGATGCCAGGGAAGCAGAGCCGATGGCCCCCGCCTCACCGGGAGCTGTCCCCTCAAGGTGACGGGCGCAGAGGCTCCGCTCTCCACCTGCTGGGCCTCCGGAAGGGCGGACCTGGGGAGAGGGGCCAGCAGATGACCCCTGTCACCGTCGACAGAGACGGAACAGCCTCTGAGGAGGACGGGCAGTTCGGGCAAGGAAGGGAAGGCCGCCTGAGCAATGCCACTTCTCTCCACGAGGGCACCCACCGGTGCTCCCCCAGGGAGAGGGGACCCCACACAAGAAACGCTTCTATTGGACACTTGAATGGGGGTTTTTGTTTATTGTTGTGGGGTTTTTTTGGCAGAAAAACAAAACCGTGACTGCCCAGTCTCTGGCAGACCCAGGCTGACTGTTAAAGGGACAAAGCTGCGGGTAGAAGATCCCCCCCACTGCGTACCTCGGGCCCAGCCCTGTGTAGCGCGGCCCTCGGGCCTGGCCCTGGCAGCTCGTTTAGCTTCGGAGGGCTGGCTCTGCCCGGGCTCGTGCCTTCCAGGGGCACACACATCTCTCCTGGGCGGCCACAGCCCCCGGCGACACCTTACCCCCCAGGCAGGGCTAACTGACGTCAGGCTGAACCGACGCACAGACCCGACGTCACCTTGCTGGTGTGCCAGGCAGGGGCGTTGGGAGATGAGGAACCGGCGGGCAGTGGGCTCTGCGCGGCCCTCGGGGAGGTGAAGAAGGCGGGCGGAGAAGCCCCTCTCCCTTCCTGGGAGGTGAGGCTTCCAGGGAGCACAGGGGAGAGGAAAGCAGATGTGGAAAGGGTCCCTCGACGTTCCCGAGAGGGAAGGGGCAGGTGCGAAGGAAGGGGGAGTGGAAAGCCGGTGGGGTCTTCACAGTCCCACGTCCCTAGGACTCGTCGCCCACCCAGTGGGGCTGGTGTTAGAGGAACGGGCTGGGTGCGGGCCTTGAGCGAGAGAAGAGGAGGGGGCTCGGGTGAAGCGGGGAGCGGTAGGAAGGGGGTAGGGAGAGACGGTTGGGAAGTTGGGGGCTTCTCCCTGAGCTTCCTGCCCCAAATGTAAGGGAGCTGGGCAAGAGGAAATGGAAAGGGAAGCCGTGTCAGGGGCTGCAGCTCTTGGCCTTTCCAGCCTACTGCTGCCCCCCTCCATCTGACTATCTCCCGCTTCGCTTTGCACTAATGATCCCCGAGCCTCTGTGGCTGGGGGTTCTTCTACTGCTGCTGTCCCCGCTGCTCCTGAGTTCATCCATGGTGCGTTGGATGCTGCATCTTGAACTCCAGTGTCTGTTTAGGGGGTGAGCACAGGGCTGCCCTGCTGTGGGGAAGGACTTCTGGGGCTGCAGCAGGGCCCAGGAGACCATTCTGCTGAGTGCAAGCTCCATGCTGTGGTGGAGCCCACATCCCGGTGTTCGGAGCTGCTGGTCTACCTGGCGGGCACTCCGCTGCACAGGAGCCTGAGCTTGGTGTGCGGCCAGGGAGAACGGACCAGTTGAGAATTTCCAGGAGGATGGGAGAATCCCCATCTCCCTCTACAAAATCAGGAAGGACAAAGACTTTTCCATTAATAAGCTGCAGCTGATGGAGGCCTTACCAGCCCCCTGGACTTGCCTTAGATAAGAAGAGGCGTTTTATGGTCCCTGCTCAGGCCTGCCGCCTTCTGGGAAGTAGGCGAGGGCTGCGGTTGGCCGGGTGGGTGCCAGGTTTCTTTCTGGGCTACTCTCAACCTTGGGCGTCACACTGGAAGGTCCAAAATGGTCCACACAGCCCTCCGGCTCCACTTCTCCCGATGACCATGAGCCAGTCTGGCCTTCCTGCCGCCCCTTGTCCCTGGTCAGTGCCTTGTGCTTGCCGTTTGTTACCTCCACACCACCTGCCTTAAGGGGACGCCCCTACTCTGTGCGGAATGTCTTGGGTAGAGGGAGGGCATGGGATGGGGGAGGGAGAGTTAAATACAGCACCTTCTTAGGAAAAACAAAGGCTCCTGTGTTTTCCTGTTGCCCATCTGTTGGCTGAGGGCTCACATCTCTAGCCTTTACCATTAGTTTGGTGCCTGCTGTGGCAGGTGGCGGTGGGGGCAGCCATCTATGAGCTATGGGTGCCCAGGAAGGAGACCACTTTGCACCTGTCTGAGGAGCTCATGGTAGATGAATCGAGATGGGTGGTTTTGGTTGAGATGGGGTGGGCACCCTGGGTGAAGGCTGGGTAGGGCCAGAATGGATTGGTGAGCAGTGGAGAGGAGCCCAGATGTGGCTTATTCCAAAATAGCAAACTTCACACCATTTCTGTTTGAGCTGGGGATGCCCTGTTGAAGTCTGACAGGCACAAACTTACCTTCCTAATTATATCTGGCCCAGACAAAGATGAAAATTAGTTTGTATCCCTTCAGCACGATGCTTAAGAGAAGGTGTTCATGTGAAAGCTAGACCAGGTTTATAGTAGGGTCTCAGATCAGGAATTAACTAACTTAGAATTGACGTAGCCCAAGCCATCTGGGGCCAGGAAAGTTGAGCCAGAGCGGGATCCACAAAAGGGAGTGATTTTGAAGCCTTCTTTTCCTCTAGGCTGGGGTTTGCTTCTTGGAACCCTTTCCAAGAAGTGAACAGGCAAAGTGAACTGGCTATCCAGAGACCAATCTGGATACCTGGGTTTTCACAACTGAAGACATAAAGATTGACTCAGTTGATTTGCAGAAACCTTTATAGACAAGTCATGGAAGGGGGCAGGGTCAGAATCAGAGTCATCAAGCTGGGCTGACTGAGCCTTTCTCAGGTGCCTTAGGTCCAGGAGATGCTGCCAGGGGGGAAGGGCTGGTGGTACCCCAGGGTGAGCCCAGGACTCCAGACCAGATGGAATTCACTTAGACCAGTAAAATACCACATCTTAATTCAGGTGCTTGCGGGAAGGGAGCAAGGGCATCTACGCTGCCCTTTTAGGAACTTTCCCAGGGGCTGTGGAAAGTGCCCACTGGCTTGGCAGATGGATGCAGAAGCAGTTCCAGACCCAGGACCTGTCGGGGAAGCAGAGAAGAGGCAATGAGGAGGGCAGTCCAGACCAGTGCTCCTCGAACTTGAATGTGCACGATGCACTTGGCGATCTTGTTCATCGCAGATTCTGATTCAGTAGGTCTAGAGTGGGGCCTGGGATTCTGCATTTCCACTGACCTCCCAGGTGGTGTGCTGATGCTGCTGGTCCATGGGGCACCTTTTCAGAAGCCAGGGCTGCTAGGAATGCCAGGGAGAAACCCCGCATTTCCATCTTTCCTCTTGCCAGAAGGGCAGGCACCAACCACTATCCACATTGCCTTCCACCCCACCCCCAGACTAAATAAAAATCCCAGTCTAGAGCCACCCGTTCACAGAGCACAAGGGGGCTTGCTTTGAGCAGGCGTTTGAGTCTCCACCCCAGTTCTTCAAGATCTCCTCCTTGCCCCCAAATCTATGGCCTCCCCTTTTGTTTGGCAAGGAATCACACTCTTACCCCAACCCCCAAAGGTAAGAGAAGGGTCGCCAGAGGAGCCCTTGGACGTGGGGACCTCCCATGCCTTTCCCTCACCTGGGCCCCAGGCTATGTTCAGAGAAGACTCCTTGAGGTCCTGGCAGTGGGGAACCCCATCTTATGTGCCCCGAAGGCTGTAATGAAGACGTTGATGACCACAGTGATGAAAACCAAAATGGTGGTGGCGTTGTTAAGCTGGTTCAGCCGCCACTGCTTCTCGACCTCGTTCAGGTTCAGCCGCGCTGTTGAGAAGTGGGAGAGGGGAGGTAAGAGGCAGGGCGAGCTTCCCTCACGACACCCACTAGAGTTTGGAGAAAGTCTGGCACTTCAGACACCCAAGTGGCAGAAATCCAGGGAGGTGGGAGTCATGGATCCAAGCTGGAGCGGGATTTGGGAGCTTGGGCTGGGTCTTCTAACTGTGGGTGTGAGTGCTCATTACAAAGGCCACAGGTGGGCAGTGGCTGTGGCTCAAGCACTTGAGCTCCCGCCTACTACATGGGAGGTAATGGGTTCCATTCCCAGTGCCTCCTGGAGGAGATGAGCAAGACAGTGAGCTGACAAAACGAGATGATGTAACAAGGAAACACAAAAGAGGAAAGATGATGAGAGACACAACAAAGCAGGGACCTGAGGTGGCTCAAGCGATTGAGCTCCTCTCTCCCACATGGGAGGTCCCAGGCTCGGTTCCTGGTGCCTCCTAAAGAGAAGACGAGCACACAGCGAATGCATGCAGAGAGCAGACAGCAAGCACAACCAACCATGGGTTGGGGGTGATAAATAATTAAAATAAATCTTTAAAAAAAAAAAGCCCCAAGAAACTGCTGTGGTCCTCAGGCAAGACAGACCCGCAGTGGGTATTTGTGGCGCATCCTCCATATGGGACACCAGGAGGTAGGACCGGGTGCCTCCCCTCACTGCACAGGACTTGGTATTTGTAGGTGCAGAGAGCACTGGATTAGTGTATGGTGGAGAGTTGGCATGAGCAAAGGCAGGTCGGTTTGGGGAGGTGCTTGGGCCTTCTCCTCCCACCAGGGGGCGCTGAGGCTGAGTGTCTGACTCCCAGGCCAGGGCACCTCACCTGTGACCACCAGGAGGACTCCGATGACCACCTGCAGCAGCAGGGAGATGCTGATGAGCGAGATGAGGGCGGCGTAGTAATGAGAGGATGGGCCCTGCTCCAGCACCGCCTTCAGCCGCGTGGCGTTGGACATGAAGAGGGCCACGTCCAGCATGCTCTCCGCCACGCTCTTCTTGGTGGCGTAATGGTTCAGGTTGATGGGCTGGGTCCTCCCGGGGCTGGGGGGCCCAGGCTATAAGGGAGAAAGCACAAGCTTACCTGGGAGGTTCCAGAAGGGAAGCAGCTGCAGGATGGAGAGAGCAGAGAGGGTTCAATCCTTGGCTCTGCCCAAACCAGGTGGGAAACCTAGGGCAAGGAACTCCCTTCTCGGTTGTACGGTCTGAAAAATTAAAGGGTTGGACTCGAAAACCTTTAAGGCCCTTTGAGCTCTGAAATGAGGTTATGTTGTAATTTATATTTCGTGGAGGGCCGCCTCTTCCTCCACACCTTCGCACACCCATCTGAAGAAAGGGGGAGGTTCTCAGCTCCTTGAAATATGCAACTGCACTATTTTCCTGGGCCAGGCCTCAGTCTTGGGTTGCTCTCCTCTCCTCTGGGAAGAAAGCATCTGAGAAGACAATAGGAGGCGCTCTGAGGTGTGGGTGAGATAGAAAAAGGAACTTCTCTCTGAATGATGGGGCCCCAAGGCAGCTCGCTCACTTAGCAGACGGAGGGAGGCTGTGTCTGCCCCACATCCCCCCTCCAGGCCCTGAGCTCTGGGGCTCAGCCCTGCTTGTCAGTTAATATCGAGTCTATATCTACCATCTAGTTCTCTTTATCTACTACCTCTCTCTACCTCTATCGGGCTATCTATATCATCTCTAGCCATCTATAGAGCTATGAACCAATCATTTACTATCTACATCTATCTAACATCCATATACCTACATATATTACCCATCTCTACCAGCTAGTAATCTGTCGGTCATCTATCATCTATCTATGACAATTACTGGACACAGGCTGTCAGCACACACATATTTTTACACATGTTATATATATATGTATACACATATACACATTGATGCATAATAGTTAAATGTTATTAATTCAATTAAAAAAAACTTTCAGGCTAGATTTCTTGAAGTATAATTTACATTTCATTTGACTTTTAAGCATAAAACAAAACTCTTACTCTCAGGAAGCCACTAACTCCCAAAGATAGCGCAATCCTAGCATTAGGAAATGTTTTTGACCATGCATCCATAAAATATGTACATTATCCCATTATAAATTATATACATATTTATTGGACTAATCTACTACATAAAGCAGGTACAAAACCAGAAAACTTTAAAGGAGTACACAAAAATAAAAATATACAAAGAAGTTTATTATTTTCTTATCACATCCCAAAGGATGGCTTCGGAGACTCCCGCGCTAATCCCCGTGCCCGGCTGCAGGCAGAATCACACCTCTCCTGAGCCCACAGAAGGCACCTCTGTCCCCCTCTTCTCCTAAAGTTTGCCGTCCAACCTCAGCCCCAAGTCTCCACCCTCCTCAGCTCCATGTCTTAACTCTTGTGAGAAGTGCTGGCCCCGGCTCCCAGCCCTCATCCCCAGGCAAGGCGGGGCCGGGCTGTTGGGGCGCTGAATACCTCCTGGGAGGCAGGATCAGCCCTGGCGGCGAAGGCCCCTGGGGTCTGTCTCCCTGGATCACTCGGGAAGATCAAGTGCACAGGAGGGGCTCTCATTTTGACACACACTTTCCTCCAGGCTCTCAGCTCTCTGGGCAGGGGGTTCCCCTGCACCTGTTTTCTTATAAAAACGTTGATGTACTCCGCTTCTGGGCAGGTGGAGCTCACAGAGGGTTTGGCCAGTGTAGCCATTTGTAGGCTTCTCCTTGGGAGGTGAGCGGCAGAGGCCTGTGGTAACGTTCACTTAACATGGGTTGAGTCGTACCGGCCAGGCAGGGCTGGGGGCTGTGAGTGCCCCAATGGCCGAGGAAGGCATCGCTGTGGCCCGTCCTCCAGGGACCTCGTGAGCACGGACCTAATGGGCTGCTGGCCACTCACACTGGGCCTTGGCCTCAAGTCCTTTTTTGCAGCCACCAGAATCAGATTGGGGTCCAGGGCCTGGAGAAATTAAAGCTGTACTGTCCAGGAAACTGGGCTAAAGGCATGAAAAAGAATGGCATGCTCCCTTCTCTCTCCTGTGTTTCTTCATGTTCGATTTTTCTGGAACCTGGGTTTCTGGCTGGGCTGTTGGAGGAGGCGAGGCTGTGGGAGGCCGATGCTTCCGAAACATGGTCAGAGCAAGACTGGACTGGTCCGTGGCCAGCTGGCCTGGTTGGTCAGGACCAAGGAATCCCAAAGCCAGCATCCCCCAAAGGGCACGTGGTCACCGTCTTAGCCCCACTACTACCTGTGGTTCTAGCCCATTCATAAAGCTTTGTCTTGGGTCACAAAGGATATTCTTTAAGCGGGAGAGTGTATGGCTCAGCCCCTGGCCATCTGCACAGTCCAAAGGGCCTTTCCTGAAGGACCAGCCCAGACACAGCTGTGACCTGGGGCTTCTCTGCCCGTGGGAGTACCCACTCCCCTTCTCCCTTGCCCACCCCCCAATTTGCCCAGTGGCGACAAGCCTTGCACTTTCTCCCCCTTCTAATCCTAGCTCTCAGGGAAGCGGACGTGGCTCAACTGACAGAGCGTCCGCCAACCATAGGGAGGGTCCAGGGTTCGATCCCCAGGGCCTCCTGACCCATGTGGTCAGCTGGCCCACACGCAGTGCAGCTGCACGCAAGGAATGCTGTGTCATACCGGGGTGACCCTGCGTAGGGGTGCCTCATGTGCAAGGAGTGTGCCCTGCAAGGAGAGCAGCCCTGTGTGAAAAAAAAAAGTGCAGCCCACCCAGGAGTGGCGCCGCACACACGGAGAGCTGACGCAGCAAGACGACGCAACAAAAAAGAGACGCAGTTTCCCAACGCAGCTGGATAATGCAAGCGGCCGCAGAAGAACACACAGCGAATGGATACAGAGAGCAGACAACAGAAGGAAGGGAGAGAAATAAATAAAAGAAATCTTAAAAAAAAAAATATCCTAGCTCTCAGTTCAAAGTGTGATAAACTGACTGCAAGCAAGTCTCCCTTCTCTGAAAATGTGCATTTTCAAACTGTGGACACCCAAATTTCTCATGGTGTATTTTGAACGCTGACCAAATACTTTGGGGGGATGGGGTGCCTACGAGGGAACAGTGAGGTCTTCCCAGGCCTCTACAGAAAATACAGTTACTGTGGCCGCGATGGGCCCCGGCGAGGCTGTCCTTTGGGAGCCTTCCCTGAGGATCTTTTCCCAGATTTTTGTGCCACTGCCACGGCCACCGGCAGCCTAGCGCGGGCCAGAAGGAATGTGCTAGACCAAGCGCGGGACGTGGCGGCCACTGGACTGTGGTCCAACGTGCGCCCCGTGCAGCTTGTACTAGGAACAAGCCTGAGCTCTTCTCCCCATCTCAGAAGCACCCGCTTCAGGTGTCCCGTGTGCATTCCCTCTTCCATGATAAGGAATATCAGAATGCCGTGAGGGTACCGTGGCTCTACAGGAAAAGAAAGCCCTGAGTGAAACTTTCGAAGTGAGACCTTCACCTGGAAATTTTGCACCTACTCCGCAAAGCCAGGGTCTTCCGTGGCTGTTGCTGGACTGGATGGGATCCCTTCAGGACAACCCCCAAAGCACACGTGTGCTGGCAGAGCCCCTTAGCCCTGGGTGCCGTTGGCGGCTTGCTGTCCCTTTCTGCAAGAGTACAGAGGTGGCATCGATGACACCGAGTGTGATCCAGACTGTGCCTAACTTGGACTGGCTCTCTGTGTGGATCAAAGCATATGCTTTGGGGCACTCTGGTGACAGCTCGAGATCAAGACCATCTGTTCACTAGCGGAAAAAATTATTGCGCAATCATGTGGCGCTCCTGGGAAGTTCAGCAGATCTACACTTCAGAGCTGGAGACAATGAAAACTCTGTCCTCCAGTGTGCACAGGCACGGATGTTGGATAAGGATCCTTACCTGATAGAAGGAATGGATGTATATGGCCAGCCCCTGGCCCGAGAAGGGCGGCTGGAGGATGTGGAGAACCTTGGCTGCTGTCTTCTCAGCATTCTAATCAACATGCAGAACCCTGGGTGGTCTCTGGGGGCCATAGCTTCTATAGCAATCATTATTCCTGGGCCCGCCATTTAGGAGCCTAGGCCATGCAGCTGAGCAGTAACAGTGCTTATGGGAGCAGCACTTAGGAACATGGGCATAGTCCAAGAAGCAATAATCCACTTCCAGGAGGCCGTACACTCATACCTTGTCACTTAGGTCATTATGGAAGTCTCACCGAATGTCACCTCGCCTCCAACAGTATTTGTGATGCAATGATGAGGGCTAACAGTGTTTATAAAACTCTAGGAGGGTAGTGGATGTGGTTCAAGCAATAAGGCCTCCGCCTACCATATGGGAGGACCCAGGTTCGATCCCTGGGACCTCCCGGTGAAAAAGAAGAGAAAGCGTGCCTGCGCGGTGAGCCAGTGCCCGCGCGGTAAGTCGAGTGCCTGCGCGAGTGCCCGCATGGTGAGGCAGTGCCCACACGGTGAGGCAGTGCCCACGCAAGTGAGTCACGCAGCAAGATGATGACACAGCAAAAGAGACAAAGGGGAGAGTCAAGGTGAAGCACAACAGAAACCAGGAACTGGGGTGGCACAATTGACAGGGAACCTCTCTCCACATCAGAGGTCCCCAGGATCAAATCCCTCTGAGTCCTAGAGGAGAAAGATGAGAAGAGAAGACAAAAAGGAGAACTAGATACAGAAGATCACACAGTGAATGGATACAGACAGCAAAAACAGCAGGGTGGGGGCGGGGGAGGGAAAAAATCTTAAAAAAAAACAAAAAAAATTCTAGGACTAGGAAGCAGATGTGGCTCAAGCAACTAAGTTCCCGCCTACCACAAGGGAAGTCCTGGGTTTGGTTCTCGGTGCCTCTTGGAGAAGACTAGCAAGGCAGAGAGCTGGCATGATGGGCAGGCACGGTGAGCTGACACAACAAGCTGATGCAACAAGGAGACACAAAGAGGAAAGACAATGAGACACAACAAACCAGGGAGCGGAGGTGGCTCAAGTAACTGAGTGCCTCTCTCCCACATGGGAGGTCCCAGGTTCTGTTCCCAGTGCTTCCTAAAGAGAAGATGACACAGAGAGTAGAGAGTGAGCACAAACAACGGGGTGGGGGGAGGGGGGTAAATAAATAAAACTCTAGGAGCAAAAGCACAAGCCCGTATCCTTTTAGCCACTGTTCATCTTGCAGACCCAGTCACACAGGAGAAAGCCAAAACGCTATTCAACAAAGCCCTGGCCCAAAGGCCAGATCACATGAAAGCTGTGGTGAACAGGGCAGCACAACTCAGCAGAAAACTGAACTGTGAGGATGGTTTGCTGTGCTGAGGTGCACACTAGCTCCTCAGAGCGACTGTGCTTCGACTGGATCATCAGCCATTTCCTCGTAGCGGTTTCAGTGAGGCTCAGGGAGCAAGGGGCCAGTACGGCATAGCACGAAGTCTGGGCCCCAGTGACCAGAAGTCTCGAGAGGGGATGCTGAAGATGGAGAAGGAGGAGAGTGGCACGGATGCCACTCAGGAGGAGGCTGTGGACGACGTGGAAGCGGTGGGCAAGAAGGGGAGCCCGAGGGCAGCGACAGCGGGGGGACCCGGCGGGCTGGCCGGGGGCGGTGGTCGGCACGCAGTGAGGCCAGCTGCCCTCAGCACTTCCCGGTGGACTGAAAGACCCCAGGAGCCTGCACTCCGGAGGGCTCCATTGCAGCAGGGCTCTCCCACCCGCGCTCCGAATTCCTAGGAGTGACTCCAGTTTTCAAACGAGCCTGACCTACCTCCCATATATCTCCATTCTCCCGCGTCCTGCCAGGGAAGAAAGAGGGAGCACTCTGCGAGGCCCCCAGACGTGGTGGGGCTTCTGGGACAAAGAGCGAGTGCTCTTTCGAACTAATTTCTAAATCAGAACGCCCAAGGAATAGATGTGTTTGGTCTGTGATGTTGCTGACGGGCTTAAAGGAGTGACCCACCATCCCCAGAGCAAGAGGGTCCTGTCCCCAGTCAGATGGCAGCATGCGCTGGCCTTTCCAGAAAGCGTTTCCTGGGAGGTTGTGTGCACCTCCCACATGGGAGGCCCCAAGTTCCGTTCCTGGTGCCTCCTGAAAAAAATAAACAGCTGGCATAACAAACGAAAAAATCAACTCAGGGAAGCTGATGTGGCTCGGTGGTTGAGCGCCAGTTTCCCATATACGAGGTCCCAGGGTTCAATCCCCGGCCCCAGGTACCTCAAAAAAAAAACCACACACACAAACATCAGAAAGGGTTTCCTGTTCCCTGAAGCAATCGTCCCGGGCTGTCCAAAACTTCCCTAGTAGCTTTGCTTCCTTCTGCAAAGTTAGTAATGTCTTAAGCTGACGGTTGCTGTTTTGCAGAACAATTTTCCTATTTGCCAATCTGGTAACTTGCCGACGAGCCTGGGCCAGATCTGAGAAACAGCCGTGACCTAGAGCACGAACAGAGTGCACTGGGGCAGTGAACTCATAAAACTAACAAAGAAGAAAGAAAACACTGCTATTTCTAAGTCTGAACGGAGCGGATAGGCGCCGTTTGTTGTTAGGGCGCTGGAAGCATTGTTCCAGAGGACATGGGGTCACGACGAGCAAAGGTGAGGGCAGGCCTCATCCTGTCCTCTCTAAATTTAGGGCCTGCTTTTATTTTAATTTGTGCTGATTCAGGATTACCTGACCACTGAGAACACATTTTCAGGATCCGTTCGTGGGTCCACCTGCTTCCTCCAAGTTCCTGAAGGCGCTGCAGTTCCACAGAGTGTCCACACGGGGCCGTGCGGGGTCCAGGGACGCCACTTCCCCCACCCTGGCCTTCTGGGCTGCACTGACCGCAGGCTCGTCTTTCTCCCCCGCCAGGACAGGATTGGTGGGAAACCTGGACGTCCGGATGCCCGGGACGGGAGCCTGCTTCACAGGCCTGGATGGGCCAAGCTAAAACCCACCATGGAGCCACTACTGACATGGGGGCTGGGGTGGGGTAGGGAGGCGGGAGAAAGGGGGCGGACCTGGGAAAAGAGCTTCCAGCTTAACCTGCGGTGTGGGGGGCTGTGGGTAGAAGGGGTCCCCTCCGTCACCACCCTTAAGAGCAGGGAAAGCGTTTTCTTAGTCCCTCTGGGCCACTTTGGGTGGAGCCAACCCAGAGGCAGAGGGATGGATGAAATGACCTCAGGACCTTCCCTTATAGCCTGAGGGCTGATTTCGGGTAACTCGCCCTTTTTACCCACAGCCTGGGGGCAACCTGATGAGGGGTCAGGAGAAGGGGGTGGGGGGCGCTCCCACCTGGAGGAGCTGGGCCTTTAAGGCCAACCCCCCCCCCCCTGCGGCCTGGAACAAAGGCCCGGGAATGTGGGCTGGACCGGCAGGTGGGAGCCACCCAGCCGGAGCCCTGCACGTTTCACACGGAGGAGCACCGGGGCGCCCGCCGGCCCACCGCCCTCCCCCGGCCCTGACCTTGGGCCCGGCCCCTCCCAGGGCTGTATCCACCTGCTGCAGCCTGCACAGCCGGGCTGCCAGGGCTTGCCCCAGGCCCGCCCCACTTCGGGCCCCGCGCGCCCCCTTGCCCAGCCGTGGACCCCTTTCATCTTGTGCCCGTCGGAGCCGGGGCTGCTGGGCTGGCTCCTGGTTCTGGGCCCAGCTCTGCTTGGGATTTTGTGCCTCAGTCTCCCCACCCATAAACCAGGTGGAAAATCCCATCCCTGGGGAGTTGCGGGTTATGGAATAAATGAGACTTTGTTCCTCCTGAAAAGGAAAGACAGAACTCGAGGCTATTCTGGGATGTGCCTCGAGCCCACCCCACTCCACCCTTCCACTTCCACTCAACAAGAGGCTAAGCCCGGAGTCCCTGTTTAAAATGCACACACCTTGGGAAAGACAAAACTCTGCCAGCCAATACCACCCAAACACCGGACAGGGAGTTTTGGCTGATATGCAACTGGAGAGGGGGCAGATGTGGGAGTTCAATCCCAGGGTGCCAGGGGGGACTCTGGGCAGAAGAGGAATGGGTTTGGTGGTTGGGGCGGGGCATTGGGGCAGTGAAGGGAGGACAGGAGGGAAGTGGGGCCACCACTGCTTTGACCCCCTCCCAGGCCTGCCCCCGCACTTCCCTCCCCTTCCTCACCCTTCCCTCCGGTCCAGCTCAGACTTCCCTGCTACCCAGGCGCTCCTGCCAAGTCCCAGCTCCCAAGGCTGGTGTGGACTCCATCCCTTGAAGTCATGGATTGCCCTATTGTTCTGCCAGACAATTATTTACACCTTAATGCTCACTGGCCTATATTTTTGTTTCTTTACAAAATATATGTTGGATAGGAAAGGAAAGGAATGTCTCTTCTGACAGAAAAATGACCATGTTTTTACATTGTTTACTGACACTATGGTCAGAGGGGACCACAAGCCTCAACAGATCATTCTGCCTTCTCTTGGAAACAAGATTACAGGATATCCACCCAGAGGGTACTGGAGGTATATCACAAAGAAGGAACTACCCTATCAAAAAACCATGAGGGGGAAGCGGACTTGGCTCAACTGATAGAGCATCCACCTACCTTGTGGGAGGTCCAGGGTTCAAACCCCGGGCCTCCTGACCTGTGTGGTGAGCTGGCCCATGTGCAGTGCTGATGCACCCAAGGAGTGCCCTGCCACACAGGGGTGTCCCCCGCATAGGGGAGCCCCACGCACAAGGAGTGCGCCGCGTAAGGATAGCTCCTCCGCGTGAAAAGAAGCGCAGCCTGCCCAGGAATGGCGCCGCCCACACGGAGAGCTGACACAGCAAGATGATGCAACAAAAAAGAGACAACAAAAAATAGACGCAGTTTCCTGGTGCCACTGGCAAGAATGTAAGCAGACACAGAAGAACACACAGCAAATGGACACAGAGAGCAGACAACTGGGGGGGGGGTAGAAAAATAAATAAAAAATAAAAAAAATTTTTTTAAACCAAAACCATGAGGGCAGCTGGTGCAGCTCAGTGGTTGAGCACCAGCTTCCCACTTATGAGGTCCCAGGTTCAATCCCCAGCCCCAGTACCTAAAAAACCAACAGACAAAACCCACGAAAAACAAACATGAAATCCACCCCTGGGTGTGCTCAGGCCGCACCGGCAGCAAGCGCTCCGTGGGAAAGGAGCTGGCCCTTTAGCAGGCCGAGAGGCCGGGTCGGGGGCAGGCAGGAGGGTACGTGGGGAGGCACCTTGGACCCAGCCAGTCTCAGATCCTGGCTCTACTAGGAGGCGGGCGCCCCTCACTGCTCCTTCCTTATATGTAACACGCGAGGGTGGACGAGTGATTTCTCGGGTCCCTTCCATCACGGAGTGATCCAGGGGAGCGGAAGCCCCGCCCCTGCCCGAGGACCTCGCCGGACAAAGGCGGAGGCCAGGCGCAGGCCAGGCCAGCCCAGGGCACCGGCGTCCCCCCAGTGAGTCACCCCTTCAGCCCGAGAATAGCCACGCGGCAGCTTCCCTGCAGATGAGCTCAAAACCGGGCCTCAGAATGACCACCTACCCAGGAAGACCAGACCCAGGCCCAAGAAGGCGGGGCGCCGCCGGGCCGCTGGGAAGCGGAGTCCCTTCCAAGGGGAAAGGGCAGGTGCCGCCCCAGGAAGTGACATTCCCATGAATAGCGCCGGGTGACCTAAGCTGATTAGCTTTCAACCGGGGGCGTCTGAGATCCCTAGTCCCTCATCAGAATTAAGTGTCACGTGTGCCTGGGTCTGTCCTACAGCACCCTATGTACTCTGGGGACCATAATCCCACTTAGAAGGCACATGCTCGTGCCTGGCATAGGGTTAAACATGTGACATGAGTCACCTTGTCTAGATCTCAGGACAACCCTGTGAAGTAGGTATGGGTGTCCTTGTTGTGTTTGTGAAACTGAGGCTCAGAGAGCCTAACTAACTTGCCCAAGGTCACACAGCACAGATTTCACCCCAGTTCTCTGTGCCAGAGCCTATTATTATTATTATTATTTTTAAAAGATTTATTTATTTATTTAATTTCCCCCCTCCCCTGGTTGTCTGTTCTCGGTGTCTATTTGCTGCGCCTTGTTTCTTTGTCCGCTTCTGTTGTCGTCAGCAGCACGGGAAGTGTGGGCGGCGCCATTCCTGGGCAGGCTGCTCTTTCTTTTCACGCTGGGCGGCTTTCCTCACCGGCGTATTCCTTGCGCGTGGGGCTCCCCCACGTGGGGGACACCCCTGCGTGGCACGGCACTCCTTGCGCGTGGGGCTCCCCTACGCGGGGGACACCCCTGCGTGGCACGGCACTCCTTGCGCGCATCAGCACTGCGCATGGGCCAGCTCCACACGGGTCAAGGAGGCCCGGGGTTTGAACTGTGGGCCTCCCATGTGGTAGGCGGACGCCCTAACCACTGGGCCAAAGTCCGTTTCCCTTATTATTTTTTTAATGTTGGAACTTTTATTGGGATTGTGTTGAACCTGTAAGTCAATTTGGGTAAAATTGGCATCTTAATGATATTTAATCTTCCAATCCATGAACAGGTAATATTCCCATTATTTAGGTTTTCTTTGATTTCTTTTAGCAATGTTACATAGTTCTCTGTGTAGAAGTCCTTTACATCCGCAGTTTTTTCCTAGATATTTGATTCTTTTAGTTGCTATTGTAAATGGAATCTTTTTCTTGATTTCCTCCTCAGGTTGCTCATCATAAGCATACACAAAGGCTACTGATTTTTGCATGTCGTTCTTATATCCCACACTTTAAGAGCCTATCATTTTAACCCCTACTTTACCACCTTCCAGAAGTTGAAGGAATATTCCCTGCCTCCAAGGAATTTAGGATCTAAAAACAAACATGACCTAAGACTAGGTAAAACAAACAGCCCGCGGGGGCACACATGTTACACTTGCCAAAATTATGAATAGCGGGGAGCGAGACTTGCCTGGGGCACTCCAGAGTCCCCGCGGGGCGGCCAGAGGGCCCGAGGTAGCTGGGAGAGTAGGGGCGACAGAGAAAAACCTTTCACTGTCCCTTTCGGCTCCTGAGCCACGCAAATGTTTGAACTATTTAAGAAGGAATTTAAAACACAACCCAAACAAACATGCACCCCCCAGAAAAAAGGCCCCTAGAGTGTTGGTGAAGAGAAGGCAGAATTTAGAAGTTCATGCCGCGCCCGCTTCTTCATCCGAGCGCTGGGAACGGACGCCCACCCTGCCTGGCACCCAGGGCTGCTCTCGGGGGCGAATCTGTATTGAAAACTGTAAAACTGTAAACAAATTGGAGACCAGAGAGGAGTCTCTCCCACTCAGGGATACACGCCCACCGGTGGGCCCCGAGGCATTTAAAATCAGATGCTCTGACTCAGGGCCTGTCACCGCTCAGATTCCAAGTAGGCCCCGGAAGTGCCCCCGCACCCTCGGCGGCCTCTCTCCTCCCGGCGTCTCCCTCACCCACCTCCAGGAGGGAAATGCTCAGACCGGCCAGCCTCCCCCGGCCGCCGCGGCCTCCTCTCGCCCCGGGCCCCTTCCCGCCCCGCACCCGCTCCTCCTCGCCCCGGTGCCAGGCGCGGCGCGCTCGCAGCGCGAGGCCACGCCGCCTTACTCACGGTTCCCGGCCCTGGCCGCGCCGCGCCCCGCCGGGAGACCGAAGGCCCCTGCTCCCCCTTGCCCCTGGGGAGCCGCGCTCCCTTCCAGCCCCCAGCCCCGCGCCAGGGCGGCCCTGGGGCTTCGTTTCCACGCCTCCCCCGTGGACTCCAGCCCCGCGCTCCTGGGTGCCCACGGGCGCCCACGGGGCCGAGCCCGGCGCCTTGCCCACTGTTAGGTGCCCAGTAAGCGAGTACGGAATCGGATTTTTTTATTTGCAAGTTATTTATGCCCCGGGCTGCCTCTCTCGGGAGGGCTTGCATTTGCAAACAGGGCGAAGGGGGCTCTTGAGGGGTGGCATCTCTGCGCTCCACGGCTTTGGGGTGAGGGCAGCGGCGGCCGGGCAGGGAGAGCCCCTCTTCCCTGGCATCCCTGCCTTGGCATCTCCGCCCCGAGGGGCGCGTGGGGGCGGGAGCGCTCAGGCTGGAAGCGGCCGCGGGGCCCCGAGCCAAACCCTGCGCGGCGCAGCCCCCAGGGCCAAGGGCACGGCCCAACAGCCCCCCCTAGCCCTGGGGTGGGGGCTCTTTGAAGGGCTCTTCCGGGAATAATACCCGGACTGGCCCAGAAACGGCCTCCGAGCCCCGGGCGCACCCCGAGGTCGCCCGCCAGGCCCGAGGGCGCCCGGGCTCCGCGCGCGGGGGGGGGGGGGGGGGGGGGGAGGGGACAGGCCGCCCCCGGGAGGGAGGCCGCAGCGCCCCTGTCGCCCTCCAGGGGGCGCGGGGGGCGCACTCAGCCTGGCCCCGGGGAGCCCCGCCGGCCAGGGACCCCTGGGTGAGCCCGGGAGGGCTTCTCGCCGAGGAAGGTGGGCGGTAGAGGGAGACATGGGGGCGGAGGGTGCAGGGAGGGACGGGGGTGGCCCCCGGAGGCCCATGGAACGTGCTCGCTCTGTCGGAGGAAGGATTCCCCCCTCACCTGCAGCGTCGAGGCTTCCTGGAAAGACTGTCTCCAAAGAATCCATCCTCTCTCTCCCCGCGCCCACTCTAAGCCGGAGTGTTTTCAGAGTTCGCTACCTGGCTGGCTGCACCCCCTGGCATTTGGCCTTGGGCATTTCCTACTCGGGCCCAGCCCCTCTGCCCACTGTAATAACCCTGCTCATCCTTCAGGAGCCAAGAAACGGAGCTGGCATCAGACAGTGATGCTTGCATAGCGATGCTCTATGCCAGGCGCCAGCCCCACGAAGCGGGTATTCACAGTCCCAGGCACAAGGGAAGAATTGAGGCCCGGAGAGGTGAACGCCCCAGATCTCCTGGGAGCAAGGCACTGTCCCGGCGTCCCCGGCCTAAGTCTGTGTTCTGTCCTCTGCATACCAGTGGCTCACAAAGGGTGATCCCGGAGGCCGCGGCCGCCCATGGGAACTCGTTAGAAATGCAAGTTCTCAGGTTCCGCTGAACTGGAGGCTCTTGGGGTGGAGCCTAGCAAGGCGGGGTTCCAGTTTGGCCAGGTGAGTCTGATGCCTGCTGGCCCGAGGCCCCCAGGGTGGGTGCCAAGCGGCCAAGCTGCAGCAGGGGCCGTCAGTGCTGCTGTGCGCACCGCCTCTAAGGACGGAGCGTAGGTTTTGTCATTGTCATTGTCAGCTCTCTAAACAACCCCTATTTTACAGATGAGGACACTGAACAATTCGGTAATGTCCAAGACCACCTAGTTTTTAAGGATGAGAGCAGGGATTTGAATCCGGGCAGGGCCCTTCACCACTACCCTGCACAGCCCCTGGAGGCACGGGCCGTGTGAACCCCTCAAAGGCAGGGACTAAACTATTTACACGTCTCTCACCCAGCAGCTCGCGTCCCCGAGCTACCCAGCTGCTGTTACTCCCGCGTCCATTGAGGAGGCTCCCACCTACTTCTTAGGTGCCTTTCAGGTCCTCACCTGAGCCTTGTTTTTATAGAACCTGACGGGAGATTTCCTAGTGGACCTCGGTCCAGATGGGAAGCCTGAACACACCTAAGTGAAAATGACTTTTTAGAACTATTCATTACAAAGGCATTCCTCACCACGGTGTGTATGAGTTTCCAAACGGTGGGAATTTGTTCTTTGGAATTTCAGGCAATTAGAGTTAGAGGCACTGAGAACGGGCCTCCACTCCCGCTGCGCTCGAGCCCAGGAGTCCTCCGGAAGTGGATCTTATCTGATAGCGAGATGAGAAAGAGGGAAGGTGGTAAATTTCCCACCCCGCCCCACCCACAGCCTGCCAAGACTCCCCTTCAGCTGGGTGCCATCCACACGTGTTCAGCTCCTACCATGTGCTAGGCGTCTGCGGAGACAACCAAGATCCCCGCCTGCCCCACAGCCTCACTTCCCTAATCCCCTAAAAATAACAAGGATTAGCCGAGAATAAACCATATAAAAGGAGAAGCCAGGAGATAAAAAGACCTTTGCCGTCCCACTCCGCTAGGTGAGCTTCCTGGGAAGGACTTTATCTGTCTTGTTCACTGCTGTACCCCAGAGCCTGGCATGCTGAATGATTAACCAACTAATTAATTAATTAACCAACTAACTAATTAATTAATTGAGTGATACATTTGTCACCCACTGTATTCATTCAGAAGGGCAGGACCGGCTTTCTCTGCCTAGAGGAGCCCGCACCAAATCTTGGTCTGTATTTCTGTCCTTCTCTCCCATTTCTCAGCAAGCTCTGATCTTTCCCCCATTTCCCAAATAAATTCTCTTTACTGGCCTAACTGGAAAAAAAAAAAAAAGGGCAGGACCATGGGTCTGAGCTCCAGGACCCTCTTAGAGTAATCAGAAAATGACTGTCTTACACGGGAGTGGCCCGTCCTGCCTCCCCCCAGGGGTAGCGTCTCAGGTTCAGCAAGGGCGTGTCCCCGCGGTCAGCAGCCACCGATAAGACAGGCCACAGACGGGAAGAGCCGGCTGACTCACGGCGAGCAGCCTGGCTGCAGTGCCAGGGACCCGTGAGAGCGAGACAAAGACAAGTCCCCGGAGCATCGAGTTCCAGGGATCAAAGCCAGGGTGGAACTGGCCACGAGGGGCGCGCCCTGAGTCAGCTGTCCCCTCAGGCCCCCGCCCAGGCCGGCCCACCGCGGCTGCCTAGCGGAGGAGTCACTCCGTCCCTCATCCCAGGTCGGCAGATCCAGCCGGGCTTCTCAGGCCCAGGCTCTCCCTTTCCCGGCAGGTGAACGCGGGTGGCGCGGTGCAAAGGCACATGCTCTCCCAGAGCCAACACCTGCCCCCTGAGTGGTGACTCGGGACGTGTAGGGGAGCTTACCTCGAATGGACGAGTGAACGGATGGCACTGAGAGGGATGGGACAGAGCCTGGCTGCTATTTCTTCCCTCGGAATGTTACCCACCCTCTTGCTTCTCAGTTTCCTCATCTGTAGAAAGAGGGGGACGAGCCCCTCTTCCTACCCATCTCCCCGGGTGTTGGGAGGAACTAGTACATGTTCTACCAACAAAAGGCATGAACTAGGGCAAGCTCAGAACTTTGGCTAAATGCAGCAAAACTCTCAGCAACATCCCTGCAAGTCCCAGGCCAGTTCTAAGCCAAACCCATGGGCTCCTCAGCTCTAGATTCATCCCAGATGCTGAACATGCTTAACCACCCTGGCTTCTAGAATGCTTCCACTTTTACAGCTTGTCTTCTAATAGCTGTATTTATTTAGCACTTACTATGTTCCAGGGACTTCTACCTGTTTTATACATCTTATCTCCTTTACTACTCACAGCAACCTTAAGAAGGGAAATTTAGGCTCCGAGAGATGAACTTGCCCAAGGTCACACAGGAGTCAGGATACCTAAGATTTGAACCCAGGTCAGATAACCCTGCCCTTCACTGCTGGGTTAAATTCTGACACCTTGGTTTAGCCCTTGTTCTTTTGTGACCTTCCTGGAAAGCCAGAGCCCTTGGGAAATATTTCCTCTACTGCCCGGCCCAGTGCTTGGCCAGTGGCACTGAGCTCAGTAGTGAATGAAAGCTAGCTCTGTCCTTAGCCTGGGCCAGACCCAGGCAGGGTCAAATGGCTCAGGGCAATGGCTCAGGGCAACCAAGCAGTTGTCGGATCACTGCCGTACCCTCCGCCCTCTTTCTAAAAATACAAAAGAGCCAGAGCCTTCCAAGGCCACCAAACAGAGATCCATTTGCTCTCAGGGGTCAGGCCCGTACAACCCGACCCTGCCACCTGGCACCTGCTCCCTCTGGGCCTCCTGCCCGACAGCTGACCCCTGTCATTCCTGTGACTGCTCGCTGCAAGGAAAAGGCCAGCTCTGCCGAGGTGGGAACCCCTGAGCAGCCTGGCCTCGCTTGTGCTGAGCTGCGGGACTCCAGGATTGGTGCAGGTTTGGGGTCTTTTACCCAAGCCTGGTTAAAGCCAATCCCAGTTTTTTTTTTTCCCCACTGGGACTCCATTTCCACAGCCATGAACTGGAGGCAGTCAATCCCTCCAGCCCCTTCTGGCCTTTGAGCAGCAGCCTGCTTCAGGGACATGGCCACCGGCTTTGTCGTCAGGACACCTGAGGCCAGGACCTGGCCCTGTCCCCTCATAGCTGCGTCACCTCGGACCTCATGCTACTCACCTGGGACAAAGGGGAACAGCAAAGTGACCAAACAGTGTGATAGTATTATCCTGTCTCTAAAAACATAAGTCAGGTGGTACATAAACTAAGTATTAACAATGCCGTCTGCCAGTGGTAGGAGATCAGATATTTTCTTTTTGGATTTATGTGAATTTTCTCATTTTTGTTCTCAGTGAACATACACAGTAAGAGGGAAAAAAAAAAGTTAAAACAACAACTCCATAAATGACATCTAAGTAAGTGTCTTGCTTCATAGGACAGCTGGGAGAATAAGATATATGACAGTGGTTACCAACTGTAAAGGACTTCGCAAGTATAAGGTGTTCCTCTTAATATAATTTTCCCTGAGGGCCTTCTGGAACTACCGGGGTGGTGGAGAATGTTTCCCCTCCATCGCCACCCCAGGACGCCCTGTTTTCCTGGGGAAAGAGTATATTTGCCCTCCACCTCCACGTCAGGACAGCCTGCCATTCGAGAGCATCCCCTGGACTTCATGGTCGGGTCTGTACCCATCAAGCGTAGCTGTGTCTCCCACAGACGCTCAGCCCTGCAGCCGTCTATGGCTTGGTTGAGGCGAGAGCGGGGCCATATGGGGTAACCCGGCCTGCTGTGTGGCTGAATCGACAGCACCGACTGAGCACCCACTGTGTGCATTCCCCTGTCCTCCGTCATGAGAAGAAGAGAGCTCTGCTTGCTTTCCGGATGGTCAACAAACAGTTAAGTGTCCATCTGTCTTGGACCAGTCAGAGCACAGAGGACATGGCATGGAGACGAATGATTCAGACGGGGAGTTTGTGGTTAATTATGGAAAGAGATGGGTGCCCTGGAGAGATGCGAATGACACGGGAAGGCAGAGAGGCCTTCCTGGACCTCAGCACCAACTGAGCTGGGCACTGCAGGTCACAGAGAATCCTTCCAAGCTGAGTCCCTGCCTTGGACACCTCTACCCTCAAGAGGGAGATGTTCCTTGTGATCTATTAACTTTAATTTTAAAAAATTAATTATAAAAAAATAAAAATTAAAATAACAAAAATTGAAAAAAAAAAAGAGGGAGATGGATAGCCTCCCTGGCAGAACCGGCTACAGAATTTACAGGGCCCAGGGTAAAATTTACTAAGAATTTCAAGATGTCCCCAGCAGAGCATTAAACCAAGGGTGGGGCCCTGGCCAGCCAGCCTTGTGTGACTGCACAGGTCAGGCACCTGCCTACAGTAGCAGCAGGAGATAAGGATGAAGGATGTCTGTTATCAAGGATTCCTCAGGCCTTGGGAAGTCCAGTGACTGTTTCATTGTTTGCATCCGGAGTCAAGATTAGCCTCCAGGGCTGAACAGCGCACTCCTGAATAATCAGTGGGTCAAAGAAGAAATTGCAGGTGAAATCAGTAAACATGTTAAGATAAATGAAAACGGAACACTTATCAAAACTAATGGGATACAGTGAAGGCAGTCTTGAGAGGGAAATTTATAGTCCTAAACACCTATATTAAAAACGAAGAGGGAAGTGGATGTGGCTCAAGTGATAGGGCTTCTGCCCACCATATGGAAGGACCCGGGTTCGATCCCTGGGGCCTCCTGGTGAAGAAGAAGAGAAATGGTGTCTGCACGGTGAGCCAGTGCCCATGCGGTGAGCCGAGTGCCCACGGAAGTGTTGCCGCCTTTCTCCACCCCTCCTCCCCTTCCAGCTCCCGCCGTCCTTCCCGCCAGTCCCGCCCATATTGCCAACCCACAATCTGCCCTCTTCCCCAGTAACTGCTTACCTCAGGTCTATCCATCAGCTTCAGCCTGTCCACAGCCGCCCCTTAGCCAGCCCTCCCTTCATCACGCCCCTCCCTCTACCCAACCCTATATAGCTAAGTGCACTTCCGTAATAAAGCAGACCTGTTCCTGCGCTCAAGCGGTCTCCGTGGTTTTTCCTCAACCGCGCGTCCCCCACGCCTGGAGAACCAGTGCTCCATCTTGGAGCACCCCCCGCCGGCTGCCTGGCAGGAGCAAGCCCCCCGGACTCTTGGGCCTGAGTGAGGACAAAACCCTCACACTCAGCTACATGGAAGTGCCCGCACAGCGAGCTGAATGCCTGCGCAAGTGCGTCACACAGCAAGATGATGACACAACAAAGGAGAGGCGAGGGGGAGAGTCAAGGTGAGGCGCAGCAGAGACCAGGAACTGCGGTGGCAGAGCTGACAGGGAACCTCTCTCCACATCAGAGGTCCCCAGGATTGAATCCCAATGAATCCTAGAGGAGAAAAATTGAGAAGAAAAGAAAATAAGAGAAATAGATACAGAAGATCATGCAGTGAATGGACGCAAACAGCAGGAGCAGTGGCAGGGCGGGGGGGGGGGGGGCAGTGAGGAGAAGGGGAGGGAGAGGAAATAAATAAATAAATCTTTAAAAAAAAGAAGAAAGTGCTAAACTCAAAGATTTAGCTGAACAACTAGAGAAAGTAGAAAAAGAAGAGCGAACCAATCCCACAGCAAACAGAAGGAAAGAATAAAGATTAGAGCAGAAATAAATGAAGTTGAGAATAAAAAAACAATAAAGAAAATCAACAAAACCAAAAGCTGTTTTTTTGAGAAGATCAATAATTGACAAACTGCTAACTAGACTAACAAAGAAAAAAAGAGAGAAGATGCAAATAAATGCAATCAGAAATGACAGGGGGATAGTTATGACTGACCCCACAGAAATAAAAAGGTTCATAGGAGGTTATTATAAGAAACTGTATGCCAACAAACTAGACAACCCAGATGAAATGTACAAATTCCTAGGAATGCACAACGTACACTGATGCTACAAGAAATACAAGAAGTTAACAAATGAATCACATTTAAAGAGATTGAATCCACCATTAAAAATCTCCCAGCAGGGAAGCGGACTTGGCCCAATGGTTAGGGTGTCCATCTACCACATGGGAGGTCCGCAGTTCAAACCCCGGGCCTCCTTGACCCATGTGGAGCTGGCCCATGAGCAGCGCTGATGCACGCAAAGAGTGCCGTGCCATGAAGGGGTGTCCCCCGCGTAGGGGATCCCCACGCGCAAGGAGTGTGTCCCATAAGGATGGCTGCCCAGTGCAAAAGAAAGTTCACCCTGCCCAGGAGTGGTGCCATACACACAGAGAGCTGACACAACAAGATGACACAACAAAAAAAGACACAGATTCCTGTGCTGCTGAAAACAACAGAAGCAGACAAGGTAGAAGACGCAGCAAATAGACACAAAGAACAGACAACCGGGGCGGGGGCGGGGAGAGGGGAGAGAAATAAATAAATAAATAAATCTTAAAAAAAAAAAATCTCCCACCAAAGAAAAGTCCAGGACCAGATGGCTTCACAGGTGCATTCTACCAAACATTTAGAAAAGAATTAACACCAATCCTGTTTAAAGTCTTCCAAAAAAGTGAAGATTAGGGAAAATTACCCAACACGTTTTATGAAGCCAACATCACCCTAATACCAAAGCCAGATAAAGATACTACCAGAAAAGAAAATTACAGACCCATCTCTCTAATGAACATAGATGCAGAAATTCTCAACAAAATACTTGCAAATCGAATCCAACAGCATCTCAAAAGACTTATATATCATGACCAAGTGGGATTTATTCTTGGTATGCAAGGATGGTTCAACATAAGAAAATCACTGTAATACACCACATTAACAAATTGAAGGAAAAAAACACCACATGATCATCTCAATCGACAGAAAAAAAGCATTCGACAAAATCCAGCATCCTTTTTTGATAAAAACACTCCAAAAGATAGTAATAGAAGGAAAATTCCTCAATTTGATATAAGGCACATATGAAAAACCCACAGCCAACATTGTACTCAATGGGGAAAGGTTGAAAGCTTTCCCTCTAAGATCAGGAACAAGACAAGGATGCCCACTGTCACCGTTATTATTCAATAATGTATTAGAAGTTCTTGCTAGGTCAATTAGACAAGAAAAAAAAAGTAAAGGCATTCATATAGGAAAACAGGAAGTAAAATGCTTACTGTTTGCAGATGACATGATTCTGTATTTAGAAAATTCTGAAGTATCCACAAAAAAGCTACTTGAGCTAATAAAGGAGTTCAGCAAAGTGGCAGGATACAAGCTCAACATGCAAAAATCAATAATGTTTTTGTACAGCAGTATTGAACAATCTGAGGAGGAAATCAGGAGGGGAAATTCCATTTAAAATAGCAACAAAAAGACTCAAATATCTAGAAATCAATTCAACCAAAGAAGTACAGGACTTGTATGCAGAAAATGACAAAACAATGCTAAAAGAAATCAAGAAATACCTTAACAAATGGAAAGACATTCTGTGTTCATGGACTGGAAGAATAAAATCGTGAAGTTGTCAATTTATAGATTCAGTGTAATACCAATCAAAATCCCAACACCTTACTTTACAGAAATAGAAAGGCAATTACCAAATTCATTCGGAAGGAGAAGTGCACCCAAATAGCCAAAAGCATTCTAAAAAGAAGAGCAAAATGGGGGGGAGATTTCACTGCCTGCCCTTGAAACATATTACAAAGCTACAGTGGTCAAAACAGCATGGTACTGCCATAAAGACAGACACATTAATTGGTGGAATAGAATTGAGAATCCAGAAGTAAATATTCACCTATACAGTCAACCGATTTATTTTCTATTCTTCTCTTCTTTTCCCTATCTGTTTGTGTCATGGTCTGGGGCCTGTGCCTCACAGTGTAGGTCTGGGGCATCTTTTTTTTTTTTTTACCAGGAGGTCCTGGGGAATGAACCCGGGTCTTCCATATGGTAAACAGAATCTCAGTTGCTTGAGCCACAGCCGCTTCCCTCAACTGGTTTTTGACAAACCTACCAAGTCCATGTGAATGGGACAAAACAGTCTCTCAAGCAAATGGTGCTGGAACAATAGGATATATATAACCAAAAGAATGAAAGAGGAAGCCTTTCTCACTCTCAGTACAAGAGTCAACACAAAATGGATCAAAGACCTAAATATAAAAGCCAGGACCATAAAACTACTAGAAGAAAATGTAGGGAATCATCTTCAAGACCTTGTAGTAGGTGGTGGTTTTTTGGACCTTACACCCAAAGCACTTTCAAAAAAGGAAAAATAGATAAATGGGGCCTCCTCAAAACTAAACTTTTGTACTTCCCAGAATTTTGTCAAAAGGGTGAAAAGGCAGCCACCTCAATGAGAGAAAATATTTGGAAATAACATGTCCAGTAAGGGTTTAATATCCATGATATATAAAGAGATGTTACAACTCAACAATAAAAAGACAAATGACCAAATTTAAAAATGGACAAAAGACATTTGTCCAAAGAAGAAATACAAATGGCAAAACAACAACAACAACAAAAAAGAACACATGAAAAAATGCTCAACATCACACATGATTAGGGAAATGCAAATCAAAACTACAATGAGATATCATTTCACATCTATCAGAATGGCCACTGTTATTAATAAAATGATGGAGAACTGCAAGTGCTGGAGAGGATGTGGAGAGATAGGAACACTTATTCACTGTTGGTGGGAGTGTAGAATGGTACAGCCACCGTGGAGGACTGTTTGGCAGTTCCTAAGGAAGCTGAATACAGACTTGCCACATGGTCCTGCACTACCACTACTGGGTATATACTCAGAAGAACTGAGAGCAGTGACACAAACAGACATCTGCACACCAATGGTCATAGCAGGATTATTCAAGATTGCCAAAAATTGGAAACGACCCAGATGTCCATAACAGTGAATGGATAAACAAAGTGCAGTATATTCACATGATGGAATATTATGCAGCTATAAGAAGAAATCAGGTGTAAAGCATATGACAACATGGATGAACCTGGAGGACATCAGGTCGAGCAAAGCAGGCCAGACACAAAAGGACAAATACCGCATGATTGCATTACTATGAACCAAACATACGGCATAACATATTGTATGATTTTTTAAAAATTTTTATATGTATCCAGTACATGTAATTGAGAAATGTATGTTTTTATTCAACTGTTTTCTTTTTCTTTTTAAATTATTGTTTAGATTTTCAATTATTAAATGTACAAAATAAAGATAAATTTTAAAAAAAAGATTGGCCTTCAGAAGGTGAACTAACTCACCCAGGCCTGATGAACTTTTCCCTTTGGCAGCCAGTGGATATCCTGCCTCTCTCATTTATCATCATCAGATAATTGGTGCCCACGGGCCAGAGGCTGGAGGCCCCTGGCCCAGTGGCCAGGATTGGGGAGCAGCAAACCCAGATGCCTTCAGTGGTGGAAGTGGTGGGAACTGCTGCTCACTGGGAAGTGCCCCCCTCTGGCCATGGCAGCCGATTTCAACCTGTATACACTTCCAGGTGCCAGCAGGGCACCGGTTTCAGCAACCGTGTCCAACCCTTTCGTTGGAGGAGAGGAGTTGAGGCCTGGCTGAAGACGCTGCCTGCCCCAGCTCTAAACCTTACTTGTAAGCAGAGGGTAGAACTGCCGGGAACGGGAGGGACCCAGATGAAGGGCGGGCATAAATCAGGCCAAAGATTGGAGGGCACCCAGCCCTTCCAGTGCAGATCTTTGTCAGAAATAAATGCAATCGGTGTAGGGTCTCAAGAAAGACCAAGGGGAGTCGGGAGCCAGGTACCCAGGCAGGGTTGCAAACCTGGAAGTCTGGGTGCAGGGAGAAGCCGCCACCATCTACAGGAAGCAGGCTCAGGGGCCTCGGAAGGCTGAGCACAGTGTGAGGGCCCCGAGGCAGGAAGGACTTGGGTTCTGAGTTGGCAGCAGAATGACCCCGCAGGTGTCCCGTATTTTGTTTTGAGGGACAGAACCCCTGCACGTGAGCTCTCTTGGAGTTTTCACAGCTGCCTTAGAACAGAAGCTGAGGCTGCCTTTTAAAGATGAGCCCCTGAGCCCCAGAGAAGTGAAGTCCCTTTCTTAGAGCTCCCTGAGCACTTTCTAGAGCTGGTGCTGGAAGCCAGCTTTTCCTCGTCTTAGTCCGATGCTCCGTGATCTGGGCTCTGGCTACCTTCCTTCTTGTCACCTCTTGTCACCTGCTCCTCCCTGCCTCGCTGCCTTCCCAGGGAGGAGGGGCAGGGGCCGGCACATGGTGAACGTCTGGTAGGTATTTGTAGAGCAGTTACCTGAACACCCTGTGCCGGCTGCTTGGGGTGCCCTCTGTGCCCCTCTCTGTCCCCAGGGGCCCCCTCGCTGCCCTCCACCAGTGGGCTCTAACTTCCCTTACGATGCCATTTCCTGCGAGGCTTTGGTGACACCTTCCGTCTGAGGACTAGTCCGTTCTCTGACGGGACCGTGAGCTCCTGCAGGGGCGGTCACTACCGACAAGCAAGAGTCGGGTGGTATCCGAGGGGCGGGACAGCCGGCCCAGGCCCGCTGTGTCTGGACATGCAACGACAGAGACCACAACCCCTTGGGGAATTTGGGGAAAACCAGCGTGCCCTACAGACAGGCTCAGCCTTTCCTGACACACAGTGGGAACAGAGGCAGGCTTCTCCTTTAAAAAAAAATACAAGAAAATCCTAGTCTGTGAGAAACCAAACTAATTTACGCAATGGCTGGGGGGAGCATGAGAAGAGAGTATCCTTATTGCAAATGGATTCCTGGTGCCCTTGGCGAGTCTAGGCCTGATCGTATTATGAGGAAAGCCTTTATAAGCGCCCTGTGAAATCCAGAAGCTGTAAAGGATCAATACAATTGGCTGCATAAAAATTAAAACTATTGCATGCAAAATAATAACAGTAGAATGCTGTAATAATAATGATAGCAGGAAGCAGACTTGGCCCACTGGATAGGGCATCTGCTTACCACATGGGAGGTCCGCAGTTCAAACCCTGGGCCTCCTTGACCCGTGTGGAGCTGGCCCATGCGCAGTGCTGATGCGTGCAAGGAGTGCCCTGCCACACAGGGGTGTCCCCAGCGTAGGGGAGCCCCACGCGCAAGGAGTGCGCCCTGTAAGGAGAGCCGCTCAGCGCGAAAGAAAGTGCAGCCTGCCCAGGAATGGTGACGCACACACGGAGAGCTGACACAGCAAGATAGCGCAACAAAACGAGACACAGATTCTGGGTGCCACTGACAAGAATACAAGCGGACACAGAAGAACACACAGAGAATGGACACAGCAGACAACTGGGGCGGGGCAGGGAAAGGGAGAGAAATAAATAAAAAATAAATCTTAAAAAAAAAACAACACAAAATAATGATAGCATATACTCCTCCAGCACTTACTTTGAGTCAAGCACACCTCTGAACGGTTCATTTACACTAACTCATTCAATTCTCCTAATAACCCCATGTGATAAGTTCTGATCTTATTCTCTAGTTTACAGATGAGGAACCTGAGGTTAAATAACTAATCATGGTCATTCACCTAGTAAGTTAGAGACAAAACCAGGATTACCAAGTAATATGCCTTTAGAACCTGTGCTCTAGCGGCACCCTACACTGTCTTTTGTCAGAAGACAAAGACAAATGGGGAAAAAATGGCAACATATAGAACAAATTAAAGGCTGATTTCCCTAATATACCAAGATCTCTTAAAAGCGAACCCAGTAGGGAGCCAATGTGGTTCAAGTGGTTGAGTGCCTGTCTCCCTCATTCAAGGTTCCAGGTTCAATCCCTGTCACCCAGTACCAAAAAAAAAAAAAAAAGTAAACCCAGTGGGAAAATAGAGAATATGAGCAGACAAGCCACTAAAGAAGCACCACAAGTGGCTATGTTAAAATTATCGCTACATATAGTGTGGAATGATCTGCCTGATGTGAGCTTAGCTTAGCATTCTGTCTACTAGGGCTGGAAATAAAAAATGATAGGGCCAAAGGGGATATTACAAGATAAGCCTTGTTGTGCATAATTTGTCCTGTAATCCCCCAATTAAATTTGAATACCCTTGAGATGAGGGCACTTAATAATCCAATGGTCAATTTCAGTAAGTAAAGAAAAAGTCCTTGCAAGCTAGGAAAAAGGTTTTTCTAAATTATGATTAAAATAAATAAAACAATTATAATATATTCTTGAGCCTGATTGTCAGTGCGCTTTTGAGGTTATTTATAATTTTAAGGTATTATAAAAACAAAGAGATTATAATCTATGGAAGAAAAGAAAAAAGAAAACATGTCTTATGTAAACTATCTTTTTTTTTTTTTAAGATTTATTTTTATTTATTTAATTCCCCTCCCCTCCCCCGGTTGTCTGTTTTCTGTGTCTTTTTGCTGCATCTTGTTTCTTTGTCCGCTTCTGTTGTCGTCAGCGGCACGGGAAGTGTGGGCGGCGCCATTCCTCGGCAGGCTGCTCCCTCCTTCGCGCTGGGCGGCTCTCCTTACGGGTGCACTCCTTGCACGTGGGGCTCCCCTACACGGGGGACACCCCTGTGTAGCACGACACTCCTTGCGCGCATCAGCACTGCGCATGGGCCAGCTCCACACGGGTCAAGGAGGCCCGGGGTTTGAACCGCGGGCCTCCCATATGGTAGACGGACGCCCTAACCACTGGGCCAAAGTCCGTTTCCCATTATCATTTTTATTTTATTCTACTTGGATGTAATCTCCCTAGGTTTATATGGATGCTAATAAAATAAGACAGCATTGAGTCAGTGAAATCTTTAAGATGATGAAAATTACAAACTTGGGGTTAACGAAACTATTATTTTTACAAACATCTTTTAAAAAATAATTGTTTTGCCTAAAACTTTAAGTACTATGGAGACCTGACAGAAGACATTCACTTTGTCACAAAAATTCTTTAAATTTCTGTGGAGCACTATTTACTTTAACTTAACTAATCAGCTTATTTAAACAGCATAGCTAACATGGAACCTAAAACAGTGAATGAGATTGTAATATTCTATACAGAATTGTTGTAATATCCCGATGCATTTCAAATTGTTTTAGGCATAAAATAGAAAGGTATTTGCAGAGTCCCCTAAGGAACTAGGAAAATGTAGTAACTCTGCAAGGTAGACTTGTGAAAAAGAAACTAATAAGCTGAGCTCTCAGTCTTGAGGTTTGCAGTCATGGAATTTATGTCTGTAATGACGAAGCTAAACCTACCTATACTGAATGCCCAAGAGTCACCTCTAGAGAACCTCTTAGTTACTCAAATGTGGCCTGCCTCCTAAGCCAAACTCTCACTACCTTCCCCCCTACGTGGGACTTGACTTCCAGAGATTTTTCCTGGCAATGCAGGACTTGACTCCCCCCAGGGATGGACCTCCCTGACAATGTTGGATTAGACCAAAGGAGGGGAAAGGAATAGAATAGAATAAAGTTTTAATGGCTAAGAGATTTCAAATAGAGTTGAGAGTTTGTTTTGGAGGTTAGTCTTTTTTTTTCAGGTAATGTGGCTGGGGATTGAACCCTGAGACCTTGTATGTGGGAATCCAGTGCTCAACCACTGAGCTACAAAGGCTCCCCTGAGTTGGTTTTTTCATTTGTTTTGCTTATTGTTGTTTTTTTGTTTTGTTGTGTGGTTGTGTTGTTTTGTTTTTTTTAGGAGGCACTGGGGATCAAACCCAGGACGTCCCATGTGGGAAGCAGGCACTCAACCACTTGAGCCACATCCACTCCCCTTGGTGGTTACTCTTACGCAGGTTTACTTGTATAGAGACTCACCTAGAGTGAGATAAAGCCTTGCGCATTGCCCTGCTGGGAATAAGACCTGCTCCCTGAAGAGGATTTGGTTTAAGTTCTTCTAAAATGACTTATGGGGGAAGCGGATTTGGCTCAATGGATAGAGCGTCCACCTACCATACGGGAGGTCCAGTGTTCAAACCCAGGGCCTCCTGACCTGTGTGATGAGCTGGCCCACACGCAGTGCTGATGTGCACAAGGAGTGCCGTGCCACACAGGGGCGTCCCCTGCGTAGGGGAGCCCCACGCGCAAGGAGTGCACCCCGTAAGGAGGCTGAAAAAAGTGCAGCCTGCCCAGGAGTGGTGCTGCACGCACGGAGAGCTGATGCAACAAGACGACGCAACAAAAAGAGACACAGATTCCTGGTGCCGCTGATAAGGATAGAAGTGGTCACAGAAGAACACACAGCGAATGGACACAGAGAGCAGACAACTGCAGGAGGGGGTGGGGAGAGAAATAAATTTTTAAAAATCTTAAAAATAAAAATAAAGAAAAATAAAATAAAATGACTTATGGAAGGGCATTTCTTAAAAATAAGTACATGGGAGCATGCATGCTAGACCTGAATTAACTACTGTCCATTGTGCTGGATCTTTGGGTACAACCCTGAATGAAGTCCAAGGCTTTGCCTTAAAGTCCCCACAGACATTCCACTGCATACCATCCAACTAGGAGACTGGGAAGAGCTTTGCATCTAAAAGGTCACCATCCTGAATGTCAACTCAGCCCCAAGTGAGCCGGGGCCCACCGAGTGCCCCTTTGCCACTCGTTCTTCCCTCTAGTTTCAGGGAGTCCCCAGATATTCCAGGGTGAAGGTGATATTACTTCTTAGGAAATACCCTCTGCTTCGGGAAACACCTCTACCTGCATATTGAACGTGACACCCTTGCTGGCCTTACTTTCTGTTCTAATTTCCCTCCTGATGGCAGGGATTATCTGGAACCTGGCTAACCTCAACTTTTGAGTTCGCCTTATAATCGAACCCACTAAATACCAGCCTAGCTCTCTTTGTTTTGCTCCTTGAAATTCTGTCCCTACATAGCTTCCCTTGCCTCATGAGTAAGTTATTTTAAAATTAATCACATCTTTTTATTTCTAAGCGACTGCAGGCCACTGGCCTCTTTGTAGCACACTAGCCTCTCCAGACCAGTACCCCAGAAAAAGGCATGACCAGTCAACAGTATCTCCATCGCATGGCTCTCACTTTTCACCAGAAAAACCCCGCACATCACCCCTTAGCAGCAGGAAGCAGTTAAGAGCAGTTTTGTCCCTTCCCAAGATTGGTGAATCATCCTTTGAAGTGAAAATGAAGCCTGAAATTATAAATGAAAGTTTAAGAACAAAAGTGCCCGTTTGTTTAGAAGTGAAAATGAAGCCTGAAACTAGAACAGAAAGTTTAAGAATTAACAAATAATTTTAATTACAAAATCATTATATAAATGTCTTTATATCATAAAATAGCAAAAGTTAATATCTGAGATTGGTGAAACTGGCTGGATTTAGCCCAGACCTGCTACGATGGTGGTCATTCTAAACAGGCCTCACGGCTGTTCATGGTTACCCTAGACTTAGCTCTCCCTGTGTATACTTACTACTGCAATGTTAATTCTAAATTGAATTTATCTTTGTTTATGGTTATTTCAGAACTAGGTTCATCCTTGTGTATACTTGCCATTGTGATGGGAACCACTCTCATCTACTCTGTTTGAATCCATAAACTCCTGCTCCCCTTGATTCCCAGAAGGAAAACTTGAGACACCCCCTTCTCCTGTCTTTCTGCCGGCATTAATAAACCTGCTTTTTCTCCATGACCAAAAAAAAAAAAATTATACTTACATATCCTATTCTACTGGCAAAGATTTAAGAAATTGATCACTCTCAATACGGATAAACGAGCACATTCACACACTTCGTGGGAGTACAAATTACTGCCACGTACCAAAGTATGACAATCTTTTCTGGAGGACAATTTGGTACTTACCTATTAACCTAATAAATCTGCTTCTGGCAGTTTCTCACTCAGAAAAAGCTTTCTAAAGTGCAAAAAGACAAGGAAATTCACTGCATCATTGTTCGTAATGTAAAACTGTGGAAATTTTGGGAATGACCCAAATTGTAATTATTAATGGGTGGACAAAACAAATTGGGCTACATCCACACAATGAAACATATATGCCTCAAAAAAAGGAATGGGGTAGCTCCAGATGCATAGATACGGGAGGGAGCAGATGTGGCTCAAGTGATTGAGTGCCTGGTTCCCACATGGGAGGTCCCAGGTTTGGTTCCCTGTGCCTCCTAACAAACCAACAACAAGCAAAACAAAGGAGAAAACCAACTCCGGGCTTGCTGATGTGGCTCCGTGGTTGACGCTGGCTTCCCACATAAGAGGTCCAGGTTCAATCCCTGTCCCCGCCCCCGCCCCGTATCGCAAACAAAACAAAACAAAAAAAACCACAGATACGGGAAGATGTCTAAAATGTATTTCCATGGGGAACAAAACAGTAGTTAAGAAAATGATTCGATCCTATATTTAGATATAAAAAGAAATATTTAGAGTGTCTATTTTTATGCTACTATGTATTGGTATAAGCATACAGGGGAAAAAAGGGAGGAATTCAAATCACATGAAGGACTTTCCCTTTCGAAGTTACACATTTTCCCAATTTGAATTTTTGGCACGTAACAAGTCATCCTTTTATAAACAGAAACATTATAATAAAGATAAAAAAAGTAAATACATGATAAATAAATCAACGGCCTCCCCTGTTTATTTATTCTGCAAGCATGCATTAGGGTCACCTAAGAGTCCTAGGCCCTGAGGCTAGAGTTTGGGGATGCAAAGACAAATAAAGACCCCCTGCCCTCAAGGAATGTCCTCTCTAACGGAAATCTGAGGAATCTGGAGGAGCCATCACTGAGGAAGGCGCTAGAGGCCCTGTGTTCTGGGCTCAGGCAGGGCAGGAGAAGGAGTGGTCAGGTCCCCCCCCCATGGAGGAGGGGCCACTGGGGCAGGATCTTGAATGAAGAGCAAATAGCCAGCAGGCAGAGAAGGTGGTGGCAATGTCGAGGGTAGCAAGCTCAGGACAGGCTGGGGAGCCCTGGGACGTGGCTGGGAGGTGGAGTGGGGGTGGGGGGCAGAGAGGAGGCAGGAGGGGACCGCAGGGGTGGATCGAGGCGACCTCCCTAGGGTGCTTGGACTTTAGCCTGAAGGGCATGGGGAGCAGTAAGCTTTCCCTTAGCTGAGCCGCAGCCTTATAGCAGCGTTCTAGAAGGATCACTGCGGAGACAGCCCAGGGGATGCACTGGAGCCTAGAGTCAGAAAGGTATTGCGAGAGTCCGGAAGAGACGCGCTGGCCTCCGGAGGACAGCAGGGACAGAGGGTAGGGAAATGGACGCCCCCCTCCAAAGAGAGGTCAGGAAAACGGGCAGGACTCGGGGAGTGGTTTGCTGTTGAGGGCACAGGCCAGGGAGGGGTGGAGGGTGGCAGCCCCCCGTTTCGGGTTAGGTGGCAACCCCAGTGCGTCAGCAGACTGGAGGCCCGCCCTCGGCTTCGCAGCCCCTGAAGGATTCAATTAACGATCAACTTTCCAGGAACGCGGCTTTTGTGTCGCTGCTCGAGGACCGTCCCGACAATCTTCTGCAGCGACGTATTTGTCCCGGACACCCCGGATCCTGCGCCAGGGCACTTGGAAGCTTGTCCGGGCCTCTCTGCGCGACGTAACTGCTCAGCGGCCGCCAGGGCGCCACCTCCAGGCGGGAGAACGATACGTGCGTTTAGAGCACGGTTCCAGGGGAGATCATCGTGAGCGGTGCCTCCTTTCAAGATGGTCTCATGCCCCTGGTGTCTGTGGCTCTTCTTGACCCTGGCTGGTGGGGTTGCTAGGGCTGCTCACACGCGCATGGTTTTTATTTTATTTTATTTCTCTCCCCTTCTCCCCGCCCCCCCCCCCCCCCCCCCCCCGTCTGCTCTCTGTGTCCATTCGCTGTGTGTTCTGCGTCCGCTTATATTCTTGTCAGTGGCACCAGGAATCTGTGTCTCTTTTTGTTGCGTCATCTTGCTGCATCAGCTCTCCGTGTGTGAGGCACCACTCCTGGGCGGGCTGTGCTTTTTTCCATGTGGGGCGGCTCTCCTTGTGGGGCGCACCCCTTGTGCATGGGGCTCCCCTTTTGTGAACAAACACTGAGGGCGGTTTGGGGCCCTAGAAGGTGCCAGCTGCACAGGGCCTGGGCCTCCTAGCTCCGGGCAGCATCTCTCCTCACCTCCTGCTTGCTGACAGCCCCCTGCTCGGCAAAAATAGCCTGGCCAGCCTCATCGGCAGAGCCCCCGCGCCAGCAGCCCGGGTTGCTGACTCTTTTGACACAGGGTCCTTTCTTTCGCTCAGGCCTAGCTGTTGAGACTGCTGCCCCCACCACCTGGCATTTGGTCAGGGGGCCCTGGGTAGGGGGCAACTCTGAGGGCTGGAGCCCCTGGAAGGGCAGTGCTATCGGAGTCCTGCAGAGCTGCTCGGCAATCAGGGGCCTCCTGGCTGTGCCCTGAGCCCCCGGAGGGATGGTGTCTGCTGTGGACGGACGTCACTGAGGGAGCATGGCAGTGTCACCAGGCTGGCTTCTTTCCTCAGTCCCTCAGACGTGTCTTATCTTATCACGCAGCTGGGCCCGGGCGCTGCCAGGCTTTGGGGGAGCTGCCTCTGGGGGCACTGGGTGTTTATCAGGAGGTGTTTCTTAGGGGTGAGGGACGCCTTCTGGAAGAAGTGCAGCAGCTAGCCGCAGGTGTGGGAGCTGAACTAACCGGTCAGTTTTGAGCCATCTTTTTTTTAACCAAGTCCTCTCCCTTGTGCCTCCCGGTTCTGCTCATCCCTCTAGCTCAGGCCTTCTTAACCTTTTTTGTTCCACGCACCCCTTGGCCAGTTAGGTGAAAACCACAGCTCACTTACTAAGTCCACACTATGCTGTGTATTTTCTAATAAATATATCACACCTGCACTGACACGTCCCCACAAGAATAATGTTTATTTGAATTTCAATGCAAGCTCAAGGACCCCTTGTTAAGAAGCCCTGCTCTAGCTGTTGCTTAACGCAAAAGGCCCAGAGACCCAGCCACCAGCTGTAGCCAAATGCATATCTAGTTTGCATTCTTGGTGAGCTTCCCATTAATCTATGACAGATAAAAACTTTGGACTTTGAAGTCAGAATGGGGTCAAAACCTGGCTTCACTACTTGCTAGCTGGGTGAGCTGGGATAAGTCAAGTCTCTAAGCTTTAGTTTCCTCAAATGTAAAATAGGGATACATAAGAGCCCCAACCTTATTGTGTTGCCAAGAGGAAAAAAAAGAGATAATGTATGTAAAATATGGTAATGGGTAGGAGTGATGGAAGCACAACATTGTGAATGCAATTAATAGCACAGAATTATTTATGTGGTTAAAAGGGAAAGCTTTAGGTCGTATATAGGTTACTAGAATAGTAAAAGAAAAAACATAGGCCTGTACAACACAATGAACCCTGTTGTGAATGATGGACTAAGATAAACAGGACAAGAATAAAAATATCCTTTCCTGAACTATAACAAAGGTACCTCACTTATGCAAGGTGCTAATAATAGGGTGATATATAGGAACTCTATTTTATATATTTTCTGCATATTTCTGTAAGCATATAACTTCTCTAACAAAAAAAATTATTAATGAAAAGATAAAATTATTGCAGGGTCTGTAACTAATACAAGGGACAGTGCCCAGGGAGAAGGCCCAGGGAGAAGGCCGTGTGAAGATGGGGACAGAGAGGCAGCTACAGGCCAAGGCACAGCCAGTGCCAGCCACTACCAGAAGCCGGGAGAGAGGCAGGGACACAGTCTTCCCTAGAGACATCGGAGGGGCATGGCCACTGGGACAGCTTTCTGGGGTTTCACACCCCCCAGGTGGTGGTACCTGGAGATGGCAGCTCTAGGAAACCAAGGTGTTCAGAGCTGAGCCATCCGGTACCTACTGGTGAAAAGCCAACAGAATGCTGTTGCGGAAAGGGAGAAAGAGAGTAGAGAGGGTGGGAAAAGCTAGTTGCGGCTCAGGCTCAGGTGAACAGCACCTGGGAAGGTCACACGATGCTGTCCCGGGTTTCCGAGCTCTAAACAAATCAATTTAGTCATTTTTCGTTTTTTTGCTATTAACTGAACGAAACTCCAGTCTTCCATCTGGATTTCACGAGCATCCCTTTTCCTGTTCCAGAACTGCCTTCAGCCCTTGGCCAGACAGACGTCAACCCTGCAGTGTCCACAGGACGTAAGGCAGATCCTTCACCACCTCCCACTCAGACCCTCCCCTGGCTGCCACCACGTTCAGCATAAATTCTAATTCCGCCCCTTGACCAGGGCGCCCTGAGCGATCTGACTTCTCTCCACCTTCCTGCCTTCTCTGTTCTGACCTTGTTATCCCCCAAACACACCAAACTCACTTTTCCGTTTTGGCTCCCCTGGCATGGGATGCTGTCCCCTGAGCCCCCGGGTCTCTCCTGCTCTCCCTGCAGGCCTGCTCCACGGGGAAGGCTTCCGGACCACCCTGTCACCAGGGCCGAGCCCTCGGCCTGCTCTGCTCCCCTCCAGCCACGATCCCCGCCCCAGGCACATCACAGACTTGCTGCTGGTTTCCACTGTCCTACCTTCCAGAGTTTTTAGCTCCTTGACAGCAGAGACTTTGCCTATCAGATTCGATTCCCTAACCCCGTGCCCGGAGCAGCAAGGGGCACGGTAACATCTGCTGAAGGAGGAATAAATGAAAGGAGACAAGTAACTTGTCTGAGATGACCCAGCGAGTAAGATGCAGAGCTGGGAGCTGAACCCAGCCCTGCTCTCTCCAGAGTCTGACAGCTCTAAACCCATTTGTATTAATCAGCCAAAGGGGTGCTGATGCAAAATACCAGAAATTGGTTGGTTTTTATAAAGAATATTTATTTGCGGTAGGAGTTTACAGCTATCAGGCCATAAAGCATAAGTTACTTCCCTCACCAAAGTCTCTTTTCATGTGCTGAAACAAGATGGCTGCCGGTGTCTGCAAGAGTTCAGGCTTCTTGGGTTCCTCCCTTCCTGGGTCTTGCTTCTCTCTGGGTTCAAGTTTCCTTCCTTCCCAGGGCTTGCTTCTTCCTGGGCTCAGGGTTCCTCTCTTCCTGGAGATGGCTTCTCTTTCCTCTGTGTGCTTACTTCCTGGGGCTCCAGCTTAAGGCTTCAGCATCAAACTCCAACATCAAAAACCCTCAACTCTATCTTTGCCATGCCTTTTATCTGTGAGTTCCCACACACCAAGGGGTGGGGACTCAACGCCTTAATGACGTGGCCCAATCAAGCCCTAATCATAGCTTAATCACACCCAGGTACAGACCAGATTACAAACATAATCCAATATCTATTTTTGGAATTCATAACCATATCAAACTGCTACCCTATTATAATAAACTCTGAAGACAATCTCATATATAAGCTTTACAGTGCAGCCTTGAAAAATGACAATCAAATGGTGTCTTCTCTACCCAACAGGAGCTGCCAAAGGCTGAAGGGTGCCTCATCCAATGTATCACTCTGGGGATCCCAATTCTATGAGATTAGAGAGAACCTGGGACCCTCCCATGTAGGAGGCAAGGGGTCCAACTGCTTGAGTCACATCTGTACCCCATGGTTTCTTTTTTTTTTAAGATTTATTTTATTTACTTATTCCCCTCCTTGTTGTCTGCACTTACTGCCTGCTCGTCTTCTCTTAAGGAGGCATCAGGTACCGAACCCAGGACCTCCCATGTGGTAGGCAGGAGCCCAATTGCTTGAGCCACATCTGCTTCCCACATGGTTTCTTTTTTTTAAAGATTTATCTATCTATTTATTTATTTATCCCCCCACCACTGCTTGCTTGTTATTTGCTCTCTGTGTCCATTTACTGCACATTCTTCTGTGTCTGCTTGTCTCCCTTTGTTGCATCATCTTGCTGTGCCAGCTCTTCACAGGCACGGGCCATCAGCTCTCCGCAGGCACGGGCCTTCAGCTCTCCCTGGGCGCGGGCCAGCTTGCCCTCACAAGGAGGCCCTGGGAAGCAAACCCAGGGCCTCCCATATGGTAGATGGGAGCCCAATTGGTTGAGCCACATCTGCTTCCCTCGCATGGTTTCTTTTTAATTGTTCTTGTTTTCATGTTTTATTTTTAAAAGTATTGCATATTTTATTATGGCATTTCCTAATAAAACTCTTTGAATTAAAAATGTTCACGTCAATAAGAAGTAATGTTATGGAATGAGTTTTTAGGAGATCAGATAAAATATTTGGAGGGGAATTGCCTAAACAAATAAAAGGCTTTCAATATAACTTCAATTAATGGTACCACATACTAACACTCATGAGATTTGTGAAATTTTAGGTTTGATTCATACATGCTTAAAGTGTAACCTACGAGTGTATCAGTTTGTTGTCCAAGTCTATTCTAGTAAAGTGAAGATTGAAGTCAGTTACTTGAAGCAGAAAGAAATCTTTTATTTCATCAGAATCACTACATAGGTATGAAATACTGGGCACTTGCCTTCAGTCTTCACTTGACTCACTGGGATAGACTGAGGCTTTGGGAGTGTCTGCATTAGCATTTCATTAGTACCTCATACTTTTGATGTATTTTCTTTTTAAAGATTTATTTATTTATCCCCCTGCATCCCTGTTGTCTGCTCTGTGTCCATTCGCTGTACGTTCTTCCATGTCTGCTTGTCTCCTCTTTAGGCAGCACTGGGAACTGATCCTGGGACCTTCCAGAGTGGGAAAAAGGTGCTCAATCTCTTGCGCTATCTCAGCTCCCTGGTCTGCTGAGTCTCTTATTGTCTCTCTGCTGTGTCTCTTTTTGTTGTATCATCTTACTGCTCTCTGCTCTCTGCTCAGGCCAGCACTCCATGCGGGTCAGCACTCCTGCACCGGTCAGCGCTCCTGCACAGGCCAGCTCTCTGCTTGGGCCAGCTTGCCGCGCAGGCCAGCTTGCCTTCACCGGGAGGCCCCAGGAATTGAACCCTGGACCTCCCATATGGTAGATGGGGGCCAAATCACTTGAGCCACATCCACTTCCCTGATGTATTTTTGAGATTGCTTTAAATTTTGTGTTGAAATAGTAATAATTTTGCACTGTAGTAATAGGTACACTAACTCTATATTGTACAGCAGTTAGTAAGTTGCTTTAAAGAATCAGTTAGTGTAGACATTTTGAAAAGATTAAGTCACTTGTGCTTTGTAATAGCTTAGTGCAATGTGCACTTTTGCTTTACTTTGTGTTTTCCTGCTTTTATTTTCCCTGGGACAAGAAGCAATAGGAACTGAAAGATCAAAGCTATGATTATATCCTATTTACAGTATCATTTTTTTCTATGTACACTTATAGGATTGTAATCTAAACTGGAACTTTTAGGCAGTAAGCCACTGCAAAATGTTTTAAATAAGATATAACGAAATTATTATAAATAAAAAACTTAATGTTTGTAAATATATCTTTTTTGATATTTATTTTTCATGTGAGAGTAGTAGAGGTAGCTGCTAAAAAAAGCTTCAAAGCTTTGTTCCTGTTTTTATTTTTTCAGAGATTTATTTTGTCTTGTTTGTCCTCCCTAGGAGGCACCAGGAACCTCCGCTCCCTACTTTGCTGTGTCTCTTATTATGGTTTTCTTCTTGTGTCTCTTGTTGTGTCATCTTGTTGCATTAGCTTGCCGCACCTGTCTGCTGTTTTCTTTCGGAGGCAGTGTGTATTGAATCAGGGACCTCCCACATGGTAGGCAGGAGCTCAAGTGCTTGAGCCACATCTGCATCCCAAGGTTGTTTTTGATTTATGTAAATATGTGTAAATTAGTCAGTGCTCTTAAATTTAAATATAAAAATAATCTTCGAAACAGCTTTAACTTTTTCAAAAGGGTTATGTACTTACTTCAGACATGTGAAAGCAGTTTGAATCACTAATGTATTTTTTTGCAGACCAATTCAAATGCTAAAACTTTTTTCTTTTCTTTCACTTGTAAATGGTACATATTTTTATTTTCTTCAAGTTGAAGTTTTTGCATAATGTCATAATGGAATAAAGTTGAATATGGAAAAAAATCAAAGGAGAAAGTGATAGAAATTAAATTGTAGAGAGTGAATTTATCTTAACTATTTATTTATGATTAAAAAATAAATATATAAGAACATATACCAAAGGCACAGGAGACAAAAGAAAAAATAGATCTATTGGACTTCAACAAAATTAAAAACGTTTGTGCATCAAAAGTGAAAAGATAACCTACACCATGGAAGAATATATTTAGAAACCATATAGCTCATAAGGGCTTAACAGGCATAATATATAAAGAACTCCTACAATTCAGCAACAAAAAGACAAACAACCCATTTAAAAAGAGGCAAAGGACTTGAACAGACATTTCTCCAAAGAAGGTATACAAATAGGCAATAAGCACATGAAAAGATGTTCAACATCATTAGCCATTAGGGAAATGTAAACCGAAGTGACAATGAGATACCACTTGACACCCTCTAGAATGGCTGTTATTTTAAAAAAAGAAAATAAGTGTTGGGGAGGATGTGGAGAAATGGGAACCCTCTTCCCTATTAGTGTGTTTATAGAATGGTGCGGTTGCTCTGGAAAACTGTGGGGTGGGCCCACAGGAAGTTAGTATGGAATTACCCTACAATATGGCAATCCCACTTCTTGGTATATACCCAAAAGAATTGAAAGCAGGGGCCCAAACTGATATTGCACACCGATGTTCATAGTAGCATTATTCATGAGAGCCAAAAAGTAGAAGCAACCCAAGAGTCCATCAACAGATGAATGGATAAACAAACAACGGAATACTATTCAAGCGAAAAAGAAATGAAGTTCTGGTAGGTGCTGGAAACATGGATGAACCTTGAAGACATCATGTTGGGTGAAATAAATCAGACACAAAAGGACAAATATTATGAGCTCACTTATATGAAGTAATTAGAATATGCAAACTTGTAGAGTCAGAAATCAGAATGCAGTTACCAGGGGCAGGCAGGGGTGTGGGGAATGGGAGGTAACACTTAATTAGTACAGAATTTCTGTTTGGGATGATGGGAAAGTTTTGGTAATGGATGGTGGAGATGGTAGCACAACATTGTGACTGTAGCTAACACTACTGAATTTGAGACCGGAAAATGGTTATAACGGGGGTGGGGGGAGTGGGTGTAACTCAGTGGTTGAAGCTCAGTGGTTGAGTGCCTGCTTCCCATGTATGAGGTCCCAGGTTCAATCTCTGTACCTCCAAAAAAATGGTAATAATGGGAAATTTTATGTTGTATATTTGTCACCAGAATTTAAAAAAACATAGAACCACATAAGACAAAGAGTGAATCTTAATGTAAACTATGGACTATAGCTAATAACATAATTATAATAATATTATTTTATCAGTTGTAATAACAAAATTACCACACTAAGGCAAAAAATAGGGAAAACTGTGTAGCAGGGGGCTGGGGTGTGTGAGAACTCTGTAATTTTTGTATCACTTTTCTGTAAAACTACAACTGCGCTAATAAAAATTAATTAATTGTAAATAAATAAGAATATAGACATTCTGAATCAGCTCTGTCCAATAGAAATGAAAGAACATATGCCATTTAAAATTTTCTAGTAACCACATAAAAACTAAGAGATGAAATTAATGTTAATATATACATTTCATTTAATCTACTTCATCCAAAATGTTACCAATTCAACATGTCCCCAACATAAAAAGTATTAATGAGGTATCTTACATTATTTTCATACTAAGTCTTTGCAATTTAGTGTGTATTTTATATTTATCTCAACTCAGATACTAAATTTCCAAATGTTAAAGAGAATATAGTCCTACCAGTGCAATAAAATATTGTACTTAAAAATATTTTACCTGCTTCAGCATTTAAGTTTAAATTAGTTAAAATTAAATACAACTAAAACAATCTAAACATCCATCAATTGGTGACTGAATAAATAAAATGTAGTATAACCATACAATAGAATACTGTTGAGCTGTAAAAAGGAATGAAGATCTCAGTTTTGATACAAGCTACAATATGGCTTAACCTTGAAAACATCATGCTAACTAAAAGAAGCCAGCCAAAAAGGCTACATATTGTATGATTACATTTATGTGAAATGTCCAGAATAGGCAAATCTATACAGAGAGAATTTAGATTAATAACGGTTCAGGGTGTCAGGGGTTGCGGGGGGTGGGGGTGGGTGGTGGGGCAATGGCAATGAGAAGTTATTGTTTAATGGGTGCAAAGTTTCTGTTTGGGATGATGGAAGTGGTGATAATTTGACAATATTGTGAATGTAATTAATGCCACTGAATGGACATTCAAAATGGTTAAAATGGCAAATTTTATGTTATATATATTTTTTCACACTAAAAAATATATATAAAAAGGAATGAAGTTTTGTATGATCTATTTATCTTTTTAAAAAAAAAGACAAAAAAAGAATATTTATTTTAAAAAGGAATGAAATACTGATACAAGCTACAACAGGGATGAACCTCAAAAACTCCAGGCTAATATGGAAAGTGTGCCAAATGTGTGCCATGGACCTGGTAATAGCCTGATGGTATTATTTCATAATCTGTACCAAATCTTCTACCATGGTGTAGTGTGTTGATAGAGGGGTTTTGTATGGGAATTCCGCACATGTGCGTGATTGTTTTGTAAGTTTACAACTTCTGCCATAAAAATATATTTAAAAAATAATAATAGGGTGGGTTGGGGGGAAAATACATCAAATGTAAGATAAGGACTATAGTTAGTAGTAAGATTTTGACGATATCCTTCCATAATTTGTAACAAATGTCTCGCAACAATGCAAGGTGTTGGTGGTGGGCTGACGTATGAGACCCTTGTATGATGTTATACATGATTGCTTTGTAAGATCATGACTTTTACTCTACACTTATAGTTTATGTATGTTCATGTTTAAATGATATAGTAATAATAATAATAGACTGGGTTGGGGGAAAACACATCAAATATAAGATACTCTGGTTAGTAGGAATATTTCGAGGATGCTCTTTAATCAGTTAAAAATGTTTCACAGCAACGCAAGGTCTTGGTGGTAGGGTGAGGTATGAGAGCCCTGTATGATGTTATATATGTTTGTTTTATAAGTTCACAACTATTACTCTACACTTATTGTTTATGTATGTTTTTGTATGAGTGATATACTTCAATAATTTTTTTTAAAAAAACAAAAACAAAAACTTCCCTGCTAGGTGAAAGAAGCCAGCATGAAAGAGTTCATATTGAATGAATTAATTTATATGAAATGTCCAGAATAGGCAAATCTATTGGGGTAGAAAGATTACTGGTTTCTTGGGGCAGGGGGTTGGAGTGGGGAGGGAAGGTTGGAATGGTTGGAAGTGGAATTGATTGCAAATAGGCACAAGGAATCTTTCTGGGGGAATCTTTTTGGATTGTTCTGGTGGTTGTACAATTCTGTAAAATTATTAAAAATCATTGAATTATGTATTTAAAATGGGTGGATTTAATGATATATAAATTATACCTCAATGATGTTAAAAATATTAGATGCAGTTTTAAAATTCCGATCCTTAGTCCCACTAGCCACATCTCGAGTAGCTCAATAGCCACGTGTGGCTAGTGGTTACTATATGGAAAGTGAGGTTCTAAATACTATAATTCACAAGCCTAAACTAGCAAGTATTGGACTTTGTACCTTATGAAATCCTTACCCTTTTCTTCTAACCACAATGTAATAACCTTATAAAATAAAGCTTAAATGTCCACAATGCAATAAATCTAGATATTGAAGTTTAAGTTTTTAAAAACTTGAAGGTTTGAAAATACACTTTTAGAATGTAGAATGGTACAGCCACTGTGGAGATCTGTTTGGCGGTTCCTAAGGAAGTTAGATATAGACCTGCGATACCTCTACTGCCTACGTCATCCAGAAGACCTGAGAGCAGGGACAGACACCAACAGACATCTGCACCCCGAAATTCATGGCAACATTATTCACAGTCGCCAAAAGATGGAAACAACCCAGATGTCCATCAACTGATGAATGAATAAACAAACTGTGGTGTATTCACACGGTGGAATATTATTTAGCTGTTAGAAGAAATGAAGTCGTGAAGCATTGTTGGATGAATCTGAAGGACATAATGTTGAGTGAAGCAAGCCAGGCACAAGAGGACAAATACTGAATGATTTCGCTGTTATGAACTAAATCTAATGATCAAACTCATGTAGTAAATAGTTAGAATATAAATCACCAGAGAAAACAATGCGGTTAGAGAATGGAAAGCTAAGATTTTTAATCTGTGCAGAATTGGTAAAAAGTTGATTGTAAATGTTTGGAAATGAATAGAAATGGAAGAAGTACATCATAGGATTTATAATTAGTAGTGCTAACATATGGGTATGATGGTGGTTTGTTTTTATTATTTTTTCTTTTTTCTTTGCAGAGTAATGAAAATGCTCTAATATTGATTGAAGTGATTAATGCACAACTTTGTGACTATGCCAAATGTCATTGATTGTACACTTTATTTATTTATTTTTTAAAGATTTATTTATTCTCTCCCTTCCCCCCTTCCCCCCAGCTCCAGTTGTCTGTTCTCTGTGTCTTTTGCTGCGTGTTCTTCTTTGTCCGCTTCTGTTGTTGTCAGTGGCAGGGGAATCTGTGTTTCTTTTTGTTGTGTCATCTTGTTGTGTCAGCTCTCTGTGTGTGGCACCATTCCTGGGCAGGCTGCACTTTCTTTGGCGCTGGGCGGCTCTCCTTACGGGGCGCACTCCTTGCACGTGGGGCTCCCCTATGCGGGGGACACCCCTGCATGGCACAGCACTCCTTGCACACATCAACACTGGGCCAGCTCCACACGGGTCAAGGAGACCCGGGGTTTGAACCATGGACCTCCCATGTGGTAGACGGACGTCCTAACCACTGGGCCAAGTCCGCTTCCCATTGATTGTACACTTTAGATAAACTGTGTAGTATATGACCAAATAATAATAATAATAATAATAATAATAATAGGGTGTGTTGGGGGAAAAATATACCAAGTGTAAGATAGGGACTACAGTTAGCAGTACTACTTTTTTTTTCTCCCTCTTGAGGTACCGGGGCCAGGGACTGAACTCAGGACCTCATATGTGGGAAGTCGGCACTCAACCACTGAGCTCCCTTGGCTGCCCTGAGTTGGTTTTTTTGTTTGTTTTGCTTGTTGTTTGCTTTTATTTTTTCAGGAGGCACCAGGAACGGAACCCCAGACCTCCCATGTGGGAGCAGGTGCTCAACTGCTTGAGCCACATCCATTCCAGTAGTAATACTTAGATGATGCTCTTCCATAATTTGTTACAAATGTTTCACAACAATGCAAGGTTTTGGTGGTGGGGTGATGTGTGGGAGCCCTGTATGGTATTATGGTGCTTGTTTTGTAAGTTCACAATGTTTACCATACACTTATTGTTTTGTTTTGTTTTAAAGATTTATTTATTTATTTATTTCCCTCCCCTCTTCACCCCACCCCGGTTGTCTGTTCTCTGTGTCCATTTGCTGCGTCTTGTTTCTTTGTCCGCTTCTGTTGTTGTCAGTGGCACGGGAATCTGTCTCTTTTTGTTGTGTCATCTTGTTGTGTCAGCTCTCTGTGTGGGTGGCACCATTCCTGGGCAGGCTGCACTTTCTTTCGCACTGGGCGGCTCTCCTTACGGGGCGCCCTCCTTGCGTGTGGGGCTCCCCTACGCGGGGGACACCCCTGCATGGCAGGGCACTCCTTGTGCACATCAGCACTGTGCGTGGGCCAGCTCCACACAGGTCATGGAGGCCCGGGATTTGAACCGCGGACCTCCCATGTGGTAGACGGACGCCCTAACCACTGGGCCAAGTCCGTTTCCCTACACTTATTGTTTATGTATGTTCTTGTATGAATGATATACTTCAATAACATTTGTCAAAATGGAAAAAATATTCTTTTAACACACTTGTAAATTTCAAAGAGTAAATAAAAATTCAATTACACAGTAATCAAGACACTAAGGGTCAATACTAGCCTAAGGAGAGAAACATAGATCAATGGAATATAATTGAGAATTCAGAAAAATATTTATGGTCATTTATGGTCCATCGATTTTCAACAAGAGTGCCAAGATAATGTGACAGGGAAAAAACAGACTTTTCAACAAATGGCATAGGGATAACTGTATACCCACACGCAAAAGATGAAGTTGGATCCCTACATTATACTTGACACAAAAATTTACTCAACATGGTTCACAGGGGAATAAGATGTGGCTCAAGCAGTTGGGTGCTGGCCTACCACATGGGAGGTCCTGGGTTCAGTTCCCAGTGCCTCCCAAAGACAAGCAAGACAGAGAGTTGACGCAATGGGCTGGCATGGCAAGTTGATGCAACAAGATGATACAACGAGAAGACACAACAAGGAAACATAATGAGAGACCCAATAAGCAGGGAGTGGAGGTGACTCAAGTGACTGGATGCCTCCCTTCCTCATGGGAGGTACCGGGTTCAGTTTCTAGTACCTCTAAAAAGAAGATGTGCAGTTATAGAGAGCACACGATGAACAGACACAGAGCAGACAGCAAGTGCAAATAATGGGGGGGGAGGGGAGGAATAAAATAAATAAATCTTTTTAAAAATGGATCATAGACCTAAATACTCAAATGAAAGAGCTAAAACTATAAAATTATTGGAAGAAAATATAGGAGTAAATTTGGTGCCCTTGGTTACCCAATGATGGGTTAGATACAACACTAAATGTACAGGTGATAGAAAACGATAGATAAATGGGACATCATCAAATTTTAAAACTTTTTTTGCATCAAACAATACCCTCAAGAAAGTGAAAAGACAACCCACAAAATGGGAGAAAATATTTATAAATCATATATCTAATAAGGGATTTGTATCCAAAATATATAAAGAACTCTTACAACTCATCAATAAAAGGACAAATAACCCAATTATAAAATGGGCAAAGGATCTGAATAGACATTTTTCCAACAAAGATAAACAAATAACCAATAAACACATGAAAAGATGCCCATTGTTAACCTTTAAGTAAATATAAATCCAAACCACAATGAGATACACTTCACTTCCATACCCACAAGGATAGGGATTATCAAAAAAACAGATAATAATAACCATTGGCAAGGATATGGAGAAATTGGAACATTCACACACTGCTGGTGGGAATGTAAAATAATGCAACAGCTTTGGGAAACAGTGTAGCAGTTCCTCAAAAGGTCATATAAAGTTATCACATGACCCAGCAATTCTACTCCTAGATACCCACCCAAGAGAAATGGAAACATATCCACACAGAAACTTGTACATGGATTTACACAACAGCATTATATTCATAATAACTAAGAAGTGGAAATAACCATAATGTCCACCATCTAATGTACTGATAAATAAAATGTAGTATATCCATACAATGGAATACTATTCAGCCAGAAAAGGAATGAAGTCCTGATAACAAGTTCCAACACGGATAAACCTTGAAAACACTATGCTAAGCGGAAGAAGCCAGACAAAACAGAGTACAAATTGTTTGGTTGTATTCATGTGAAATGTCCAGAATTGCAAATATATAGAGACAGAATATAGATTAGTGGTTGTTAAGGGGCTGGTGCAGGTTTGAGAATGAGGACCGGGATTTGGGAGGAGGAGAATGGATAGTGACTGCTAATGGGCTCAGGGTTTCTTTGTGGGGGAATAATGAACATATGCTAAAATCAGATTATCATGATGGTTGCACAAGTCATTGAATTGGATACTTTAAACAGATGAATTTTAAAAGTCTTTAACAAATCATTTTTATTTATACATATTTTAAAACAAATCAATTTCATTAATACATATTAATAAAGCATACAATTCATTTGAAGTGTACAATCAATGGTATTTGGTATAATCACATAGTTGTGCATTCATGACTTCAATCATATTAGAGGATTTTCATTATTTCAGTAAAAATAAACAAAAAAACAGACAAATAAACAAGAAAATGCTTCACCTCTCAATCTCTCTGTTTCCCCTGCTGTACATACCTGCTATTTCTGGTTATTTTCGCACAAGTATTTACTTATTTATTAAACAGGGGTTTTTTTTTAGATATAATCACATACTATATGATCTATCCAAAATGTATAATCAATGGCTTTTAGTATCACAATGTTGTGCATTCATCACCACGAAAACTGTTAAAACAATTTCTACTAGAGAAGTTGTGTGTCTACAGAATAGTCATGCATAACGTGCAGAATTCCCATACATCACCCCTCCACCAACAGCTTGCATTATTGTGAAATATTTGTTACAGATTATGAAAGAGCATCATAAAAATACAACTTTTAACTGTGGCCCATAGCTTACCTTTGGTCTATTGTTTTCTATACACCCTCTATCATTAACATCGTGTACTAGTATTGTACTTTGATTATAATTATGAGAGAATGCTCTCATACTGTACTGCTAACCACAGCCCATCCTCCACCACGTGGCTTATTTCACTCAGCACAATGTCCTCCAGGTTCATCCACGTCATCATGGGCTGTGTTATGCCGTCCCATGACTCATACCGTCCATCCCAAGCGTTTGCTCAGTGGCTCTCACCCATCAGAGTTGTTCAGACATCACCTCAGTTAGTTTTTTAACATCTTCCTTAGACCAAAAGAAAAAATCTCATACCCCCTATTATTGACCCTTAGTGTTGCTATAGTACCTTCTTTGACACTGATGGAAGATTAAATATTGCTGTCAACTATAGTTCATAAGTTACATTGTGTAGGCCGCAGACATGGCCCAGTGGTTAGGGTGTCCGCCTACCACATGGGAGATCCAAGGTTCAAACCCTGGGCCTCCTTGACCCGTGTGGAGCTGGCCCACGCACAGTGCTGATGCACGCAAGGAGGGCCCTGCCACGCAGGGGTGTCCCCCGCATAGAGGAGCCCCATGCGCAAGGAGTGTGCCCCATAAGGAGAGCCGCCCAGCGAAAAAGTAAGTGCAGCCTGCCCAGGAATGGCGCCGCCCACGCGGAGAAATGACACAACAAGATGATGTAGCAAAAAGAATCAGATTCCCATGCCGCTGACAATAACAAAAGCAGACAAAGAAGACGCAGCAAATAGACACACAGAAGAGACAACCAGGGTGGGGGGGGAAAGGGGAGAGAAATAAATAATAAATAAATCTTTAAAAAAAAGTTACATTGTGTATTTCCCCTGCATCACCATGTTCTTACCACCTTGTAATAGTGATATACATTTGTTCTAGTTCATAAAATAACATTCTGGATATTTGTACTATTAACTTCAGTCCTCATCCAACTCCAGGCTCACTATGTTATTCAGTCCTAGATTATTCTCTAGCTTTCTTTCAATTGACATTTTCATCCCTAGACTACCACCTTCAGCCATAATCACATTTATAAACCAGCCCTGTTAGTTATACTCACTAAACGGTGTTAGCATTGACTCAACCCATTTCCACACTTTTACAGTCAAGCTAATTAAAAGTTTTATATACAGTAAGCATCAGTACCCCTTCTTAGGCCCCATCTTCATCTCCTAGTAATCAATATTCTAGATTTTAACTCAATGTGTTTATTCTTTGTATTTAGTTCATATTTGTGAGACCATACAATATTTGTCCTTTTGTCTCTAGCTTATTTCACTCAGCATAATGTCCTCAAGGTTCATCCATGTCATCATTATGTGTCCCAATTTCATTTCTTCTTACCACAGTATAGTTTTCCATCCTATGTACATATCACATTTTGTTTATCTATTCATTGGGTGATGGACACTTGGGTAGTTTCCATCTTTTGGCAATTGTGAATAATGCTATGAAAACCGGTGTGCAAATATCTGTCCACTTTCCTGTTTTCAGTTCTTTTGGAAATAATCCTAGCAGAGAGATTGCTGAATCATACAGCAGGTCTATATTTAGCTTCCTGAGGAACCACCAAACCGTCTTCCACAGAGGATGCGCCATTCCACACTCCCACCAGCAGTGAAGGAGTGTTCCTACTTCTCCACACTCTCTCTAGCACCTGTAGTTTTCTGTTTGTTTGTTTTTTAATAATGACCATTCTATGAGGTGTGAGATGATATAAACAGATGAATTTTATGATAGTTAAATTGTATCCCAAAACTCTATTTAAAAAAGTGAATTAGACTCTATTTAAAAAATGAAAACATATTGTGGCATATAGTCAAACTGCGTTCATAGGTAAGTCGTGTCATTATAAGCAGGAAAGAATGAAATTATACTAAAATTCATCCTAGAAAAGTTATGAAAAGAACAACAAAACACACCTAAGGAAACAGAAAGGAGGAAAAATTTTAAGATGCTTCTATGCATTTTTGTGTTAGAAAGCAAAATAACAGTAGATTTAGTAAATAAACTTCGGGACTCTTTTGTTGTTCGAAAAAAGAGGAAAATAAACCATTTCCTATAAATATAATCAAGGAAAAACAGAAAGAAAACATGAACAGAAAAAAGAAGAATTGATTAATATGATAAAAGTATAATAGGAAAGATTTTGTAAATGTAAAAGATTGGAAATCTGAATATCTTAAATATATCAATTTTATCAAATTTCTTTTTTAATTTTTAAAATGTTTTTTTTTATTTTTTTAAAGACTTATTTTATTTACGTCTCCCCCTCCCCCCCCCGCCCCCCTTGCATCCCCTCATTGTTTGCTTTCTGTGTCCATTCACTGTGTGTTCTTTTATGTCTGCTTGTATTCTCATTAGGCAGCTCCAGGAACAGATTTTGGGACCTTACAGAGCGGGAGAGAGGCGATTACTCTTTTGCGCCATTTCAGCTCCCTGTTCTGCTTTGTCTTCTTCTTTTCACTCCTTTGTGTCTGTTGTTATGTCATCTTGCAGCGCCAGGTCTCCACATTGGCCGGCACTCCTGCTCAGGGCCGCAATTCCTGTGTGGGCCGGCACCCCGCATGGGCCCGCTCACTGCATGGGTCAGTTTGCCCTCACCAGGAGGCCCTGGGCATTGAACACTGGACCTCCTATATGGTGGACGGGGGCCCAATTGGTTGAGCCACATCCATTTCCCTCAAATTTCTTTATCAGGTTTATGCAAACACCAACATGATGGAATAATTCTACTGTTCATTTAGAAAAATATTAAGGCACAGATAGCTAAGAAAACTTCAACAACAACAACAAAAAAAGAATAAAGAGAGAAGGCTTGCTCTACAAAATAAAGTCTATTAAATTTTAACAGATCTGTCAATTCTGGTACATATCTTAGGATAAATAAGAACCTAAGGAAAACAGATGTGGCTCAAGTGATGGAAGTCCCACCTACCACATGGGAGGTCCATGGTTTGGTTCCTGATGTCTTCTAAAGAAGACAGCAAGCTGGAGTGACAGGCAGACATGGCAAGCTGACACAACAAGATGACACAAGAGACACAAGAAGAAAAACATAATGAGAGATACAACGAAGCAGGGAGCAGAGATTCCTGGTGCCTCCTAAAGGATATGAGCAAGACAGCAAGCTGCCCCAACAGGCAGGCGCAGCAAGAGACACAGGAGGAAAAGCATAATGAGAGATACAGAAAAGTAGGGAACAGAGGTAGCTCAAGTGATTAGGCGCCTCTCTCCCACATTGGAGGTCCCAGGTTCAGTTCCCGGTGCCTCCTAAAGAAACAAAAGAAGATGAACAAACACAGCAAGTGCAAATCGATGAGGGGATAGGGAGAAATAAACAAAATAAATCTTAAAAAAAAACCCACAAAACCTAATGTATGTTAAAGAAGCATCACAAACTTATCAAGAAAGAACTAAATTGTTCAACCAATAAATTTCAAATTGCTTTAATAGTTAAAGGTGAAAAGAAACACTAAAACCAGGAGATGAGATGGTAACCTTGAACTGGGGAAGGATTTTCCAAACATAAAAACAGTGGTAGGGGATCAGATGTAGTTCAATAATTGAGCAAACTGCTTCCCATGTATGAGGTCCTGAATTCAATATCTGGTAGCTCCTTTAAAAAAAAAAGTTGTAGAAATTACAAATGAAAGAGTTAATAGATATTTAAAAAATCACAAACCTCTGTCACATCAGCAACTTCTTGTGAAATTGAAAGGTAGGTCACAAACATGATAAGTTTATATCCTGAATAGAAAATTCACTTAACACATATTAAGTACATTTATGACCCCAATTTTCTAAAGTAAAACAAAATGTGTTTATATACATAGTTGTAAGTTGTGGGCTTATGGATGACATCCGCTTTTACCCCCTTGGCCATGGCAGTTAACCTCTCTGTGCCTCAGTTTCTTCATGTTTAAAATGAGAATACCTGCAGCGCCTTTCTGATAGGGCTGCTGTGAGGACTGAATGAGTTAATCCATGTAAAGAACTTGCAGTGCCTGGCATATAGGAAGCTCTCAATACGTTTTAGTTCTTGCTATTTCTATTAGTCAGCCAAAGGAGTGCTGATGCAAAGTACCAAAACCCGATTGACTTTTCTTTTTTAAAGATTTATTTATTTATTTATTTCTCTCCCCGCCCCCCCCCCTCCGCACCCCGGTTGTCTGTTCTCTGTGTCTATTTGCTGTGTCTTCTTTGTCCGCTTCTGTTGTTGTCAGCGGCACGGGAATCTGTGTTTCTTTTTGTTGCATCATCTTGATGTTATAAAGGGTATTTATTTGGGATAGAAGCTTATAGTCACAGGGCTATAAAGCAGAAGTTACTTCCCTCACCAAAGTCTGTTGCCACGTGTTGGGGCTAGATGGCTGCCGACATCTGCAAGTGTTCAGCCTCCCTCCTCCTCTTATGGCTCCGTGGTCCCAGCTTCTTCCAGTCTCAGTTGTAGGCTGGGACAAGTCTAGTCTCTCTCCCAGGGCTCATTTCTACCTGGGCTCAGCTGCTCTGTTCTTTCCACAAGGTCAGCGATAGATTATCAGGCTCATCTCTCTTCCCGGGGCCTTTGCTAAGTCTACGCAGCCATCTCTATTCCTCCGTGTCCTTCTCCTGTGTGTTTACTTCCCAGGGTTCCAGCATCCAAAAAACTCCAACCAACTCCTCTGCCTTGTTGTTTTCTCTGCAAGTTCCTGCCCCCTTGGTGGGTGGGGACCCAACGTCCTATTGACATGGCTCAATCAAAGCCTTAATCATAATTTAATCAAGTAAAAGAGAACCCCCTGGAGTTAATATAATCTAATATGCCCAGAGGACCAGCCCAGTAAACATAATCCATTATCTATTTTTGGAATTCATAAACAATGCCAAACTGCTACACTATTATTATCATATGTTCTCTTACAGATGGGCTTTGGGTGTTTCCATTTGGCTGGCCCAGGGTTTTACTGAGGACATGGTGACACATGAAAACACTGTCTGACACTGACAGGCTTAAAGGTTAGATGGAATGGGCAAGTGAGAATAGGTTAGTCAAATCAAAGAATAAAGGCTACATATGGTATCATGCAGCAAAAAGCCAGAGATATTATATTTCTTTGATGAATTGAAAGAGCCTCAAAGAAAGTATATCTCGAGACAAAGTAAGGACAAGTACAATTCCCATTTCTCTTGCTATTGGTCAAGAAGACTTCATGATGATGAGCTCTTAGAAGCCAAAGAAGAGGAGAATTTATTAGTTGGCATTACAGTTAATGATAAGCATTAAAAAGTATCCTAGTGGGGAGCGGATGTGGCTCAACCAGTTAAGCACCTTCTTCCCACATGGGAGGTCCTGGGTTCAGTTCCTGGTGCCTCCTAAAAAACAAACAAACAGGCGGTGGACTTGGCCCACTGGTTAGGGCGTCCGTCTACCACATGGGAGGTCCACGGTTCAAACCTCGGGCCTCCTTGACCCGTGTGCAGCTGGCCCATGCTCAGTGCTGATGTGCGCAAGGAGTGCCATGCTATGCAGGGGTGTCCCCCGCGTACGGGAGCCCCACGCGCAAGGAGTGCGCCCCATAAGGAGAACCGCTCAGTGCGAAAGAAAGTGCAGCCTGCCCAGGAATGGTGCCGCACACACGGAGAACTGGCACAACAAGATGACACAACAAAAAGAAACACAGATTCCTGTACCGCTGACAACAACAGAAGCGGACAAAGAAGAAGACACAGCAAATAGACACAGAGAACAGACAACCAGGGTGCGGGAGGGAGGGGAGAGAAATAAATAAATAAACAAAAAAACAAACAACAAGCAAAACAAATGAAAAAAACACAACTCAGGGGAGCCAATGTGGTTTAGTGGTTGAGCACCAGCCTCCCACACACAAGGTCTTGGGTTCAATTCCTGGTCCCTGTACCTCAAAAAAATAAAAGTACCCTAGTGATAGCGATAGTTGAATAATGTTGTGAATATAATTCACAGTACTGAAACATATATCTGAATGTGATTAAAAGGGACTGTTAGATTATATATATGGCAACAATAAAAAATTAAAAGAAAAATCCATGGAACTATATTACACAGTCAATCCTAAGTAAAACCATGCACTATAGTTATTAGTACAATTATAAAAATGTGCTATCATCAATGTAATGAATGTTCTACACCAGTACAAATTGTTAGTTAGAGTGGTATATATGGGAATCCTGTATTTTATGCATGATTGTTTTTTGTTTTGTTTTGTTTTGTTTTGAGGTAGTGGGGCCAGGGATTTAACCCAGGACTTTGTATGCGGGAAGCTGGCACTCAATCACTGAGCCACATCAGCTCCCCTGAGTTGGTTTTTTCATTTGTTTGCTGTTGTTGTTTTTCCCCGAGATGGTTCCCTTGCCTGTTTGTTCATTGTTTTTGCTCATTGTTTGCACTCATTGTCTGCTCGTTGTTTTTTGCTCACTGTCTACTTGTTTTTTCTTTAGTAGGCACGGAGAACCAAACTCCGTATGGGAGGCAGGAACTCAACTGCTTGAGCCACATCTGCTCTCTGCTTGTTTTTGCTCATTGTCTGCTCACTGTTGGTTTTTCTCTTTAGGAGACACCACGAACTGAATCTGGGACTTCCCATGTGGGAGGCCTAAGCCATATCCCCTCCCCATGATTGTTGTTTTTTTCCTATTTTTTTTTTCAAGTTAAACAACAATTTATAACCATGATTGTTTTGTAAACTTACAACTTCTCTAATACAGAAAAAAAAATGTTAAAAAAAAAAGGACTCTAGAAGCCTATATTTCTGAGGATGGCGCTGGCACTGAATCGAAGGTGTGGATGGCCTGGGGTATTGTTAGTTTGAGAGGGAGGCTGGTCTGTTAAAGGTCAGAGGGCTCAGAGGTCTTTGCCTTGTTGAGCTCCTTGTATAATGTTAAATCTCTTTAGGGTAAAGGACCTTCATTTATGATCAGTAGGAGTTTTGTTTGTAACTCTGGGCTCTTTTGTTTAGGTAGGAGGTGCCCTCCAGAGACAAACCCATCTTTCATATATAAACACATTTCACAAGCATTTAAAGGTAAGTTTCTTGTAGAGAAAGGAGCTTGTTAATGGAAGGGAGATAGAGAACTGCATAAAAAAATGAGTGCACTGATGCTGTGTGTGAGCGCATGGTTGTAAAGCTGTGGGCATGCAGACAGGTACAGATAGCATTTGGCCAATGACCTGTTTCTAGTGTGTCCAAGGATGTTTCCAGACTTGGCTCCATCACAGGTACTGTCACCCACTTCCCCTGGGCATCAAGGGGGTGAGTGCCAGAGCCCCATTTCCCAGGAAGCTGTCTCCACAACTCCATTTTGGCACCGTCTTTCTGCTCATCCTCTGCCCAGAAACAGAAAACTGACACTGGGTTCTGGAAGGGGGCTGGGACAGTTGTCCGAGCTTGCCCAGGTACCCAGGCCGGGCTGTGCCAAGGGTGTGACTGGCACGGACATGACCACAGACCACCTTCAAAGAAGAAGCTTGCCCGTGACTCAGCCTGGACATAAGAGAAACGAGGAAAGGCGATGGAGGCATTTAAAACATGCTCATTAATGGAATCTAAGTGGCTAATTGGAGTCATTTGAGGTACTCCTGGTATAAGCCAGACTGTTATTAGCAATTATCCTTCATAGATAGAATTAAGGGCATTTTCAATCCTTTTTAGTACATATTTCTAGAATGTTTGAATTTTTTTTAAAAAAAGAATGTATTCCTTTTATAAACAAAAAAAGAGAAATCTAAAAATAAATAGATAAAACACAAATTTAATTATTTTAATATTTTTTGTAAAACACAAATTTAAAAGGTAATTTCCTCCCCAATTAGTCAGTGAGTCTCAAAAGTTCAAAATATGCTTACCATTGGAGGCATTAATTCCATTTAACTTCGGAAAATAAACAGAAATGTGTTCCAAAGATTTAACCTTAAAGATGTTCATTATGGTAGATTTAAAATAGCAAAACATGGGAAGCAGATTTGGCTCAATTGATTGATCATCTGCCTACCACATGGGAGGCCAGGGTTCAAACCCAGGGCCTTCTGGCCCATGTGATGAGCTGGCCCACGCGCAGTGCTGATGTGCACAAGGAGTGCTGTGCCACGCAGGGGTGTCCTGTGCATAGGGGAGTCCCATGCGTGAGGAGTGTGCCCCATAAGGAGAGCCACCCCATGCGAAAAAAGTGCAACCTTCCCAGGAGTGGCGCCACACACATGGAGAGCTGACACAGCAAGATGACGCAACAAAAAAGAGACACAGATTCCCAGTGATGCTGACAAGAATATAAGTGGACACAGAAGAATACACAGTGAATGGACACAGAGAGCAGACAATGGGGTGGGGGGAGGAAGGGGAGAGAAATAAATCTTTGAAAAAAAAAAAGAAATTGGTTGGGGGAACTAGCCCCCCAGAAGCAGGCAGGAGTCCTCATCTTACTGGGTTATGTAGGCACAAGGCAAGGCACTATTCATGGAGAACCAGAGATGGACTAGACTTCACAACATGACCCCTGCCCCTCAAAACATCCTGCAAGTTGGGGATTATTATCCTCGACAGGTGGATTACAGGCGGTTGGGTTAGGAGGCTTGACAAGATCCCACAGCATCTTCATGGCTACACTGGGATTTGAACCCCGACTTGCCTAGGCAGGTCTAACAGCACCGCTTGCCCCAACCTAGTCCAGGAGTGCACAGACCCGCATGTCCACGCCTTCAGGCTCAACCTCCAGCCTCTCCCCCTCAGCCAGGTTAGCCCCCGGCCCCAGCACGCCCGAGCCGGGGCTCACTCCTCGCCGTGACGCCCCCCACCGGCCGACCACCTCACACGAGGCGACAGCCTCAGGTGCCGGCCCCTCCTCTGGTTTCTAGCAGAGCCCTGACGTTCGGCCTTCCTTGCCTGGTTTCTGAGTCTTGGAGATAGTGCCCAGAAGCTAAGGACGCTGGGAGTCAGCCACGCCTTCCACCTGCCAACCTCCTGCGCCGCTGGGAGGGTGTGTGTCTTGGCCAGCTTCAGGCTTCCTCACCTCAGGCCTGGATTTCCCCAGGTACATCTTGGGAGGTCATTTGAGCGGGGTGTTTCTGAGAGACCAGCAAAGCAGATGGACAAGGCTCTGAGGGCGATGGAGCCTTTTAAAAAGCCCCTTAAAAAGTGGGTGGAGGGAAGCGGACTTGGCCCAGTGGTTAGGGCGTCCGTCTACCACATGGGAGGTCCACGGTTCAAACTCCAGGCCTCCTTGACCCGTGTGGAGCTGGCCCATGCGCAGTGCTGATGTGTGCAAGGAGTGCCATGCCACGCAGGAGTGTCCCCCGGAAGGGAGCCCCACGAGCAAGTGTGACCCGCAAGCAGAGCCGCCCAGCACAAAAAAAGTGCACCCTGCCCGGGAATGACGCTGCACACATGGAGAGCTGACGCAGCAAGATGACCAACAAAAAGAAACACACATTCCTGGTGCTGCTGACAAGAATACAAGCGGACACAGAAGAACACACAGTGAATGGACGCAGAGAGCAGACAACTGGGGCGGGGGGGAAGGGAGAGAAATAAATAAACAATAAATCTTAAAAAAAAAAAGTGGGTGGAGTGGAAAAACGATCTGAATTAAATCAATGACAAGGCAGGTGTCAAGGTACTGTTAAATTTCTTTAATTTTTCTTTTTCTTTTTCCATTTCTTGTTGGTATTATTCTAATATTTATGAATTATAAAAAAAAATCAATCTTGAGTTCTCAAAGGGGAAAAATAAACATACGAGTAGAATTTTTGTCTTCTGAACCTCTCAAAAGTTAAAACATCCTTAATTCCTCTGGTAGGGAGATCTATGTCCTTTGAAAGGATATGTAGCCACAATGACTCAAAGGTTTATTTCTTTAGCTCTCACCCCTCTATGCTTTGTCCACCACTGCATACCCAGAATCTGGCAGAGTAACCAGCACATAGTGAAGGCTCGATAAATATTTGTTGAATGAATGAATGAAGGAGATGGGTTTACATTCTTACTTAGAATGCATTCCCAGGCTTGCAAGTAGGTAGGTGCCATTTATATTATTTGCCATTGATAAATGGAAGTATATTTTTAAAACCAAACCAACATTTAAAAAACAAACAATTTTCTATGGAATAAGAGAGTAAACCCAGATGTCGTTTATAATCTATCCAAAAATACATAGCATTTTAAGGTGCTGACATCCCTTAGTGAAGCCAGAAGCCAGACCTTAAATAAACACCTTTTAGATTAAGAACGGACTCGTCACATCAGGTGTGATATTCTAACGTGGTGGTAACTAAGGTACATGGTGCCCGCGACATACTGCAGGCGGCCGTGACACTGGGTCTGCTATAGGGTGGACTGGCCTCCAGAAACTTCCTTAATGTGACAGTAAAGGGATTTTAACACCTACTGGGTTTTACTGAGATATAACTCACATCCTCATACAATTCACCCATTTAAAGTGTACATTTCAGTGGTTTTTAGTATATTTGCAAGGCTGAGCAACCATCACCACTATCTAATTCGGGAACAATTTCTTTGCCCTAAAAAGAAACCCCACACCCATTTGCAGCCATTCCCCCTTCTTTCTCTGCTTAGCCCCTGCCAACCACTAATCTACCTCCTGTCTCTATGGATTTACTTATTCTGGACATTTCATATACATGAATTCATACAATATGTGGTCATTTGTTTCACTTAGCATAATGTTTTCAAGGTTCATCTAAACGGTAGCATGTATCCGTACTTCATTTCTTTTTATGGCTGAATAGTATTCCATTGAATGGATTTTATTTATTCATGTCTCAGTTGACAACTGGGTGGTTTCCTCTTTTTGGCTATCATGAATAATGCTGCTGTGAACATTTGTGTACATGTTTTTGTATGGACACATGTTTACATTTGTCTTGGGCTGCATCATTTTACATTCCTACCAGCAGTGTATGAGGATTCCAATTTCTCCACATCCTTGGTAACACTTGTTATTATCTTTATTATGTCTTTTTGATAATAGCCATCCTAGTGTGGGTGGAAGTGGTTTCTCATTGTGCGTTTGACTTGCATTTCCCTAAAAGCTAACAACGTTAAGTATCTTTTCATGTGCTTATTAGCCATTTGTACATATTCTGTAGGAAAATGTCCAATCAGATCCTTTGCTCATTTTATAATTGGGTTATTTGTCTTATTATTGTTGAGTTTATTGGGAGAGGGATGAGGCACTTGGCTGAAAACTAGCATTCTGAACAGTGGGATGCTCGGCTTTCCTCCCACTCTCCTTCCAGAAAACTAGTAGCTAAATTTACACCCTCCTTCGGCCTCTAGCCTCAGGCAGGAATAAGAGGAGTGGGAGCAGACGAGAATTGTCCAGTGAGAAGAGTTTAAACATTGGCATTCGGAAGTCAGTGAAAAGGCCAGCTTCACACTCACTCTACGGTGAAGTTCTTCAATGGACAAGCTCCACCCATACACATCAAGCTTAAAATAAGCTTTAATAGTTTTGTCTTTATGAATAGTATTATATTACTAGGGTTCAGAATTCAAAAGGGTACAATGTAGAGGTCCTCGTCTACCACTGTCCTTCACCACTTAAGTCCCCTTCTAACTAGTTTTTTAGTGCCCCATTCTTTAATATGAATAGATAGCTACATGAAAGAGTACAAAGTAAACAAATAAGATGGTAAAAAGGTTGATCGTAAATTTTTGGAAATGAATAGAAGTGGTGAAGGCGCATGATAGTGTCTGTAATTAACAGCAATAATATATAGTTATGACAGTGGTTGAAATGGAAAGTCCAAGTTCCTGTATATCACCAGAAGGAAATCTTAAAAATGAAACGTGACTGTATAGCATAGTGAACCCCTCAAGTGAAAAATGCATATGGTTAATAGTGTATATATGAGAATGTTTTTCTTTGAAACAGAACAAATGTATGTTAATGTTATAAGATGTAAATGTCAGAGTATATTCGCGCAAAAATACAACCAAAGCAAACTACAGACAATAGTGTATACTAATATATTAATATTCTTCCATCAATGGGGAAAAAAGAATTATGCTAAGCGAAAGAAACTGGGCAAAAGGTACTATATATTGTTTGACTTATCTATACAAAATATAAATACAAATAAATTAAAGAGACTGAAATAGATAAGCAGTTATGTATGGCAGAAGAAGGACAGAGAGTTTGAGAGTTGACTACTAAGGGGCAGAGTTTTGTTGTTTCTTTTTTTTTGAGGTACCAGGGAATGAACCTGGGACCTCGTATGTGGGAAGCCAGTGCTCAACCATATTGGCTCCCCCTTAATTGGTTTTTACATTTGTTTTTGCTTGTTGTTTATATCAATTTTCCCTTAGGAAGCACCTAGTACCTTTAAAAATATATATATATATATGTATATATGAGTACATTCTTTAGAAATATGAAAGTCTTTGGCCCAGTGGTTAGGGCGTCCGTCTACCACATGGGAGGTCCGCGGTTCAAACCCCGGGCCTCCTTGACCCGTGTGGAGCTGGCCATGCGCAGCGCTGATGCGCGCAAGGAGTGCTGTGCCACACAAGGGTGTCCCCTGCGTGGGGAAGCCCCACGCGCAAGGAGTGCGCCCGTGAGGAGAGCCGCCCAGCGTGAAAAGAAAGAGCAGCCTGCCCAGGAATGGTGCCGCCCACACTTCCCGTGCCGCTGACAACAACAGAAGCGGACAAAGAAACAAGACGCAGCAAATAGACACCAAGAACAGACAACCAGGGGAGGGGGGGACATTAAATAAATAAATAAATCTTAAAAAAAAAAAAAAAAAAAACCTATGGGGAAGCAGACTTGGTCCAGTCAGTTAGGGCGTCCGGCTACCACATGGGAGGTCCACTGTTCAAACCCCGGGCCTCTTTGACCCGTGTGGAGCTGGCCCATGCGCAGTGCTGATATGCGCAAGGAGTGCTGTGCCACGCTGGGGTGTCCCCCGCATAGGGGAACCCCACGCACAAGGAGTGCACCCTGTAAGGAGAGCCACCCAGCGCGAAAGAAAGTGCAGCCTGCTCAAGAATGGGGCCCCACACACACAGAGCTGACACAACAAGATGACGCAACAAAAAGAAACACAGATTCCCGTGCCGCTGACAACAACAGAAGTGGACAAAGAACATGCAGCAAATGGACACAGAGAACAGACAACGGGGTGGGGGGGGCAGAAATAAAATAAATAAATAAATCTTAAAAAAAAAACCAAATCCTATGGAGGGAAGCAGATGTGACTCAATTGACAGAGTGTTCGCCTACTATATAGGAGGTTCAGGGTTCGAACCCAGGGCTTCCTGGCCCATGTGGTGAGCTGGCCCATGTGCAGTGCTGCTGCCTGCAAGGAGTGCTGTGCCATGTAGGGGTGTTCCCATGTAGGGGAGCCCCACGCACAAGGAGTGCGCCCCGCAAGGAGAGCTGCCCTGCACAAAAAAAGTGCAGCTCGCCCAGGAGTGGCACCGTACACACGGAGAGCTGATGCAGCAAGATGACACAACAAAAAGAGACACAGATTCCTGGTGCCACTGAGAAAGCAAGTAGACACAGAAGAACACACAGCAAATGGACACATGAGCAGACAATGGTGGGAAGGGGGAGGGGAAAGAAATAAATTTTAAAAATGAAAATCTTTAAAAAAACAACAACAAGAAAAACCTATGGAGACAACCAGCAAGATGGCAGCAGAGTAAAGAGCTCCTAGAGTCAGCTCCTGCTACAGGGCAGTTAGCAAACACCCAGAGCTATTTGGAGCTATTTGAAGCACCTATTTGGGGGCTCCAGGAGACCAGAAGAGCATCCTGCAACATCCTTGAAGGAATGGAAGGAGGAGACTGCCCATCTGCAGAGGAGACTCGTAAGTTGAGTGTTCCACACCCCGGAGGCCGGTGCCCATCCTCCACTGGAAGCACAAGCCATCTTGGGAGCTGTTCTGCAGCTGGAACTGAAAGCTCCACTTCCCAAAATCGGGGGAGGAAAAGAAGGTTGAGCATCAACTTCAGCTACTGATGAGTAAATTTAGCGAGCTAAAGTATAATCCTAAGAACAGATAAAGTTTGAACCTGCCCAAGCCAGAAAGAGGCCAGTGGCCACCATCTTAACTCTGTGCCTGGCACGAGGGGAAGTGGGATGGACTGAAAATCACAGTGCTGGTAAAGACCAGTTTCTTTCCATCCAGGTCAGATTGCAGCTCTAGCCTAGGCCCCAGTGCCACCTCCAACAGGGAGGAAGCTGCGGGGAACTGCGCCAGCCTCTCCAGGAAATTACTAGCCTAGCCGTGGAGGCCAAAGATCATCTTACTTTGGCAGCACAAGCCACCCTAGTAGCTATTCTGTGCCTGGAATTGGAAGCTCCATTTCCCAAAAACAGGGGAGGAGGAGACGGTTGGCCACTGATTTCAGCTACTGATTAGTAAATTCGCCTGGCTAAAGTATAAGCCTAAGAACAGCTACAGTATGAACCTGTCCAAGTTGGAAAGAGGCCAGTGAACACCATTTTTACTCTGTCCCTGGCCTGGGGGGAAGCTGGGCTGACCGAAAATCACAGTGACAGTAAGAACCGGTTTCTTTTACCTAGATTGGCCTGCAGCCCTAGACTAGGCTTCAGCCCCACCTCTGGCAGGGAGGAGGCTGGTGGGCCCTGCACCAGCCTATCCAGGTAACTGCACATACATTTGGCTGGCACAGACTGAATAATTGGAAGTCTAGCGGGGCAACTCGGTCATGATGAACCCACACTGCATAGCCTGCTGCTCCATCCCTGCCCCAGGCAGGGGAGAAAGGGATGTGAAGCTTCATCACTCTTTCTGGGAAACTAGAGTCTAGGCCTGCATGATTTGGATGATTTCACACAACTGTACTCTGTCCCTATCCCTGGCAAAGGAGAAAGTTGGGAGAAGCTTCATCAGTCCCTGGGGAAATGAGGGCAGCTTAAGCCTCCACAGCTTACAGCACCAACTACATGCTTGGATCCTACTGCACAACCAGCAGGGGAGAAAGGGCAAGAAGCCCTAAACTAAAGAAGAAAACTTTACCCAGAATAAATACTCTAGTAAGCCAGATACCAAGACACCAACAAAAAATTACAATCCATGACAAGAAACAGGAAGCTATGGCCCAGTGAAAGGAAGAAGATAAGCCTCCAGATGACATAAAGGAGTTGAGACAATTAATCATAGATGTTCAAACAAATCTCCTTAATAAATTCAATGAGATGGCTAAAGAGATTAAGGATATTAAGAAGACGTTGGATGAGTACAAAGGATTTGAAAGCATACATAGAAAAATAGCAGATCTTATGGGAATGAAAGGTGCAATAAATGAAATTTTAAAAACATTGGAATCATATAATAGCAGATTTGAGGAGGCAGAAGAAAGGATTGCTGAGCTTGAAGAAATGGCCTCTGAAAGTGAACATACAAAAGAACAGATGAAGAAAAGAATGGAAAAAATTGAACAAGGTCTCAGGGAACTAAATGACAGCAAAAGACATGCAAATGTACATGTCATGGGTGTCCCAGAAGGAGAAAAAAAGGAAAAAGGGGAAGAAGGACTATCAGAAGAAGTAATGGTAGAAAATTTCCTGACCCTATTGAAGGATATAGATATCCTTGTCCAAGAAGCACAACATACTCCCATCCGAAAAAATCCAAATAGACCAACTCCAAGACATACACTAATCAGAATATCAAATGCCAAAGTCAGAATTCTGAGAACAACAAGAAAAAGGCAATGCATAACATATAAGGGATACCCAGTAAGATTAAGTGCTGATTTCTCACCAGAAATCATGGAGGCAAGAAGACAGTGGTATGATAAATTTAAGATACTACAAGAGAAAAACTTTCAGCCAAGAATCTTATATCTGGCAAGATTGTCTTTCAAAAATAAGGGTGAGTTTAGAATATTCACAGATAAACAGAAACTGAGAGAATTTCTAACCAAGAGACCAGATTTTCAGGAAATAGTAAAGGGTATGCTAGAGCCTGAAAAGTAAGACAGGAGAGAGAGAGGCCTGAAAGAGAGTCTAGAAATGAAGATTATGTCAACAAAAGTAACAAAGTATCAAAAGAGTGGTGAAAATAAAATATGACAGATAAACTCAAATAGTCAGGAATAAACTTAACCAATGATGTAAAGCACTTGTATTCAGAAAGCTGTAACTCAATGTTAAAAGAAATTTAAAAAGGCCTAAATAACTGGAAGAACATTTCATGCTAACAAATTGGATGACTAAATATCATTAAGATGTCAATTCCACTCAAATTGATATACAGATTCAATGCAATCCCAATAAAAATTCCACCAGCATTTTTTAAAAATTGAAAACATGATTATCAAATTTATTTGAAAGGGTAAGAGGTCCTGAATAGCCAGAAATATTTAAAAAGGAAAAGCAAACTCTCATCTCAAGACTTTAAGTCATATTACCTACCTATAGTGGTAAAAACAGCATGGTACTAACATAAAGACAAACACATAGACCAATGGAACCAAATTGATGGTTCAAAAATAGACCCACACATGTATGGTCAAGTGATTTTTGACTAGCCTGTCAAACCCACACAGCTTGGGCAGAACAGTATATTCAACAAATGGTGCTGAAAGTACTGGATATCCATACTCAAAAGAAGGAAAGAGGACCCCTACCTCACACCTTATCCAAAAATTAACTCAAAATGGATCAAAAACCTGAAAATAAAAGCAAGAACAGAACCATAAAGCTTCTAGAAGAAATAGTAGGAAAATATCTTCAAGACCTAGTGGTAGGTGGTGGATTCTTAAAGGAGATAAGAGGAGGACTGAGATGGACTACTGATGTTTAATGTATGTAGAAGCTTTAATTAGCTTTACTGTAAAAGTGTGGAAATGTATGGAGTGGATGGTAACACACAGGGAATAACAGCTAGTTACTGGGTATGTGGGTGAAAATGGTAGTCTAGGTATGTAAATATCAATTGACAGAATGCTAGAGAATAATCTAGGAACTGAACAGCACAGTAAACCAAGAGGTGAATGAGAATTGTGGTTGATGGTACAGATGCAAGAGTGTCCTTTGTGAGCTAGAGCAAATATACATCACTATTGCAGGGTGGTGGGAATGTGGAGAAGCATGGGAAAAATACAACTGGGGTGACCTATGGATTGTGGTGAGCAGTAATAAATATAATATTCTTGCATCTATGCCAAAGATGTATTGTGTTGATAATGGGGCAGTATGGAAAATGTGTGCCAAATGTACACTATGGACGTGGTAACAATCACATGATGATATTTTCTTATCTGTAAAAAATATTCCACCACAGTATGGTGTGTTGATGGAGGGGTGTTGTTTGGGAATTCTGGACATGTGCATGATTGTTTTATAAATTTACAACTTCTGTCAAAAATATATTTTAAAAATAATAATAGGATGAGTTCAGGGAAAAATACACCGAATGTAAGATAAGGGCTATAATTATTAGTAAGATTTTGACAATATTCTTTCATAATTTGTAACAAATATTTCACCACAATGCAAGGTGTTGGTGGAAGGCTGATGTCTGGGACCCCTGTATGATGTTATTCATGTTTGCTTTGTAAGTTCATAACTTTTACTATACACTTGTTGTTTATGTATGTTCATATATAATTGATATGAAGATAATAATAGGGTGGGTTGGGGGAAAATACTTTTGTTTTTTAAGTTCACAACTATTACTATACACTTACTTTTTATGTATGTTTATATATGAATGATATACTTCAATAAATTTTTAAAAAAACAAAAACCTATGGAAATAGCCAGAAGAGTTGAGGGTTGTTGCCTCTGGGAAGCAAGATAATGCTGGGGTGAGAGCTAGTGGAACAGGGGAGTTCTTTTTTTTCATTGTAAACTTTTTAGTACTGTTTAATTTTTAAATCAACTTTATTTTTTAGGACAGTTTTGGATTTATAGAAAAATTGAGCTGGTAACACAGAAAGTTCCCATTTACTATCTCCACACACCACCACTGCCTTTTCCCCTGTGATTAAAATCTTACATGACTAAGGTCCATTTGTTACAATAATTGTTTTAAAACCATTTACATGAATTACACTGATAAAAATTAAAATCAATGCACTGAAAAAATGATGCCCCTGATGGTGACTGCTATCTCACCATGCAAATCTTATCCATATTAATCCTGGGGAGATGATTCTTTGATTTAGGGTTGATTTGGCTGGCCCACAGCTTTTTCCCTGAAAAGAAATCACCTCTTTTAGTAACTGCTGCATGCCTGGTTGGTCTGAGTTGAGATGATCCTACCCCCATTCCTTTAGGCTGATTATGTTCAAAGTAGACACCACCTAAAACAGGGTCAATCAAAATCTTTCCCAAGGATTTTGGCAATGAAACTGAGAAAGAAACTTCTGGCTATAGTACAATGGGTAAAGTTATTAGGACCAATCTTCCAGCCAAGGACATCTAAAAATGCTGGATGAAATACAAAAAGCATCTTCTTAAAAACATGAAAGATGAGCTAGTGAGAGATTACCAGGACAAAAATCCAGGGGAAGTTGAGAACCAGAGAGAGACTAGGGACCATGACTTTGCCCTGAGGACATTTGCTGACTGGAAAAACAGGTGGGAAACTGATGACCGGGCTCCACCCAGGGTGGGGCATTTGAACCTTCCTTCACATTAAACTGGAACCTCTCAGATTAGAAGAGAATCAGAAATGAACCCTTCCCATTCCTCAAACCCCTACAGGACTGATGGGAGAGTTGCCTTGGCACTAAGCAGAACAGAGAAGAAAGGAAGAAAGGAAAGGAGAGGGAGAGTGGAGCAATAAAGAAAGTGCTTGGTGAAGGCAGAGTCAAGAGTCCAAGAGGGGAAGCAGATGTAGCTCAAGCGACCAAGCTCCCACCTACCACATGGGAGGTCCATAGTTTGCTTCCTGGTGCCTCCTAAAGAAGATAGCGAGTTGGCATGACAGGCAGGTGCAGCAAGCTGACAAAACAAGATGATGCAACAAGAGACACAAGAAGAAAAACATAATGAGAGACACAAGAAAGGAGGGAGCAGAGGTTCCCGGTACCTCCTAAAGAAAAAAAAGAGCAAGACAGCAAGCTGACATGATGGGCAGGCACGGAAAGCTGAAGCAACAAGCTGATGCATGAGACACAAGAAGAAAAAACGTAATAAGAGATACAACAAAGCAGGGAACGGAGGTGGCTCAAGCTATTAGGCGCCGCTCTCCTACATCAGAAGTCCCAGGTTCAATTCCCAGTGCCTCCTAAAAGCACAGCACACAGCAAGTGCAAACAATGAGGGGATGGGGGGAAATAAATAAAAGAAAAGAAAAGAAAAGAAATAAAATTAAAAAAAAGAGAGACCAAAAGGGTCCTCTCAGCATTTGAATCCCTGGCTCCAACTCTTCCTGAGGCCCAACTGCAATCCTGTCCTTTGGCTTTTTTTGGGAGACACCCTGATATCATTGTAATAAATTCTTCTTCTTCATGTTTGACTAGTTCACACTGGATTTTAGTCACATTGGATTTTCAGTCACTTGTAATTCAAGGTATTAAGGAACTCAAAGAATTGCTATCTTGCTACTCAGGGAATTGAAACTGGAAGCATCAAATCATCTGGGAGTTTGTTAGAAATGCAGAATCTCTGGTCTCCCCCAGGCCTGCTAAACTAGAATCTCTATTTTAACAAGATTCACAAGTGATTCATATGCACATTAAAGTTGGAGAGGCACTGTCCTAATATACCTACTTTACCAGGTAGGATGCCATGCATATTAGAGATATATGCAAAATACCTGACCACGAGGTATTCTGTAGGTTATGATGATGATGGCTGAACTAGACATACTTTGGAATCACAATCTCAGGAAGAGATCCTGGCAAAGGGTGGCTCTGCACCAAATTACAAAAGTAGGCACACAACAGAAAAGGCAGAAAGCACATCTCTACCAGGAAACAGCTTTCAGCTCTGCTCTAGGAACCTGTCAGGTTAGCCAGCCCAGATGTCGACATAGGAACCCATTAAGAAAAACCACCTCTCAGGTGTGGCAACTGGCCATGAGTGACTGAGTGTCACTCAGCACCCAGGGATGACGCTTGGCTGGGGGAATGCTGAGCTAATGCTCCCTTTCTTAGCAGAACGAGCCTTCTGGCCTGGTGCTCAGGAAGTAGGTCAGGAAGAAATACCCTGAGCGAGCAGCTCCTAATTGCTTTTTCAGGCAGAAACCTGTGCCCCATAGGACTGGGGGTGGAAGGGGAATGGGAAAGAGGAGGTTGGGGGGCCCGCTGCAGAGGTGGGGGGAGGAAATTGCATCTCGTTCTTGGCAGGAGTCAAGCTGCCTGTTGCATGGTTTTTTTGGCTCGGGTCCTTTGGCATGCAGCCCCCTTCTTTGTGCTGGGGGAGCCACTGGCCTTCCAATGCTGTGCAAATTTGAATGGAGGTGGGGATTTTAAAGGTTTTCAAGGGAAAAGGAGATGAGCTTGTAAAACAGTATTCTATCTCAGACCTCGGTGTGCTGGGGATGGAGGACAAGTATCAGAGGTCTGGCATCTGCCCAGGAACTTTGGGCCAAAGCTTTCTGATTGCCAACCAACCACACGGCACCCTACTAAATCCCTAAGAGCCTTTACTAAAAAGAGAGAAGCACCTCTAAGAATTTACAAAATACTGTCCGCAGTCCTTCAAATCATTTATAGGAATCTTATCATATTTAGCAAAAACAAACTCCACCACACCAAATGGCTGTTCTTGGGAAAGCTACTTGTAGTTACCAATTCCGTAGCCACCACAAGAGCAATATAAGCCCAACATTACCTCAAGCGATAGCAAATCACCATAATGTGCTTACGATGTGTCAGGCACTTTTCTAAATACTTTACCTATTTTAACTCACTTAAACCTAGTAACAGCCTCATGAGGTTAAGCACAATTTCTGACCCCATTTTACAGAAGAGAAAGCTGAGGCATGAAAAGATTGCATGAGGTCATTCTGCTAGTAAACGACAGGGGTGGATTCAAACCCAAAGAGTCAGGCTCCAGAGCCCCTGCTCTTTAACCACTGGACTTCAGCCATGGGCCTGGGTGCAGCTTGATGGACCAAGTTTTTCAGCCTTAACAAGTTATCTGGTTTTAGACAAATAATCCAGATGAAAGAGCAGAGGCGTCACAGGTGAAAGAAAGGAGGGGCACTAACACGACTGGATGCAGAACAAATGTCAAGGACTAGGCTTACTCTTCTCAGCTTGCCAGTGTGACCTTACACAAACCACTGTCCTTCACTGGGCCTCAGTTTCCAGGTTTGTTTGTTTGTTTTTAATTGAACTGAGAAAACAGTTAAGAGTTTAGTCCACAATAGAAAACAACAACAACAACAGAAAATAGAAAAACAAACAAGAAAAAAAAAGTCCAAATACAAGGTGCTATGCCAGGTGCTGAAGGGGCATGTACAAAAATACAGATTTTGCCTCTGCAAGGCTCACAGTCAAGTTTTAGCTTCCATTGTGTAAATCCTTACGAATTGAATAAGGTAATCACCTCCATTTTTTTTTCAAATGGGGGAAATGATGTTTGAGCACCGAAAGCCACACAGTTCAGCTGTGCTCAGAGGGTGCCCCGAAGTCGGCTCCCAGCCCAGAGCTCTTTCAGCTCCCAATCTCCCTCATCATGCCATGATGGTGACTAAAGGCTACAAAGTCCACTCTGAGCTCCTCCCTTCCCACGGTCGCTCTGTACCGCCTTTCTGCCCTCCTGTCCTGAGGGACTTCCACACACATGCACACGCGGTGGTGGACTCCCAAAAGACACGGAGTCAATGCTGTTGGGTGATTGAAAAATTAGCCCTTCTGGCAGCCCTCCCTTCTTGCCCAAGGCCCTAAGCCCAGTGCTGAGTGGGTAAAGTTGCTGTCAGCAAACCACAGCATCATGACTCATTATCCCATCCGCTGACTCCAAACTGAAGTCTCCTGCCCCGCCAAGTAATTGCTGATGAACAGGAAGCCCTTAGCTAGAGACACAGTCAACCTGGGGGCTGAGAGGAAGGGGTCAGCAAGCACAGGCTTTTGTCAGACACACCTGCTACCGCCTTGGGTTCCCCGTAGCAGCTATGACAGTGCCCTGCAGAAGGTGGGCACTCAACACAGCTTTACTGGAAGATTATCTACTCAAGCTGCAGGATGGAGGAGCTAGGCAGGGACATAATATGAGGTTCTAGAATCTGAAGGAAATGACTTCACTGCCCTGGGTTTGGCAGAGCTGGGCTATGACTGGGAGACCACGGTACTGAAAATATCCTATTTGAAAGAAGTCAGTGCTAAAAATTCACTTCTGCAATCTGTCCCAAGAACTTCCCTTTAAGTACCATAAGTTAGGATGGAGGAAGAGACACTGTGTCCCCATGCCTTCATTGAAATGGTTTTAGAAATCCTTTAGTCCGAATCCTGCCTGGTCAGACCTTCCTGAGCATTTTCCACATAGCTATTCCCAGGCCTGCCACGCCTCTTTCTTGACAATAACCTGCTCTGAAAGCCAGAATCAGGATAGATAAAATCTTGGATGAGTTTCCAGGAACCAAAGCCACTATTGCTCATGGTAGGAGGTCCCTGTGGCAGATTGCTGGTTGTTCCCCAATATCTACTTGTCCTGCTTGAAGGGTGGTAGGATTTTTGACTGCAACATGACCTCATGGCTAAAGTCAACATATCCCTATCTCCCTTGCAGTGTGGCCATATGACCAAGTTCTGGCTAACGAGAAATTAGCAGGAATGACTGTGCCCTTAAAAGGAAGGTACATGCCTTCCCTAACTCCTCCTCCTCTCTTTACCTGCTGACGGGAACATTGTGATGAACCGTCTTCAACCATGTACATAAAGCAGTATCTTAAGAGTAGAGCAACAAGCTAGAAGGAGCCTGGGTCCCAAACGCAGGGCAAGCAGCATACTACCCTTGGATTGCTTGCACTCAGACTGTTAGAAAATCAACTTCGCTCTTGTCTAAGCCTTTACTATTTGGGGTCTTGTTATAGCAGCTAAACTTGCATCCTATCTAACACAACCTCCTTTGGGGTGTCGGGAAAGTCAAACACTCCCTTCTTGGAGACTCTCCCTACCACTTACCTAGAGGGATAGTCTGCAGATATTACATTTGGTCTAAGAATGCCCGGCTCATCTGGCTGTGGCTGAGTGGACTAAGGTTAGGCACCCAATCCAAGCAGGGCCAATGGAGTTCTCTCTCCCATAAATCTGGAAGTGAGATTCAGAATTGCAGATAACATGAATCAAGATGCACAAGGAGAAGCAGAAATGAAAGGCCAGGCAGTCCCAGGGAAGCAGTGGGGAAAACGCTGCCTGGGTTGAGTGGGCTTTCTAGGTCCTGGTTCCAGGCCCATGTAGGACGTCCCTCATCTCTCTGCTTGTAGTTCCTGGGAGAGATCCTGACACAATGAATTTCCCCTTTTGGCCTTAGATGCTTTAGGTTCATTTCTGTTACTTGTAACCAAATGCGTCAAAGTCTCTTCTGTCCCTTGTCAAGGACCTGTGTATCCTTGCAGGCCAGGAGACCCACGCCTCTGCTACAGACCCCTTGGAAACACTGGATACTTTCCAACATTGCAATGAGGCAAATTAAATGGATTGAGAGACTGATTAATTGGTTAGTGGATCGATCTATGGGTTTTCCAAGGGATGCTAAGCAGGCCTCATGGAACCATAGAATCGGGCGAGAAAGGGATATCAGGTATCAGGACATGCCCAGAGCCTCACAGTCCAGTGGTGGAGCCTGCACTGGAAGAGAGACCCCAGACCCCCAGGCTTGCTCCCCCTCCCCCACCATCCTGGCCTGGCCCAATGCGGGGCAGGACGGTGCTCGATATGCAGGCCTAGCTCCCACATGTGAACGAGCAAACTACTTGCCTAGAGGATGTGAAACCTATAAACCATTTCTCTGGCTCCTAGGAAAAATACAAAATGGTCTCTTTTGCTCCTTTTTTTTTTCCTGGGTCTTTCTTGCTAATTTTAAATCTTACCATCTTCTTTTTAAACATAAATGGCTTCTCTTCTATGGAAGGAGTAGTAGCTTTACCTTGACCATGTGCCCAGACCGTCCTTGGCCTGTTTTGTATACTATTTCATTTAGACCCACAAGAGCCCATTTTCCAGAAGAGGAAAGTGAGGCAGAGAAATAATCATCAACGTGCCCCAAACCAAAACTAGTAAGAGTGATATAGAAAAGGGATTCAGGTTGGTCTGGCTTTAAGCCCTGTGCCTTTTACGTAATGCCTCCTGACACAGGTCTGTTCTTTTTATCCGTTTTTACCTGTACTTTCCAGCCTTGCCCATGCTCAGCAGGGCTTGATGTGGGTCAGTCAGACTGGGCGGTGAGCGCCAGGCACCATGGGGGGGAGGGTGGCCCGTGGTGCCCGTGGGAGGCTCAGCAGATGGCACTCTTCCCTCATGCCTTCTTATTTCCTCCTCTCTGGGGCCTGCTCTCCCTCCCTCTCTCGCCTCCACCAGCGTCTCCCACTTGCCTCTGGTCACGTCTCCCTCTTCCATCCCTAGGCATTCTTCATTACCTGGCACCTAACATGATCCCTGCTTCCTTCTTAGCCCCAACAAAGGACGTCTTGGTTATCCTTCCTGTGTATTAACTTCTTCATTGAAGTCACACGCTTAGCTCATTTTTCCCTCAGAGAAGGAAACAAAGGCCTCACACCTCAGTGCTCAGCCCGCCCGCTTTCTGAGCTGTGTTTGCACCCAGAGCTGAGCTGTCTAGCTCAGGTTCCCAGAAGCCTGAGGGCAGGACTATGCCTTCACAAGCCAGGTGGTATGCACTGTCAGCACCCTGCGAAAAGCAAACAGCTGTCAGGGGAAGACAAGGAAGCGCTTGTGGTCCTGAGCTCAAAAGACGCCAGCTTGAGTCCTGGCCTCTTCCATTTAGCACACAAATTCATCCCTGACACCACCCGCACAGGCCATGCCAGGGCTTCCAGAAGATTCTGCACTTCCATGCTCTCCCTGAAGGATCAGGGGTGAGTGGTTTGTGGAAAAGTATAAAGTTTGGGGAGAAGGAGGTGCCTCTTTGATTTCACTGTGGATTATAAAAATAATTACGTAGAGTAATCTCTCACTTCCGGAAAATGCATGATTCTCAAAAGTGAGAGGCCCCACTTGGAAGGTGTATCAAAATCTCGGGTGATAAAAGGGAAGTTTTATGTTTATCAAAGGGAACATGACTTTTTAAAAGGACTGACTCAGCCTTTGCAAAGGCCATACCTGCTCCCTCTTCTTTTCTCTACATGAAGAAATTCTACTCACCCTTCAAAGACCAGGTCAATTGTCACAACCCTTGGGAAGCCTTCCTCAGCCCCCATAGGCTAAAGCTATCTTTCTCTGTTCTCCAGAAGCACCTGGCTCATCCCACTAACACAGCACGGTACTGTGAGGTATATTATGTGTGAAACTGTGGCCCGCTGGTTGCACACCCCTGAAGCACAGGAAGTGAGCCCCACACGGGTTAAGACACTTATTTCAGAATCTGCTGACAGGCAAGGAGGGGGCCTGCTGACTTGACTGGCAGGGACGTGGTGATGTCGGAAGCATGTGGAAGGATGGGTCTGAAGAGAAAAGTAAGGAATGCTCCCTGAGAAATAAGATATCACTGGGGCTTCTAAAGGGTGGGGGGCTGCCCAAAGGAATGTGATCAATTGTTTCAGAGAGAAATTGGTTGGGAAAAGCAAACAAGAATTTGTTGGGGCAGAAGACCTCAGGAAGGCAAAAGACTGGGTCGGGGAAATTTCCGAATATGTTAGACCTGGACAGCGTGGCCATTCCAAAATGGGTGCCTGGCCTGGATCTGAGACAAAGACTTAGTGACAGGAAGACTCTTAATCCCTCTGTGACTGGGGCAGAGGAGGACGGGTCCAGGGAGAGAAACTATGGGAGGGAAAAAAATGCAATGATTATAACCTGGGGCTTTGGGAAAATGCATCCAGCTGCACTTAGTAACCCGGCTGTGCTCCTATAAATTACTAATCTCTGTGCGGTTTGGGCCTCAAGATGTTTTGCATTCTGTTGATTATCTGTGGACTGTGCTAAAGGGAAGAGGAACATGGGTAGGTCCTGGAGCTTGGTCTTTGGAGGACACGTGTCTGGATCCTTGGATGGTGGCAGCACGACATGTTCGGGGATGGAACACCAGAAAAATCATCCACGCGGGTGTTTTCATTACAGAGAAAAATGTGGCAATTACTCTGGTCCCGGGAACAATGACCATGATGCTACCACAGGTTGTGCAGCATCTGGAAACCCACCACGGCCTGCTCTCCACACAGGAAGGAGGCCACGATGCCAGGACCAGGGACTTCTCGGCTATGAAAGGGGCCTAACAGCTCAAGTTAGAAGGAAGTCTGCCGAGTGGTGTAAGAGAACTGCTTCGTGTTCTCCTTCCTCATACCTTTAAGATTTGTCCAATTATGTTGAGTGAAGCAAGCCAGACCCAAAAGGACAAATACCGTATGATTGCGTTACTATGAACCAAATATATTGTGTAACATAGTGTATGATTAAAAAAGAAATTTGTAAGTACTCAGTACATTTAATTGAGAAATGTTTGTTTATGCAATTGTATTTCTTTTTATTTTTAAATTATTGTTCATATTTTCAATTATTAAATGTACAAAATAAAAATTAAAAAAAAAAGATGTGTCCAAGATAGACACCCTTCCATACAGTATCCTTTTATGGGACCAAATTCTGGAGACAAGAATCCCTACTTAATACAATGTATTCGTGTCTTATTTGTATAATGCAATAATTTTAAAAAGGAGCAAATACAAATAAAAATGTAAAACAAGAATCCCTGGTTAAGCCAATCAAGGATTAAAAACCCCTGGGGCTCTTACCTTCTAAAATAAGTTTATTGTTACTCGCAATGCTAAAATTGCCTACGTTTCATTACAATTCAGTGTGGTCACCCTCTGTTGTTGTCCTAGGTCCCCTGACTGAAGCCGGGTTATCGAGGTGAAGCTTGGTACATGCTAAGAGAGCATCAGAGGGATGTCTGGCAAAAGCCTCCCAGGCTTCTCCCTCTTGCAGTTGAAGCCCCAGCCCCGAGCCAAGAAACCCTCTTTTTCAGGCCTCTGCTTCCCAGCCCTGCCTTCACAGCACAGGGTGAGGCAGGCGTCCAGGCCACAGCACACTTGGCATGACCTTTCTTCCCGGGCTAGCAATGAGGAGGTGCCAGTGAAGCTCTCCAGCCCCTGGGGATAAAAGGTCCCTGTGCTTTCTCTCACATTTCCCCTGAGCTCTCAAAGGTGATTGTTGCAGGCAGAGGCTCACACCCTGCAGCTCCCGCCAAGGCCCTCAGCCAGGCGTCAAATGTTTTCTGTTCTCTCTGCTGTTCCCCAGGATGTCCTCATTTCCTCACCTCAGCTCTCTTTGTTTAGCCGCAGAGGTTGGGCAACCCCAGTTGGGCCCCAGAGGCGGCGCCCTGCTTCCTAGGAAAGTAGCCCTTGTCCTCCAGAGGTCTCCGTCACCACCAAAGACTGGGCCCTCGCTGCAACACTCCGCGGCCACATGACAAGAGACTACTCTTTCTCCGGGCATTGCCGCTCAAAGGTCCCTGGAGCACCTGTGCACCCACCCAGCTCCCACACGGAGGCTGTCGGAATGCAGCTCTGGGTCACCCTCCCTGAGCTTGAATCCTGGAGCTGCCACCTCCTTGCTGTGGGTCCTAGAGCAAGTTATTTAACCTGTGTAAATGGGGTTCAGAATAGTTCCTATGTAGCAGAGATGCTGTGAGGCAATAATGGAGATAGTTTGAAGTGCCTAGCATTTGGTAAGTGCAAGCCAGGTAGTTTTATTTGCTGAGAAAGATTGTCAACTCTAGCCCCATAGACATCTCGTGGTTTCAGATCAGCAAGGTGTCCTTGGATAGACAAAACAAAAAGCTTTCCAAGCCTAATCCAGTGCCTTTCCTGCCTCAGAGCAATTATGCTTTCTGACTGGGCCTCGGGGACAGTATGTCAGGTCACAGAAGATGTCCAAGTTCTTCTAATTTATGTCTTTCTCTCCAGGCAGTACCTTGATGTGGAAGGTCTTGCTGGCACTTTTTTTTTTTCAGGTACCGGGGCCAGGGATTGAACCCAGGACCTCCTATGTGGGAAGCCAGCACTCAACCACTAAGCTGCACTGGCTTCCTTGAGTCGGTTTTATCATTCGTTTGTTCACTGTTTATTTTTTTGTTTTCAGGAGGCACCTGGAACCAAACCCGAGCCCTCCCGTGTGGGAAGCAAGTGCTCAACTGCTGCAGCCATCTCCGCCCCCCTTGCGTCACCTTCTTAAGCATCACCTCATTTTCCTTTGCTCAGTTTAAGGGTGGTTATGCAATTTAACTTGGTCATAGTTTTCAAAGTCTTTGCCTTTTTAGAGAGAAGACTTGTCCTAGCAGGGAGCCTCAGGCCAAGGCAGAGCGGGCTCTGTGCCACGCGGCCTGGGCCCTCTCGCTCAGTGTGCCTTCCTCACGGCCATTCCTTTATGGGACACCCTGGGCTTTGGGGAGGAAACTTGGAGCCAAGGATGCCAAGAGGGCTCCCTTATCTTGCTTAGCTCTGGACAAGAGCTACTGGTGAGAAAAGGAAAGGAAAGTCGCCAACCCTGGGGAGCTCTGTTCTCTTATCCAAGACCTTGACTGGTGAAAGATCCCTACCTCCCTTCCCACTCCCTCTCTCTCCCACCAAAATTATCAGAAGAAAGGATGAAGCAGCCTGGCCATGGCCCTTTCCCCCCTCACAGTCTCCTTGGCTTTCTCTGGCACTTGCTTGTGAGAAGGAATAGAATGGGTGCTGCAATGTCTCTTCACAGAACACCTCCAAGCTCTCAGTTCAAAAACTCCAGAGCAGAGTTTGTTTATTATTTGCGCATAATTTCTACATGCCTGTGATTATTCCCCCAAATACTCAAACTGGTAAAACGTTCGTCATGATAAAATAAGCACCCTTAAGAGTATGTGCAGTGGGGAGTGGCTATAGCTCAAGTGGTTGAGCACCATCCTTCCCATGTACCAGGTCCCGGGTTCAATCCCCAGTACCTCCTAAAAAAAAAACTCCAGTTGCTTTTGGCTCCTAGGTTCCTGCAGTTTCTATTTAGGCCATGATTCATTCAATCCCGGCATTACCAAGTAACTAGGTAGGCCATTTGGTTTTTCTGCTCTGTATAATGGGAATAATAATCCCAGTCATCATGAGGACTTAAAAAGAGCTAATCAATATAAAATCATTTCATAAACTGTAAAGAACAGATGAAATTTCAGATACTATCATTGTTATCAAAGTATGCAGTGAATAATAGCACTCTTATAGTCAAAGGGATAAAGCACATTCCAAAGGTGACCAGGGGAAGTAAATGATTTATTGATTTAATGTCAAAGTACATAAAAAGCCCCTTCCTCATTTTCCTAGGGTGCTGGGTGGCAGCATCCCTGTACTGTCAACAGGACTATCCTCATCTGCTCAGCTGTGGTTGGACAACACCACGACTTATTCCTGACTGCAACATGCAGTTAAAAGTTCTATGGGAAGTCCATGCAGGAAGAGTGCTGTTTCGAGTCCCACAGGGGTTTTAGGACCTTAGAAAGTTAATGCAGGAGGGAGTTTCCTGATCACTGGTGCCCAATCCTTCCAGTTTACAGATGAAGAAACAGGTTCAGAGATGTGCCTAACGTGCTCTGCACACCCAACAGGCTTCTGTTAGCAGTGTGGGCTGGCCCAGTGAAGGTCAGCCATGACACCAGAGCACTGGGCTATGGAGACGGCGATGCTGGAGAAGGAGCTGAATTGCCTCTTACCCGAGACGTCCTGTCTCAGTCTGCAGAGTAAAGGAGGCTGTCAGTCTCCCCAGGGAGCAAAAGGCAAAGGCACTTGTTAATAAGAGCCCTTGAGAAAGTGACAAAAGTGGAGGGGAACACTGCAAACGCCCTCCTCCATCTCTTGCCTCGAACCCACTGCTAGACTTTTTGAAAGGCTGAGCTGCCAAAGTCTGGAGTGTCTTCGCAGAGCTCTGTGAGAGCCCTGCTCAGGTGCAGAAAAACAGGTCTCTCCCAGGCAGAGCCACAGGGGTCCCAACTGACAAAATGTTCTCAGCACGGCCAGGCTTCTTCCTGACAGCACAGCCAAAACAAATCTTAGCGTTTTCAAAAGTCATGAACCTCATCGGGAATTAGGTGGGGAGTAGGGGGTCAATAATAATAATAATAATAATATTTTTTTGGAGGGGAGCAGTAGCTAGAATGAATGGCCCAAGAGGGAAGGAAAAAAAATTCTTTTGAGGTACTGGGGCCAGGGATTGAACCAGGGACCTTGTATGTGGGAAGCCAGCACACAACCACTGGGCCACATCAGCTCCCCTGAGTTGTTTTTTCATTCATTTGCTTGTTGTTTTTTTGTTTTTAGGAGGCACTGGGAACCAAACCTGGGACCTCCAATGTGGGAAGCAGTAACTCAACAATTTGAGCCACATCCACTCTCCAAGAAATTTTTTCTCAGTGAGGCAGATCAGTACGGGGAAATGGAGGAGAAGACAATCTACAACATGGCCGCCAGACAACATGGCCGACAGACAACATGGCTGCAAGACCTCACTGAGACCTAGAGTTTAACCTTGAGGTCCCAGTTTTTCTCTCTGGGACTTCCTCTTGGCCCTGGGTATTCTAAACAGGCCTCGTCATTGGCCCCCAACAATGGTGGAGTAACCAATAACAGCTGGGGCCCATTCCCTTAGTATTAGCAAGGGGCAGGAATAATTAACATTTTAAAAAGTAACCATATGAGGCAAAGCTCGCTCTCTCTGCATAGAGGAGCTGCACCAAATCTTGGTGTGTATTTCCATCTTTCTCTCCCATTTCTCAGCAAGCTCTGTTCTTTCCCCCATTTCCCAAATAAATCTTTTTACTGGTCTAACTAAACTGACATGTTCTTAAATTCATTTATGCAACATAGTCAAGAGCCTAGAGGAATCCAACACTTCCCCATCTTCATCAGGACTACTGGACTTAATTCACCGAGTATTTATTAGCAGGCTATGGTGTATCCAGCCCCCTAGCTGGGCAATTGTAGGGGATACAGAATACCTTTAGGACTTGGCCCCTGCTTTCAAGGAGTTCAATGGGTCTATAAGATTCTCACATTAATCAAAATAGAGAAAAGAAGGAAACTATGTTAAAGGCCAAAGAGAAAATGCTCTGAAACAAGAAATAGCAGTGTGGATTTGTGTAGGGGTTCACAGAGTAGGGCGATTCTTACATAGGCCTCTACTCTTTAGTTAGTGAACGAGCTGGGGAGGGGGCATTTCAGCGTGGAAAACTGCCTGAGTAGACTTGCGAATGAACCTAAGGAACTCACCCTTTCCAACCTCCCCTGTGTTGAGGCTGTGGGCTAGAATCATAATTTATGTGCCTCTTCCCTCCAAAAGTTGAGTGCTGTCTATGGGGCCAAACTAGTTCCCTGGAAAATGTGGCAAAGATGGTTTCTGTTGCACATAGAGTCTCCGGGAAGGCAGGATGTTGGACATCACTGGCAGGCTGTGGCTGGGTTTCGAATGGTTCCTTGGATAAAGGAGGAACAAAATGATTTAGTTCTAAAAAGCATCTGAGACTCCTGAGCCGGGTCAACCTTGCATACCATAATATTGCATCATGGTTACCTGTCAAGATCTGGATTTAAATATGTGTACCTTTGAAGCCCATTATCTGGGCTTTTAGTGACTCCACGACATTGTCACTACCCTCTCTAGGTGAAATGAAGATAATAACAGTAGCTACCTGCCAGGGTTGTTATAAGGACTAACTGAGATAGGGTTTAGCCCGAAGCCTGGCACCCTCAGCCCACGGCAGCTGCTGTGGTAAGTGTGTGTCCCGGTTTGTTGCCAAAGCCCGGTGTGGCATGGCTGACTCCCCTGTCTGACTGCTTCCCAGGAGGTTGGGTAAATCCCAGAGAGCCCCCTCTCTTCCCTCACATACACTTGGAGATGCCTCAGTGAGGGGGTGTGGGTGTGAGAGCGGAGAAAGTTCCAAGACCACTGGCAAGCTGGGGTTCCTTGGAGCATTCTACAGCAGCATGGGGGTCCTGCAAAGAGCCCAGGAGAGAGACTGAGCTCTGCAATGAGCTCCACTACCCCACTGGGAGCTCTGAGCAACTCCCTTCATTTTCCTGGCCCAGAGTTCCTCATCTATAAGGTGAAGAACTTAGATCAGTGATTCCCACCTTGTGCTTTATGCGTTTGTATATGTGTGTGTTGGGAGAGAGAGTTCAGAGTTATCCTGAATCTAGATACACAACAAGCATTACCTATAGACCAAATAAACAATGCAACTCACATGCAGGTACTATCTTCTTGTTTTTAAATACACAGAGATGCTGTTGGAATTTTTAAAATTCTTCCTAAAACAATTAATGAATGCAGGGTTGCTTTTTAACCATTTTATTAATATTTTTTTCTTATTTGCACTGTAGCTTTTTATCAGCAGGTAGTTTTTCATTCGTGGATACTAAAAGTACAATTACAATTACTCAGAGGAATCCGAAAGTGTTTTCAAAGTTTTAAAGAGGTACTCAAGCTTGAAAAGTTTGGCCACCACTGGCTCCTCGTTCCAGCCTGACAAACAAGCATTCCTCCCCTTCTAGCTCCAATCCCCTTCTTGAACAAAAAGCTGCTTTTAAATGACGTTCTACTTTCTGTAGCAGTGATAACAAAATGGAAGGAGGACAGACAGGTAAGAAAGAACACTGCTACCTAAGAAGGGGAAGACAATTTTTAGAAAACAATCTAGGAAATCCTCAGATTTCCTAGGGGAAAATTGTCCATCTGAAGGTCTTTTTAAAAAGTGACCCACCAGTTCCCTTTGTGTGGGTCAGCACTGCCCACAGCACACATGTTTGCAGCACATGGGAAGTGGGAGGAGTTGGCATGTCTTCCAAATTCCTCTCACACCCAGTTCCCACCTTTATCCCCTAGGAAAATATTTTGTTTTTAACTTTTCAGGAGGTCACAGACCCTTTAGGAATCTGATAAAGGTCATGAAGCCTGAACTTTGAAAAAAACGCAACCACACAGACACATACCTTTGTTATTTTTATACACAATTTCAGCAGTTTCATCACCTCCTGAATTCACCATGGACCTCCTTGGGGATTTATGTTCCCCAGGTTAGGAAATCCTGCTTTTGTGCGGGCTGCTTTCAATAAGTTTAACTTCACATTCTCTTAGTTTTCCATGGATCTAAGCTCTAAAAGTCCCAGAGAACTTTTAATGAGATCTCGAAGTGTCCCGTTTCCCAAACGCCTATTGTAAGATTCTTAGATCTTGGAAGATGGGGAATAAGGATAGCTCAGTTGTTGAGTGCCTGCCTTGCATAGAGGAGGTCCGGGGTTCCATCCTGGTACCTCCTGGGAAAAATAAATAAATTAACTCATGAACTTACAAAACAAACAGATCTTGGACAACTGGATCAGGAAAAGGCTGCAAGTCCTAAGGTAGAGCATAACAAAGGCAGACTTTGCCCCAAGGTGGGGTCTCCTGGGTAGTGATTTGAGGTGAATAGAAATAAGAAGGGACCTGACAGCGCTATTTTACATTTCTACCCTAGGAACTGGGAGGCTTGCAGACCTCTAGTCCTTGAAACGGAAAGCTGTTCCATCTCCAGGAAGATCTCCCAGCGCCCCTACCCCATCCCACCCACCGAGTGGTACAGCTCTCCTTTTGCATTCAGGTGCTGTGGGAAGACACCTTTTCCCAAGGCTCAGCCTCATCAGGGCTAGGAGTCCCTGAATAAATCAGCTAACAGTGAAGGTTTTTTTTACTCCCCCAACCACATAAAACATCCCTCTTTTCCTCATCCAAACTCTGAATCGAAAAGCTCAGTGATTATTTTCCAATTTAAGCCCAAGTGCTCAAAGTGCTGGAAAGCATCCACCCTCACTTGGCCTTGGTTTGCACCCAGCCGTGTGCACTGGGAAAAGTGAGCGGTTGGAGGGGCTCAGGAGAAACCAACAGGTCCCCCAGTGACAGTCCAGGAGGGCATGCTTGGCTAGGGTGCCACCATGTGCACCAAGTGAGGGAGGTAAATTCCCCAAATACCAGAACGTTGCTCCAAGAATGAAAATCACCACTATGATAATAGCCCTTCCTCTACCCTCACTCTGAACCTGCAAATGATTCATTGTTCTCTACAATCTTACCCTGCTAGGTTCAATTCCATTTCTGCTCTTTAGGGCCTCTAACCTATGGTTGTCTAGGTGTCTTCACAGGCCGTATAAAGCATGAGCACTTTTAAGGAAGGGAGACAAGGGAGGGTGCTACACATTCAAATCTCTCCACTTAATTATTTCATTCTTTGATTTTTAAAGTTCATTTATGCAATAAATATTTATGGAGTTCTTTTTAGGTTAAGATACTAAGAAATGGGGGCTGTAGGGAAATATAAAAAATGCACTAGGATACTAGGATATGGGAAAAATATAAAGATGAATGTGATTAGGACTGCTTTCAGGTGAACAGGTGTATTCAAGAAGTCTGCTGTCTAGTGAAGGAAATAAGACATATAAAAAAGCTGTAACACACATACACACACACACACACACACACACACACATATATATATTTTTTTTTTTTCCCTTAACTGAGAAGCTGGACATTGAAGGGTGCATAGGAGTTGAAGATGCAAAGGTGAGGAAAAGACAGTCTAGGTGAAGAAATGGCATGAAAAGAGAAGCATTAAGGGTGGGCTTCTATGCAGTATAGCAAGCAGTTCTCTTTGGCAAGAACATAGAGAAAGGAGATTAGAGAGAGAGAAATTTGGAAAGCTGGGGTAGAATCAATCAATGGAGGACTCTGAATGTCAGGCTGAAGTTTCTAGGAGGATCACTGAAGGTTTTTTGAGCGGCAAAGGATGATTGATAGCTGTGTTTTAGAAAGATAAATTAAGCAGTTTTGTGGAAGATAGTTTGGAGGGGAAATAAAGGATTGGGTGGTAGCAGTGGGGTCATTTAGAGGAGAGGACTTCTATGGAAGCCTCTCCCACGAGCTAACCCTGGTCAACTAAGCCAAAAGTGGCCTTGACCTCTGTTTTTTTTTTTGAGGTACAAGGTACTGGGGATTGAACCTAGGACCTCATATGTAAGAAGCTGGCACTCAACCACTGAGCTACACCAGCTCCCCCAAGTTGGTTTTTTCATTTCTTTGCTTTTGTTTTTAGAAGGTATGGGGGGGTACTGAAGCAGGTGCTCAACCACTTGAGCTACGTCCAATACCCACCCCCTACGTTTTTTTTTTTTTTTTAATAATTTTTATCTGGTACACACAAATTTAATTTTTTTTTTCAGTCTTTTTTTTTTTTTTTTTTAAAGATTTATTTATTTTATTTAATTCCCCCCCCTCCCCTGGTTGTCTGTTCTTGGTGTCTGTTTGCTGCGTCTTGTTTCTTTGTCCGCTTCTGTTGTCGTCAGCGGCACGGGAAGTGTGGGCGGCGCCATTCCTGGGCAGGCTGCTCTTTCTTTTCACGCTGGGCGGCTTTCCTCACGGGCGCACTCCTTGCGCGTGGGGCTCCCCCACGCGGGGGACACCCTTGCGTGGCACGGCACTCCTCGCGCGCATCAGCACTGCGCATGGGCCAGCTCCACACGGGTCAAGGAGGCCCGGGGTTTGAACCGCGGACCTCCCATATGGTAGACGGACGCCCTAACCACTGGGCCAAAGTCCGTTTCCCACCCTACGTTTTTTTGAGATATCTGTTCTTGATGGCACTCACTCTCTGGATCTCTTGTGGGGAGCAGTACAATGTAGTTGTTCAGTGTAGATTTTGAGGTCTAACAAACTCAGTATTGAATTATAGCTCTGCTGCAGATTAAATTCTCAGATCAGTTATAAAAATTAAATGAGATTAAAATCTATTAAAACCCTTAGTACAGAGGCAAAAAGCAAGCAATCAATAAATGGTTGCGGGAAGCAGACTTGGCCCAATGGATAGGGCGTCTGCCTACCACATGGGAGGTCCACTGTTCAAACCCCAGGCCACCTTGACCCGCGTGGAGCTGGCCTATGCGCAGTACTGATGAGCGCAAGGAGTGCTGTGCCACGCAGGGGTGTCCCTGCGAAGGGGAGCCCCAAGTGCAAGGAGTGTGCCCCATAAGGGGAGCCACCCAGCGTGAAATAAAGTGCAGCCTGCCTAGGAATGGCGCAGTGCACACACGGAGAGCTGACACAACAAGACGACAGAACAAAAAGAAACAGATCCGGTGTCGCCAATAAGGATAGAAACAGTCACAGAAGAACACACAGCAAATGGACACACAGAGTAGACAACCAGGGGAGGGGGGATAAGGGGAGAGAACTAAATAAAAAATAAATAAATGGTTGCTATGATAATCATTATCATATGACTCATGCTGTGGATATGTGAATAGAGAGCTGGAATCATCTCTCCTCCTAGATTATAAGAAGTCAGAGGGCAGAAAACCAGTTCATTTGTTGTCTCCTTCTCATGGCGTCTTTTATGAGTAGGCAATCTAATGAATATGAAAGAAATAACATGATAAGGGATTAGGCTGTAAGACTTTCATTAAACTTAAGAGAATCTGTCTCCTTGAAAGAAGACTGATATTTTCTTACTCAAACGGCTCCCTGTTCTCAGAAGTGCAATTATTATAACTTGGCAGATATGGTGAGAAATACTGAGGGATCCTGGAGGCTGGTAGATTTGGGGATGGGATGAGGCTGTCCTCAAGACAGGACATAAAGTCCCAGTTCCAAACAATGTTTTGGACTTGCTGATCTTGGTGGGAATTAATCTGAAGTCACTGAGGCTTCAGGGCTTGTTTCTATGGTGCAGAGGAATCCTTATAAAACCTTCCTAACGTCTAGCTAGCTACCTTCATGGTAACCTCCACCTGGGCCTAGCGGAGGGTCAGCAAGAAGGCAGTGTGAGCTGGGAGTTAGTGTATAGCAATATTTAGGATCCATGGACTCCTGGGGTCTTTTCCCCATTCTATTCTGATTAGTTCTGCCCAGAACTAAGACTACAGCAATCTCTCTTCTCTGGTGCAGGTTCTGTTAATCAAGCCTTCACTGAACACTGAGCACCTAATCTGTACATATGCTCCTACCTACAAAGGCAATGATGCACCAAGTGCTGCAGGGGTCATAAGGAAGGACGAGACAAGGTGCCTGCCTACAGAGAGTTTCACTCTAGGGGAGTGGTGTAGCTCAGTGGTTTGAGCACCTTCTTCCCACATACAAGGTCCTGGGTTCAATCCCCAGTACCTCCTAAAAAAATGTTTCATACTAGTTGGACAGAAAAGGTGAAACAGCAGAAATACAGCAATGCCATAGTTAAAGTATGAACAATGGAGCTAGGCTGCTTGGTTCAAACACTGGCTTTTTCACTTGCTAGTGGACCTTGGGCAAGGAATTAACCTTTTTGTGCCTTAGTTTCCTTATCTGTAAAGTACGAATAATAATAGCATTTCCCTTATAAGGGTACAATTAAAATTTAAATAATTCATGTAAAGGGAAGTGGATATGGCTCAACTGATAGAGCATCCATCTACCATATGGGAGGTCCAGGGTTCAAACCCAGGGCCTCCTGGTCCATGTGGTGAGCTGGCCCATGCGCAGTGCTGCCACCCGCAAGGAGTGCTATGCCAAGCAGGGGTGTCCCCCACATAGGGGAGCCCCACGTGCAAGGAGTGTACCTTGCATTGAGCCACCCCATGCAATAAAAGTGCAGCCCACCCAGGAGTGGCGCGACACACACACAGAGCTGACACAGCAAGATGACGCAACAAAAAGAGATTCCTGGTGCCGCCAAGAATGCAAGCGGACACAGAACACACAGCAAATGGACAGAGAGAGCAGACAATGGGTGGGGGGGGAGCAGGCAGTGAAGGGGAGAGAAATAAATAATAAAATAAATCTTTAAAAAATAATAATTCATGTAAAGTACTTAGTATAGCATTTGTTCACAGCACGTAGCTGATAATTGCTATTACTATTATTGAGTTAAATAATAACATCAGACCTGTAAAGCAACATATGGCAATAAGGAATTTTCCAGGTCACCCCTTTAGATTTTAGGCTTCTTGATGGATTCTATCCTTTACTTTTACAAATCCTCCCAACACCTACCCCCAGTGCCTTGCAATCAAATAGTTGCTTGAATCTTTTTAAAGCATATAATTAAGTACATTCTTAATTTCCAACGGAGTGAAATATATAACCAGAAAACTTAGGAGGGGGAGACTGGTATAAGACTGGCAGCCAGGAAGCTTCACGGAGGAGATGAGATTGAGGAAGACCTTGAGAAATCTGGGTAGGATTTAGATGGACAAAGCAAAGCAAGGGGGGGGGTTCTAATTATAAAAGCCCAGAATGGGCTGGGGGTTCAGAGAGGCAAGGGGCAAGGCCAAGACATACCATGCCATACCACGAGTGGCACCAGTGTGGGACCAGAGGACAGGGCTGCAGGTGGAGCCAGAATCACAAGGGGGCAGACTCTGGGCCCAGTGACAGCAGTCCATCAGCTGCTCACAAGGCCCTTGCCAGAAACAAAGCCAGCAAGGCCAAGTCCTGTCTGTCCTCCAGGCTCCTCTTTCACACCCTGTGTGGACAGGAGGCCTTGGGGGACAAGGCATGGCCACTGAGTCAAGCCAGAGTGAAGCTAGGAGGGTCCTGAAGGCTGAGTGTGTCAGAGGCCTGGGGGTCCTCTGCAGCTTTATTTGATCCCCAGGCTGAGCTGAGATACTGCTCCTGGTGAACACAGGGCCATGGGTACCCCAGCCTCACAGGCCCCCATGTCCTGACACCCCCATGTCCTGAAGCCCCTGGCCTCTCAGAGGCTTCTGTGCCGTGATGCCCCCCAAACTTCTCATCTGCCCGCTGTGTTGTGATGCCTCCCTAAGCCTCACAACCCCCACGTCCTGTAGCCCCCACACCTCTCACAGCCCCCATGGCAGGACACGCCCCCACACCTCTCAGGGCCCTGGTGTCGTGGCACTCCTCAATGAGGGAAAATGTGTGCAGGGGTTTTTCCTTTTTGCATACGCAATGGAAGTCCCTGTGCCGAGTCTCTCTTCCCCTCCCAGGTGAGTCTCTCTTCCCCTCCCAGGTGGTAGGCGCCACATCGTTCCTTTTCTCCATATGTCCTCATAGTGTCACTTACTGTGAGTTTAGAGCCCACAATAGATGCTTTTCCTGTCCATGGTGCAGGGTAACCAGCAGAACAGTTAACAGCATTTTACAGACAGAGAAAGCAATAAACATAATCACCACAATGGCCATGTGGCAGACCCTATTCCACATACTTTAACTGAATCCTTACAACAACCCTGTGAGACAGGTACTGCTATGACCTCCATTTCACTCACAGGAAAATCGAGGAAGAAAGAATGAGGAAATTGCCCAAGTTCACACAACTAGTAAGTACATCGCACAACCAGTCACGTGAGATCTGAACCAAGATAGTCTGGCTCCACCAGCCATTCTGCTACACCACCTGGATAGGGGTAGGTTAGGTCTGATGAGGGGACAAAGCGGGAACACAACTCATCTTCCAGAGCGCTCCATGCAATTAATCTCCTCTTCAAGGCTTCACTGACAGTCTAGGTGAAAACGAGACTCTTTAGTCCCTGCTGTCCCCAAAGTCCCTCCTCAGTTCCTGTCCTCAGGTAACTCCAAGATAGCCCAGTGGAATTTTACCAAACCACTCCCAGGTCCCTACTCTGGAGACTGAGAATGCTCCCGGGACCGCCTGTCTTTAAGCAACGCTTGTTTATTTCCTTTTTAAAGAAAGGGGTAAACACCTGAAAATAGAGTTTTAGAAAGAAAGTGACTATTCAGTCATAATTATAGCCACAGTGGGCCACTGCTCTTTGTAAGCATGAAAGCTGCCTCTAAATATAGCCTGCAAAGTGCCAATCCCTCACTCAGGATCTCCATGTGTGCACCCTCCCTGCAGACTCCATTCTGAGACCCCCAGCTCAGCCACTGTCCCCCCCGCCCCACCAAGGCAGGCTGCTCCGTCCTTTCCACCGACCCCAGTGTGTGGCAGAGAAGGCAGGAGAGCAGCTTTGTGGCCTATGTCATTCTGGAGAGGAAAGACTTGCTTCTTAAATGTGTGCAAGGATTTGTTCCCGCATTAAAGGTGCATTTGGAAAATACTTTTTTTAAACAATGTTTTATTTATTTATTTAAATTAAATTTTTAAATTATCTTTTTAAAAAGTTAATAGATCACACAAAACGTTACATTAAAAAACATTAAGAGAGGGTAGTGGCTGTGGCTCAATCAGCTGGGCTCCCGTCTACCACGTGGGAGGCCCTGGGTTCACGTCCAAGGCCGCTGTGAAGGCAGGCTTGCCCGCACGCTGCGGAGAGCCGCCGGCCCAGAAGCGTTGTGGAGTGCCACTGGCCTGCAAGCACCGCAGAGTGCCGCCTGGTCCACAATCGCAACGGAGAGCCGACTCAGCAAGATGATGCAACAAAAAGGGAGACAAGCAAAAACACAGAAGAGCATGCAGCGAATGGACACAGAGAGCAGACAGCAAGCAAGCCATGGGAGGCGGGGGGGAGTGTAAAAAAATAAATATACAGAAGAACGCCCAGCAATTGGACACAGAGAGCAGACAGCACACAAAAAGCCACAAGGGGGGGGGGGGGTGGGGATAAAAAAAACACAACATAAGAGGTTCCCATATGCCCCCCTTCCCCCAGCCCACTCTTCCCACATCACATTTTTAAATGCCCCCAACTGTAGAGGAAAGAGGTTAAGACCCTGGGGACCTGGAGGGGAAGAAGGAGAGGGAGCTCAAATGCAGAAGGGCTTGTGGGGAAAGACTCAGCCATAGCCCCTGGCTTGGGAACAGGGTCTTGCCAGATCATTTTCTATTTCAAACCTGATACCAGACACTTCAGAATTGTCCTCAACCTAGCAATTTGGAGATGGAAGTGGGTATGTATATAACAGAACAGGATGTTCTCTGGACGAAAGTTCAGAAAGAAAACCAAAACGGAAGACCGCCCCCACGCCCCCGCTGGACAGTCTCTAATGACCCGCGGGGAACGGCTGTGGACATGCAGGGGCATCTGCAAATTTACACACCTGAGACTTGTCTCTACCTCTTGATCCCCAGGATCAGAAATTAAAAATGCAAAGACCCCTCCTTGTGTTGTGTTGCATTGAGTGTGTGTGCCCATGTCGGTGTTATTTTTAAATCACTCTGATTCACAATCCCCTTCCTTCCCGTATCCCCTCCACCTCCATTTTCAGTTAGGAGGAAAAGAAGGTGAAGAAAAAACCAAAGCACGAGGTTTCTAGGAAACTTTATCTGAAATTTCTGGAAAGCTAGAATTAGATATGAACATTAGAATTAAAAATGATTTCTGCGTGTCCTTTAAAATTAGAGACTTTTAACCACTTCAGAATTATTCCATAAAGGCATGCATTTGAGAAGATAACTAGACAGTGAGGAAGCCCAGGGTATTTGGGAAGAATAGCCAGGTTTGAGGAAGTTCAGCTGAAATAGTAATTTGGAGTGGAATATTAGCAAGGAGTTGGCTGCAGAATCAATCACAGACTGAAGAGACGATGGAGGGGAGGGAAAGGATGAAATCTGAACTTAGGCTCAGGATATGGGAAAGAATTCAGTAAAGCTGGGAATCCCGAGTGCTTAGGGTTAAAAGTCCTAACCTGCCCATGGGTGTCTAAGGCATGACCAATAAGTAGAATCAGAGATTCCATTCAGCAAAAGCAGACAGGAAAACACATCTCTTTTCTTTGTTTGTCCTGGTTGAAAATCAAGCACAGTAGCCATTGGAAGAAATTCCAACGTGAGGAGTGTTCAGGCAGGGAAGGGAGGGGAAACTGCATCCAGCCTTCTGACCACAGCGGCAATCAGCCTAATGGCTCCACACATGCCATTCCTCGGTACTGCACTCCCGATTTTTCATGGGGTGTCAGTGCACTGTCCCTGATTCTAGATCACAAGACATTTCCTGCTTGCTCTCTCCTTTCCTGTGACCTCAAAATGTCAATTGGCAAGGCTCAACATTCCTGTCTGGGACTGATCAGCCTGAACAGCTTGTGTGAATCACAGGTAATTTTCAGTTGTGTGGGAAAGCACTGAATGAAGAGCAAGTATTAGGTACTGATGAGGGTTAGCATTTTGGAGGATAGAGGTAGGGGGAGAAGTCAGGGGAAGACTATAAAAGTCAACTGCAAAGGTCCCCAGTCTTCATGCACCATCAACAATGTAGAAAATTCCAGTTGACCCATTAATAACTTTAGAAATCTTGACCTTTTGGAAAAATGAGAAAACTAAAATTATAGTTATGCCTGTAGCTTGGAAGCTTTGGAAACATGGCACCACAGTGAGGAAAGCTGGGAGAGTGCTAATCCAAACCAGAAACAAGTGTGGAAATTTCAAGCTATTAGAAAAGAGGTTGTGGGCTGGGTTGAACTTGGGCAAGATCTCACAGGATCGGAGATCCAGTGCACTTTCTGCCAGTGGATTCCAATAAGAAGGGTTGTAACATATACTTCAGTCTTGCATTGTGCTTGGGACAAAGATCTACTATGTTACTTTCCATGGAAATTTTACAAGAACATAATCAATTCTTTTTCTCTAATATCTATTCAGTGTCCCCTGTTGGATAACCTCCCTAAAACAGTGCTCTACTTCCCATTAAAAAAAAAAAATCCTATCACTTAAGAACCTTTAAGCCAAGGGTTCCTTACTGTCTACTTTTAAAATCCTCCATAATTTAGTCTGGCTCTATCTATCCACTTGTACTCTCCCACACACACCCACTGACTTAGCTGGACTGGCATTCTCACTGTCCCCAGCATGCTTACTCACTCCTGACCATTTGTAACAACCAGTTATTCTTCACCTTCATCCCTGAATCTGAATTTATTCTCCTTTATCAATCCCAAAAGACCCCACCTTTGGAGATTTTGCCAACTATTTCCATTTATTTTCACCTCTCCCATCACTAAGTAATTATCAAGTCATTCCTTGACATATATATTACTATTGCCTCCATAACTAGACTTTAAGCCACCATAAATTTTAAGTTACAATGCTTACAAAATACTGAACACGTTAATTGTGTTCAATAAATATTGATTGATTGCATTTCTTCTTTTATGAGTTAAAGGTTAACACATACATGAAATCAGTCCTACTGCTATCATGTGGAATTTCAAGCAACATGACTTGCAAACTTGTTTGCTGCAGACAGATTTTTAGATCATCTAAGTTTAGTAATACAGGGAGAAAATGTAGAGGATGGTGTTGTCTTAGATAGTAAGTGGGTGGATTCAAGATAGAAAAATGTTTGTCCAACCCTGACACTTTGAATGTGGATCTGAAAATTGGATACCTCCAGAATGTTGCATTTGAAAATCCAGGACACTATAACATTAAATTCCTTTATTTGTAAGATTTTTTTCTCCTCTTTCTCCTTTTCCTTCTCTTTAATGGGTTGGATACAAGCATGGGAAGGAGGTTGGAAGAAACTATACCTTTCTTAACATGGAATAGAGCTTAACTTGAATCTGATCATGAAGAAATGACTGAATACATGCAAATTGAAGACTGACCTATTAACTTCAAAAATGCCACGCTCATGGAAGGGAACATTTTAAAAAAAGAGGGTAGCAGACTGTTATAGATGAAAAGAGACATGACAACCAAACTAAATGCAATGAGTGCTTCTTGATTAGATTTTAATTTTAAATATAACAAAAAACACTATGAAGGACATTCTTGTGTGAACATTTGGGGAAAAAATTAATACGGACTATATGTAAATATTAAGTTTCTTGAGAGTGATAACGATATTGGGGTTATGTAGGAGAGAACCCTTGTCAGGAGATACATGTTGAAGTATTTATGGATGATGCCTGCAACTTACTTTCAAATGGAAAAAAAAAATGTGTATATTTAGAGACAGTAAGGATGGCATACTTGATGTACGTGGGTGATGAGTTTAAGGGAATTCATTGTGCTGGACTTTCCACTTTTCTGCAGGTGTGAAATTCCTTAATATAGGGGGGGGGAATTAAGTAGTCATTTTGGTTCTTGAATGTCCAGGAAAACACTGACCTGTGAATCTGTGAGCAAAATATTGGTCTACTTGCCACAGGAGGTCACTCCCCAGGGTTATCAGAAGGAGCTGACATGGAATTATCAGGAAGGCGAAACTAGACGCTCCTCACCACCTCCCATGGGGACCCCTGTGCCGGGCTTTCTCTTCTCTCCCGGCCCTGCTATGCGCCTCCCTGCACTGCTTCAGGATTCACTGTGTTGGATTGTTCTCCTGTGTATGGAGGTTGTAAGCTCCCAAGGGCACAGCCATGTCTCACTTTTCTTATAACCCTCCCTACCCCAGCTTCCCAACACCATGCTTTGTACAAAGTTAAGTACATAGGAGGTGCTAGTAAATATTTTTCTATAGGTTGATTACTGACTATCCCATCAGTATGGAGGGAGAGACATGTTTGGCAGTATAAATGGAAGTGTCACAGATGGGGTCAAAAGGTTTACCCCAACTGAGATATTAACACGTAGCCGGGCAGGGCCTTGCAGAAGGGAGGTCAAGTGTGGGCTCTGACACAGCCTAATTCTCTGTGGCAACCAGGTGTTACTGGCTTAGGGTGTGATTAGTGCTTGGCAAAGGCTTATGAATACCTAAGCACAGAATGTCCCCAGTGTGACCCTGTGGGGCAACTGCTCTCACAACCCTGTGAGTTCTTCCCTTCCAAGGACGTGGGGCCAAACAAAGGATTGAGGACCCCAAAAAAGGGAGTTCTCATTCAGGCTCTTTGAACAGAGTCACTGGACCTTGAGATACCTGCACCCCTTGTGATTCGTGAAGACCAATGGGAGCCCTTTGCGGAAAATGGGGGTGAGAACTATGTCCTGCACTGCTTCAGAAGGCAGGTGCTGCCCACATGCTGAGCAAGTTTCAGGAGAACGCCCAGCCCTGCTACATTCCACCTCTAGTGGCAGCCCCACATGCTGCTGTGTTGCAGCTTGCTAAGGGGAGTGGAGACTTGTCCTTCTTGTCTTGAGTAATTTTTCAGTGAAGCTATAAGAGTTAAAGGATAAAAATCCTCTTTATTCCAGCAAGGGCTTCCTTTATATATAATTTGTTATCTCCTATTAAATTTGATCTTTTCAACCACCACTCAGCATTATACTAGCATTATACTAGCATTAGCATTTAGGATTCATTTTGTTTTTCCTTAAACTTTTAATTACAAATTTTTTTAAAAAATTTGAAACAATTTCAAACTTACAGGACAGTTAAGAAAGTAATACAAAACCCATACGGAGAACTCCAACCTGTCCACCCTACCCCCATATATCCAGATCCACCAATTTTACCATTTTGCCACCTTTGCCATATTATTCTATCTACTCATCTATCAATCCATCTAGCTGTCTGTCTATTCATGACATTTAGTTTTAAATTCAATGTAATACTTTATTACATACCTTCTTGTATTAGTCTATGATTATTTCCTATAAGTCTTAAATTCACCCACAATGTTCTTGGGCGGCCACATTATGTGCTGCTTTTGCCACCGATGCTTGCCTCCCACATCCAGTAAACAGTATATACTAGACATACAATAAATATATGATAATGTGTAAAAAATGTACTATATATCCATATTATGGGATACTACAAAGGAATGAGGCAGTTTACATAGTCTCACATGCAGAGATTCCTAATTTTATATAAAATAAGGAAAAAGCAAGTAGACACAGTATCAAATCCTTTGTGTAGAAGGGACTAGTAGAAATAACTAGTACTTGGTCCATACATGTCTATTTCCTTCCTCACATATACCCCTAGTCACAGACAATTGCTGCCAACTACTATACTGAAACAGTAATTTCCTGTATTTTCCTTTTCAAAAGGAATTGTTAATGTTAAATAAACAACACAGTAAATCAGCCAGCACAGGACTTGCCACAGTAATAGCTACACTTACACAGAACTTAGTATGGGGCAGACATTGTCCTTAGTGCTTTATATGAACGAACTCATCTAACACTCACCCTATCAGGAAAACGAAGCAGGGTGAGGCTAATTAATTTAGCTGGGGTCAGACAGCACAGCAAGCAGGTGGCATGCTGGCTCGAGTCTGTGTTCTTAACCACTTTTCTTTGGGCTTCTACACCTTGTGTTTGCCTCAATGAGAGTACTCAGAACATTGGAGAATTACCTAAGAAGAAGAAAAAAAACTCCCCCACCCTAACCTATGGCTCCATCTATGGATTTGAAGGTTTGAGGTAGCTATAAGGAGCTACTGATGCCTTCTGGAAACTATGTGTGGGTTGTTACTGAGAGAACATGATCTTACCATTTGTGGTGACCGCATTTAGTCATGTGATATGCATAGAGTTCCCCTGTGAGTGCCTCTCAAGGACAGGTTTTAGCTCCAATCCTGGATTATATCAAATAGTACCTGAGCTTGACAGACACAGCTGACAAGAGTCCAAGTGTAATTAGTCCTATCTGATTAACAGTAGTGGGTAAACCTGATAAGTTTTTGAGGCAGGTAGGTTTCTAAGGCTCTGATTCTTGGCTCCTCAAGGCCCAGAGGCTCCTCAAGATTGAGGCTACCTGAACATGAATTAGGAGATTATGCCCCAGACCTGGGTCCCTGGATAGCATGATGCAGTTGGCACCATGTATTGTACTGTTTCAGATTAAATCAGCATCCCTCAAAATTGCCAGACCTTTGGTCACAGAGATAGGTATCCCCAGTTCACACATAGAATGTTTGCTCTGTGGCTGCCAAATGCACTTGGAACTGGCAGTGATGATCTCATAAAGCCGGAAAGCTGAGCAGTAAGTCAGTAAGTCAGATGATTTAACACATCATTGAGAATGAGGGGATGGGCATCACATAATGAAAATATTTGGGCATTTCAGAATCATAAGTATCCAAACTTGGGGGTAACATACAAATGCAGAAACTGGGGCTTTAAAAAAATTTTTTTTTAATTTTTTATTTAAAGGGTAGATGTCAGGGCTTCTGGCCTGAGAAAAGTTCAAGTGCAGTAGTAATATAATTCACCGGGGAAGAACAGCACTGTGGGTTGGTTAGACCTCTCTTTCAATGCCTCCATGGCCTTCTGGGGTCGACTTTAGTAATTAATTCATCCCAGGTGCCTGGTACCATCTATTTCTGCTCTCCTTTTTTTTAAGAGGTCCTGGGGATTGAACCCTGGACCTCGTCCATGGGAAGCAGGTGCTCAACCACTTGAGTGACATCCGCTCCAGTTTTTAATTGTCCTGTTCTGTATTGTTACTCATATGCAAAGGGAGAAACATCTTCCTTCCCTCCCTTGTCTATGGTTCCAAAGCTGCAGGCACTAGATGAATGGAGGGCTGTAGATTAGAGATGGGGACTGGAAGTGATCTTCATAAACTGCATACTTTCTGTCTAGGGATCTTAAGGAATGGGTCCTTTGGGTGGTCTGCAGGTTTTTCTCTTATGTGATCATGTTTATGAGGCGACTGCAGTCATATTTATTCGTACTATTTTAAATGATAAAAACCAGCCACTGCCTTACTGATGACTCATCAACACAAAAATCCTGCCTTCCATGCACATAATGCTCTGTGGTTATCTGTCACTTGCACTTTTTCAAACAAACTTACCTTCTCACTAGGAAGCAGTTGTTCTGGGGACAGAAGATGCTTCCATTCTGTGGGCACAAGTAGGATAAGATGCGGGAGCCTGTTGTCCTTCTTAAGGCACCCTGCGTGCTTTAAAGCAGCTGCACAGAGTTGCTCCTTATGCTTCACTTTCCTGCTTTTCTAGGCTGATGATGTCTATGCCTGATTTGCAAGTGGGTAATCTGAGAGGCTTTCAACAGAGTCAAAGTCTTGTGGGTTTTTTTTTTTTCCCCAGCAGGGTTAAGGAGTGGGGAACTGGACAGAAGGTGCGAGGAAGAATGTGCCCCAAGCCAGGATGCTTCTCATGGAAATTAGGAAAGGATTCTAGATTACTAGCTTTGATTAGATCCCTGTGCTAGAGAAAAAGGCGCTGGGGGAAATTGTCTTTTCCAGTTATTACTCTAAATGAGGGTTCTTAACAAGGGGTTCATTTGAATTGAAATTTTAAAAAAAACATTACTCTTGTGGGGATGTGTTGGTGCAGGTGAGATAATAAAGGGTCCGTGGTTTTCACCTTATTGGCAAAGGGGTCCGTGGAACAAAAAAGATTACAGCGAGGTTATTTTCTAGTCTGACTCAGAAAACGTGTCTTGAGGACAATTGGGCTTTAGGGAAGAATGTGGCCAAGTCTTCCACAGCATCCTCCCGCGGAGGCCTCACCCAGAGGGCGTGCGTGAGCGTGGCAGACTGAAAAAAGCCTAGCGTTGGAGTCTGGCAGCCCAGGATTTGAATCCCAGCTAAGCCACTTACCTACCACCTGGAACTTTGAGCAAGTTAACCTCTCTCAACTTCAGGTTTTCTCATCTGTAAATTAGAGTTAATGATACCTGGAGTATCCCACCCCCAAACGCCCCAATCTGAAAAGATGTATGTCAAATGCCTGCTGGATACACAGTGCTCCGAGAAAGGGGTAACTATTATTATTAACACAAGGAAGTCCAGGGGAAACACAGCAGGAAGCCGAGGACTCTTCAGCGAAAAAGGAACCGAAATAGCCCCGGCCGGCTCCACCCACCCCTGTCAGCACGTCCGCGGGCTGGAGGCGGAGAAGGAAGAGCACGCTCCGCGCCCCCACCCCCCCAATACAGACCCGAGCTAGAGGGCTGGGCTCCGGGTGCGGACAGGAGGGGGGGTTTGCTTTAGAAAAGGGTGAGGGCTGCCCTGGGCTTTCAGCTGGGGAAGGAAGAGATAAAGGCTGGTAACCAAACGCTCAAGGCCAATCCACAGCAGGCCCCAAGGCCGGATGCGGGCAAGTGTGGCCTTAGGCCGGTTTCCCCCGGCGCTATTTGTTCTGAGTCAGCCGACCTTGTACTCGCAGGTCTAGGGCCCTCGCTGCTCTCGCACCCGCCGGGCTCCCGAGTTCCCTCTCGAGTCCGCCCCGGGCCCCCCCGCTGCGCCCGCCGGTGGGGGTGGGGGGCAGGGCGCGTGGGCCGGCTCTTCTCCACTCGGCGCCGCTTCCGCCTTTCCAGCCAATCAGCGGAGGCCATGGCGCGCGGCCTCTTCCGGTCGGCGCTCGCCGCCCTGCCTGGGGCCGGCTGGGGCCGAGGGAAGGCCGCCCTTCTACCGGCAGAGTCCCTCCTTAGGAAAAGCATATTCACGTTTCCACGAGGGTCTTTGCCAGTGAATGCACCATTTCAAGACAGGGAGAGTGCCCGTGGCTCACGTGCTCCCGGAGCTTTCGGAGCACCCGTCAAAGCCTGCTGAGGGCTGCCCAGGTCTGTGGGCTCTGTCTTCGCTTCATAACCACCCCACTGTGACCCTAACTGGCCCTCCCTCCCAGCTCGCTCACGGACTCTGCTGTTGGGAGACTCCACACAGTTGGAACTTAGCTCAGCTCCCAGCCCAGGTTTGGGGAGGGAAAGGATGGTATTTGTAAGTACTCAGAAGAAATATGGACAGTTTCAGCCTCGACACAGTTCACGAACTAACTAGGGAGAGGAAGAACCCTTGATTCAGCCCAAGTGTGTGCCTGGAACTTTACATAATGTCCTCTGATTAATCTTCATAAGAATCTTGTATGGAATGTATCATTTTAGGCCTGGAGAGGAGGAAAACAGGGCTCTGAGAGATTAAGAATTTTAATGCTGCTGAGGGCCTGACTTGCAGTGAAGCCAAGGTTTCTTTTTTTTTCCCCTCAAAGGACTCAGCTTCATACAGGACACCAAATAGTGTTCAGACTCAGAACCCCATGGGGGTGTGGATGTAGCTCACGTAGTTGAGCGCCTGCTTCCCATGTACCAGGTCCTGGGTTTGATCCCCAGTGCTTTCTAAAAGGAAAAAAGAATCCCATGAGTTCCCTTGTTTGCTTGGTGAACAAACAGCAGGGGCAGTAGACAGATACTCCCTAAAGCAAGTTAAAGGCCTTTCCAGGGGATAGTGGGTGGGGAAGAGGCACAATCTTTTGTTGTTTCATGCACAAAAAGGGGCCTGTAGTTTGAGCTACCCCTCTCCATAGCTACTCTTTGCCATCAGCCCCAAGGAATTACCATCCTTCTCCCAGTTCTCTTCCAGGACCGCCTCCCCTCTCACATCTTGGCAGCATATAAGCGGATTCTCAAGTGGAGACTATTTTGCTCCTTTGGGAGTTTTCTTGAGTTACCAACTCCTCTTTGTTAGATTAGACAGCGCTTCCTTTAGGAAGTCTTCCTTGACCCCACAAGCCTGGGTCAGTTGCTCCTGTACCCCACTTCCTATTTTTGTGGCCCTTATCACACCACCTATTGCAATAGCTTCTTTCCTTATCTGTCTCCCTTGGAAGGAATCTGAGTGCAGGAACTGTGTCTTTCTTGGCTGTTAACTTTATCATTTAGCTGAGATGCCACAGTCCAGCTCCCAGGATGCCAGTGTTCCCAGGAACTCCGTTTGAAAACCACTGGACTAGAATTTGGAAGTTTAAAAAGGGAAACTGGAGATGACTGAAAAACCTGACCTTTTATAATGAGGAAAACAACAATAATAGCTATCATAAATTGTTCATTGAGGGCTTGTGCCAGGCACTGTTCTAAGTACACCTCAAAAAAAAAATCTTTAATGTGCACTCAAATCACTTGGATCTTATTAAAAGTTCTGATGGGGACTGAGATTTTGCATTTCTAAGTTCTCCAGTGATGCCAATGCTTCTGAAACATGGACCATACTCGTATGGCAAGCCTTTGGAGTATTAATTCATTTCATCCTCAGGAGCCCTATGAAGTAGGTACCACTATTATTCCCATTTTACAGACTGAAGAAACTGAGAGATTAAGCATATACAAACTTAAGCCAAGATAAATAAGATGCAGGGGAATGATGGAGTGAAGAATGATGTGGCAGGGTAAAGTAGAAAGAGAAGCAAAGTTCTAGTCAGAGGAAACAGCAGTTTAAAAAGCCTGGCATACAGGAGAGATGGACAGGGGTGATGGGACTGTTTCATCTCTTAGGCAGCATGTGCACAATACTGAGCTTTCCAAAGGTTCCCCAAAATGTACTAATTAAAAACGGAAAATTTTAAATTAATAATTTCCAAATTCAGATCATTAAAAATTCTTTTAATTTTTCACTATGAAAATTGTCATGAGTGATATGGGTACATTTTAATACATTTGACACGAAATGGGGCCGGGCCTCCCATAGTAAAAGAGTCTAGGGCCCACTAAGGTCAGGCCAGGCCCTGGCCACACTGGGTTTGGAGGTAATCCTGAGGGCAGCTGGGAAGCACTGATATAAGCAGGAAAATGCTCTCTGTGGCTTAATGTGGAGAATGGATTGGAGGGAAGCCAGACTGGAGGCCCAGCGGCCAGAGAGCAGATAGGCAGTGCAGTCTTCAAGACTGCTAGGCAGTCGCTCCTCAGTGCCAAGATTAGCCTAAAACATAGCATTATACAACCCAATTATTCTTTGATTCCTCTGGCCCCAATCTGACTCAGCATTCTAAATTTACTAAAGATCTGGGGACAACAGTTTTGCCAAATCCTTTCTGAAAGAGGCCGATGATGCTACAGTCTAAGGGAGGTATTAAGAGTACAAGCTTTGAGTCAGACTGATGTGGATGTGGACCCCAGTTCTGCTACTTGCAGCTGTGTCACTTTGCACAAATGCTTTAACTTCTCTGGGCCTCAGGTTCCTGATGGGTAAAATGGGCATAAAACATGCCTTCCCCAGAATAGGTACTTAAAAATAAAGGATAGTGATATCATATATCTGCAGTTGTTCTGAGACCTAGTCAAGTTTTCTTTAGGAAGAAACAGAGGGTGGGGTAAAGAACTTAATCTGTCCATCAGTCTTCTGGGGTAGAAGTTATTATCCCTTTTTGGTAGATAAGGAAACAGGGGTTCAGAGATAGGGAACTCAGCCCAGGGAACTAAGGACAGAGAGTGGGAAATCTGCCAGGCCTGGAATTTATTTTCTTTTCACTTCTGTTGTGCCCTCCCTCTAGCAGTGGGCATCTGCAGCTACCAGCTCTCTTTGATGAATCAAAACTGATTTCCCTTTGCCATGGTTTGCTCAGGCATAGCCCAGGGTCCGCCACTGAAGACTCTCCTCCCACTCCATCACCTCCCAACTCCACTTACCACCCACTCCACTCACCTTCCACTCCACTCACCACCCTTCTTCCCCACCCAATTTCTCCCCCACCTTGTCCCCAGTCTTAATGCTTCTGGATTTCCCGTACTCAAGAACTGATGTCTTTGAAAGGCAGACAGAACCGCCCCAGCCTGGGACTCCTTCCAGGGCACCTCCCTTCAAAGAGCATAGATAAGTAGGTCACATCAGGATGGTGGGGGAGGAAAGTTGACTTCTTATGGGAGGAGGAAAAATACTGATCACATGGAGAGTGGAAAACAAAATAGCAGGGCTCTTCTCTCTCCTTCTCCCTCTGCTTACTCTCTCATCTCACAATCTCATAGTTACAGCCCCCTGCCGGCCATTATTACTGCAGAAAGTAATCTGGAGACAGCACAGGCAGTACTGAACTCTTGGGGTGGGGGATACTAGTGGAAACTGTACTGAGCAGAAAGCTTCTCTACCCATTGCTCCCTTCCATCCCCCACCACCACCACCTCCTCTTCAAACTACCCCCAGGCACATTTTTCTCCTACGGTGAAGAAGAGAAATCTCAGCTTCACAAAGGCCTGAAAGCAGAGAGTTCTACAGCTCCAGGCCTGGTGAGGCCAGAAAGGCCCCGGGCTGCCATTGCCTGGAGCAATCGCAGCGGGTCTGTGAGGGCAACCAGAACAAGTCATGGGCTTTAGGAGATAGCAGGTCTTCAACCCACAGGGGTGTAGATGAGTATTAAATTCCAACACTTACCAACTCCACCCTGCCCCAGGTCCCCTGGGCCTCGTTTGAATCACAACACTGCTGGGCGGCCCCATTTCTAGGAAACTGCGACCAGAGGGAAAGGTCCTGGCTCTGCGAGTGAGACCAGCCTGCCTGGGTACAGATTAGGATGGAAAATGTGTATCCGAGCAGAGGATTGGTCCCTGGACTCTGTGCCCAGGGCACAAGGCAAGCACACAAAAACAAAAAGACCAAAGCCTGACCCCCGCCCCCTGGGGTAAACAAAGCCGGTTCCCTGGATAGGGGCTGTGGAAACAGGGAGTTCACCTCTGGAGAGGCCACGGGGTTTTCCATTCTCTTGGCGAGGAGGCTGGTGAACTTCCAGCTAGGAGGTTCACCGTTCCAGGGCAATGACAGCTCTTTTGCAGAGGCAGGGAGGCGACGCTCCAGACGGCAGGATGCCGCCTCGCCCACCTGTCTGAGGTTTCAGCACAGCCCCTGCCCTCCCTACCACAGTGCCCAAGTTTGCCCCACGGTCCTGGGAAAACTGCCAAGGGATCCTAGGCCCCTCTGCTCTTTTTCCTCCACGGTGTTCCTCCCCTGGCCTCTGTGTCTGGCAGCTCTGGAAAGTCCCCTTCATGGCTGCAGTTGCTCTCCCTCCCATGAGAGGCAGGACTGGGTGACAGGAGAGCGACATCCATCTTCACCTGGGCCCCTCATTATGCTTAACCTCCTTAGCAGAGTAGGCCTGTCAAACATACCTCTTTCCCAGGCTGGAGTAATCTCCAACCATCTCTCATCAGAGTGGGTGCAAATCCCCACAAGTATGTAGCAGGCAAGTAGTAGCAGTGATGGTGCGGTGGTGCCCCGAATTGAAAGGAGAGGTTTGGACGTGTGAGGTGTAGATCCTCCGTGCTCTCAGAAAGTGGCTCGCAGTTCCTCCGCCGGGCGTCCACTCCAGGCTGGGCCCTGTGCTTTGCCAGCAGCCCTGCCCAGCTCCAGGTCTAGTGCATAGCCTTGGCTTGTCTAGGTCCACCCGAGGGAAAGAGGGCCAGTCTTGGAGCCTTCATATCCCCCTGACCCAAATATTCAATCAGTCACATACCTGAGCAGTGGTTATGAAACGGTAATGTGCATCAGAATCACCCGGAGGCTTGTTAAAAATACAGATGGCTGATCCCCATCCCCAGGGCTTCTGAATCAGTAGATCTGGAGCTGGGACTGAGATTTCATTTCTAACAAGTTCCCAGGTGATAGAGATGTTGCAGCTCCAGGGACCACATTTGAAAACCACTGAGCTATAGTAGAGCAAAAAAAAAACCTAGCTTTTGTTTAACCCTGCAACTTTCTTGCTCTCTGATCTTGTACTTGATATCTCTGAGGTCCATTAAATGTGTTACTAATGACCTCTGGGTAGTTGGGAGGATGAGATTGCCTTATGTATTTGAAAACCCTTGCACCGAATATGGAAAACTGAATATAAATTAATTAACAAATACGGTGCTGATTGAGTAGTTTGCTGACCATTGGATACTCTGCCCAATATCCTGGCTAACACTGGACATAACATCTGTAAGGAGACTAATGTCCAAGTAAGGCTCACACGTCTCTGGACCTCACTTGTCTCTACTATAAACCAAGGGCTTTGGTCACAAGTCTAATCAACCCCCACCGCCCCAGGTCCTGTCTGGAAGTCCAGCTCAGGGAAGGGAGTGAGATCCTCTAGCGCACAGGTACATTTCGTTTTGTTTTGTTTCCTCTGCCCACCCCTTTCCAGGGCCTCTACCTGAGAGCTCAGGTGCTTCTGCAAAGCAAAGAATATCAACTACCAGAGTGATCTGTCAGTTCATCCCCGAAGAGATTACTTGGCCCTCAAGGTCCATCATGATTGGGCTCCAGCCTATTTTATAATCTTACTTCCCACTGTTTCTCCTCCAATCAGCTCATAGTATAGACAAATTGGACTATTCACCCTTCCCCAAATAAGTTATTTTCCTGCCTTCAGCCTGTTTACAAAGTTCTCCCCACTAGAATACCTTTACCAATAAAAATCCTATTCATCCTTCAAAGCTCACTCAATAACTGTCTCCTCCAAGGAGTCACCCCAAATCCTTAGTTTGTCTATCATCCATCTATTGATCGATCAATCTATCATCTAACCTCTCTCTCTCTATATATATATAGCTATATCATCTATCTATCAGCTACCATATATCTATTACAAGTAATTTTTACATTTTCTTTAGGTGGTAACAAAACATGTCACTGAGGTTGTCAGGTAAAAGATCTAATCTGATCAGGGATGACACAACCTAATACCCTCCTATTCGTGTCTGGTATCATCCCTCTGAAGGGGCACTCAGTTGTTTGTAGGTTTGCCCTTGAATATCACATTTCTAAAGTCTGTTCTTGGAGCATACTCAGAAATGAAAAACAAGAGTTGTGATACTATGTAAAGGTTTTTTATTTTTTATTTTTTTAAAGATTTATTTTTATTTTTATTTTTTTAAATTTATTTATTTCTCTCCCTTCTCCACCTCCCCACTGTCTGCTCTCTTGTGTCTATTCACTGTGCATTCCTCTGTGTCCACTTGCATTCTCAGTGACACCGGGAATCTGTGTCTCTTTTTGTTGCATCATCTTGCTGCGTTAGCTTTCTGTGTGTGGCACCACTCCTGGGCAGGCTGTGCTTTCTTTGCACGGGCGGCTCTCCTTGTGGGGCACACTCCTTAAGCGTGAGGCTCCCCTACGTCAGGGACACCCCTGTGTGGCACGGCACTCCTTGCACGCAGCAGCACTGCACATGGGCCAGCTCACCACATGGGCCAGGAGGCCCTGGGTTTGAACCCTGGACCTCCTATATGGTAGGTGGACGCTCTATCAGTTGAGCCACATCCACTTCCCTGTAAAGTTTTTTTAAAAAGTGGGACAGCCTCTCAAAAGGAGTGCTACTTACACAAAGATTAGCTATTTATCAAATACACATGTATGTGTACATACACACACACACATACATGCTAAGGACCATATTGAGAAATCTAGTCATTTACATATAGGCACACCTACTTATCTAATTGTCTTTTTAAAATTATACGGTTTTTTCCCCCTATTCTAAATATAATGCATGACTTTGTATGAAATGTATAAAGGAAACAAAAAGTAAAGAGAAAAGTAAAGGAAGAAAATAAATCAAGCCAAAGGTCATAATCCCAAAATAATCAGTATTAACAATTTGGTGTATTTCCTGCCAATAATTTTCCTATACCTATTTATTCTATATAATATTTAAAGGAAATTTAAATAAAATGTTGATACAGTTCTATCTCCTACATTTTTAACTTTATAATGTTTTAGAAATTTCTTTAAATACTTTTCCAAAATATTAAAAAGTGAAAAAAAAAGTATTCCTTGATATCCATTCACAGATATTTCAAACTTTATTTAACAATTCCTTCATTACTGGACACTCTATTTTTGCTATAAATAATAATTCACGAACATCTTTGCATATCTGAAGATTTCGCCGATTATTTTCTTAACCTGATTCTAGAGGTGGGAATACTGTGTTATTTTTAAGACTCTTGATACATATAGCCAAATTGTTTTCTGGAATTACTCATAGCCCTTCTCCTATTCATAAGTAATTTTTACCTCTACTCCCATAGCATTCTTTTTTTTTTTTTAAAGATTTATTGTATTTATTTATCTCCCCCTCATTGTTTGCTATCACTGTCTGTTTTTTGTGTCCATTTGCTGTGAGTTCTCTTTAGGATACACCAGGAACCGAACCCAGGACCTCCCATGTGGAAGAGAGGCACTCAATCACTTGAGCCACATCAGCTAGCTAGTTTGTTGTGTCTCTCATCTTTCATCTTTGTGTCTCTTTTGTTGTATCATCTTGTTGCATCAGCTTGCTGCACCTGCCCCACCATGCCAGCTCACCTTCTCCAGGAGGCACTAGAAGCTGATCCCAGCACCTCCCATGTAGTAGGCGAAAGCCCAATCACTTGAGCCACATCCACTTCCCCCATAGCATTCTGTCTGTCTCTTCTTTGTTCTACTCATTTCTACCTTGAATTTGCATTCATTATGTATAAGTCTTAGTTCCTCTACTTGCATAAAAGCTCTCTATCTTACTTTTACCGCATCCTAAGCAATAACCTTTCTGAAATCACAGGCTTGATAGATTAGTTATGCTTTTTCCTGATACACATTAAAGTGATTAAAAATTATATAAAGTATATACATAAAATATGAAATTATTTTTTAAAAGTTGTCAGTCGTTGGTAGTACCTTTACAACCCATGGAAGGTAACTGTACCACATTTTTGAGAAACACTGTTTTAACAGAGCAGTTTCCCTATATTATAGTTAATTGTGTATATTTATTCCACTTAACCATAAGCTTCTTGAGGTCAGGGACTCTATTTATTCAGTGCCTAGTACAGTGCCAAACCTCAAATCTTTTTCTTTCTTTGTTTTGTTTTGGTGATGGGTGAGTGATCAATAGGACTTAATCTATGCACTTAATATAGATGTCTCCAAGTTCAGTATTTTAACAGGAAGAACAATACTTGTATGGTACAGAAAAGTGCCCTGGCTTACTAAAATTACTGTTCCATCATTATTTGGACTTGGGCTGTAAATAAATCGTTCACATATATTCTACCTGTCCTTCCTGTGATGAATAACACATTTACAAGCTTAAGAATTAGTCTTGGGGCTATAAAACCGAGTAAAGTTATTTGTCTCATGCAGAAATTCAACTCACTATAATAACCTCAGAGTTCCCTTTCTTGAACTGATATAACTATTCTATACCTAGTAAGCAAAGAGTGAAATATATAGTCATTTATCAGTAAATATTAGTTGAATAAATAGATGAAATGACATAGCTATAGTCAATAAATCTTTCCCACCCTTGGGAAACAATAAAATAAAAGGGGAGGAGGAATTAATATTTATTCAGTACATAATATATGAGGGCATATATATCTTCCTGTGGATTTCATGTAGCAGCAACCATATGAGATGAAGGTAAAATCATGCCTCTGGGGGACAGACACCGCCACCTGTCTTTTTAAAAAATTTTTTATCAGGTACCAGGGCTGGAGATTGAACCCAGTACCTCATATACAGGAAGGCGGCACGCAACCACTGAGCCACATCAGCTCCCCTGAGTTGGTATTTTCATTTGTTTGCTTGTTGTTTTTTGTATTTGTTTTTTAGGAGGCACCAGTAACCTAACCCAGGAGCTCCCATGTGGAAAGCAGGCACTCAACTGCTTTAGCCACATTCACAGCTCTGCCACTTGTCTTTAACCAGAGCTAGCCTAGATAACAGTTACTCAGTTTTCAGAGAGCATCCAAGATCTACTTTGAGCCAGAGGTTTGGGCTAAAAGTTGTGGAAACTGAGATTTAACCAAATGAGTAATGAGCAAATGAAAGTGGTGTAGAAGATACCAGAATAAAACAGTAGATGAGAGAATAGTTCTAATGAAAAAGAGAAAGATACCCTTACTCTTTAGTTATCTGCTAGAGATAGAGACATTTATCAAGGGCTGGCCAATCACTTCCCCTCCTTTGTCCCACCTACTTCTTTTCTTCTGAACATTCTGTCAAACACAAAATCCTTAGCCTGTAACTCAGGACTATTTAACTGAGAAACTTGTTCTTCCAAGACTGAAAAAGAGCAATATTGTTTCCATAGCAACTAAGGATCTAAAGGAGTCCAGAATGGGGTGATGTAAAAAGAGAAGGCAGTTCAGGGGCAGAATCCCCTGTTGGAGTCCTGACATCAAGACTGGGCAAGTGGGAAGCTGACTTGGCTCAAAGGTTAGAACATCCGCCTACCACGTAGGAGGTCCACAGTTCAAACCCAGGGCCTCCTGACCTGTGTGGAGCTGGCCCGTGCACAGTGCTGATGCGCACAAAGAGTGCCCCCGAGTAGGGAAGCCCCATGCTCAAGGAGTGCGCCCCGTAAGGAGAACTGCCTGGCATGAAAGGAAGTTCAACCTGCCCAGGAGTGGTGGCCGCACACACAGAGAGCTGACGCAGCAAGATGACGCAACAAAAAGACACAGATTCCCGGTGCCGCTGGTAAGAAAAGAAGCAGTCACAGAAGAACACACAGCGATTGGACACAGAGAGCAGACAACTGAGGCGGGGAAGGGGAGAGAAATAAATAAAAAGAAATCTTAAAAAAAAAAAAAAGACAGGGTGAGTGACCTATTACCAATCCCTTCTAACTTGTGGTTTCTTTAACTCATTCATTCAACAAATATTTTCAGAGTGCTTACTGGGTACCAAGTACTGCTGTGGGGACTTGGCATACTGCCATGAATAAAACAGAGAGATCCTGCTCTAATGGAATTAATGTTCTGGGGAGAGAGACACAATAGACAGACAATGCCACTTCCAATAGTGAGCAGTGCTATGGAAGAAGAGCAACACGGTCAAGACAGTCTGGGGGGTGGGCAGGGCTCCTTGAAGGAGTAACATTTGAGCTGAATGACCTGCAGGAGCCAGCCAAGTGAAAAGTCAGGGAAACAGTATCCCAGGCAGAGGATCAGCAAGTCCGGTGGTGGGACCACATTTGGGGCTGGATGAGCATCAAGGAAAACGACACTGGGTATGCAGCGGTACAAGGTCAATGGTTTCGACGCAGGTATCAAAGTAATCTAAGGGGTTCCCTGGTGGTGTCTTAGGCAGTGGCCGGGGGTGAGGGGCCAAGGGTGGGGGCTCTGCCAGGCTCCCAACACCCTGCCCAGCGAACACACACACAAACACACACACTTACACACACTCTGCTTCAACTAAGGCACCTCCTCTCTGAGGTATAATGTTGCTATTTTAAGATTTTGTTTGAAGAACAGGACCAAAAGTCTTTTCCACTCTAAATTGTCCAACTCTATGAAAATTTAGCACATAACTTCTGGGGTCGCTATAAAGGGTCTAATCTAGCCTAGTCAATTCCAGTGTCATCACATTCCATTCTCTTCCCTACAGGAGTGAATTGAAGCCCGAGAGAGAACAGTCCGATGCCTTCCAAGCCCATCCCAGGCCTCTTCCTAGTAGAACGTACTAATTTCCTTTCCCTGGAATGTCCGAATGAGATACTCTCTGTCCTACACCGCAGAAGCTCTGTGAAAAAAGCCACGGAATGGCTCTAGTTTTTCCAACCTGTGAAATGCAAAGTTGGCTAGCTGCCTCTCATGCTAACTCCAAAATTCCTATCTTTCCTTGGCTCCAGCAGCCTGCCCAGCCCCTGTCAAATAAGTCTCTACTATCCTGGGGTTTGGAGAAGGGCAATTGTGCAGAATGAGAAATCATCTTCTGGTAACGCCGATCTAATTAGCTCTTTGACAAGAGGAAGCAGAGGCCAAGAGGGATTAAAATGATCCATTTCTCACAGATTTCGAAACAAGCAAAGAAGCAGACAGGGAAACAGAGAAAGGGAGTGAAAAACCATAATCTGGGCAAGGCTGGGGAGGGAGAAAGGGGAATGAGAAGAAGAGTAAGGGGAGAGGAGAGAGAATATCCAGGCACTCAAGTACTAATCCTTGCTTCCTCCAGCTTCCTCTTGGGTCCGTTTCCCCCTCCGTTCTCCAGAAAGAACTTACTTGGAGGTCGACGATTTCTCCCTCTGATTCCATCCTGCTGCCCTCGAATCCCTCCACACGCCCCGGGTGCTGGGAGCAGACTGTGTGGGCTACGCCAGGCTTTGCCGTCTGAGCCTCCGCGCTTTCTTTGGGTGGGAGAGAGCACACAGCTGGCAGGACAGACCTGCTATTCATCCATCTGATGTGGGATGCCCGTCTTGGCCTGGGGCCCTAGGGGAAGCAGACACCCGCTCTGCGTGCAAGCCTGCTTGCGCGCACATGTGTGCACTCCAGGGGGTGGCATGTGGTGCGATGAGAGGTGGCCTTTTGAGTTGGTTGTGACAACCTCTTTTCCTCCCCTGGGTCCAGTGTCTCTCCAGTCCCTGTGGAGCCATCTGCGGTCATTCAGGCGGCTGGGAGCCTGCAAAAAAGCCCTGCGTATTTATCAGGGAAATTGAAAAACAGCCTGAGGTTACAGTCGAGCTGCTCGGTTGGGTTCCCAGTTCTCCAGCACATTCCTAGGACCCAGGTTTAGGGAGCGTCTGTGTTCTTTCTCTTGTTTTCCTTTATCCCTGAAAGTTAAAAGAACAAAACAAAATCGTAGTTTCCCCAATAGGTTCCAAAACCTAAGCCTTATTAAATAAAGTGAATAAACAATAAATATTTGTTGACAGGTTGGTTGATAGCCTCAACTTCTCCCTTGATTAGCCAGGAACAGTGCAGGAAAAAGTTGCACCTTTGAATCCTGTTAATGCAACTTAGCCACATTTTCCCTATGTTTAAAATAAACCTACCAGCAGTGAGCCTTTTTTGGGAAAGGTTTTCTTTTTCTTGTTTACCTTAGTGTCTCAAAGTCTTCTGGCTTGTCCTTGAATCTAGTTTTAGACGCAAGCCTGTGTGTATGTGGGTGTGTCTGAGAGTGCCTGGGGGGAGGGGGGCGTTGATGGGGAGTAATCCAGGTTAGAGTTTTAAGAGGTGGGGAACAGGGAAACGGACTTTGGCCCAGTGGTTAGGGCGTCCGTCTACCATATGGGAGGTCCGCGGTTCAAACCCCGGGCCTCCTTGACCCGTGTGGAGCTGGCCATGCGCAGTGCTGATGCGCGCAAGGAGCGCCGTGCCACGCAAGGGTGTCCCCCGCGCTCCCCCACGCGCAAGGAGTGCGCCCGTGAGGAAAGCCGCCCAGCGCGAAGGAGGGAGCAGCCTGCCCAGGAATGGCGCCGCCCACACTTCCCCTGCCGCTGACGACAACAGAGGCGGACAAAGAAACAAGACGCAGCAAATAGACACCGAGAACAGACAACCAGGGGAGGGTGGGGAATTAAATAAATAAATAAATCTTTAAAAAAAAAAAAGAGGTGGGGAACAAAGAAGAGCCCAGTTACAGATTTACTCTCACCACCCCGTGGGGGGGGGGGGGCAGGGAGAAGAAGGAAAAGAAAGGAGGGGGAGGGAGGAATTTACTTCTATTAAATGATCTAATGTCCTCACAAGTCCCCATCCTGCTGGACAGTGGCAGTGGTGTGTGTGTGGGGGGGGGGGGGGCGGGGTGGACAACGGGACCAGGACTATACTGTCGCGGTCCAGTCTCATAATTTAAGTGGGAAACACTCGATCGAGCTTAGAAAGGGCAGAAGGCTCTGTCCTCCAGATTTCTACCTCACCCTCCCAAGACAGTGTCGGGGGAAGGGGCGTGGCTCACATAATGCTCGGGGGGAGGTCACGGACGGCCCTGGATGCACCTTGCACATTTCAGCTGTGAGCTGCGCTGCAGAGCAGGGCTCGCCCCTGGATGGTGGCTGCGGAGGAGGCACTGGTCCTGCCCGAGGCCTCCTGCGGGCGACGGCGCGTCCATTTCGCTCTCCAGGGCCCAGCGGTTCCGTTGTTGACGCCGCCCTCTCCCCGCTCTGGGCGCGGTGTGGCCCGTCCTGAGCCCGGGCTGTGACTCACCTCTAGATGATCCCCCTCTGGAAAGCCCCCTCACGGACACGGCTAATATCCCTGCTCCCCCTCACACACAGGACGGTCGCTAGAAAAGGGCACGCTCAGCCCCACTTCCGGCCTCTACGGGACTGCTCCAGGTGGCGGAGATCTCCTTCCGGCCCCACACTGGGAGTGAGATACAGAGCTCCCGCTGTTCTCAGCACTCCTTCAAAAATCTGCCAGGACTGCCCAGCCCCAGCCCCCGTAACACCCCAGCCGGCTCTCGGCGCTTGAAGGCAACTCCCTTATTTCATCCTCCTAAGAATCCTCATAAACCCGATTTTACAGATGAGGAAGCAGAAGCCCAAAGAGGTTAAGTAATCGCCCAAGGTTGAAGAGAGTTTGAACCCAGGCGATCTGGATTCGGAGTTCATGCTCTTATAAATATTAATGATTTTGGCTCAGAGGGAAGAAATTGAGACACAGGTCTGAATACTTTTCTTGTCCTCTGCTTGTATTCCCACAACCCAGAATTTGAAGAGATGGGTTTTGTATTCTTTTCCTGTTTGGTTGGGATCTGCCTTATGTGGAATTCTAGGATAATAATGCAAAGGGAAAATAAAGGAATTTAGAAAATCCTCTTAGCAAAAATCAGCTATCAAGAACATTGTCTTGGGGAAGCGGGCTTGGCCCAATGGATAGGGCGTCCACCTACCACATGGGAGGTCTGCGGTTCAAACCCCCGGGCCTCCTTGACCCGTGAGGAGCTGGCCCACACGCGGTGCTGATGCGCGCAAGGAGTGTGGTGTCACGCAGGGTGTTCCCCGCGTAGGGGAGCCCCATGTGCAAGGAGTCCGCCCCATAAGGAGAGCCACCCAGCATGAAAGAAAGTGCAGCCTGCCAGGAATGGTGCTGCTGACACAACAAGATGATGCAACAAAAAGAAACACAGATTCCCATGCCGCTGACAACAACAGAAGTGGACAAAGAACACGCAGCCAATGCACACAGAGAACAGACAACTGGGAGGGGGGTGGAGGGGAGAAAAATAAATAAAAATAAATCTTAAAAAAAAAAAAGAATATTGTCTTGGGAAGCAGACTTGGCCCAGTGGTTAGGGCGTCTGCCTACCACATGGGAGATCTGTGGTTCAAACCCTGGGCCTCCTTGACCTGTGTGGAGCTGGCCCACGTGCAGTGCTGATACACGCAAGGAGAGCAGTGCCACGCAGGGGTGTCCCCCCGCGTAGAAGAGCCCCACGTGCAAGGAGTGTGCCTCATAAGGAGAGCCACCCAGTGCGAAAGAAAGTGCAGCCTGCCCAAGAATGGCGCCGCACACACAGAGAGCTGACACAACAAGATGATGCAACAAAAAGAAACACAGATTCCTGGTGCCGCTGATAAGGATAGAAGCGGTCACAGAAGAACACACAGAATGGACACAGAGAGCAGACAACTGCGGGGGGGTAGGGCCGGGAAGAGCGAGAAATAAATAAAAAATAAATCTTTAAAAAAAAAAGAATATTGTCTTGCTGGAAAACCTTATTTTGGATGTCCGAAACAAATTATTAACTATTTCTTTCACTTTGCATTCCTGTGATGACAATCCCATTCCTCTAATGTGGATGTGTCTGGCCAAATAGAGGGAAAATCAGAATAAGAAAATGCGTAAGAGAGGAGCACCTGAAAAAAAAAAAATCCCTAATAGCAAGTGCAGAGCTTTAAAAAGGAAACAGCTGTAATTGGTTAAAACAGTTTTGGTTTGGCAAGATCTTTCTGGATATGGGTGTTTCCCCAGTTTTAAGCATCATTTAGAAGTAAATATCAAGCAGGGGGTGGAAAGTGGTTTATCTACCAGGTCATATTGTGACTCTAGACCAGGGCTTGGTAAACTTTTTCTGTAGAGGGCTGGACAGTAAATATTTCAGCTTCTGTAGACCAACTGTCTGTCACAACTACTCAACCCTGCCATTGTAGCACAAAAGTAGCCAGAGACAGTAAGTCAATAAGTCAATGTGAAGCAGGCTAATAAGATAGGGAATTAATAGATGGATCTGGAACCTGACAGAGAGTCCATGTTGACATCAGTAACCCCCCAGATGGCTGCTGGAGGAACCCCACCCCCGGGATTCTGCTACCTAGAACAAAGACTTCTTCCCTGGAACAAGGAAAAGCCCGGATGTTCCCTGGAAACTTTATCATTGGGTCCTCACTAAGGATTGATGGATGGGGTAATCAGGCCAATCAGCAAACAGCTGGAGCCCCCTCCCCTGCCATTAGCAAAGGGGTGGAATCATTAGCAATTTAAAAGCAAACCTCGGGGCTTGAGTGCACTCTTCCTTGCCTTGCTGTTTTTGCGCCTGGGCGTGTCCTGCCCTCTCTACACCACTGTTGCCCTTTTTCCCTCTGCCATGTGGCCATGCAAGTAACCCTGGGGACTTATAATCTATAATGGGGAATTGTAGCTTGTAAGTCAGCCCTCTTCATCCCTTTTCACCCCCCTTTCCTCACTACCTGGGACCCCTGCTCTGTTATTTTCTGTTATTTTCTCCCATTTCTCTTCCCTCCCTACCTGAATAAATTACTGGCCTAACTCACCCAGCGTGCTTTTGAAATTCATTTCTGCAGCATAGCCAAGAACCTAGATAAAATCCGGTAACAAATGCATGAGTGTGCTTGTGTTCAGTAAATCTTTATTTACAAATCAGACAGTGGGCCAGATTTTGCCCCACAGGTCACAGTCTGTTCTAGAATATAAGTACAAAAAGTATCTGGAGTTGCCATATCCAATCTTTCAGGCCATGTCTTTCAAACCCAATTCCCTTTTGAGAGGTACGTAACTGCTGAGCCCCTACAGCCTGGATAACACGTTAAGCACGGTGGGGGATATAAAGGCATAAAATATATGTCTTTGTGAGACACACGCCTGGAAAGTTAAGCTCTTGTGAAGCTGTGGTACTGAAACTACCTACATGGAAGCTGTTGAATCTAGATAAGAAAGGTTTCTATTTCTTTTTTACTGCTAGGCTGATTTTTGTGGTGTGAAGCACGAGGAACGTTTTTAGGGAAACTGTCTCTTGGGAAGTATGTCTTTGAGAATACATTTGAATTTAGTGTGTAAATAAACACTCAGAGCACCTCAGAAAGTGGTGATGGAATGGGGGTCCACAATGAAACTCTGGGGAGCAAAGAGTTGTAGGGCACTGAAGAAGCCAACAATAAGAAGATCCCTCAATCTTTTTTTTTTTAAAGATTTATTTATTTATTTAATTTCCCCCCCCCCCTCCCCTGGTTGTCTGTTCTTGGTGTCTATTTGCTGCGTCTCGTTTCTTTGTCCGCTTCTGTTGTCGTCAGCGGCACGGGAAGTGTGGGCGGCGCCATTCCTGGGCAGGCTGCTCTTTCTTTCGCACTGGGCGGCTTTCCTCACGGGCGCACTCCTTGCGCATGGGGCTCCCCCACGCGGGGGACACCCTTGCGTGGCAGGGCGCTCCCTGCACGCATCAGCACTGCGCATGGGCCAGCTGCACACGGGTCAAGGAGGCCCGGGGTTTAAACTGTGGACCTCCCATGTGGTAGACCGACACCCTAACCACTGGGCCAAGTCCGTTTCCCTCCCTCAATCTTGAAGAGAGGGAAAAGCCCTAGGTAAGAGCCAGGCGACCTGGGTTCCACTCGTGCTGAGACACTGTGTGCCCTTAGGCAAGTCGCTGAACATCTCTGGGTCTTTTCCTTTGGGAAAAGTGAAGCTGTCGCGGGAAGCGGCTGTGGCTTAATCAGTTGGGCTCCCGTCTACTATACGGGAGGCCCTGGGTTCTCGTCTTCTCCTTGTGAAGGCCGGCTCGCTCTCCAGCGTGGCAGAGAGCAGGCTCAGCAAGGGGACGCAACAAAAAAGGGAGACATGCAAAAACAAAACAAAACACACACACACACACAGAAGAGCACAGCGAATAGACACAGAGAACAGACAACAAGCAAGCCGCAAGGGGGAGGGGGGAATAGATAAATAAAATAATAAAATACAGACACAGAAGAATACACAGCAAATGGACACAAAGAGCAGGCAGCCAGAAGCAGACTTGGCCCAGTGGTTAGGGTGACCGCCTACCACATGGGAGGTCCACAGTTCAAACCCCAGGCCTCCTTGACCCGTGTGGAGCTGGCCCACGTGCAGTGCTGATGCGCGCAAGGAGTGCCCTGCCACGCAGGGGTGTCCCCACGTAGGGGAGCCCCACGTGCAAGGAGTGCACCCCATAAGAAGAGGCCCCAGCGCGAAAGAAAGTGCAGCCTGCCCAGGAATGGCACTGCACACATGGAGAGCTGACACAACAAGATGACACAACAAAAAGAAACACAGATTCTCGGTGCCGCTGACAAGGATAGAAGCGGTCACAGAAGAACAAGCAGCGAATGGACACAGAGAGCAGACAACTGGGGAGGGGGCGAGAGGGAAGGGGAGAGAAATTAAAAACAACAACAACAACAACAAAAACAAAACAAAGAGCAAGGAGCACGCAAAAAGCCACAAGGGGTGGGGGGGGGGGGGAGTGAAGCCGTCAAGGGAGATGATTCCTAAGATCCCGCTGGCTCTGAAATTGTTTCTCATGGGTGTTTACAGTAAACACTTTCGGTGTAAGTATAAGATCTCAGATCCAAGCCTGAATCGTAGTGTGTAAAAGAGAAGGGGCTGGAAATAGGTTCTTTATTGAAATAGAGCAGGAAGAATCCACGACCTTTAATTTAATTTTACCAATAAAACCCTCCCTAATGGAATAGTTCTGTAATTAGAATTTTTTATAGGGAAAATTACCCCTGTCTGTTATCTCTGCTAGTGAAAACCAGGCTGGGCAGCACACTACAAACAAGATACAGAAGGAAGATAAAGGTAAATTTCAGATCATGCTTACGAGCTCATTTATGTTCATTGACATGCTAACTGGGTCATTTCCAAGCTCAGTGCTCCAGGAATCCTGGGAGCAGGATGGACAGGAACGGGAAGGTTTCTGGGTATCTATGGATAGAACTAGCAGTGCAGGCACTGGTGAAGGGCCCAGATTGGCCAAATAGATAACTAAGAATTAGAATGTGTAAATCGAGACCAGCACTGCCCAATAGAACTTCCAGGAGTAATGGAAATGCTCTGTATCTCCACTGACTAATATAATAGCGTTAGGCACATGGAGGTAGCGATCGAGCACGTGAAATATGGCTAGTGGGACTGAGGCTCTTAGTTTTTCATTTTATTTACCTTTAAAAATTTACATTTTAGGGAAGCAAATGTGGCTCAACTGCTACATGGGAGGTCCAGGGTTCAATCCCAGGGCCTTCTGACCCATGTGATGAGCCGGCCCTCGTACAGTGCTGATGCGCACAAGGAGTGCCGTCCACACAGGGGTGTCCCCCGTGTAGGGGAGCCCCACATGCAAGGAGTGCGCCCGCAAGGAGAGCCGCCCAGCGTGAAAAATTACAGCCTGCCCAGGAGTGGTGCCGCTCACACACGGAGAGCTGATGCAGTGAGATGATGCAACAAGAAGCGACACAGATTCCTGGTGCCACTGACAAGAATACAAGCAGACACGGAAGAACACACAGCAAATTGACACAGAGAGCAGACAACTGAGGGGGTGGCGGGGAAGGGGAGAGAAATAAATAAAAAATAAATCTTAAAAAAATATATATTTACATTTAAACAGCTGGTAGCTTTCCTATTGGCTCTCTAGACCAAAATTTAGTATAGTCAAAACATTGCTTAGCAATGGCTGTTGCATTTCTAACACTTCCATCCCGGCCACTCATCTCTCATACTTGCTCATCTGGCAGAAGTCTGATTTGGCATAAATAGTAACTCAGGACATACAGCTCTCGTGGGAAGGCCCCGTGAGGCCTGGGGATGCTCTTGGTTGTGGTAAGTAAAATTTCCCTTTGTTCTTTCACATTCAGGGTAGGGGGATTTTAACTGTGACTCACTGTTCAATGAATGATTAAGAACAGAGCTTCCCCCATGTTGAAGTTAAAAGGTGCCTGGTACTCTCTTGGTGGCGGTGACGGCAGGAGTGGGTGATCGCTGGTCTCTTCTTAGCAATAGGAAAGAGAAAAGAGAGCTCAGTGGTTTCAAAACTTTTTGAAAGCAGGGAAACTCTGCTCTCAAATGAAATATTACGTTGAAGTTGCTCATAGAACAGATTAAAGTGACGCTGCTCGGGTCCTGGAGTTACACCTACGCCTGCCACCTGCTCCTCCATTTTCTTTCATTCCTTTCTTCCTTTTCTTCCTCCTTCCCTCCCTCCCTCCTTCCTTCTGTTTTATTCACATACCACATACTTCATCCAAAGTGCACAGTCAGTGGCCCTCAGTGTAATCACTGAGTTGTGCATTCATCACCACAATCAATTTTAGAACATTTTCACTACTCCAGAAAGGAAAATCCCATACTTCTTACATCCTCCTGTTACTGACTCTTAGCATTGGTGTGGTACCTTTGTTACAAATGATGAAAAAACGTGACAATATTCCCTCTACTTTCTAAATCGGTCTTTAAGGGACCTCTTGGGAATCACTGGAATTCTGGGCAGGTGGCATAGTTTATAAACCTCAAGGGCCTTTGGGTGTGTTACAGCAGGGCAATCACAAGTCACACATAGTTGTGTGACGTTTTTGAAGTCTTGAAGTGGCATTAAAAAGAAGAAAAAGAAGAAGTTTTAAAAAGCACTGCCAAATCTGAAAAGGGTAGTCTAGGGATGTGAATGTCTACTGACATAAAACTAGAGAATAAGCTAGGGACTGAATAAAGCAGTGAACCCAGACGTGGGTGAGCATTGTGGCTAATAGTACAAGTGCAAGAATGTCTTTCTGTGAACTAGAATGGATGTACGTTGCTATTGCAGGGAGGTGGGAATGTGGAAAAGCATGTGAAAAATACAATTACTGTAACCTATGGACTATAGTTAACAGCAATGCTGTAATATTCTTGCATCAATGCCAAATATGTACTGTGTTAATAATAGGGGGGTATGAAAAAAACATGCCAAATATATGCTATGGACCGTAGTTAGTGGTCATGGTCTGATGCTATTATCTCATAATCTGTAACAAATGTTCCACAGCCGTGTGGTGTATTGGTGAAGGGATGTTGTATGGGAATTCTAGACATGTGCATGATTGTTTTGTAAGTTCACAACTTTTGTAATAAAAATATATTTAAAAAATAAAAATAAAAAGCACTGCCAAAGGATGGTTGCTTACCCCAGCAGTCAGGAAGTTGGTCGTTTCACTGACAAAGTGTTCTCAATAGAGAGTCTGGGGGTCACTCTGGCACCATTTCCCAAAGAGTTCAGGGACTCAGGATTGGGCAAGGAGGATAAAAGCGAGACAGTGCCCAGGGAAGTGGGTATAAGGGGTGGAAGGACAGGTCAGGCCACGCACGAGGCTCCAGGCTGGGTGAGAGGAAGGGGACAGAAGGCTCGTCAGAGTGTGGAAGTCAGAGCTCAGAGACTCGAAAAGCCCTTGGAAGTAGAGGTGAGTCCAACGCCTTCATCCTGCAGATGACGGAGACCGCTTAGCGGTGAGGGTCAAATCAGAGGCTGTTTCCTGGTTACCCCTTTAATCACACGGATGCGTCCAAGCAAATATGTGCCTAACAACTAAGGTGTGAGCACTTGTTTATAATCTCATATTTATGGGACATATTTCCTTTATTTGACACGCACAGTGACCTCATCGCAATTTACAGATGAGGAAAGCAAAACGAAACAGTTGGAGATCAAATCACAAACCCCACAAAAGGCCAAACAGAAGATACCTTCTTGTCTCTGAAACCATGAGCCAATAGATCCCCATTGTCAAAGCCAACCATTCTATGGTACCTGTTTTAACAGCTGACAAACTAAAACACAGTGACCTGCCCAAGACCGCGCAGCAGGCAGGTGATAGAGCCGGGGCTCAATTCAAAACTTCTGCCTTCCAGTTCTTTCTCTTTTCTTCATGTGCTTAACACCCCACCCCCATGCACACACACATACACACCAGTGCCAGCTACAACAGGACACGATACACACACATGCACTGTCATTGCTCCCTGTGCAGTGGAGCTGAACGAGCTGTTGATGACTGTAACTCACTATCCACCAAGTAGACAGGCAGATTTACTTTTGACTCCTGGCCTGCCATTTACTAGCTGTGTCCTTGAGCAAGTTACTTCACCTCTCTGAGCCTACTCCCTCCTGTAAAACTGGGGATCATAATACCTAATTTATAAAGATTATTGTGAGGATTAAATTAAATCAGATCATGGGTGGAAAGCCAAGGACTTGTCTGGCACGCAGCAAGAATAACAGTAAATGGAGCTGATATAAATGTCATCAGTATAAGCCTGACTGTTTAACCTTTCTGAGTCTATCCCTCGTTCTCCAGCAGTGACGATTTCTAGATCCCTTAAATGTATTGGTTTAGAAAGACTCACTATGCTGCTGGCAAGACCTTAAATTGTAACTTTGGTTCTTGAAGGAACAAAGGTTAGTGAAAGAAGGATAAAATGCTTAGACATTCACAGAACCCTCACCACGGGCCACAGGACAAATTAAATCAGATTTGGGTTATTCACCAAGAGAAACGGAAGGGGAAGAGAAAGTACAGAGTGGAAAAATCAAAGTATGGTGTTGAGCTGCTGCTTGAGCTACTGCAGAAGTGAATGGAGAAATCTTTTCAGTGGACTTTTGTAAAAGGAGACCTTACAACCATGTACTGTGGAATATGCAAACTGTGAATTCTCCTGAGCACGGGCAGCCTTTCTCCTTCGCACTGTTTACCTTTGGACACCTTCGCAGAGAGGGTGGTTGGGGGAAATTAGAAGGAGCAAAATTCAGTATCCCCATTTTTTTCTTTGTGAAATGCTCTGTTGACAAGGTTTTGTGCCAACAACTCAGTTGCTTCTCTGCCTGCCATTCCCTTGCTCCATTGATCCTACAGCATTTAGAGTCTCTTTAACACTGTTTATGTCACTATTTCATATCCAGCTAACTAATCTGTAGCCCTTTGAGAACAGGGCTCGAAGTTTTTACCTTGGGACCTCCTACAGCAGTGAGCCCACACAGGCGAGCATGTGGTGGGTAATTCCAGGCTTCTGGGAGGGGCCCCTTGTGCACAGTGGGCTCCCCAAACCAAGTCAGAGGTCCAAGGAGATGCTTGTTAGAATAGCGTGGCTAACTCAGTGAGTGAAGTGCAGAACCGAAAGTCCGACTTCCTGAGCGTTTGTCATAATGTGACATCAATTGCTAAGTGATTTTAGGTGAGTCATTTCCGATCTGTTACCTTGGTCTTGGGCATCTGTAAAATGGGGAGAACAATTTAACAGAGGAACATGTATTCACTTTTTTTCCCCTGATTATAGAAGTAATAAAAGCCCGTAATAGAAAATGAGAATATGCGGAAGAATAAAGGAGAAAAAAAATATCACCCCTAAAACCATCCACAGATAAGCCTGGGTAACATTTTGTTTGTTGCTTTTCAGTCTTTTCCCTGTGTTTTCACAGGACCGTCTATATTATTAAGAATTTCCCGATGGCAACAGCAGAGCCTTTTTTTTTTTTTAGGTACTAGGGGCCGGGGCGTGAATGTGGGAAGCCGGCACTCAACCACTGCGCCACGTCAGCTCCCCCGAGTTGGTTTCTTCGTTTGTTTTGCTTGTTGTTTGTTTTTTTCTAGGAGGCACTGGGAACTAAACCTGGGACCTCCCGTGTGGGAAGCAGATCGTCCACCGCTTGAGCCACATCCACTCCCCAACAGCAGACCTTTGAACCAAGTACATAGCTCTTCTTAGCACGGGGCCCTGGGCAATTGCACAGGTTGTGCCCTCACAAAATTGGTGCAGTTTATTTCCTCTTCAAAATCAAATGATTTATTTTGTGCTTTCAAACCATTTATTGCGTGCTTTACTTACGTTAGCCCTAATGTAATACAACTTCCCTAAAACAAATGTAATTCTTCCCCTGCCCCCTCCATTTTGCAGATGAGGAAACGGGATCTGAGAGTTGAAGCAACTCGCAGAGTTTACATAGCTAGTAAATGGCAGAGGCCATCTTCACACCTTACGCATTGTGATCACAAGTTCACACTCTCCACTGCAGCTCACTGCCTCTCACATTTACTGTTATAAATTTGTGAAATTTTTAAAGATTATGCTGTATATAAATATTGCTGTCTTTTCCACTTTATATTGTCCCCCCATCCCTACCCCCAGGTCATTATATATAGGAGATAAATAATGGCTCCCTTGGTGAAAAACAGTGAAATCCCAGACAAGGCATTGAGAATAATTCACAAGATTATATTAAATACAAAGCACCGATGTCAGTGAGCCAGAGCAGGGCCCTGTGGCCGGTGGAGACTTGCCAAAGGTTAAGCTGCATCTTTTACCCTTATCCTCCCTTCCCCCTTCAATGGAGCACACACATGTCTTTCTTCCTGCTAGAAAGAGCATATCTTTTCAAATCTCAAACATCCAAGGAGATACTTGTCAAATTTTACTTTCTACAGTTCATAAAATGAAAGCAATAGGGTTGTTTTTTAGAACAAGCCTAAATAATATTATTATATTGAATATGATTTTTCAACCCCTCTCTTAGACACACACTCAGACCCACATACCCCTTTAGGGGCTCTTCCACCCACCACACTCCCCACCTTCCTTGAAATCACTGAGCTACTTTGAAAAAGAGCCAATTCTGAAGCTACTATTAAAAATCTTACTATATACTACTATATACTGCCCCAGACTTTGGGAAATTTTCTTAATCTCTCTGTGTCTCAGGATCCACGTCTGAAAAAAAGGAGGTCAGAAGAGCTCCCTGGCCAGCACAGTAAGGAGAGGACCTAACAGGCCTTTCCCCAAACTGCGAATTTCTGAGCCAAGAGCCAGGGGTAGGTCACTGCAAATCAGAAGTTCTTTGGAGGCCTTAATTCCTGAACGAAAACGGCAACCACTGGGAGCAGGGGTAGCTTGGGTGTAGAGCACCTGCTTCCCACGTCTGAGGTCCCAGGTTCAATCCCCGGGACCTGCACAAAAACCCGCAGCCCTGTTGACAGCGCCTGATCTAGGGCCCAGGGATGGGGGAGGAGAGGAGTCAGGCTTATCTCTATATCTGCTTCCTCCCACAGGTCACTTTTTTTTTTTTTCCTGGCTGGTGAACTGTGGTTAAAAGGAAGACAGAGTACAGCTACCTTTTAGGGGAAATAAAAATCACAAAATGCAACCAAGCCTCAGGGGTGTGCAAGGGAGGGAACAAGCAGGTAGCTGTGCGTCCCTGAAGTCAACTGAGGGGTGGGGAGCCTAAGCCCCTGAGTTAGGGACAGGAGCCTTAACACCAGTTTCTTCTTCTAAAGGCAGCTGGTGATGTCACCTGGCTCACAGAAGGAAAGGGACGCTGGGGCAGGAAAAATCCTGCCTCATCTGGTGTCTCTCCACTGAAGAAAATGCGTCTTTCTAGATGCCCTTGTGCTCCTTGCTTGGGAGCACTCAATCCAGGATGGTAGAAAGAAATTTGATAAGAAATAAGATGATTAGACTTTAGACATGTGCAATGCACGTACAAAGAGTCCCTGTCCCCCAAGCATTCTCACCATGAGGGTCAGTCACAAGGAAGGGGCAGGAATGGCTTAGGTCCCTGTCAGTGGCACTGGCCTTCACCATCATCGCATGGTCCCTTCCCACCCTCTCCCTCCCGGAGCTTTCCTTCTCGGCCTTTGCTAGGCCTCCTCTCTGTCCTTTGCTCATTCATCGTTGAACTCTCCAGGGTTTACCCAGGGCTTTCTCATACATCGTGGCCTTTGGGTCTCTTTGACCAGCCTTTGCATCACCCTGATTTCACAGACGAGGCTGAGAGGAGGCAGAGGGGTTAGTAGCCCCGCCTTGATTTACGCGTGAGTCTTTTACATTCAGTTTCCGGGTGCTCTTTCCTGCAGAGCTTGCTATTTCACTTCCCCAAGCATAAAAGCCTCCTGTTCCAGGACGCCCTTGAACTTTGCTCAGGCTTCTCCATCACCAGGGTTTTCTCTCTATACTTCCCAGCTACAGCATTTGGCCATCTCCTCCCCCATCCTCGGGAAGCTTGTAGTTTCCTAGCATTTTCCAGTTTACTTTGAAAAGCTTACAAATGGGAAAGACCCTTACATTTTTCCAACTTTGGTTTCTCCCCCCACTTGAGGTAGACGCCTACTTGAGAAACTGAGAATCCTCATAATCACAGTGGATTACATTTTGGTTTCGGTTCCCATTATGATTTTCGAAGTATTAATATAGGATGAGTATATTATGGCATATTTGGAGAAAGGAGAAAAGGAGAAAAAAAATGCTACAAGGAACTTCATGATCCCAATATACTCCCTCATGTAGTCTGTTTTAATAATGATGTTTTTTAGAAGAATTTGGCTCTCCACTTACTCCTATAAAGACCATACTATTTTTGTACTTGGAATGCCTTTTAAGCTAATGTTCCCTTTTCAAGACACTACTGCCAATTCATGAGCACAGGGCACCATTGACTGCTCAGCGTTGGTCTGTTTCATTGGAAACAGACAAATCCAGTTTCATTGGAAGGGCTGGGTCAGCTTAACTGAGATTGCCCGCTGGGTCAAAGAAGCCCTCCATGATGAGGGGGTTTGCACTGGCTGATCATTGGGTAACAATAATGGTGCTTAAGCAAACATAGCCTTGTCCTAATCTGGCCATTCAAAAGTTCCTTGCAAATTTGATGAGTGAAGAATACATCCTCTGTTCAGGGAAGGGGCTGGGTAGAGGTAGAAGGAAAATTTGACATGGACATGTGTAGAAAAACACCTATATATGTAGGAGAATGTTTTGTAGCTTGGCTTAAAAGTTTCCTAGGTTTAGATGTGTATCTGTCAAGCCATGAAATAGATACAGAAAATGCTAAAGTTGCAGTGACATTAGTGGTGGTGGCAGAGAGATGTGGAAGTGGAAGACACACCAGAATCAAGAGGGGACGGCCACGTATGTGACAGGTAAAGTGTTACAATCTCCAAATGCATAAAGAACTCCTATAAATCATTGGGGAAACATATAAACAACCCCACAGAGCAGGGGTTCTTAACAAGGGATCGGTGAGCTTGAATTGAAATTCAAAAGAACATTATTCTTGTGGGGACATGTTGGTGCAGGTGTGATGTATTTATTAAATAACACATGTATAGTGTGGACTTAGTAAGGGGTTCGTTGTTTTCACCTGACTGGCAAAGGGGTCCATGGAGCAAAAAAGGTTACGGGAGAGTAATGGGCAAAGAAATTGAATAGATAAAACACAGAGGGAAACGGACTTTGGCCCAGTGGTTAGGGCGTCCGTCTACCATATGGGAGGTCCGCGGTTCAAACCCCAGGCCTCCTTGACCCGTGTGGAGCTGGCCATGCGCAGTGCTGATGCACGCAAGGAGTGCCCTGCCACGCAGGGTGTCCCCCGCGTGGGGGAGCCCCACGCGTAAGGAGTGCGCCCGTGAGGAGAGCTGCCCAGCGTGAAAAGAAAGAGCAGCCTGCCCAGGAATGGCGACGCCCACACTTCCCGAGCCGCTGACGACAACAGAAGCGGACAAAGAAACAAGACGCAGCAAATAGACACCGAGAACAGACAACCAGGGGAGGGGGGAAATTAAATAAATAAATAAATCTTAAAAAAAAAAAACACAGAAAAAAAACCCACATAGCCAAATATTAAAAAAGGCTCCATTTCACTGGTAATCAGGGACATGTAACTTAAAAATAACAGTGAGATACTACTTCATACCGATCAGATTCGCCTAAAGTAAAATGTCTGACAATAGCAAGTGTTGACATAGATGTATGAAAGAAACAAGAACTCTCATACCTATTTGATGGAACTGTAAATTACTACATCCATTTTGGAGAACGATTTTGCAATGTCTAGTAAAGTAAAAAATGCCCATATTCTAAGACCTTGAAATCCATTTCTAGGTGGTACCCAGGAAGCCTGTCTCAACTGGGATTCCTCATCTGAATCACAGAACACAGAAAAGGATTCAAATAACTATTTCCTCGTTTGCTCTAGAATGTCACATAACTAGTATCGTCCTAGATACCCAGGAGAGAAGTTATCATTATGTACAGTGGTTACAAAGGATATTAGAGTTTGTTTTGTTAAATTTGGCTGAGAAAGATTGTTAGGGAATCTCTCACACATATTTACAATACCATACTAATAGCAATGATTTTTTAAAAATTATAAGAAGTTTGTAAGGAAATGGACAAATAAATTACAGTATAGTTTTAGTTTAAAACAGTTTAAATGAATGACCCAGATCTATATGACTCAACATAGATAAATCTTAAAACAAAATATTGATTAAAAAAAACCTGTAAGACATTATAAAAGTATGAGACCATTAATAAATATTTTATAAAGCACACAAAATAATACTATATGTTAGGTGTGAATGCTTATATTAGTAGTAAACATATAAAAATAGGTCTGCACCAGATTCATAACAGTAGCTGTCTCTGAGGGGAAATGGAAATAGGTCTGGGGAGAGAAGCATAGGGGAACGTAGACGTTATTGAGTCTGTTGATGAATATTCTGGCTTTCCTTTCAGGCACTTGGTAGAATTGTATTTTCTTCCCTTCTTTGAAGTTAGGCATGACCACATGACTTACCTTGCCAATAAAATGTGAGTGGAAGTGTTACGTCTGGGTGGAAGATTAAAGAACCATATACCTAATTTACCATGTTCTTTTTTCTTCTGCTGTAATGACCAACAGTGTTTTAGATGGTTGCTGCTTCATCAGCCTGGATCCTAGAGTAAGGACAACTTACAGCAGAGTGGACAGTGAACATGAGGTGTGATTCAGAAATAAGCCCCCCAACCCCCCCAAAATAAATAAATAAATAAAAGAAAAGAAGAAAAAGAAATAAGCTACTGCTATTGTGGGATTACATGTTACTGCAGTACAGCCTAACTGATACAGGAACTTTAACTTTATCTGTAATCCTTTATTCCTTATTGTCATTTTTAAGGTCTAAAGAACATATGATTAAATGTTAACATTTGTTCATTTTGAGTGGAGAATACATGAGTGTTATATTCCTTCATTAGTTTCTGGTATTTTAAAAACAATATTTTCACAATAGACATTTGTTGTGCTGGGGAGAGAGGTAATGTAGAAAGATATGTATTTTGAGAAAAAAAAAAAAGATGAATTTTATAGACTTCCCTACCTCCTCCTTGACCTAAAAGGCCATTACTTCATTTCATAGAAAACGAGATTGAAGCCTAGAAATACATAAGTCTCTTAAAAAAAAATGCGGGAAGCGGACTAGGCCCAGTGGTTAGGGCATCCGCCTACCACATGGGAGGTCCGCGGTTCAAACCCCGGGCCTCCTTGACCTGTGTGGAGCTGCCCCATGCGCAGTGCTGATGCACTCAAGGAGTGCCCTGCCCCGCAGAGGTGTCCCCCGTGTAGGGGAGCCCCACATGCAAGAAGTGCACCCTGTAAGGAGAGCCGCCCAGCGCGAAAGAAAGTGCAGCCTGCCTAGGAATGGCGCCGCACACACGGAGAGCTGACACAGCAAGACGACGCAACAACAACAACAACAAAAATGCATCAAAGGACAATTTTTATTGCCTTTTTTAAAAAAGATACATAGATCACACAAAATATTACATTAAAAAATGTAAGAGGTTCCCATATACCCCACTCCCCATCCCACCCCCCACTCCTCCCACATCAACAACTTCTTTCATCATTGTGGCACATTCACTACATTTGGGCAATACATTTTGGAGCACTGCTGCGCCGCGTGGATTATAGTTTACATTGTAGTTTACACTCTCCCCCAGTACGTTCAGTGGGTTATGGCAGGATATATAATGTCCTGCATCTGTCCCTGCAGTATTATTCAGGACAACTCCAAGTCCTTTTTTTTCTTTACTTTCAGTCACAGAACTTTATTTCTAAATCAATGCTAACTACTTAGAGATTAAAGTTCATAAAACAAAAGAACATAGCTATGGTTGTCTATGTGCTACTAATTCTAGTGGCTAAAGAGGAATTCTAACAAATGCCAATTAAATGATGTCCCTGAACTAGAAACAAGTTAGAGGCTTTTTGTTGTTGTCACTGATGTTTGGGTTTCTTGGAGGAACCTACCTATGACTTTCCCATTTCATGGCCCCCTGGTTTTAATTATCAGGCATTCCTTTTGCTAGAGGAAACTGACTAGTAATAAATATTTCGGTATGGTGTATTATCTAATCTCTCTCATATCATATCAGAAAGCCTCAGTAAATATAAGAATGAATTCCTTAACTTCTAAGGGACTTACAATGCGAACTTAAGGATTTTCATCTTTTGTTCACTGCATTAACTTCAAGGTTGCAATAGTACCTGTCAATGGTGACTCAATGGTTTACTGAACAATAAACACTTTAAACTTCACCTCCACTTATTACTCTCCCAACTCAGAAGCTTATGACCTTGATCAATCTCCAGTGGTTACTAGTTTGGTGACTAATTCACACAGGACTATTAGTAGAGCTAATTCAAAAGGCTTACAAGAAAAGCACTCAGGCATCCTAAAATTATTATCTGGACCAAGATAAGTAACCTATGTGAACTCTATCTCACAGCCTACACCTGGAAAAAGCAAATTCATTTTAAAGAAAGAGAAAGCAAGTGATCGGCATGCATAATATACTGCATGCTACTCCTTTTGAAGCTCTTCTGAGCTAGCTATTGGGAAAAAACCTTTATTTTCCAGCTTGTTTCACTTTTCCTTGATCATCTACTTTCTTAATGGCTGCTTGGATAGCCTCTTGGTTATCCAGGAACTGGTGAGGTCCAACAGCTTGCAGGTTTTCATCCAGTTCCAGGAGAATGGGGACACCAGTAGGAAGGGTTATGTTGATAATGTCTTCATCTGAGATACCCTTTTTTTTTAAAAGATTTATTTATTTTTATTTTTCTTCCCTTCCCCCCCCCCCACAGTTGTCTGCTCTCTCTGTCCATTTGCTGTGTGATCTTTTTTTTCCTAAAGATTTTTATTTATTTATTTTATTTCTCTCCCCTTCCCCCCACCCCACCCCAGTTGTCTGTTCTCTGTGTCTGCTGTGTGTTCTTTGTCCGCTTCTGTTGTTGTCAGCGGCATGGGAATCTGTGTTTCTTTTTGTTGCATCATCTTGCTGTGTCAGCTCTCCGTGTGTGCAGCACCATTCCTGGGCAGGCTACACTTTCTTTTGCACTGGGCGGCTCTCCTTACGGGGCAGGCTCCTTGCACGTGGGGCTCCCCTACATGGGGACACCCCTGCGTGGCAGGGCACTCCTTGCACACATCAGCACTGTGCATGAGCTCCACACGGGTCAAGGAGGCCCGGGGTTTGAACCGTGGACCTCCCATGTGGTAGACGGACGCCCTAACCACTGGGCCAAGTCTGCTTCCCCATCTGAGATACCTTGATGATGACTAGCTTTGGACATTTCTCTCAGCCTCAAAACTGTAAACAAGGGAAGCAGATTTGGCCCAACGGCTAGGGCATCCACCTACCACATGGGCGGTCCAAGGTTCAAACCCCGGGCCTCCTGACCCATGTGGAGCTGGCCCAGGCGCAGTGCTGCTGTGCGCAAGGAGTGCCATGCCGCACAGGGGTGTTCCCCGTGTAGGCGAGCCCCACGCGCAAGGAGTGTGCCCTGTAAGGAGAGTTGCCCAGTGCGAAAGAAGTGCAGCCTGCCCAGGAGTGGTGCCACACACACACACAGCTGACACAGCAAGATGACACAACAAAAAGAGACACAGATTCCCGGTGCTGCTGACAAGAATCCAAGCAGACACAGAAGAACGCACAGCAAATAGACATAGAGAGCAGACAACTGGTGGGGGGGGGGAGGGATGGGACGGGGAAGGAGAGAGAATTAAATTTAAAAAAAACACAACAAACTGTAAGCTAATAAATTCCCATTGTAAGCCAACCCACTTCATGGTATCTGCTTTCGGCAACCTAGCAAACTTCCAGATGTTTCAGAAGTGCCCTTCTGCTATTTTCATGAGCAGATACCAGAATGGTTTTGCCACTTAATACTTCAGGAGAAATCCTTTCATTCCAAAAGAGAAGGAGTCTCTCCAGAACATCCTTTAAGCTTTCAGATCGTGGCAGTTGATCCAAAGGCACATCACACACGTTATACCTCCGGTCATTGTAGATTTCATGGTGGTATGGCTGGGACTCATCAATAGGAGGTGGTGCCCCATTGTAGCATCTTCTCCAGAGCCTCACTTGTTCTTCACCATGATTCAAAGCCATTTTCTCCCCATTGAGACCAGTCAAGGCTCCACAGTGACGCTCATTTAGATGCCAAGAGGTTTCCATGGGACCCATTCCTGACTGAGCTCCTCCAGGATCAGCCAGGCTGTGTGGATGGCCCGATTAAGGATGGATGGGAACACAAGATCCAACTCAAAGTTTAGTGCTTTCAGTTGCTTCCCACAGTTCTGAGCTTCCTCTATTCCTTCACTGTTGAGTTTCTGATCTACCCAGCTACAGAAACGATGCTTATTCCAAGCACCCTCTCCATGTCTTAACATAATACATTTCTACTTGGCCCTACTGATGGCTGAACTTCCCTGGCGTTTTCAAGTGGGCCAACATTCAAGGATAGCAAAGAGGGCACCAGCAGCAACAGCAGCTTCCTGGAGCCGCAGGACAGCCAGCGCCTCCTGGGACTCACTGTGCAGCCGGCACATCACACCTCTTCTTCCCTCTCCCTGCCCTCAGCAACTCCCGCGGCCACTGTCTCCACATCAGTGATACAATTTCTTCCATTGCTAGAGTCACAATAATTCTAAAGAAGGATACCATTAAGTCTGCTCTAATCCATATTTTGTTCCTCCATCATAAGAGCGTGGGATGGTGATGTCCACTTCACCTCTGAATCGAGAGGGGCCTTAGATCCCACATGGCTGATGAATGGGATGCTCCTGCTTGCAGTTGTAGACTCTCTCGTTTCCCTACACTAAGTATCTTGCTCTTCGTCAAAGGGTAACTAATATTAGAGCCACTAGGTCTTGATACAATAATCTTGACTCTGGTCTAAGCTTGTTACAGGAAACCATCCTGTGTAGATAGATTCTCTGCATGCTATAAAGCTACTGTCCAGGACTTTGTCCATTATGCTATACAATAGCCCCTAAAATAAGGATCTTTGTGATAATTTTTTTTTTAAGGAATTTAGTTCCAGGAAAATCTTTTTCTCTTGTGGGTAACTGGTAGGCATCTCTCTTTCTTTATCACTTGTTTCCCTTTTTGCTATGGTTGCCAGGAAGCTCAGAGACAAATATACACTCAGTATATATGGTAGCTTTCTGGTTTGCTTCTTTTTACTTTAAACAATCCTAATACTAATTTTTTGTATGTGTACCCTTTGTTTTAAGATATCTCAAGTCTTTTTGGAAAACAAAAGTGAAGAGAGCATGAATCTTCTCTTTATCATACTGCCTCTTTTCAGAATCTCCCCATTGATGCTATTTACATCTCTGCTCAGCGAGGAAAACCCAACTGCAGGAGATACCTGAGCATCAATCCTCAACACGGCCACTATGCTAAATAAAAGCCTGCTATAACCCAGGTGACTCTTTAACCTGAGATGACTTCTGATGCCCCACATCAATATTAGAATTATGGAAAGGTTCTCTCTGTGTTTATATGCTTGGTCTACTTCATGTTTTTTTAAAGCAAGTGTTTCCATGACTATCTTTTCCTTTTTTTCTCATACATTATTTTATGTTAAATATCAAAATGAGAAACAGAGTGTCCAGATAATTCAAAGGGCTCAGTGATTTCCTAACCTGCAACTTAAAACAAAGGAATCAGGAAGCAGATTTGGCTCAATGGATAGAGCATCCGCCCACCAAATGGGAGGTCCAGGGTTCAAACCCAGGACCTCCTGGCCCATGTGATGAGCTGTTGCACACGCAGTGCTGATGCGCACAAGGAGTGCCATTCCATGCAGGGGTGTCCCCTGCATAGGGGAGCCCCACGCGCAAAGAGTGAGCCCTGTAAGGAGAGCCACCCAGTGCAAAAAATGTGCAGGCTGCCCAGGAGTGGCATCTCACACATGGAGAGCTGATGCAACAAAAAGAGACACAGATACCCGATGCCGCTGAGAAGAATATAAGTGGACACAGAAGAACACACAGCGAATAGACACAGAGAGCAGACAACTGGGGGGGAGGGGCAGGGAAAGGGAGAGAAATTTTAAAAATAATAAGTAAATAAAATAAAACAAAGGAATCACTTCAGAAATGAAAAACACCTTGTGCTGGAAACTGGGATACTGCAGTTCTACTTCTAGGAATGCTGTGTTGTTGCTGTGTGACTCAGTTTCCCTGGAATTGGCTTCATTTCTATATAATGCAACATTTCTCCCAACTCTACTGTTCTATCGATATTTTATTTTTGAAAATGAGATATGATTACTTTTCTGAATTGTCCTAAGTTCTTAAAATGAAAAATAAGAAAAAATACAAATAAGAAAAGAAACAGAGTCAAATAAGAGGTTTGAAATATTACATGTTAGCAATATATGATCAGACAGGCTGTGGATGAAATCGGTTCCCCAGGCATATAGCAACAGGGGCTACAGGGATGGAATCTTAGTCTCCAGGGTAGGACGAGGGTAATGTGGGAGTGGAATTATTTTAGATCTTGTTATGTTTCAGCATTCCAAGAGCAGCTTGATTTTATAATGGAAAAGAATGAGAAGAGTAGCATTTGTACCAATACGAACAACTAAGGCCCAGTTTCCCAAACAAGTGCTCTGAGGAACATCACTTTCTGAGTTGCTAAGTAGGTATACCTTAAAAAAAATGAGGCAGTGGCGGACTTGGCCCAGTGGTTAGGGCGTCCGTCTACCACATGGGAGGTCTGCGGTTCAAACCCCGGGCCTCCTTGACCCGTGTGGAGCTGGCCCATATGCAGTGCTGATGTGCACAAGGAGTGCCGTGCCACGCAGGGGTGTCCCCCGTGTAGGGGAGCCCCACGCGCAAGGAGTGCACCCCGTAAGGAGAGCCGCCCAGCGCGAAAGAAAGTGCAGCCTGCCCAGGAATGGCTCCGCACACATGGAGAGCTGATGCAGCAAGATGATGCAACAAAAAGAAACACAGATTCCCGTGCCGCTGACAACAACAGAAGCGGACAAAGAAGATGCAGCAAATAAGACACAGAGAACAGACAACCGGGACGGGGGAAGGGGAGAGAAATAAATAAATAAATAAATCTTTAAAAAACAAAACCGAAAACAGACAGTTCAGGAAGCACAAGGAGTTTCTGCCCTTCTCCTTAGGCCTTCCCTGGACAGGCCGAGACGTTAGACGCCCTGAGCCTCCAGCCAGCTGTCAGCGGCTTTGCCAGCCTCCCCGCAGCGTTCCAGCTGCAGGTTTGGTCCCCTTGACCTCCACTCCACTCGTGTGGACCAGAAGGAGGGAGCCATGGAGACCTACCACCACTGGCCCCGTAACTCACCAGCTCACACCCATTCCCCTGGACTCAGCCCACACGTGGGAATTGGGCCGCCACCTTCCCAAGACAAGGCCACACCTGAACGCAGGCCACGCCCCTTCCTTCATCAAATGTATCGGGCACCACCATCTCCGGGAGCCTGGCCCAGCTCCCCGTCCACTCTCCCTCCCAGGGCTGCTGCGCTCTCCAGGCACGTGACCATCCTTAACTGCCTCCTGCCACACTCCCCCAACCACTGAGCCACGCGGCCACGCGAGGCTCACAGCCCCCCACTCAAGGATGCACCGCAGCACCGTCAGCCCTCAAGGGCACCCGCTGCACCCTGATTCTCCAATTCTCCCAGACACAAATATGTTCCCAGTGCACAATTGTGCTTGCAGTCCTGGGAACCAAGTGAACTTGGACGTAATGGGACCGTCAGACCAGGGACACCCCCACCCCACCCCACCCTGGCTTATGTACCCACGTTGAAAGCCTCCTCTCCTCCGCGAGCACATTGACCTACGGGATCAGCATCCAAGTCCCAGCAGACCCAGTGGAAGGGCCTCAGGGGGCTGCGATAGGGTCAGACCCCAAACCCCAGCCTCCTAAGTGCCAGGGAAGAGGCTGGCTCTGGCCTCTCTGTGACTTAAAGGTCCCTAGTTTGAATAAAAGTTTGTTTTTGGTGGAAAAAAAAAAAAAGGGAGGGACTGAGTGGAGGAGGGTTTATTGTCAAACCTGAGAAAACAACATATGTGCAGTCTCTCTCTTGGAGAATCAAGGCATATCAGCACAGTAAAGATTGAGACGCCTGCGGAAAAGAAACCTGTTTAACTTTGTTTGATCTAGTGATCACCAATTTATTTCTGCATGGATCAGTGTTCTTGCTTACTCCTATGAACGTCTTCCACTTCAGCAGGAGAATGCTGTGCCGAGGCAGTGTCTTGGCCTGGGAATCAGGAGTTCCAGATCTTCTGTGTGGTTCTGCCACTGCGTTGCTGAGTAACCAGGTCAGGCCAGATCAGGCTTCTGTTTGGGTCTTGAGTGTCCCACCTGGAAAATGAAGATACCGCTTGTCCTACTTAACAGGTGTGAGTTAGATGATGTCTATGAGAACTTCGAATACCTTAGAAACTAGGTTCTGTGGGAACAGTGTCATTATATCAGCCATATAAGCATAGCAGTGTCATTAGTCACATCATTCGATACTAGAAATCTGGATCTAGCAGATGCTGCACACTCTGCTTTCTGTCCTGGTCCCTGAGGGGATTTAGATAAATTCCATACCCTCCAGTAAGCAAACCCATCTCTGTTTCAAATCTAGATTGAGAAGGGAAGAAAGGAAATAAAGAAGGGGCAGAGGGCATAGTAACAGCAATGGTATCAGTCAACACTTACTGAGGGCTTAATTTGTTCTTGCATCGCGTTAAACAGTCAAAAGGCACTTCATTTACTTTTTTGTGCTATTTTATGTGTATATTTTATATCATCCTAGTTTTATTTTTATTAGCCCTCATTGCCCATAGAAAACCCAAAAATATGGACTGCTTCATGAATTTGTATATCATCCTTGCTCAGGGACCATGCTAATCTGCTCTGTATCATTCCAATTTTAATATGTGTGCTGCAGACATGAACACGGCTTCATTTAAATTTACCCCATTTAGACCACACAAAAATCTGGAGGAAGATACTATTATTATGACGTAACTAAAATTTAGAGAGATTAAATGGCTTGTCTAAGGTCATACAGGTATTAAGTGGCGGAGCTAAGACCTCAGCCAGGTTTATCTGACTCAAGACCACCCTCCTCTAAATGTTTCCTAAGGTGATGGACATGAGGTGCTCTTAGGTAGTAAACAGATACACATATTATTTTAATAGTTCTGCATTTCAATGTACATTAGAAAAAATATATATGTATAGCAAACCCATGGTTTTATTCATAAATGTTATAGGTGAGGAGAAGCAAAGAATATTAATAGAAAGAACAAAGCAAGTCTATTTTTAAAATACTCAGAAAATAACAGTATAGGTGGTTCATGGAAATGTCAAAAATCATGAAAGTGGTGTGCTAGTGACTGAGGTTGGGGATTTGCTCGATACACCTCTCTACTTCCCTAAAGAGAGAATTAAAGGTAAAAAGCCAAAGGCTAGTGGGATTTGCTTTTCACAAGGCTTTGAGCTTGTTTCTGTCTCCAACCAAAGAAAACCCATCTCTAGATTCTTCAGAAGAAAGTGCACGAGAGGAAATGAAGTTCCTGAGTGCTAGAGGCTGGCAGCAGCGGCTGTTCTTACCTGGGTGGGGGTGGGGCAGATGGAAACTGAGCTCGTGAGATCCGACTCACAGAAGATCCGCAGACTGGCAAGCACCACCTCCTACGGAGAAGGAAACATGCCTTGGATCCTTGGCAACCCTCTCCCTGACCTCCCAGCTGTGCACAGTTGCCTGGTTCATTTTTCAGCTCTGTGCAGAAGGGGAGTGTTTTAGTCAAGACTCTATGGTTGCAAAAGAAAGCACTCAACTGGTTCGAACCAAGAGAAAAAAAAAAAAGGAAAAAGCAAAGGGGGTTAGGGTTGGCGGAGTCACTGGGTTTCTTACAGACCACAAAGAGAGGGAACTACAGTGGGAGTCAGAGGTCAGGATTGCTGTTTGCTTGGGTCTCTCCTCTCTGCTTCTCTGAGGTTCTGCTTTATCCTCTCTTTCTCAGCTTCATCAGGCTTTTTTTTTCTTTTAGAAGCTACCTGGGATTGAACCCAGGACCTCATACACATGGCTTTTTCATTTGTTTTTAAGCGGTACCAGAGATTGAACCCAGGACCTCATACATGGGAAGCAGGCGCTCAACCACTCTCAACTTCATCAGGCATGAGCAATTAGGCCCTACCTTTACATTATTTTGCAATGCAAGCCCCTTAAAGTCAAGTACCAGTGTTTTGTGTTTTGGGACCTCATTTCTAAACTATCATAAGAGTCAGACTGGCCCAGATTGGGTCAAGTGTTCATTGCTGTCCAGTGCATAACAGCCAGGGAGGGTCACAGTATAAACCATTAGGGGCCTTTCTTAAATTCAGCATCTTTGGGTTTATGGTTATGTTAGAGAAAAAGCTGCACCTGTAACAAAACAAAAGCTCACCCAATTGTGAAGGAGAAAAAAATTTTTATTAAGGATCTTGCAAAAAAAAGGGGCACTCGACCTGGATAAAATGGCCGGCGAGCCTGACAACAAGAAACCGTGATATTTATAACCTAAACCTAACACATAGGTCCCTCCCCTGTTCCCCACTGATTGGGTACTTCAGGGGTTACAGCCTATCCAAGAGATCTAACTAAGGTATGCGGTTCCCGCTCTGATCTCCCGCGGCCGGCTTAGCAATGCTTTCATTCCTGGCCCCGCCCCCTCTCCTCCCCATTGGCCCCCTCGCTTTGGCCCCGCCCCCAGCACGCACCATTGGCCCTCCCTTGTTCAGCGCCACTTTTCAAATTCTTAGTGCGCCAAAGCCGCTAGAACAGCAGAGCCGGCTCTGGCTGCCTCTTTGTGAAGATTAAACTTGACTCTTTTCCACAGTTAGTATTGGCTCCTGTGAGTTCTAACAGGCAAGAGACAGATTTGGTTCTAGATTTGGCTTCTCACGTAGCTTAGTGAGCTCACATCAATCACTTAGCCAGTCGGGATCCTTTTCTATAAAAATTGGGTATGTACCTCTCAACCAGAACATATGATCCTACAGTCTACCATCCTATGCTTGGATGGGAAAGGGTCTCGGAGTAAAGGGAGTGATCAGAGCCAGAGGAGGATCAGCAAGGTCTGAGAAGTTTGAACAGCTTCACGGTAGGCTTTGTTAAAAAGGAAAAGCAAAGATTTGGGTAGTTGGGAGGGCCTGAAATAATGGCTCGGGAGCAGCAATGAGAAGTATGATGCTGGAGAAAGAGTCCGGGACCAAAATGTGATCTGGAGAAAATCTCTCTTTTCTGGATCTCAGGCTTCTCATCCACAAAATACCACTGTTCCTTCCATCTCTTTTTTAGAGAAGGGAATTGCGTAGGGAAGAAAAATGGCAATCAGTTTTGTCCAAATGAAGCAGAATCTGAGATGAAGTACAAAAATAAAATGAGGTGGGCTGGAGTGAGAGCAGGCTGGGGTAGGCTGGTGAGGTATCTTGAAACCCATGTTCAGGAATTTCCCTGGTTTAGTACAGGGCAATTGGTTTTCACCATTAAAAATCCCTTCGGAAATTTTTGTCATTAAAATCCTAAGATTCCAACCCCTCTCTTTCTCTTTGCAAATGTTAGTTAATCTGTCGGACATTGCCAGTGCTGTTCATAGTCTCTCGCATAACACTAGGTCAGGGAAAAGAAGGAGTCAAGATTGAAAGAAACCATTTTACCCATTGGCAGCGAGAGCAGGACTACACGATGACTCCAGCAGAATTAACTGCAGGAAGACGGTGTCATCGCAGGCGGCCAAAGAAGATGAGCTACGGCCCTACGGAGGAACAAGAAAAGAGGAAATTCTTCCAATGTACAGAATTACAATCTTTGTCTGAACACAACTTGCTGGGCTCTGTTTTGATTTTAATGACTGCATGGCTCAAGCAACTTGAGACCTGAATTCCTCCTGGCCACACCAAGGGGAAGTTGGAGGGGGTGGCTGGCAGGAACCTGTACTCACCAGTTTTTCAAATAGTCTTTAAGGCTCCGAGCAAAACACCTGAGAGGCATTCTAAGTTCCTTGAACTCAAAGAAGAGCAGATGGAGAAGTTCCTAGGTGAAGGTAGAAGGAAATAGGAAGAATAAAATAAGTCCAGAGGGCTTTTTGTTTTTTCAGTTGCAGTGAAATTCACATTATGCACAACTAACACTTTAAATTATACAATTCACTGACATTAAGTGCATTCACAATGTTGTGCAACCACCATCTTTCTCCCAGAAGAATTGCTCTATATTCCTTTAGTAATCACTTCCCATTGCCCCCTAGCCCCGCCCATTGGCAACTACTAACTGCTTTCTCTCTCTAAGGATTGCCTGTTCTAGATAGTTTAGATAATGAGTAGCATAAAGTTTTCAAGGTTCATCCATGTTGCAGCATGTTTCACAACTTCATTCTTTTTAAGGATGAATAGCCTTCTGTTGTCTGGAAATACCATATTTTGTTTATCCATCCATTTATGAATGGATATTTGGGTTGTTTCCACTTTTTGGCTATTGTGAATAGTGCTTTATGAATATAGGTGAATAAGTAATTGAGTCCCTGCTTTGAGGAACCCCAAACTCCTTTTTTTAAATTGTAGTGGTGGTAGCATTTTTCATTCCTATCAGCAATTCATGGTGGCTCCTATTTCTCCACATCCTTGCCAACACTTGTTGTTTTCTGGGTTTTTGTTTTGTTTTCTTAGTAGCCATTCTAGTGGGTGTAAAGTATTTTCTCAGTGGTTTGTTGTTTTTTCTAACTTTATTTTTAAAGGAATTTTAGATTATAGAAAAGGTACATTAAAAATATAGGGGATTCCCATATACCCCCACCCTTCCCCCCTTACATTTTCCCCTATTAATAACATCTTTCATTGGTGTGGTACATTTGTTACAATTAATGAACCAATACTGAAGCATTACTACTAGCCAAAGTCTGTAGTTTACATTATGGTTTACACTTTGCACCGTACAATTTTATAGGTTTTGACAAAATGCGTAACAGCCTGTACCCATCATATGGAAATTACAATGTACCCCAAATGCCCCATGTTACACGTATTCTTCGCTCCCCCTCCCCTGAGAACCTCTGGTGACCACTTTCTTTATATCAGTGTTACAAGTTCTTCCATTACTAGAATAATAACAGGTCTACATTGGTCCATAGTTGCATTCTCCTGTATGTTTTTTCATTCCTCAATCTTGAGGATTTGGGGATGGTGATGTCCATTCTGCTTCTGATTGAGAGGGGCCTTAGATCCCATGGGACGGATGGAGGGAACTGTCTTTCCTGCAGTTGTAGGTACTCTCTGGTTTGGGGGATGGGCATTGTTTGTCATCATCCTTTTGTTAGTTGTCCTGGGTGAGTCCAATGAACTGGAGAGTAGTTGTTGGCTGCAGCTCTGCTGAGGATCAGGGCTCGACAGGCAGATAAACAGAGCAAAGATTTAAGTCTCTGGGACATATATTTAATGAGTATAGTAATAATTATAGGTTGAAACAAAAGGGGCAGAAGGACCTTGTGTAGGGAAATTATAAATGAGTCTAACTCTGTTACATGGGGGAACTAGGTTAACATACATTCCAAGGTGAGGCCCACCGATGGGTGCCGATTTCCTGAGGTGTCTATGCTGCCTATGGAGTCCAGGTGTCTCTAGAGCCCTCAGGAGCACCCCTCTTGAGGCACTGTTTACTGTGGCCGTCAGGAAGATCCACTTGGGACTTGTACAAGCATAATCTCTGGATTGACCTGCTGACTCACTTTAAAATCTCTTAGCCGTAAAAACTTTAGTATTTTCTATTTCCCCCTTTTGGTCAAGGTCTTTTTCCAGATGCATCGCTAATTGGCACTTGGTAATCATCCCTTGGCCTGTCCCCGGGAATCATGTCTCACTCTGGGAGGATGGCAGTGAGTTTATATGCTGAGTTTGGATTAGAGAGAGGCCACATTTGAGTAACGAGGAGGTTTTCAGGGGGTGACTCTTAGGCAATAGTTATTATTAGGTTGAGTTTCAATCTTACAAGAATAAGGTTCATAAGTTCAAGCATGAATATCAAGGGCCTGGCGTATTTGCCTGTCCCCTTTCACCAGGCCCTGCCTGTGCAGTCTAGAGATTCTTGCCACTCAATTAGAGAATGCAGCAGGACTCCCCAGGATGGGAATTTAATGTTATGTTGGTTATTGTGGGGGTCTCTGCCCCCTGAGATGACACCCGATGACCACGTGAACACCTTCATATACCTTAGAGGCATGCCCAGAGAGCTTTTTAACTGTATATCAAGGCAAAAGAACTTAGTGAATTATTCTGAGCTCCTCTCTGAAGGACTTTGGTGTGGACTTTCCTTAGAGCAGGGGTTCTTCACCTTTTTTGTTCCATAGAGCCATTTGCCAGTCAGGTGAAAACCACAGACCCTTCACTAAGTCCACACTATGCTGGGTATTATTTAATAAATATATCATACCCTCACCAACACATCCCCACAGAATAATGTTTTTTTGAATTCCATTTCAAGCTGATGGACCCCTTGTTAAGAACCCCTGCCTTAGAGAAAAAGGGAGAGAGAGAGATGAAATTATGTTTCTTCTGAGATAAAGTTCTATTCTAAGGAAGGAAATCTGTCTCTCTTGGAATTTTTTCCCTTACCCTTCACATCTTATTCAGGAAGGAATAAAGGAAAGGCAGCAGATAAAAGAACACTAATATTCACTGAGGGCCTTTTGTGTACCATGTATGCCCTTTCTCATACACTATTGTTTGTTTTTAGGAGATTCCGGGGATTGAACCCAGGACCTGGTACATGAGAAGTCAAGCAGTCAACCATTGACTTATATCTGCTCCATAATGAGAATTGGGTTTGTTTTCATTTGTTTGTTTTCAGGCAGTTTTGGGGATTGAAGCCAGGACCTTCCCAGTACATGGGAAGCAGGCGCTCAACCACTCGAGCTACATCCACTCCCCATATGCTATTTCTTTTCTTTTTTTTTTTTTTTTTTTAAAGATTTATTTATTTAATTTCCCCCCCCCTCCCCTGGTTGTCTGTTCTTGGTGTCTATTTGCTGCGTCTTGTTTCTTTGTCCGCTTCTGTTGTCGTCAGCGGCACGGGAAGTGTGGGCGGCGCCATTCCTGGGCAGGCTGCTCTTTCTTTTCACGCTGGGCGGCTTTTCCTCACCGGCGCACTCCTTGCGCGTGGGGCTCCCCCACGCGGGGGACACCCTTGCGTGGCACGGCACTCCTTGCGCGCATCAGCACTGCGCACGGCCAGCTCCACACGGGTCAAGGAGGCCCGGGGTTTGAACCGCGGACCTCCCATATGGTAGACGGACGCCCTAACCACTGGGCCAAAGTCCGTTTCCCGCTATTTCTTTTCATCTCCACAATTTTACAGATGAGGAAACCTAAGGCTCAGAGCATTTAGGTAACTTGAGGTGGGAAGCAGATGTGGCTCAACTGATAGAGTGTCAGCCTACCATATAGGAGGTCCAGGGTTCGGTACCCAGGGCCTCCTGGCCTGTGTGGTGAGCGGGTCCACGCGCAGTGCTGCCACGTGCAAGGAGTGCCATGCCATGCAGGAGTGCCCCCCGCATAGGGGTGCCCCTGGAGCTGCCCCATGCAAAAAACGCAGCCCACCCAGTAGTGGCGCTGCACACCTGGAGAGCTGTCGCAGCAAGATGATGCAACAAAAAGAGACTCAGATTCCCGGTACTGCCTGACAAGAATGCAAGCGGACACAGAAGGACACACAACAATGGACACAGAGAACAGACAATGGGGGGCGGGGAAGGGGAGAGAAATAAATAAAATAAATCTTTGGAGAAAAAAAGCCACTTAAGGTCTCTCCGTGAGGAAAAGCGGGAATAATATTTGACCCAGCTCTTCTAACTACCAGGCCCTGGCTGTTTTCCTCACCCAGGGCAGTGCATCATCAGGCTTCCTGCAGTCGGTTAGCCACCAGGGGGACCAGATGAGTTGGATGCCTTAGAGCAGGGGCTCTTCACCTTTTTTTTGTTCCACGGGCCCCTTTGCCAGTCAGGTGAAAACCATGGACCCCTTACTGAGTCCCCACTATACTGTGCATTGTGTAATACATAGATCACGCCTGCACCAACACAGCCCCACAAGAATAATGTTGTTCTGAATTTCAATTCAAGCTCATGGACCTTTTGTTAAGAACCCCTGCCTTAGAGCATAGTTGTCAAACTTGATGTAGCAACGGAAGCCCCGGGAGGGCTTTTTCAAAACACACATTATTGCACTCTGCTCCCAGAGTTCCTCCATCTGTGGATCAGGGGTGGGGGCCCGAGAGTACCCATTTCTACTAAGTTCCCAGGTGGTGCTGATGCAGCCATTCTGCCCTGGACCACACTTGGAGACCCACTGGCTTAGGCTAACACATCTCCACTGAGAGAAAAGCCACTCCCCTTACGTGTTCTAAATGCAGTATATAAACGCTAGCACTTCCCAAAGTGCCCCCAAATTAGAACATACCGTGTTCTGGGAGCTGATGGAACCATGTTTTCTTGATTCCCAGTTCCCTTGCAAGATTTCACCCACAAATCATTCTCTTTCGCTAACACCGCTTTGGCTTCTAAGTTGCAACGCGCTGGTCATTAATAAACCTGCTAAGGATCTCTAGGGTGTTTTTGTTCTGTTTTATTTTTTTGACACTTTTTCCTTTCCCTTTCGCTGTCTGCTATATAAATATATAGGAATCTGAGGGGATAGGTACAGGAAGGAACCACAAAAACCAAACCAAAAAAAAAAAAAAGAAACACTTGAACATTAACTCAAAGACAAAAGGCTTATCCAGTGCAAATTAGTGTGTATAAACGGCATGTAAAACCATATTCTTTCTCTGGTTATTTCATATGCCGGAATGTAGGAAAGCATCAGTGATCACTGTTACTGTCACATTTCAGGCTTTTCCTACTGTTTCCCTCCAGATAATATTTAGTGTTTAAAGAATGAATCTCTTAGTCTCTTCCCTTTCGGTCAACTCTGTCCACGGAGAACTGTCAGAAGCCTGGGTAGCAGTAATGCCAGGATTCTCACATTCAGTGCCCAGGCCGGAGCGGAGGAAGGCAGGGCCTCCCAGCTGCTGTTTATCTCACTCTCGTTGTAACCGGAGAACAATGGGTCCTGCTGCTGCTGGGATGAGAAAACTGCTTTCATTGTTAGTGTCGATGGCCAGAGATGGGACTCTGAACCTGGGGACCAGTTCCTGCCCCTCTCCTTTGGTTTCGGAGTTTTCTCAGGAGCATAGGCCCTCTTCAAAGACGTACTGTTATGCTGGGGTGGCAGGGGAGAAATCTAGCATCCAGGGCAACACAGACCATGCACACGTGAGGAATGCCAACGAACCGCCTAGAACTCAGGCAAGGCTTCCCTAACCAAGACAACGCCCTCCTCCCAGGCTTGGGCGGGCTTAGCTCTCTGGACTCCTCTGTCCTCAGCATCAGCACAGCGGGACTGAAAAGTTTAAGGAGGACGAGTCCAGCTCACCTGGAAGGGATAGTGCCAGGACCCTCCACGAGTCGGGGCATTCAAAGATCATTGTTAGTTTAGTATACAGAGGTCCTTTAATGCTTCTTCCTTTCTACGTTCTGTCTTGAGAGCTGTGTGATTTTTATATATGTTATCCCTGACTGCCGTGTATCACAGACTCTAGACTGGTTTCGTGCACCAGGACAGCTCTATTACACTCCTGCCCTTTTCAGGTGTGTTTCTTCAGGGTCACTGGTTGGCACAGTGTGAAAGGGGAGGTGAGGGATCGAGTGGGGGCTGCGCCTACTTCCTCAACGCCGATGTTTTCTCTTTTCCTTCTGCCACCCCGTATTGGAAAGACGGTGTTTCCGCACACCTTGTGCTTTAACCAGCTGTCTCACCTTTTGCTTGACCTGCTTCATGGTAACACTCCCATTCTATTTATATTTGCATTTGAAACATGCGATGACGATTCCTAGCAATTGGTCAGCAAGGGTTTGGGACTCGAAAGGTGGGTAGGAGGAAGGTGAAATATAGTGGGATGACTGGAAAGAGAAAGGGACAGTGGCAGTCAAAATTAAATAAGTAAGATCCTCTAAATATTCAGAATATTCAGACAACCTCCCCCAGCCACATTCTCAGATTGTTCGGTTTGTTGCCCTTTGATCTGAATGTGCAATTGGACGCTTTTCCCAGTCATTTTTAGTATTTTCTCTGCATCACCTTTCTCATCCTCTGGTGCTTCTTTACTCATTTTCTTTACTCATTGTTCTCTTTACACATAGTTTTCCAAACCCTTCCATTTCCTTCCAGTTTTCACGGCTTCTACTGTTTCTGAAAGTCCCTATTTTCATTCAAAGACAAAGGACAAAACTCCTTATATCTATAATAATAGCTGCACACGTACTACTTACTAAGTGCCAGACACTGCCCTAAACACTCTGTATATGTTAACTCATTTAATTCTCATAATACTCCTAAGAGGGAAACGGACTTTGGCCCAGTGGTTAGGGCGTCCGTCTACCACATGGGAGGTCCGCGGTTCAAACCCCGGGCCTCCTTGACCTGTGTGGAGCTGGCCATGCGCAGTGCTGATGCGCGCAAGGAGTGCCGTGCCACGCAAGGGTGTCCCCTGCGTGGGGGAGCCCCACGCGCAAGGAGTGCGCCCTTGAGGAAAGCCGCCCAGCGTGAAAAGAAAGAGCAGCCTGCCCAGGAATGGCGCCGCCCACACTTCCCGTGCCGCTGACGACAACAGAAGCGGACAAAGAAACAAGACGCAGCAAATAGACACCAAGAACAGACAACCAGGGGAGGGGGGGGGGAATAAAATAAATAAATAAATCTTTAAAAAAAAAAAATACTCCTAAGAGAGAGATGCTATTATCACCCCCATTTCATAGGAGGAAACGGAAGCCCAGAGAGGTCAAGGAAGCTGACGGAGGTCACCCAGCTGGGAAGTAGCAGAACTGAGGGTTCAAGCCCAGGCAGTCTGGCTCTACAGTCAGTGCTCTTCGCCACCACCATAGAACCCTCTTCCTGTGAATGAAATACCGCGTACTGGCACTGTGACACTCTCTGCTCCACATGGCCCATGTTCTTCAATGCTTCTGAATCTTCCCTTAGCAGGCTGTCACGACAACTACTGCTGTGGCTGTGACAATAATGCCACCGAGCTCTCTCTTCTAGGATAGAGTAAGCTGGCCCTAACTGCTGGGAAAGTAGCTGGTAGCTGCAGGCTTTAGGTATGGCCTCAGCTGCAGAGAACTACCTAGCCCAAGGTCACGTCCTTCCCAAGGCAGCCCATACATATCCAATGATATCTTTTTCTTTTTAAAGATTTATTTATTTATTTTTAATATTTCTTTCTCTCCCCTTCCCCCCTTCCCCCCCCCCCCCCCCCCAGTTGTCTGCTCTCTGTGTCCATTCGCTGTGTGTTCTGTGACCGCTTCTATCCTTAGCAGCAGCACTGGGAATCTGTGTTTCTTTTTGTTGCGTCATCTTGCTGTGTCAGCTCTCCGTGTGTGTGGCGCCATTCCTGGGCAGGCTGCACTATCTTTTGCACTGGGCGGCTCTCCTTACGGGGTATACTCCTTGTGCATGGGGCCCCCCTACACGGGGGGCACCCTGCGTGGCACGGCACTCCTTGCGCACATCAGCACTGCGCATGGGCCAGCTCCACATGGGTCAAGGAGGCCCGGGGTTTGAACCATGGACCTCCCATGTGGTAGGTGGATGCTCTATCCATTGAGCCAAGTCCGCTTCCCTCCAATGATATCTTGATGAGAGACATTAGCTCTGTAGCTTTCCATGAGCTTAATTGAGGTCAGCGCAGGCCTGTGTTGTAGCTCAACTCCTCCTTCTACTGAATCCTCCTTCCTCAGTCATTGGTCCCTAAGGCACTCCCTAATAAGCACTCTATATGGTAAATTCCATCTCAAAACCCTCGAGAACATAACTGGACACTGCAACTGTAGGCCTAGGGTGCTCAAAAAAGGATACACTGAAAATGAAAGGGAAGACAGAGGTGTATAGAAAAGTCAATTTACAAAATCAATTAAAAAAAAACATGATATCATCAAAAAAAAAAAAAAAAAGAAAAGTCAAGTACAAATCAAGTACTGATGATATATTTTAAAGATGCCAGATTTATCATATTGTATCCAGCTCTTTCCATTGATCATTTCTGGATGATATATTTTTTTTTCCTTTTAAAACTGTTATGCAGCAAGATGTCAAAATTAAATTTTGGCAAGGGAGCATTGATGAGAACATTTCACCAATTCTATCTATGTATTCTCTGAAACTGGTAGTAGATCTGAGATTCTGCCCCGTGTAAGCCTTGGAAGGAGAGAGGTAAAAGCTTTCTCCAAAATGTGAGACAAGAGAAAGATGAAGCCTTGAAGGACAACGGAGAAGAAGAAGGAGGAAGTTCTCAGGAAAACAGTGCCAAGTTCAGGAGCACCTGCCACTGCATTGCTATGCGGTGGCTGTGGAATCAGGCACTTTTTATGTCGGTATAAAGATAACCTGAAAGAAGGATGAAGAAGAGAGGAGAGGGAGGGCATGGGTTCATGGCTGCGAAGCAACTGGAGCTGGTTGTATGCCATGACCAACGGAAACTGGAAGGAAAACCCGTTTGTTTTGAATCTCCGAGGGCATTCACAATAGTAGCTGCTAAACAGGAAGAACCCGAAAAACTGTTCTTAAAACCCCATTCTGCAACTCAGGAGAAAAAATGCTTAGAAGGGCTCAGGGACTGAAGTTTTAAAAGCAAAGATGACAGAGTAGGAATAATAGCCTGGTGTCAGAAGGAGGATTCTAGCAGCCGGTGACAGAGGCTGAAGAGACTCGGTGAGAGGGGATCAAAGCTTTCTCCAATCCTTGGGTGCCAGTGGGTGATCTGACCTTGACCTTGGCTCATGACAATGAAAGAGGAGCCCAACAAGTAAGTCAAGAGGAAAGCTAACCCTGCCTGCAGAGATTCAGTTTCACAGTAACCCCAGACAACCGCCCAACCTGAAACTACTTTCCTCAAAGCATTGTCATTATGCTTTGAAGCTATAGATGCTCTATTTGATGCACAGGTGAGAACTACCTGTCCTGTTCATAAATCAACCTGATTCCCTTTTCCAAAGGCACCTAAAAATTGCCTCAATTTGAAATGGCCAGATTGCTCTTGATGTCACTAAAGGGGTTGCTTTGAAGAACTTTCAGTATTATTTTCGATTAAGTTTACCCTTTTTTGAGGTTCCCCACTACAGTAAGTAAAGTGATAATAACTTAAATTGTAAGTGATATATATAAAAACACTTTATGTTTTTAAACATATAGTAATGAAATCAGCTAACAATTATGTACACCTATATCAATATTATAAATCTGTTCCATCTCTTTCATGATGCCTTACCTCCCCAACCCAGAACAACCCCTTCTTATATTGTTCCCTTTAGCATTCATCGTCTATAATATTTCTGAAATTATTAACTGGCCTACTTTTTTTTTTTTTTTTTCAGGTACCAGGGCCAGGAATTGAACCCAGGACTTCATATGTGGGAAGCTGGTACTCAGCCACGGGGCCACGTTGGCTCCCCTGACTTGGTTTTTTGTTTGTTGCTGTTGGTGGTTGTTTGCTTTTGTTTTAGGAGTGACTGGGCATTGAACCTTGGGCCTCCCACGTGAGAAGCAGGCACTCAGCCGCTTGAGTTACATCTGTTCCCCTGGCCTACTTTTCATCCCAGTTGCTGCTGAAACAACCAACTTTTCCCAGGCATCATTCTTGTGTTCTGTCCCAAAACTCAGAGACTGAGGTGGGGAATATCTGCAAAGTCTACTTGGCATTCGTGGACATGCAACCTGGGAGCGCATAGGCGTCGATGCCTCGTGGGACCGCCTCTGACCAGTGGGGACAGGAGCCAGTCCTTCCTTGGTGGGTAATTCAGAGAGGGACAGTCTATACTGCTTTTTGGACATTTCCAAAGAGACGGAGCCCCAGTTTCCTCCAATGACCAGTCTGAGACACATCTTCACACTGGTTGCCTTTTTTTCCTTTTGCATGGGATTAGTAGTCACCACCCCTCTCCCCACAAACAAACAAACAGACTTACTCAAGCCTTGTCTCAGGCCTGGCCTTCCAGAAAAAGCAGAGGCTAATACAACAATGGTAGGCTTTTGAGATCTCCTATATTTAAAAAAAATCGAAAATAACAAATGATTTCTTGCAACCCATGATAAAAGACCAAGAGGAATGTAAATGTGGGAAGTTAATAAGGATTTGGCTATGTGATTAAGATAGAAATGCTTGGTTTCTGTATTAAGCTAAGCAAAAGCACCAGGATGACAATAGCCATTCTTAGGGAATCAGCTGTTTCGAAGTCACTGTCAATTGACTGAGAGCTATAATTTCTCCTCCTTGTCATTATAGTGCCTTCTTCACCATGCCTTGCTCCAGCAGGAAGGGCTGGTGTGAGAGCATCTCATTTAGAACTCTGTCTTCCTCCTTCCCTTTAGTTCTTTTATTATTATCATTTGACTTTATTTGTGTGTGTAATTAGATATTTTTAGTATATGCACAAAGTCGTGCAACCATTACCACTATCTAATTCTAGAACATTTTTTATCAACCCAAAACAGAAACCCCATACCCTCTAGCAGTGCCTCCATATCCCCCCATCCCAGCCCCTGGCAACCACTAATCTAATTTCTGTCTCTCTGTTGGCCTATTCTGGACATCTTATGTAAGTGGAATCATCTAATATGTAGCCTTTCGTGTCTGGTTTCTTTCAATAGTATAATGTTTCTGATGTTTGTTCATGTTGTAGCATATATCAGTAGTCCATTCCTTTTTATGGCCAACTAACATTCCAGAGTATAGGTATACCACATTTAATCTGTCTGTTCATCAGTGGAGGGATATTTGGGTTGTTTCCACGTTAAGCAAGTGTGAGAAATGCTGCTATGAATATTCATGTACCAGTCTTTGCATGGGCATATGTTTTCATTTCCCTTGGGTAAATACCTAACAGTGGAATTGCTGGGTCATATGGCAATTCTATGTTTTACTTTTTGGGGAACTGTCAAATTTCCAAACAGCTTTCCAAAGTGCTTGTGTTGTTTTTTGAACTTTCTCTATACACTCTTTAGGTGTTATCTCCCAATTAACTTCCCTGCATTCCCCACAGGGTCTATTAATATCCTAAAGTCTTATACATAGTCAGACCTCAATAAATATTTGACGCGTGCCATGTAACTAAGATAATATGCTCCTTATCCTGGGAGTTGGTACAAATACAGGCTTCCTGTCAGGTGGTTGGTGGACATATAATTGGCTTTCTTTGCCTTCCTTCTTTTCTGCATGGGAAATATTCAGGCAACAGGTAGCGGGTACACGTTTGAGGGAATTGACTGATTGTGGTGATGGTGGTTGGTGGGCGGTAGTGTAAAGGAGAGTGGGATTCGAAAGAATGACTTAACCAATCCTTCTGGCCAAGTGCTCATACATAATCCCAGAGAATGTTGATGAGTTCCTATTCAAAGTGATGGATCCAATTTATATCAGACTCACAGACTGGCAGAGATTGGAGCGTCCTTCCTGTTCTAGTTAAATCATCTCAATCCTCTATTCAAGCATATAGAGCCTTCCCTCATAGGTTAGTCAGGCTCTCTCAGTTGCAAATGAAAGAAGCCCACTTTAATTTATCCAAATAAAAAGGCAGGGGAGGATTTCTTGGCTATAAATGTTAGGGCTCCTAAGTGTCAGACAAGCCTGGGTCCCCTGTCAGCTTGCTTGCTCATGTTCACTGTCTGAGTTTTTATTGACTCTGCTTTATTCAACCTTGACTTTATTCTCAAAACAGTTTTCTCCACCTGGCAATAAGATTTCCCTTGGCAGCTCCCTTTGCTTCTCACTATCTATTTCACACAAATACTAGAAAGCAAGGCAAGTGTCAGGAGCTTGGCTCAATGCTATTTGCCATTCTACCGGGGACAACAGTAGCCTCACGCGAGGGTGAAGCTCATTCTTATTCGGGTGGAAACTCCGGAGATATCTGGAGAGCTTAGACAACCATCGCTCACAGCACAGCCTCACCATCACTTCCTCTGGAAATCCCAGGCTCATCAGCATGCCCTTCTAGTCAGGCAGCACGTGCCCAGTCCTGTCCGTTCTTGAGAGGGAACATGGGATAACACCTGTAGAATGATGGGAAAATAAAAGTGTCTTGGGACCATTCTCTAAAATTTCCTGACTTTTCCTCCTCTGCTTGCACTTTTGCTTTTGGTCCCAGGAAGCCCGCTGAAAAGGGCCTGGTGCTGCTGGGCAGCCATTCCTGGGAGAAGACTCTGAGTGGCAGGTGTGGTTCAACACAGTGGGCAGCAGGGCATCAGCCAGCACATACAACCTGAGCCCTTTCTCCTGCTGAGTTCAGCATGCCTGCATCTTTTCCAATACTAAGAAATGAATCCCCACTGTGATAAGAGAAGCTACAGTGCCCTCACCAGCTCCGATTTGAACATTCTTTATCCCTCTTTTCTTTAATCCCTCTGTGGCTACTTCTCTGTCTTCCCCAAAACCTTTTTTTTACCTTAGGTACTGGATCCTGGGGATGGAACTGGGGACCTTGTATGTGGGAAGCCAGCACTCAACTGAGCCACGCTGGCCTCCCTAATTTGGTCTTTTTATTTGTTTTGCTTGTTTTTTTGTTTTCCCAGGAGACACCAGGAATTGAACATGGGACCTCCCATGTGGGAGGCAGGAGCGCAACTGCTTGAGCCATCCACTCCCACTTTTTTTTTTTTAAGGTTTATTTTGTCTATTTATTTCTCCCCACCCCGCATTGTTTGTACTTGCTGCATCTGTCTTCTTTTTTTTTTCTCTTTGTAAGGAGGCATCAGGAACCAAACCTGGGACCTCCAAAGTGGGAGGGAGACGATTAATCACTTGAGTCACCCTCCATTCCTTGCTTTGTTGTGTCTCTCATGTTTTTTCTTCTTGTGTCTCTTGTTGCGTTATCTTGTTGCATCAGTTTGTTGTGCCTGCCCATCAAACCAGCTCACTGTCTTCTTTAGGAGGAACTGGGAATCGAAGCAGGGACCTCCCGTGTGGTAGGCGGGAGCTCAATTGCTTTGAGCCACATCTGCTTCCCATCTGATGTATTTTTGCTGTGAGATTTTTGTTTGTTTGCTTTACTTTACTATCATTGTTCCAGTCTGAGAGACAACGGGGTTTCTCTCCTCCTATCAAAAGTCCCTCCCCACAGGGGCAGATCCAGGATTTGTGGGGTCCAAAGTCCATATAATCCAGGGGCCCTCTTTAAGAAAAAGAATTAGAAATTACTTAAAAAAATTAGGTTTGACAGGGGCCCATGCCAGTGAAGAGCCTTGAAGCTTTAGCTTTGTTAGCTTCAAAATAAATTTTCCTCTTCCAGGACCTGCGTCCCAGATCTTCTCTCTCTACTTCTCGAGAAGTTTGCATCCCTTTCCTCTACCATTAATCTCACTCCTTCTGTTATCACTCCCATTCACAAAGGGCTCCAATAACTTGCATCTTTGAGAACTCTGTCCACTTTGGCACCGCATCCCTCTTGAGGTAACTTTCTTTCCTCTGATCTCTTCAGAGCCAAAGTTCTTGAAAGAGTTAAGTCTTCACAAGCCACTTCTTCACCTTCCATTCACTTTTCAGGCCCCTCCTACTTGCTTATGTCCCACCCTTCCACTGAAAAATGGTTTCCACCATTTTTATCAACAGTACATGGCTCACTTGTTGCTTTAGCCCATGAACACTCCCCTGTATTCATCTTCTTGATCGCTCAGCAGCATTTGTCATGGCTGGCAACTTTTTCTTCAAACTCCTTTCTTGGCTTCTATGACACCACAATGCCCATGTTTTTGTCTTGAATCTTTTTTTAAAAAAAGATTTTATGTTATTTATTTATTCTCCGCCCCCTCCCCATCGTTTGTGCTTGCTGTCTGCTCTCTGTGTCCATTTGCTGTGTGCTCTCTATCTGCTTGTCTTCTCTTTAGGAGGCACTAGGAACCGAACCTGGGACCTTCCATGTGGGAGAGATGCACTCAATCACTTGAGCCACCTCCGCTCCCTGCTTTATTGTCTCTTTCGTTGTGTTTCCTCTGTGTGTCTCCTTGTTGCATCATCTTGTTGTGTCAACTCTCTGTGCCAACCCATTGCACTAGCTTGCTGTCTTGCTTGTCTTCTCCAGGAGGCACCAGGAACCGAACCTGGGTAGGCAGGAGCCCAATGGCTTGAGTCACATCTGCTTCCCCTTCTTGGATCTTTGTACCTTTTGCTCCCCTTTGCGGGTCCCTTCTCTTCTACCCAAACTCTGAATACTGGAGCATCCTAGGACTCATTCCTAGATCTCCCTTCTCTAACTACACACTCTCTCTAACCCCATGATTAAAATGTGCCACTTATGTGCTGAGAGCTCAAAAATGTCTCTCTCATCTAACCTAAACCTTTCCCCTGAGCTCCAGTCTCCCACCTCTACCTGCCAGCTTGTCATCTCCATTGGGATGTCTAACAGGCATCTCAAACTTTGTACATCCAAAACTGGGCTTGGGAGTCCCTCCACCACCCCAAAACCAATCCTTCCCAAGTCTTCTCATCTCAGTAAATGGTAGCCTTATATAACCTACTGCTCAAGGCAGAAATGTGGGTACCATTCTAGACTAATCAGTAGATCCTATAGAACACCCCCCCCCCCGCCCACATGCAGAAGAGGAGCTCGCAAATGTATTCATTTTTCTCCATTTCCATGGTACCACCTAAGTCCATCATTTCTAAACTTCCAATAGCCTCCTCGCTGGTCATCTCCCTTCTTCTGTTGCCTCACCTCCAATGCATTTTTCATAAAGCAGCCCAGGGCATTGTCCCATAGAGATACAATACAGGAGGCGGATGGGGCTCAACGGATTGGGCTCCCGTCTACCATATGGGAGGCCCTGGGTTCGTGTCCCAGGGCCTCCTTGTGAAGGCAAGCTGGCCCACGCCCACAGAGAGCTGATGGCCATGCCCGCAGAGAGTTGGTGCAGCAAGATGATGCAACAAAAGGGAGACAAGCAGACACAGAAGAACACGAAGTGAATAGACACAGCAGACAGCAAGCAAGCGGCAAGGAGGGGGGGAATAAATAAATAAAATAACTTTAAAAAAAAAAGAAATATAATACAAACCATGTGCATCATTTTACATTTTCTAGTAGCCATGTTAAAAAAAAATCCAGGTGAACTTAATTTTAACAATATATTTTATCTAACCCAATATATCCAAAATATTATTATTTCAACATGTAATCAATATAAAAATTACTAATGAGATACTTCACATTTTCTGACAAAATCCTTGAAACATGATATATATTTTACACTTCATACATCTCAATTCAGACTTGCCACATTTCAAGTCCCCAGTAACAACATGTGGCTAGGGGCTATGGTGTTCCATAGTAGCCAGGGAGATCTTTCAAAAAATTAAGTTGAATTAGGTCACTCACCTCCTTAAAACTCCTTGTTAGCTTCCCCTTGCCTTTGGAACAAAACCTAAACTCCTCACCAAGACTTGCAAGGGGCCCCATGATCCAGCCTGCACTTTTTTTTTTAAACAAATCAATTTTATTAATACCTATTAATAAAGCATACAATTCACCCAAAGCGTACAATCAATGATACTTAGTAGGATCACATAGTTGTGCATTCATCACTCCAATCATTTTCAGAGCATTTTCATTTTTCCAATAAAAATAATAATAACAAGCAGACAAAAACATAAACAAGAAATTTTTCTCAATTTCTCTGTTTCCGCTGCTGTACGTAGATGCTGCTATTTCTGGCTATTCTCGCGCAATTATTTATTTATTTATTCAGCAGGGTTTTGTTTTTTGTTGAGATATATTCATGTACCACACGATCCAAAGTGTATAATCAGTGGCTTTTAGTATAATCACCGTGTTGTACATTCATCACTGAAAAAAATTTTTAGAACCATTTCGTTACTCCAAGAAGAAAAATTCCACATAGCCTTAACTTTCCAACATCTTCTTGAGCCATTTTTTTTTCTTGTTCACAGGGCTCCAGTCGCCCTGGCCTCCTTTCATTTCTGAGAACACACCAAGTCTGTTTCCATTTATGTCAGGCTGGCTTCCTCTTATCCTCACATTTCAGCTTAAATATTATCTCTTCATATAGGACTTCCCTGTCCATAGCTAAGAAGGCCCGTCTAGGCTCTCATTTATCACAGTGCACGATTTATCTTCATAGCACCTTTCTTGGTTTGTAATTATGTATTTATGTATCAGTGTATTGTCTGTTCACTCATTAGACTGTAAGCTTCATGAAGGCAGAAATTATCTCTAGCTCTGCAGGCTGAGCCTGGAACTCATTTACACGCGGTAAGTGCTGAGTGAATGAATGTCTGGGGTCTCTCTCTCTCTTTCTCTCTAAGGAAATGGAACTAGGAAACAATTTGATTTCTGTAGTGTTGTGTATCATATTACCACCCAAAATGTGCACATCCATTATGGCTAGAAGAGATTGTGTCCCTTTAGCAGAGGAAAGGTTTGAATGTAAGGGAAAACTAGATTTCATTTGCTCTTATTTTTCCTTTTTGAAGAAATCTTCATTGTTCACTCTGCAAAGAAGGCAATCTTTTTGAAAGATGTTCTATTAAGGGGAACAGTGCCTCTGGGAATCCCCAAATTGAAATACATTGGCTCCACAAAAGTCAAACTCTATGTCTGTAAGACAGAACCAGAGACAGTGGAAACCACTGTGGCTTTGGGGAAATGAACTTGGAAGATGAATGAATGCTCTTGAGCGATTACTAAAAGGTTCGTTCATTCAACCAGTGTTTACCTTTACGAGAGCCATCACTCTACAGCGCTGGGGATACAGCAGTAAACAAAACACAAAGCCCCTGCCCTCCTGGGGCTTACCTTCCAGTGTGGGGAATAGAGATAAAATATGCAGTATGTTAAATAAGCTCTAGGAAGAAAAATAGAGCTGGGAGTAGGGGGCGGTAGGACGGGGCTGAGAATTTTAGATAAAGTGACCACTGAGAAGGTCAACTTTGCACAAAGACTGAAGGAAGTGAGGGAGAGAGCCACGGGCTCTCTGAGGTACGAGTGCTCAGGCACTGAGGGGAGTGAAGGGGAGCAAAGGTCCCGGGTGTTGGGACTTGGGGGACAGATCCTGCAGAGCTTGAAGCTGGCCGTCCTGAGGCCTCCGAGTGAGGTGAAAAGTCAGCGGAGGGCTGTGAGCAGAAGAGGGATGTGGTCTGACTTGCATTTTGGTGTGATCACTCTCACATATTTGCTGAATGTGAAGAAAGGGAGGAGGGAGGAGAGGGAGGGAAAGAAAAAGAAAGAAAGAAAATGGGGCAAGGAAGACATTTTGAGTAGGGCCTTACTGAACCCGGGAACCAGGAAACACCAGAAATGTACTTCTAGAGAAAAGCGTAACTCCCGACTCACTTTCTCACCACATGAAAGACAGAAAGCCCCACTTGAGGGGCCTCTGTTGCTTGCTGGGCTCTCGCCTCATCAAGAAGGGCAGGGGAGACTCTTGAGCTCCTGAGAGAAAAGCGGCCGGTTGCTGGTGAGACTGGAGGAGAACCCGAAGCAGCTCCTTTGTCACTAGAAACCTGACCCTTTTGGATTTAGTCGGACAATGACAGCCTTGGCTGGGGAATGTGGGGGCACGCCGCCAAGTTTACCGTCTGCCTCTCTCAGCTGGGACAACCTTTGAGAGAGGAGCGTCTCCTTTGAATTTGGAGAAATGAGACAGAGCAGAGGGAGAACTAACCTTTCTGATTAGTATAACACGCAGACTGTGTCAAAATGTGCTGCTGGGTCTATTTTGTTCTACCGTGAGAAAGCAGGACTTAATCCACATATAGAAGAGAAGGTATAATTGTGGGGTTTAGAATTTAGGAAGTTTCGAAATGGCTCCTCTAAATAAATTTATCTCTGCTAATCATTGTTTACCCCGTCTTCTTTTTTTTTTAGAATGAAATGAATTTTTTTTATGTTCATAAAAACTGAAACGTGTGCATGGTTAAACATTCAAGCAGTAGGAAAGGGTATACAATGCAAAGTAAGTCTCTCAGTGACATAAACATGTAAAGACCTCTAAATTCATCTATGTATTTGACCCTATCCCAATAAAAATGCTCTTAGAATTTTTTTAGAGCTAGACAAGACAATGCTAAAATTAACACTGAAGAGTAAATGTGCAAAAATAGTGATGAAAATTCTGTGAAAGAAAAATAGCAAGGGAAGATTAGCCCTAGAAGATTAAAATAAACTATAAAATACCACAATTAAATGCTTGGTAGTGGCACAAAAATAGCCAGACAGATTAGTGGCATAAAAGTGTGTCTAGAAATAGATCCAAATACGCATGGTAATTGAGTATAAGACAAAAGTAGCATTTCAGGATTTGGAGGGGGAAAGGTTATTAATAAATGGAGTCGGACCATTTAGCTTACTCTCTGGAAAAAAAATTAAAGTGGATCTCTAGCTCATTCCTTATATACCAAAACAAAATCCAGATGGAGCAAATATTTAGATGTTAAAAATACAAAACCATAAAATTAGCGGACAAAAGCACAGGAGAAAAAAAAATGGGGGGTGACTAAAATCTTAAGCATGAAAGAAAATTCAGAAACCATGAAAGAAATGACTGATAGATTTGATTACATAGCAATTAAACATTTCTGCACAGAAACAAACAACAATGATAAAAACTCACCAAAATGCACAAGGCAAATAGCAAGCTGGGGGTGGGGTGGGAATGACACCTAAAGGGCTGATTTCTTTACTTTGGGAAAAGAGACGTCAGAATTGCTAGGTGGTTCTTCCTTTTCTCTCTCTCTCTCTTTCATTCTTTCGCTAGAGTCAGGAAATCCAAATCTTTATGTGATATCTCCTGATAGTATATGTTGGAAACAAATTTAAAACTTGAACACTGCAGGCCCACACTGTGTGGGACTCCTAGTTGAGGCTCTGCGGTCTAGACGAACACGGCAGGGCGCCTTCCCCGAAGCAGGTCAGTCCAAAGTAGGTGGGGAGTCCTTTTCAAGGGTGATGCAGAATGCAGATTTCTCTATAGTTATCTGGAATCTTATACACACATGCACCCACATTTCCCCAGCTCATATTAACTCTCAAATACAGCCAGACTAGAGCGACACGATGGAAGCAAACCATTTCCCCATATGCAGCAGACTATTTTCTGCCCCCCTTCCCTGCTCACGTGTAAATAGTGCTTTACATTTTTTTGTGTCGAACTGTGTCAGTCACTTCCTATCCTCCTTGTCTGGTAAAACAAGGTCAAGAGGCCCACCTATGCAAGAAATAGGAGGCTTTACAGAGCTGTCTGTTGATGGATGGCTACCCTGAAGATCTGGAGGGGCTTTAAAAGAACCCTCTTCTTTGTACTGTAAGCCAAATCACATTCCCAAGCAGAAGGGAAAGAGAAAATAGGAGAAGTTATGGTCCGCTTGTATAAGAGCCTATGAGTAAGTGTGAAGTGAGTGTAGGGGTGGTATGCCTCTCTGTGGGGGTGTGTAAAAATTTTCATAATTTGAAATTTTAACTATGGCTAATTTGGGGAGGTAGGATTTGGGACGATTTTGCTTTTTTGTCTACCTACCTTTTTTTTTGCCTTTTTAAAATTTCCACAGTGAACAGTAATGAATGCTTTTATGAATAGGAAAAAGGATAATAAATGTTGTAAGAATCATTTTGTATGTTAGTATTAGCTTCCTACCTAGACTAGATAAACTTGAGAAGAGTTAGTGTACATCATTTTTTTTTTTTTTTTTTGGTATGTTTTCCTATACTTACAGTTTAGGGTCCACGGTCAGCACTTTAGTAAAACCTTGCTGACTGTCTTTTCCAGAGCTAATCCAGATTAAGGCCACCGAGGAAGACGTCGTCTTGGCTGAGTCAGAATGGGCCTTGTGGAAATGACTGGAAAACAGAATCTGTGGGCGGGATGTGTATTGTGCCCTGTACTGATCTCGAAGGTATGCCACCAGGCACCCAGATTCAGTGCGCTCTCTGCCAGCCCTCTTGCACCACGTGTCTGCAGCATTATTTAAAATTTTGAAGTGTGTGTTTGTGGGGTTTTTTGTTTGTTTTTTAGAAGGTACCAGGAATTGAACCCAGGACCTCATACATGGGAAGCAGGCATTCACCACTGAGCTACATTCGCTCCCCAGTGAGAATTGTTTTTTGTTTGTTGGTTTGTTTTGTTTTTAGGAGGTACTGGGGATCACATCTGGGACCTTGTACATGGGAAGCAGGCGCTCGACCACTTGAGCTATATCCGCTCCCCAAGCAAAACAGGCTTGCCACTCCAGGTTTAATACTGGAGACATGGCTATCATCAATCACCTCGAATGTTATTTCATCTAAGAAGGCTTCTCTGATTTTCTTGCCTAGAAGTAATTTTTCCTTCCTCCAGATTTCATTTCACGTGTTTTCTACCTCCATATCATCCATCACTTTCTAAATTTGTATTACAGTTATTTATGAACATCTTATTTCCCCTCTTGGACTATGTGTTTCCTGAGATTAGACAGTGTTCTTCACTCACTCTGTTTCTCCCTCAATAATAAAATGGCTACCCAGCAGTTACTATGATGCCTAGCCCTTTGTAGGGACCGTCCTAATTAAACCTCACATCATCCCCCATAGAGTGAGTATTTTTGTCTCCATTTTACAAATGAAAAATCCGAGGACCAAAAAGATGAACATCCAGTAAAAGGCCACTATGTGACAGAGCCTGGATTTGAACTCAAACTCAAAGACCCCTGAGCCTGTGCTCTTTACTGTTGAGCCATAGCATCCCTCAGTATCGCATCCTGCAAGGTAGGAGTTGTAGACAGTAGGATGCAGGAAATACATGTTAAGCTAATTCATTACTCAGTTAGCTAATCAATGATACTTACAAGAACGCTGGACACCTGTTAGGAGACCAGCCTAGTTTCAGATACAGCCCCTGACCCGCAGCATCAGGACAGCCAAGACTGGAAAGGATTTAGGAATAAAACATCCATCAGGGAAGCGGACGTGGCCCAATGGATAGGGCATCCGCCTACCACATGGGAGGTCCACGGTTCAAACCCCGGGCCTCCTTGACCCGTGTGGAGCTGGCCCACGTGCAGTGCTGATGCATGCAAGGAGTGCCGTGCCACTAAGAGGTGTCCCCCGCATAGGGGAGCCCCACGTGCAAGGAGTGTGCCCTGTAGGTAGAGCCACCCTGCATGAAAAAAGTGCAGCCTGCCCAGGAATGGCGCCGCACACATGGAGAGCTGACACAATAAGATGATGCATCAAAAAGAAACACAGATTCCTGTGCCACTGATAAGTATAGCAGCAGTCACAGAAGAACACACAGGGAACGGACACAGAGAACAGACAACTGGGGCTGGGGGGGGGGGGTGGAAGGGGAGAGAAATAAATAAAAAATAAATCTTTAAAAAGAAAAGTCAGTCAGGGGATAGTCAAGGATTAGATCTGCCTCCAGACCGCTAGCAAGCCATGTTCCACCAAGACTTAATAGTATAATTAACCTAAGATGCTGCTGCTTACACTGCTTCACAGCCCCATGCAGACCTAGCAGAGGCTGAGAAATTCCTAAGGAAGAGAAGTCACACATTTCAAAGAATTAAATTACAGACCTCTTCGAGCCTCAGTGCTATGACTGAGGCGAGAGCTTGTGAGGAGGGGGATGGGAGAGACCCACCTAGCAGGTTATTGGGAGGCTTAAACAAGACTGTGTAAAGTAGCCGGTATGGAGCATGGCTCAAAGAAGGATTTCAACACATATAAGCACGACCTGCCAGTCTACCCTTATTCCTCTTCTTTGCAGCTAAGCAGGAAGAAGGCACAAAGCCAAGAGGAAAGATGAATAGATGACAGCTGGCAATAAGAGCAATGCTACTCAGATTCCACAGAGCTAAGTGGCTGTGAATCAGATAAGAAAAAGCCTACTCCCCAAATTCCAGAGACCAGCTTTTAGTCTTGCAGGAAAAGTTCATCAGGGCAGGAATAAGTAAGACAACTAATGGAAGAAAGACAAAGTAGTTATTCCTAGCAGAGGGTGAAATTAGTTTCTGGAATTTCTCCATTGTAATGAGTGGCTGTTTGTTGGCCAGGATTGGATTAGTTGAAGGGGCGTACAAGGATCTCACTGGGTCATATGCATTTTACTGAGGAATAGGAAAATTAATTGCAGGCATTTGCCCGACTGGTCATCCCACTGTATGTAACTGACCCTGGGAAGTTCCTCTTTCATTCTTGAAACGCTCTTCTGTCTCCTGCCTCTATGATGTTTGCCCATTTGCCTGGAAGAAGGCAGTTCAGGCCTCATTTTCCCCAGCAGTAGAAAAAGTCAACCTCAACAAAGCTAGAAGCTCATCTTAAGAATCTAGAAGGTTACTTAAAGGATATTTCAACAATTTATGTCTTAGGTCAGGCTCCCCCAGAAACAAATAACGGATTTCTAGACAGAGATATGCATGCAAGGCTTTTTTTTTTTTTTTCCTGCAGGGAGTAGTCTTAGGAACAACATATGTGCAAGAGTTGAGAAGTAGAATTGGGCAGAGGGAGAGGTTGCCCTGCAATGCCGTTACAACAGAAGAGTCAGCTGAGTTTATGGGGAGCTGGTAGTGCAAAATTATCAGGGATTCGGGCGAGGAATGGGTCTTTGTGTTCCCGGTTGACCAGTCATTGGAGGTCATTGGATGCTGGCTGCCCCCAGGGAGAAGGCACAACCTTGGACAAGACAACTTCCTTGTTAAGGGCAATTCCAGGAGAGGGTCTCAGCTGTGCGCCAACAGCCTACACTCTGCAGCTGGGAGAATCTGAATGGGCCCCACAGTATCCCTTACAACCTACTATGCAGCTGTGGGTCACGTCTCAAGTTCAAAATCTAAGGGAAATTTTTTTTTTACCATGATATTCAGAAAGTAGTTTGGAGGTGAAAAATAGGAGAATCTCACCTAGGAGTTGAGAGTGGGAAAGAGAGAGGAAGGAACATTAATTAACAACTTCCTGTTCTGGAGATGGACAGAGCCAGGGCTGGATGACCTTTAGAGTGCAGTCCAGCCATGAAATTGTGCACCTCTTTTTGCCCATAGGCATTAGTGAAGTAGACTAAATGGCCTGATACACCTGGAAACTCAACCTAGCATCCTGGAAGCATGGAATCGTAGATAGACATCACAAAGAGTAGGCATTTTGTCAATATCTTTTTTTTTTTTTAGGTACCAGAACTGGGGATTGAATGCAGGACCTCGTGTGTGGGAAACCAGTGTTCAACCACTGAGCCACATCAGCTCCCCTGAGTTGGTTTTTTCATTTGTTTGCTTGTGGGTTTTTTTATTTATTTCTTTTTAGGAGGCACCAGGAACTGAATCCAGGGCCTCCCATGTGGGAAGCAAGCATTCAACTACTTGAGCCACATCTGCTCCCAGTCAATATCTTTTTTTTTTTTAAGATTTATTTTATTTATTTGTTTCTCCCGACACCCTTGTTTGCACTCGCTGTGTCTGTTCATCTTCCTGGTTTATTTAGGAGGCACCAGGAACTGAAACTGGCACCTCCGATATGGGAGGGAGGTGCCTAATTGCTTGAGCCACTTCTGTTCTCTGCTTTGTTGTGTTTCTCATTATGTTTTTCTTCTCATGTCTCTTGTTGTATCATCTTGTTGTGTCAGCTTGCTGTGCCTGCCTGTCACATCAGCTCACTGTCTTGCTCGTCTTCTTTGAGGAGGCATCGGGAACTTCCACTCCGTGCTTTGTTGAGTGTCTCATAATGTTTTTCTTCTTGTGTCTCTTGTTGCATCATCTTGTTGTGTCAGCTTGCTGCATCTGCCCATTGCACCAGCTCTCTGTCTTCTTTAGGAGGCACCGGGAACCAAACCAGGGACCTCCCACGTGGTAAGCAGGAGTGCAATCACTTGTGCCACATCCACTTCCCCAGTCAATATCTTTTTTAACTGAATTGTGTTTCTTTGGTTTGGGGAGTCTGACTAAGGGGTACAATGACTCTTTTTTGTGTGTAGAGTAGGGGAATTTTTCTCGTGGATACCACCACAAATGTGCCTACCTTGATTTAATCCTACCGGGATCTAACAGTCTGTAAAGTTTGTCAAGCCCTAGGAAGAAAAGGTGAGAAGATGAGAGTTTATTAGATGTAGGCAAAGCAAACAAACAAAAAAACCAACCAAACAAACAAAAACATCACCCACCTAAGTGGCTTCCTCTGTGGCTGAACCCCTAAAGTCACATAGCATTTTTCCTTGTATATATCACTTAGAATCTCTCTTACATTAAAGGGCTTTTTGTTTTGTTTTATTTTGTTTTGCTTTGCTTATTTGTTTGTTTTTTAAATTGGTATTTGACTTCTTCACCAGATTGTAAATTCCCGGAGAGGAGGATCTCAAGATTTATTCCCCCTTGTTTTCCTTATGGTCAGAGATGATCTTCATAGTGGTTAACACCCAGTAGAGCACAGGCTCCAATCAATTAAAATGGACACTGTCTTCTGCAATTCGTGTGGCTGTACTGGAGCATACAGCTGAATATTTGCTTTCCATATTCAATAAACAATCGTTGAGTTGAATTTCATTGGTTTGGTAATCCTGGCCATGGCATCTAATAGATTTCTTTCAGAAGTCAGGCTACTTTTTCTTGCCAAAATAGGACCATAACCATTTTTCTTCCTTGATTTAATCCTTCTGATCTGTGAGTAATTTTGAAGAGCTTTGCAAGAAACAGGACACTCCATATCTTCAGTGTTCAACATGTGTAGAGTTCCAGATAAAATATAAGTATATAAATATAACTATATCCCAAATATTGCATGGGATATATGTATACCACAAAATTGTTATTTACCTGAAATTAAAATCTAACTGGCCGTCCTATATTTTTATTTGCTAAAATCGACAACCCTACATATGAGGCCATATAAATTTAAATTAATTAAAATGTAATAAAATTTTTATAAATTAGTTTCTTAGTCTCTCTAGTCACATTTTTAAATGCTTAATAGCCACATATGGCTAGTGGCTGCTATCTTGGACAGCGCAGATACAGAACATTTCCTTCATCACAGAAAGTTCTATTGGACACGCTTTTGCCAGGCAAAAGAGAGAAGGAAAATTTTCAGTACTTTACAGAATTACATTTAGGGCTGAAAAACTGCCAGAAGACCCTAGAAGGCCACAGTCTTTATGTTTCAGTCTGTAACTATTACTGAATATGTAAGATATTTGATTAAAAGGTAGAAGGTGCCTCTGTTTCAGATCATTGAGTTGATATGAGAGAGAAAGCTCTTGCAGATCTACATTTGTGTGTGCAGTTGTTCTGCTTTTCCTCTGGGACTACAAGAGGAAAAATCTAGTTACGTCAGAGCAAACTAAATTTTAGAGGGTCTTAAGTGAAAAACAAATGTGTTGTTACTTGACTTATTAAATCATTATTCATAGATTTTCTTAAATTAGTAGTCACAGGACATCTTCAACTAGAATGTCTTCTTATAACCTAAGTCAGTGATGAACTTGGTAAACATAGCAGAAGTACTGCTGCTCTTAATTAGCCTTTTGGGAGAAATCATGTTTTGAATCACTGCCTATAGCCCTGGAGTCTTGTAAGAAATAGGAGTAGATTGAACTCTAGAAGAGTTGTGTGCCAGAAGTTGATTTTTACATATGACTTGGCAAATCTTAAACAGAAACTGGCTAACATGCCAAATGTGACTAATTTAAAAGTGTGTAAAGCCTATGTCAAAGTCAAAGTCAAAAGGCATAAAAGAAATGACTGGTTGATTTGACACAAACATATATTTTTTAAAATCAATTTTATTGAAACATATTCATAAAGCATGCAATCCATCCACAGTGTACAGTCAGTGGTATATGGTATAATCACAGAGTTGTGCATTTATCAGATCAATCAATATTAGAGCATTTTCATTACTTCAATAATAATAAATAAAAACCAGATAAACAAAAAAACTACACCCCTCAGTAGTCACCTCTCAATCTCTCTAAATTTCCCATGCCATACATAGCTGCTGTTCTATTTCTATCTCTCTAATTTATTTGTATTTATATATATATATATATTTTTTTTAAGGATTTGTTTTATTTATTTTTCCCCACCCCTTTGTTATTTGCACTTGCTGTGTCTGTTCGTCTTCCTTGTTTCTTTAAGAGGCACCAGAAACCAAACCCAGAACCTCTGATATGGGTGGGAGGTGCCTAAGCACTTGAGCCATCCCCGTTCCCTGCTTTGTTTTGTCTTTCATTGTGTTTTTCTTCTTGCGTCTCTTATTGTGTCATCTTGCTGCATCAGCTTGCTGCACCTCCCCGTCACGTCAGCCTGTTGCATCAGCTCGTTGTCTTGCTCATCCTCTTTAGGAGGCACCAGGAACCTCCGTTCCCTGCTTTGTTGTGCCTCTCACTATATTTTTCTTCTTGTGTCTCTTGTTGTGTCAGCTTGCCACGCCTGCCCATTGCTCCAGTTCAGTCTCTTCTTTAGGAGGCACCAGGAACCAAACCAGGGACCTCCCATGTGGTAGATGGGAGCTTAACTGCTTGAGCTACATCCACTTTCCTGTATTTCTATTTCGTGTAGATGGAGTCAAATAACATGTCATACCTTTTGTCTAGTTTCTTTCACTTAGTGTATTTCCTTTTTTTTTACTCTTAATGGAAGATTATAAATATATTATTATACACTACAGTCCATATTTTCTTTAGTTGTATTTTTGTCTGATATTAACATCTTGGAACGTTAATGCACATTTATTCTGTTTTAAAGAAAAACAGTCTTGGGAAACAGACTTTGGCCCAGTGGTTAGGGCGTCCGTCTACCATATGGGAGGTCCGCGGTTCAAACCCCGGGCCTCCTTGACCCGTGTGGAGCTGGCCATGCACAGTGCTGATGCGCGCAAGGAGTGCCCTGCCACGCAAGGGTGTCCCCGCGTGGGGGAGCCCCACGCGCAAGGAGTGCGCCCGTGAGGAAAGCAGCCCAGCGTGAAAAGAAAGAGCAGCCTGCCCAGGAATGGCGCCGCCCACACTTCCCGTGCCGCTGACGACAACAGAAGCGGACAAAGAAACAAGACGCAGCAAATAGACACCAAGAACAGACAACCAGGGGAGGGGGGGAAATTAAATAAATAAATAAATCTTTTAAAAAAAAAAAGAAAAGAAAAACAGTCTTATATATGCAGTATTACCCATAATCATTTTTCACATGAGGTTTTGCTATGCAAATAGTCCCATGTTATATTTTTTAGCTTTCCTTCTAGTAAAATACAAGATCTTATGCTTTCCCTTTCAACCACTGTCATACCGATATATTAGCACTGCTAGTTACAAACACTGTGATGTTCATTCACCATTTCTATTCATTTTCAAAGATTTATAAACAGTATTTTTACCAATTCTGCACAGACTGAATCTCAGCTTTCCATTCTCTAACCTCATTCTATTTTCTGGTGACTTATATTCTAGTTATTAACTCCATGAGTTTACTTATATATTTAGCTCATAATAGCACAATCATGTAATACTTATCCTTTTGTGTTTGGCTTGCTTCACTCAACATAATGTCCTCCAGATTCATCCATGTTGTCATATGCTGCACAACTTCATTTCTCTTTACAGGTGAATAATATTTCATCATATGTACACACCACAATTTTTTTATCTATTCATCAGTTGATGGGTACCTAGGTTGTTTCCATCTTTTAGCAATTGTGAAGAGTGCCACTATGAACATAGGTGCTCATGATTTGACACAAGCATATTAAAAAGTTGTACATCCAAAAAAGGGCAGAGGACAAATAGAAAAATATTGCAACGTATGTGACAGAGTTAATGTCATTAGTACATAAGAGATTCTTACAGATGAGTAAGAAGATGACAAATGCCTCAGTAGAAAAATGATCAAAGGAGAGACAAGTCACAAAACAAAAAAATACAAAAGTTTAATAAGCATTTCGTGTCTAGAATAGTGCCTGGCACTTAGTTAACACTAAGTAAGTAGCCACTGTTTGAATGAATATGAAAAAATGTTTGACTTCAGGACTAATCAAAGAATTACAAATTAAAATAACAGTGAAATATTGTTTTCACTTGTCAGCTTGACAACAATGAAAAAAATAATACCTAGTGTTGACAGTGATGTGGGGAGATGTGCCATATCATATATACTCTGTTGATGGTAGGTGTAGTAGTCAGCCAAAGGAGTGCTGATGCAAAATACCAGAAATTGGTTGTTTTTTTCAAAGGGTATTTATTTGGAGTAGGAAAATATATATATTTGGGGTAGGAGCTTACAGTTACCAGGCCATAAAGCATAAGTTACTTCCCTCACCAAAATCTATTTTTATGTGTTGGAGCAAGATGACTGCTGATGTCTGGTTCAGGCTTCCTGGGTTCCTCTGGGCTCAGCTCCTCGGTTTCCTCCACAAGGTCAGCTGTAGACTATGAGTCTCTTTAGACTTTGCCTCTCTCCACAAGGTCAGCTGTAGACTACCAGATGAATGGCTCTGTCTCTCTCCCTGGGGTTTCTGCCATGACTAAGGAGCCATCTCTATTCCTCTGTGCTCTTCTCCTGGCTCAGGTCCTCTCTTCCGGGGGCTTGCTTCTCTCTCCTCTGTGAGCTTACTTCCTGTGGCTCCAGCTTAAGACTTCAGCATCAAACTCCAACATCAAAACTCCAACATCAGAAAAACCCTCAACTCTGTCCTTTGCCATGCCTTTTATCTGTGAGTCCCCACCCACCAAGGGATGGGGACTCAATGCCCTAATGACATGGCCCAATCAAAGCCCCAATCATAACTTATTCATGCCCAAGTACAGACCAGATTACAAAAATAATCCAATATCTATTTTTGGAATTCATAACCATATCAAACGCTACAGTAGGGTAAAGTGTTATAAACTTTTTGGGTGGGCAATTTGACAATATGTAAAAGAGCTTTGTCTAAATTCTTTGACACAGAAATTTCATTTCGAGACAATTATTCCAAGAAAACACTTAGACAAATGCCCTATCCTATATGTATTATGGCGAGGTCAATGTTCTGCATTTATTTTGTTTTTGTTTATTGGGTCAATCATTTTAATGTATCCTCCTGACCTCAGTCGTTGATATAAGACATAGACATGGGATGCATCCAAGTCAGGTCACTCCTTCCAAGAATTACCCAAGTTGGAGATGGAGAAGGAGTTCTCTTTTTGCCCTTGACATGTAGGCTGTATGGGTGGACTCTAGAGCTGACAGTGGCCATGTCCTCCACTAGGATGCAGCAATATACAGAACTGGAGATGAGATGGAAAGAGAGAGATCTAGTGTAATTTGAGTAGATGGATCCACTCAACCCTGAGGCTGGTATACTTTCTTCCTACCTGGGTTTGAACTATGTGAGTCAATTAATTCTAATTTTTTACTAAACATAGCATGAGTGTGGGTTTCCACTTCTGGCCAAGCTGGAATAACAGTGATCAAATTTACCCTCTTTCCTGAAACAACTAAATTTTAAAAAATATTTTTTAAAAACAGCCATTTTGAAGACATTGAACATTAGGTCATGAAGAACAGTGATCCCTGAGAAATGGGAAATAAAGGAAGTAAGCCCTACAATTGCCCGGCTTGCTGCCCCCAGAGAGTTTCCAGGTGATGGAACATAGGTGGAGCCTGGCAGATTTCCTGAGTTGAGGGTCCAGAGAGAACAAGACAGCTAGCGTTTGCAGGGCAGAATACCAGATGGAAGAGAGCTGTTCAGGGAAAGACAATAAACTAACCCCAAAATTCTAGAGGTCTTTAGAGAGTCCCTTTCCAGCCTTCAACCGAACTCCCAGCACGAGTTTACACTCATGAGCGCAAGGAAAAACCACCTGAAAGGATTGTGGGAAGAGTAGCTAGAATTCATACAGGTCCAGGAATTAGTGCCTATTCCCACGAGCCAGATTGGGAATCTCATAAACTGCAGGGTAATGGGTTAAGCGCTTGGAAGGTCTTGCTTGAGTTGTAAGGAAACGCTGGCCCTAGATTAAATGCTGCTGTGTCGGGAAGCGGATTCAGCTCAACAGATGGGGCATCCGCCTGCCACATGGGGGTCCAGGGTTCGAACTCAGGGCCTCCTGACCCAGGTGGAGCTGGCCCACGCGCAGTGCTGGTGTGTGCAGGGAGTGCTGTGCCACGCAGGGGTGTCCCCCGCGGGCAGGGAGCCCGACGCGCAGGGGGTGCACCCCGTAGGGAGAGCTGCCCAGCATGAAAAAAGTGCAGCCTGCCCAGGAATGGCGCCCACACACAGACAGTTGATGCAGCAAGATGACACGATAGAGAGAAGACCCGGATTCCGGGTGCCACTGACAAGAATGCAAGCAGACGCAGGGGAGCGCGTAGCGGGTGGACACAGAGAGCAGACAACTGGTGGGGGGGGGGGGGTGGCGGCGGGGAAGGGGACAGAAATAAATAAAAAATTTTAAAAAGTAGAAATAAATGCTGCTGTGGGAGATGCAAAAAAGATTCAAATTAAGCTTTTTGGAGTGAAAATTACAAGACATGTACAGTGGATAGGATTAACAGCAGATAAGACATTGCAAAAGAAATGTTAGTGACCTTGATGACACAGCAATAGAAACTCTTCAAAATGAAACCCACTAGGATGTCTATAAAAAAAAGGCAAATAACAAAAAGCATTGGTGAGAATGGAGAGATTTTGGAACCACCATATATTGCTGGTAGGAAAGTAAAATGGTGCAGCCACTTTGGAAAATGGTTTGGCAGTTTCTCAAAAAGCGAAATATAAAAGAAACATGGCTGCAATTCTAATCCTAGGTACATACCCAAGAAAACTGAAAAACATGTTCATAGCAACATTATTCAACATAGTCTCAAAGTAGAAACAATCCAAATGCCCATCAACTGATAATGGATAAACAAAAAATTCCCAGTTCATTGGACTTACCCAGGTCAGCTAACAAGGAGGTGAGGATGGTCAACCACCACACTAAGGAACCGAGAGAGTCTACAACTGCAAACAGGAGAATCCCATCCATCAGCCATGTGGGATCGAAGACTCCTCTCAATTAAGAGGTGAAGTGGACATCACCATGCCAGAGTCCTCAGGACTGGGGAATAAAATTCCACTAGAATGGGCTTACTGATATTCTACTGCAGAATTATTGTGACTCTAGCAATGGAAGAAATTACATCATTGATGTGGAGACAGCGGCAGGGAGAGGGAAAAAAAGGTATCATATGGGGGCATTTTCAGGACTTGGAGTTGTCTTGAATGATATTGCAGGGGCAGATGTAGTACATTATATATCCCACCACAACCTACTGAATGGACTGGGAAAGTATAAACTACAATGTAAACCATGCTGTGTAGCAGTGCCCCAAAATGTATTCATCAAATGCAATGAATGTACCACACTAATGAAATAAGTTGTTGATGTGGGATAAGTGTGGGGTGTGGGGAATGGGGCATATGGGAATCTCCTATATATTTTTAAGGTAACATTTTGTGTGATCTAAGTATCTTTTAAAAATAAATTAAAAAAAATATATATATATATTTTTAAATGGTATGTCCATTCAGTGGAATATTGTTCAGCCATAAAAAGGGATGAAGTACTAATACATGACAGAACATGGATAAACCTTGAAAACATTATGTTAAGAAAAAAGAGTCAGATGGAAAAGCCACATATTGTAAAATTCCATTTTTAAAATTGGATTGCAATTTTATTTTATTTTTTCTTTGTTCTTTCATCTTTTTTTAAATAAATCAATTTTATTGGTACATATTAATAAAGCATACAATTCATCCAAAGTATACAATCAGTGGTATTTGGTATAATCACATAGTTGTGCATTCATCACCTCAATCATTATTAGAGCATTTTCATTATTTCATTAATAATAATAAACAAACAGACAAACAAATAAATAAGAAAATTATTTACCCCCCAATTTCTCTATGCCTCCCCTGCTATACATAGCTGCTAATTCTGGCTATTCTTGCACAATTATTTATTTATTTATTTATTTATTAAGCCGTTTTATTGAGGTATATTCACATACCATATGATCGATCCAAAGAGTATAATCAATGGCTTTTAGTATAATCACAATGCTGTGCATTCATTACCACAAAAAATTTTAGAACCATTTCATTACTCCAAAAAGAAAAACTCCACACCTCTTAGCATGCCTTCCCTAGCCTTACATAACCACTAATCTGATTTCATCTTTATAAATTGGTTTATATTTACATTTTATATATGTGGAATCATGTAATATGTTACGCAATATATTTAGTTCATAGTAAAACAACCATACAGTATTTGTCCTTTTGTGTCTGGTTTGCTTCACTCACTATAATGTCCTCCAGGTTCATCAATGTTGTCATATGCTTTAAGATTTCATTTCTTTTTATAGCTGCATAATATTCCATCTTGTGAATGCACCACAGTTTGTTTATCCATTGAAAGGTTGATGGACACCTGAGTTGTTTCCAACTTTTGGCAGCCATGAATAATGCCGCTATGAACATCGGTGTGCCTATGTCTGTTGGTGTCACTGCTCTCAGTTCTTCTGGGTATATACCCAGTATTGCCAATCCTGCAGCCAAGTTATATTCAACTTCTTTAGGAACTGCCAAACAGTGGTACACAGTACCATTCCACATCCCCACCAACAGTGAATAAGTTCCTATCTCTCTGCATCTTCTCCAACACTTGTAGTTCTCTGTCTTTTTAATAGTGATAGATATGAAATGATATCTCATTGTAGTTTTGATTTGCATTTTCCTACTTACTAGTGATGTTGGATATTTTTTCATGATTTTTTTTTTCCATTTGTATTTCTTTTTTGGACAAATGTCTATTCAAAGCTTTTGCCCATCTTCAAATCAGGCCATTTGTCTTTTTGTTGTTGAATTGTAACATCATGGACTGTATAATTTCATTTTTATGAAGCATGTAGAATAAGCCAATGGACAGATACAAAGTAGACTAGTTGTTGCCAGGAGCTAGGGGAAGGGGAGACTAGGGAGTGACTGTTAATGGCTACAAGATTACTTTGGGGTGTGATTAAATGTTCTGGAATTATATTGTTGTGGTCACTGCACAACTTTGTGAATATTCTAAAAATTACTGAAATATGTTCTTTTTTTTTTCTTAAGATTTCTCCCCCCCTTCCCCGCCCCCCACCTCCCAGTTGTCTGCTCAGTCCATTCACTGTGTCCATTCACTGTATGTTCTTCTGTGTCTGCTTGTATTCTTGTCAGCAGCACCCGGAACCTGTGTCTCTTTTTGTTGCATCATCTTGCTGCATCAGCTCTCCATGTGTGCGGCACCATTCCTGGGCAGGCTGCACTTTCTTTTGCGCTGGGCGGCTCTCCTTATGGGGTGCACTCCTTGCACGTGGGGCTCCCCTACACGGGGGACACCCCTACGTGGCACAGCACTCCTCGCACATCAGCACTGCATGTGGGCTAGCTCCTCACATGGGTCTGGAGGCCCTGGGTTTGAACCCTAGACCTCCCATGTGGTTGGTGTATGCTCTATCCATTGAGCCAAATCCACCTCCTGAAACATGTTCTTTAAAGGGGTGAATTTTATAGCATGTGAATTATCTTAATTTTAAAAAAAAGATAAACAGGTAAGCAGATGTGGCTTAGGCAACTGGGCTCCTGCCTACCATATGGGAGATTGCTGGTTCAGATCCTGGTGCCTCCTAAAGAAGACAGTGAACTGGCCAGACAGGCAAGCTGACACAAGAGACACAAGAAGAAAAAACATAATAAGAGACAAAACAAAGCAGGGAGCAGAGGTTCCCTGTGCCTCCTAAAGAAGACAGTAAGCTGATGTGATGCACAGGTGTGGCAAGCTGATGCAACAAGATGACGCAACAAGAGACACAGGGAGGAAAAACCTAATGAGAGACACAACAAAGCAGAGAGTGGAGGTGGCTCAAGGGATTAGGCACCTTCCTTCCACATCAGAGGTTCTGAGTTTGGCTCCTGGTGCCTCCTAAAGAAACAAGGAAAACAAACAGGCACAGCAAGTGAGAAACAACAAGGGGGTGGAGAGAAATAAATAAATAAATCTTTTAAAAAGATAAACAAAGAGAAAAGTGATTAACAACAACAACGTATATGAAGACAGCATTAGTTAGCTGTGGGAAAGCTGTAAGTAGCCTAATATGCATATAAATGAGTCCATGAAGGAGAGGTGAGTAGGAGGTGACAAAATTATTTGAAAAAATAATGGCTCAGAATTTTCCAAATTTGATGAAACACATAAATCCAAGAAGCTTGTTCATAAGCAGACGAAACAGGAAGAAAAACTAAAACTAAAACACTATACCAATGAGCATCATAATCAAATTTCTCAAAACTACTGCCATATTTTTAAAAAATCTTAAAAGCAGTTATCTACAGAGGAAGAAAGAAAACGATACAGCAAATTTCTTGGTAGAAACGCTGTGAATATAAAAGACAGTAGAGGGAAGCAGATGTAGCTCAAGTGGTTAAGCGCCCGCTTCCCACGTACAAGGTATTGGGTTTGGTCCCTGGTACTTCCTAAAAACAAACAAACAAAAAACCCAACTCTCACTGGGGAGTGGATGTAGCTCAGTGGTTGAGCCCTGCTTCCCATGCCCAAGATCCTGGGTTCAATCCCCAGCACCTTCCCTCCCAAAAAAGATAGTGGATTAATGTCTTATTGTACTGGAAACAAAACAAAACAAATACTGTCAACCAAGAATTCTATACTTTGTGAAACAGCTTTAAAAATGAATGCAAGATAAAGACTTTTCAGACATGAAAACACAGAAATAATTGACCCACATAACAAGTAAAAGGAAGTCCTTCAGGCAGAAGGAAAATAATACCAAATGGAAATCTGAATCTACACAAAGGAATGATGAGCTCTGAGAAAGTTAATTACAAGGGTAAACATAAATGATATTTTTCTTAGTTTTAAAGTATCTTTAAAAGATAATTAACTCTTTAAACAAAAATAGTAACAATGTAGCATAGCTTTATAGCATATGTAGAAGTAAAATGCATGACAACAAAAATGAAGTATATGGTTGTGAGGTTGTTAAACCATATGCAAAGTAATATAATATTACTTGAAGGTTGACTGTGATAAGTTAACAATGTAAACTATAAACCCTAAAGCAAACATTAAAACAACAAATGAAAAATAAGATAACAACCCTACAGATTCTATAGATCTTAAAAAAGGATATTAATGGAATATTATAAACAATTTTATGACAATAGATTTTCAATTAAAAAATAAAAAATAATAGCATGAATGTAAATTCTGTCACTTAGAACCAAAACATTCTAACCAGATGCTTTTCAAATATAATAGCAAAAACTGAAAACCATCCAAATACTTAACAATAGGGAATTGCTTACTTACAATATAGTGCATACAATCAGTGCAGTAACATGAAACCATTAAAATAATAATGCATTTATTGACTGAACAATGCTGTAATAGGCAAAATAATGGACCCCCAAGATGTCTACATTATAATTCATGAGTCCCATGAATATTTTCAGACTACATGGCAAAGGTGAATTAAAGTTGCTAATCAGCTGATCTTAAAAAAAAAGACTTTGATTTTTTTAAAAAATGTAATTGCATGTGTTCTTATAAGAGTCAGAGGAAGCTTTGTCTGTGGAAAACCAGACAGATGGCAAAGCAAGGACTTAGCCCTGAAGATGAAAGGAAGGGGCCATGAGCCAAGGAATGTGGGCAGCCTCTAGAAGCTGGAAAAGGCAAGGAAATGGATCACACCCTGGAGTCTCCAGGATGATTGCAGCCCTCCTGGAATCTTAATTTTAGCTTACTGAGACTGATGTTGGACTTTGGACATCCAGAACTGTAAGATAATGTGTTTGTATTGTTTAAGGCTTTGTGGTAATTTGTTACAGCAGCAGTAGAAAACTAATACAAATAAATGTACACATTAAATTGCCAAGTTAAAAAAACAGTACCAGATAGTATGTATATTATAAACCTGTGTTTTTAAAATATAGAAACTTATGTTTTACCGATATAATACCCTGGATATACACAAAAATGCTAAGAGTGGGCATCTATGTGATGATGGTGTTGAGAGTATTACTATTTCTCTCTTTTCTGTTTGTATTTTTATACTTTCTAACTTGAAGTAGCTTTCCACACTTGTTTGTCCTGTCCAAACAAGTTCGGTTTTTTGGTTTTTGGTGATTTTTTTTTTCAGGTACCAGGGGCCAGGGAATGAATCCAGCGCCTTGTAGGTGGGAAGCCAGCACTCAACCAGTGGACCACATCAGCTCCTGAGTTAGTTTTTTCATTTGTTTTTGCTTGTTGTTTGTTTTTTCTAGGATGTACCAGAAACCAAACCTGGGACCTCCCATGTAGGAAGCAGGCACTCGACTGCTTGAGTCATATCCACTCCCTATCCACACAAGTTTGAAATCTCTTGTAGCATGGATTATCTGCACTAATTTACTAATTCAATTTTCTCAAAAAAAGCACTTTTTTGGCAAAGATAAATATCCTTTATAACACTGCTTGTAATAGCCAACAAAAAAAAAAAAAAAAGGAAGAAAGAAAAGGATAAGTTAAAAAAAAAAAAAACCCTGAAAAAACCCCTGAATTTTATCAATAAGAGACATGTTAGATGGAAGTAGATGTGGCTTGAGTGATTGGGCCCCCGCCTACTAAATGGGAGGTCTGTGGTTTGGTTTCTGGTACCTCCTAAAGAAGACAATGAGCTGGCACGACAGGCAGGTGTGGCAAGTTGACAAAACAAGGTGAGGCAACAAGAGATGTAAGAGGAAGAACATCCTGGGAGACACAACAAAAGCAGGGAATGGAGGTGGCTTATGCAATTAGGCGCTCCCTTGCATATCAGAGGTCCTGGGTTGAGTTCCCAGTGCATTCTAAAGAAACAAAAAGAAGGCAAACAGACACAGCAAGTGCAAACAAGGGGGTGGGGAGAGATAAATAAATACAATAAATCTTTAATAAAAAGAGACATGTTAGATAAATTTTAGTAGTAGGAAAAAGGGACTTCTGATATATATTTGTTTATAGTATATGTGTGTAAAAATATATACAGTGTTTATATTTTTCTTAGTATTTGCAAGAAACAAAAAACCACTTAGGGGAGCAGATATAGCTCAATGGTTGAGCACCATCCTTCCCATTTATGAAGTCCTGGGGATTGAACCCACTCTTAAAAAAATGTAATAAAGTTTACTCCTGGAGAATTGGCCTGAGAGCCAAGATTTGAGCTTGAATGAAATGGGAAAGAAGATTTTTCTTCTCATTTCATAGCTTTCTGCAGTATTAATTTTTTTTACTACTACTTGCTTTATATGTTTTTAAACAGCTTTACTGAGATATAATTCATATACCACACAATTCACTCATTTAAAGTTTACAATTCAATGGCTTTTAGTATAGTCACGGAATTATGCAACCACCACCACAATCAATTTCAGAACATTTTCATTACTCCAGAAAAAAATCCCACACCCCTTAGCTTACACCCCAGTCCTCCTACCATAACTCCAGCCCTAGGCCACAGCTTATTAGTTTCTGTCTCTATAGATTTGCACACTCTATTTTTCATGTAAACAGAATCATACCATATGTGGTCCTTTGTGACTGCCTTCTTACATGTAGGGGAATGTTTTCAAAATTCATTCATTTACAACATGTATCAGTGCTTCATTCTTTCTCTTTTCCTTTTTTTTACACAAAAATCATGCAGAAAGTATAGTTTCCATATAGTCATCCACCTCACACATCCAGTTTCTTCTATTAACATTTTGCATTAGTGCAGTAATTTTGTAACAATTGATGAAACAATATCATTATAATTATGCTATTAACTATAGTCCATAGTTTGTATTTGGGTTTGCTCTTTATATTATACGGTTCTTTATTTTAAAAAAAATTTTTTTGGATAATACATCTACAATATAAAATTTCCCATTTTAACCCCTTGCAAATACACAATTCAGTGGTGTTAATTACATTCACAATATTGAATTACAACACACCATCCATTACCAAAACATTTCCATCTCTCTGAAATGAAACTCTGTACCAACTAAACATTTAGTTCCCCATTCTCTACCCCAACCTCAGCCCCTGGTAATCTGTATGTTCGTTTCTGACTCTATGAATTCACATATGATAATTATTTCATATAAAGGAGATCATATAACATTGTCCTTTTGTGCCTGGCTTGTTTCACTCAACATGATCTCTTCAGAGTTCATCCATGTTGTCGCATGAATCAGAACTTCATTTTTTTATGGCTAAGTAATATTGTATGACCATGTCACATTTTATTTATCCATTCATTAGCTGATGGACAATTGAGTTGTTTCCACTTTTTTACTATTATGACTAATTCTGCTATGAACACTCATGTACACGTTTTTGTGTGGATGTATGATTTTATTTGTCCTGGGTATATACCTCGGAGTGGAAATTGCTGGGTCTAACTGGAATAGCTGGAATTGCTTGGTAACACTATGTTTAACCTTTTGTGGAAGAGACAAACTGTTTTCCAAAGTAGCTACATCACTTTACATCAGCACTGGCAGTGTATGAGGGTTCCAATTTCTCCACCAATGCTTGTTATTATCTTTTTGCATATAATCGTCCTTGTGGGTGTGAGGTGGTATCTAGTTGTGGTTTTGATTTTCATTTCCCTGATGCCTAATGAGGTTGAACATCTTATCGTATGCTTATTGGCCATTGTATCTTCTTTGGAGAACTGTTTATTTAAATCTTTAGCCCATTTTTAAGTTGGGTTGTCTTTTCATTGTTGAGTTATAAGTGTTCTTTATACCAGATGCAAGTACTTTATCAGAGCTCTTTATTGATGGTGTCCTTTGAAAAACAAAAGCTTTTGTTTTTGTTGAAGACTAATGTACCTATTTTTTTCTTTTGTTGCTTTTGCTTTTAATGTCATATCTAAGAAACCATTGTCTAATCTGAGGTCACAAGGATTTACTTCATGTTTTCTTCTGTTTTGCAGTTTTAGCTCTTTCATTTATGTTTATGATCCATTTTGAGTTAATATTTGTATAAGGTATGAGGTGGGGTTTGATTTGGTTTTTCAGCGGCTGAAACAAATACGTATGTCTTAGTTTGTCAAAGGCTGCCAATGCAAAATAGCAGAAATGGGTTGGCTTTTATAATGGGAATTTATTAGGGTAAGTCTTACAATGCCAGGCTGTGAACATATTCCAATCAAGGGCATCATCAGAGATGCTGTCTCACCAAAGTTTGGCTTCTGGTGATCCTGGACTCCTGCCACATGGCAAAGGAAAATGGCAGCCAGTCTGCCTCTTCTCCCCCTGCATCACTTTCTCCCCGAGCTCAGCTGTGGGGATTAGGCATCTGGCTCATCTCTTCCCTCTCCTCATTGCTTCAGCTTCCACTGCTCCACCGATTTCAGCTTTAGTCTCTCTCTCAGCCACTTTGGGTTTCTCTGTTTTTCTCCACTTGCAGGTAGTCTTGGAGTCCTCTCTCACATGACAGGGTACCATAGTGGCTCTCTCTCTCTCTGCCCTCTCCTCCTTTAATAGAGGACTCCAGTAAAAGAATTAGGACCCACCCTGGGTCCTACAATCTAACCAAATGTACTTAACTGAAGCAATCTAATCAAAAGCGATCTAATAAAAAGGCCCCTTAACTGAATCTAACTCAAAAGCCCCATATATGATTGGCTTACCAGCACAGGAATGGGTTAGTATAAGAACATGATTTTTCTAGTGGCCACAAAAGACTCAAACCAGGACATCATACACTGGGTTTGCTTAATCATTAGGAATTTGTTGATTCATGCTTTTGAGGCTAGAGATGTCCAAATCAAGGTGTAATCAAGGCAAAGCTTTCTCTCTGAAGACTGCGGCATTCTTGGGGCTGGCTCCTGTGGCCCTCGGGCCCTTGGCTTTTCTGTTACATGGCAATGCACAGGGCATCATTTCCTCCTTTCTCTTGTGAGTTCTGCTGACTTCCAGCTTCTCTCTTCCCTGTGTCTTTCTCTATAAAATCCATCCTGATTCAGTTGACCACATTTTAACTTCACCGATAACATCTTCAAACAGACCTATTCATAGTGGGTTCACATCCACAGGAATGGATTAAGATCAAGAACATGTTTTTCTGGGGTACATAATTCAATCTACCACAAGATTCGACTTCATTCTTTTGGATGCGGATATCCAGTTGTTCCAGAACCATTTGTTGAAAAGACTATCTTTCCCTACTGAATTGTCTTGTCACCTTTGTTGAAAACTATTGACCAAAAATGTCAGGGTTTATTTCTGGAATTTCATTTCTATTGTCTTCGTCTACCCCTATACTAGTACCACACTGTCTTGATTAGTGTAACTTTAAGTAAGTTTTAAAATTGGAAAGTGTGAATGCATCAACTTTGTTCCTCTTCAGGATTGTTTTGAGTGTTCTGGGTCCCTTGAAAATTCATAGGACATTTAGGAACAGCTTATCAGTTTCTGAAAAGAAGATAGCTGGGATTTTAATAGGGACTGCACTAAATCTTTAGTGTAATTGGGGAATATTGCTAACAGAACTAAATTAATTCTGCCATTTCATGAACATGGGATGTCTTTCCACTTACTGAGTATAAGAATTTGGCATTATTTATGAATTCCAATAAAATAGATATTGGATTATGTTTGTAAACTGGTCTGTCTCTCCAGGCATATTAGATTGTATTGGATTCAGAGGTTTGACTTTTACTTGATTAATTTATGATTAAGGCTTTGATTGGGCCATGTCAGTAAGACTTTGAGTCCCTACCCCCTTGGTGGGTGGGGACTCACAGAGAAAACTACATGGCAGAGGAATTATTTGGAGTTTTGAGCTGGAGCCCCAGGAAGTAAACACACAGGAGAAGAACACAGAGGAATAGAGATGGCTCCATAGACATGGCAGAGGCCCTGGGAAGAGAGATTCTGATAGTCTACAGCTGACCTTGTAGAGAGAACAGAGCAGCTGAGCCCAGAGAAAAATGAGCCCCAGGGTAGAAAAGAGCCATATCCCAGTCTACAGCTGATATTGAAAGAAGCTGGGACCACAGAGCCTTAAGAGGAAGAGGAAGACTGGACTCTTAGAGATGTCGGCAGCCATCTTGCTCCAACAAGTGGCAACAGACTTTGGAGAGGGAAGTAACTTATGCTTTATGGCCTGATAACTGTAAGCTTCTACCCCAAATAAATACCCTATATAAAAGCCAACATATTTCTGGTATTTTGCATCGGCACCCCTTTGACTGACTAATATACTGGGTCTTTAAAATCTTTTAACCATGTTTTGTACTTTCAAAAGTTTTCATACTTTTAAAAGTTTTCAAAACTTTTAACTAAGTTTTACTGTTTTTAAAAAATCTGTTCATAAGTATTTTATTCTTTTTGATGCTATTGTAAATGGAATTGTTTTCTGAATTTCATTTTTGGTGCTACTGTATAGAAATGCAATTGGTGTTTGTATATTGACAATGTATTCTGCAATCTTGCTGAACTTTATTATTAGTTCAAATAGGTTTTTAGTAAATTCCTTAGGATATTCTATGTATAAGATTATGTCAACTGCCAATAGAGATAGTTTTACTCCTGCCTCTCTAAATTGGTTACCTTTTATTTATTCTCCTTGACTAATTACCCTGGCTTGAACTTCTCCAGTATAATATTGAATAGAAGTGGTGCACTATCCTTTTCTTGTTCCTGATCTTAGGGAAGAGCATTCTGTCTTTTACCATTAAGTGTGATGTTAGTTGTGGATTTGCATTACATTTGTTTTTTTAATCAAGCATTTTGCTAAATTCATCCTTGTCCTTCATCAATATTTTTCATGTAATTTTGAAATTTCTGATGTATCAATCACTAATTGTGTATTCACAACTACCAGAGGTCATTCCGTTCCCTGAATGTGACATACAGACACCTGAGCCCAGTTACAGTTTGTTTCCATGTATCATGCTACCAGGAACAAAGAGAAAAAATATTTTTCCTGTAATATTAACTTTCTTCAAGAGTATATTGAAGTTAGTGCAAATTTGATGGAGTCATAGCACACATTTTATAATCATTTTAATGGATTTTTATAATGCCTTGCACAAAGTAGTTTCTCAATAAAGATGTGAATGTGTTCTTGTAGAGTAATTGATAATGGGAGGAGGATAACATGGAAAAATAAAACCCATAGAAAATCTGAAATTCTAATTTTAGCCAGTAATTTTTATGCCAGCATCCCCTTGATTTTTTCCCTAAGCTCCTTTATCCTTTAATCTCCCTTTATCAAATACATAAAAAGCCTAAAGGAAAGGCAGGCTGAGAGAGACAAGAGACGTCTAAATAATCCACAAACAGTATAATTTGAGCCTGAATAATGAAAAGGGCTTTGTAAACAATATTGTGATAATATAACAAATCCTAATCGCTAGGAAAATTAATTCATCACTGAGACTGGGACATCATTTTACTCAACATGTAGTAATTTAAAAAATAATGGTAGTTGGGAAGCAGATATGGCTCAAGTGATTGAGATCTGCCTGCCACATGGGAGGTCCCTGGTTTGGTTCCCAGTGCCTCTTAAAGAAGACAGCAAGCTGGTGTGATGGGCAGGTGCAGCAAGCTGACGCAACAAGAGACACGTGGAGGGAAACAATGGGAGGCACAACAAAGCAGGAAGTGGATGTGGCTCAAGCAATCAGGCGCCTCCCTCCCACATCAGAGGTCCTGGGTTCGGTTGCCAGTGCCTCCCAAAGAAACAAGGAAGACAAACAGACACAGTAAGTGCAAAACAATGAGGGGGTGGGGAGAAATAAATAAATAAAATATGTCTTAAAAAAAAAGTAATGGTACGGAATGAAAGGCTTGAGGGCTCCATCTCCCACAGAAACTTTGAACAACCAGCAAGAACTGACAGAAATATCTTTCTCAAAGCTCTAGAAAATATTCACAGGGCCGCAGTAACAGGGCAAGCGCTGAATCAAGGAAAAGGCTACTTAACAGCAGAAGGAGCTGTGGTGCTCTGGCAGCCCCTTCCCCAACTCTTCCTGGTTCAGAGCAGGCCGGCCCAAATGCTCAGTCCTGGTTCTGGAGGGAGCAGAGTAACCCTCTTGCACATACTGAGTAGGTCTGGCCCAATCCATTTGGTAGTGGCCTGAGTGGTTTGCTGTACCAGAACCTGTCCTGTGTGTAGATGGCTGTGAACAGAACTCTCCTACTGAGCACTATGGGAAGATAGTCAAATCTTGCTGCTGAAGGCAAGAGATTGCTGGCTGTAGGACACAGTGCAGTGTCTGGACCATGAGGAAACTTTCTGAGGAAAGAGGGGACACCTGGAATGGGGGAGCTCCAGGGCCACACATGCATGTCCAAGACAAGATGCATGGCAGGAAGGATCGGAGCAGTAACCTGCCAATTGTTTTCTTTTTTTCCTTCTTCTGTTTTTTTGTTTGTTTGTTTGGTTAGATTTTTTTGGTTTGTTTGTTTTTGTTGTGCTGTTCCTGGCAATCTAGGAAAGCTCTGTCATAATACTGGCTGGACACAAGCTTAAGAAACAGACACCTCAGAGTCTAAATTCAATGATAATACTTTAAAATAACAAAATGTCCAGTTTCAACAAAAGGTTACAAAATGTACAAAAAACAACAAACAAAAGACAAGAAGTGATGGCCCAAGCAAAAGAGAACATTAAAGTATTAGAAAACTTCAATGAAGAGGATCAGTCCTGGCATATACCAGGCAAGTAGCTAAAAATTAAAAATGGTTCTAAAGATCTCAAAGAGCTAAGGAAAACATGGACAAAGAACTAAAGGAAACCAGGAAAATGATAGATAAACACAAAGAGAATATCAATAGAGAGATGGAAATTATGAAAAGGAACCAAACACAGCTAAAACCACAGTAACAGAATTTAAAATTCTCTAGAGGAGCTGGAAGAAGAACTTGAAAATAAGATCATCTAACTCATTTGGTCTGATGGGTTGAAAGAAGAAAATAATGAAGAAATATGAACAGAGCCTGAGAAACCTGTGGGACATCAGCAAGCATGCCAATATATGCGTTGTGAGAGTTCCTGAAAAAGAAAGGGGCAGAAAGAATATTCAAATAAATAATGGCTGAAAACTTTCCAAATTTAACAAAATACAGTGAATATACATATTCAAGACGTTCAATGAACTCCAAACAGGATAAACCCACATAGACCCACACCATGCCATGTTTACAATCAAGGTGTCAAATGTCAAAGATGAAGAGAGACCTCTGAAAGCCAAAAGAGAGAAGCCATGTGTCACATACAAGGGAGCCTCAATAAGGTTAAGTGCCAAGTTCTCATCTGAAACCATGATGGTAAGAAGGCAGTGGGTTGACATATTTAAACTTCAAAAGCAAAAAATTGCCACCAAGCATTTTATATCCAGGAAAACTGTCTTTCAAAAATGAGAGAGATATTAAGACATACCCAAATAAACAAAAGTTGAGGAAGTTTGTTGCCACTAGATCAGCCCTACAAGAGATGCTAAAGAGTATTCTGCAGATTGAAAGGAAAGGACAATAGATTGAAGCCACATGAAAAAATAAAGATGTGTGTTGAGGTAATGACATGGGTAAATATAAATGCCAATACTATTGTATTTTTGGTTTGTAACTCCACTTTTTACTTCCTACAGGATCTAAAAGGCAAATACATAAAATGTAATGACAGAGCAATCATTTTGGACTCATAATGTCTAAACATGCAATTTGTGCCAAAAACTATATAAAGGGGGGACATAGGGGTATAAGAACATAGTTTGGGGCACTCAGTGGTTGAGTGCCTTCTTCCCATGTGTGAAGTCGTGGGTTCAATTCCCGGTACCTCCTAAAAAAACAAAACAAAGCAAAATAAAATAGTTTGTATATACTCTTGAAGTTAAGTTGTTATCAAAGCAAACAAGATTCTTATAGATTAAGTATGTTAAATTCAAGCACCACGGTAACTACAAAATATACCAAGAATATGTATGCGCAAACAAGATTGTTATAGATTTAGGAGTTAAATTTAAGCACCATATTAACTATAAAGAAAATATCAGAGAATATGCAAACTTACAGAGACAGTAGTATATAGGTTGCCAAGGGGTTGGGGGCAGGAGAAACAAGAAGTTAATGCATAATGGCTGTAAGGTTTCTGTTTGGGAAGGTGGGAAGATTTTAGTAGTGGAAGGTGGTGAGTGTATTGCAACATAGTGAATGTGATTAATCCCACTGAATGGTATGCTTAGGAGTGGTTGAGATGGGAAAGTTTATGTTATGTATATGTTCTCACAATAAAAAATAATAATAAATTTTTTTAAAAAAGAGCAACTGAAGAGCCAGTGACAATAAAAGGCAATACATGATCCTGGACAGGATCTAACAAGGGAGGAAACAAGGCTCAAAGGGACATTATTGAGACATGTGAAAAAATTGGAATATGGATTTTATATTAATGATAAAATTCTTGAAATTGATATGAACTTAAGATGGTTACATAAAGGAATATTCTCATTTTTAGTAAATATACATGGCAGTATTAAATGTTCAGTTGCACGAGTGTTCACAAATGAATTGATAAATGAAAGAAAGAAAGAAGGAAAGAAGGAAAGAAGGTAAATGTTAAAATTAGTAGATCTGATTAAATGGGGGGTGGGTATGTTGGAATTCTCTATATGAGGTTTGCATTATTTTTTTCAATTGTCCTGTAAATTTGAAAGTATTCCAAAATAAAAAGTTTTTAAAAAGTAGTACTACAGGGGAAGCGAACTTGGCCCAATGGACAGGGCATCCGTCTACCACACGGGAGGTCCGTGGTTCAAACCCTGGGCCTCCTTGACCCGTGTGGAGCTGGCCCACGTGCAGTGCTGATGCGTGCAAGGAGTGCTCTGCCATGCAGGGGTGTCCCCGCGTAGGGGAGCCCCACGTGCAAGGAGTGCGCACCGTAAGAAGAGCCGCCCAGCGCGAAACAAAGTGCAGCCTGCCCAGGAATGGTGCCACACACACGGAGAGCTGACACAGCAAGATGACCCAACCAAAAGAAACACAGATTCCCTGTGCCGCTGATAAGGATAGAAGTGGTCACAGAAGAACACACAGCAAATGGACACAGAGAGCAGACAACGGGGGGGGGGGGGGGGGGCGAGGAGGGGAGAGAAATAATTAAAAAATAAATCTTTAAAAAAAAGTAGTACTACAACTTTAACAAGACTGGCTAGTAGAAGAATGTCAGAATCTTGGGACAAATAATTTAATTTCTTTAAGCTGTAGTTTCCTTATCTATTTTTTTAAAGGGAGTGAGGTGGGAAATAGGATTAATTTATCTCTAAAGGCTCTTCAAGCTTCTGTGAGACCCTGTCTTACAATTCTATTTGTCACTTTTTTTTGAAGGAAGGCACTATATCACATGCGCCATTAATTGTAACCAAAAAATATCAGATAGATAGCCTTTTTTGTTCTTATTTACAGGGGGGTGCTGTGGCAGTTTGAGATTATTTATGAACCCCAAAAAAGATAAGGATTATGCCTGTAAACTAGTCCGTTCCTCTGGGCATGATAGCCTTTGATTGTATTAGATTCAGGTAAGATGCCTTTGATCAAACTATGTTAAGATTAGGGCTTTAATTCCACCATTTAATAGGGTGTAACTCAGTGTATTAGTCAGCCAAAGGGGTGCTGATGCAAAGTACCAGAAATCAGTTGGCTTTTATAAAGGGTATTTATTTGGGGTAGAAGCTTACAGTTACCAGGCTATAAAGCATAAGTTACTTCCCTCTCCAAAGTCTGTTGCCACACGTTGGAGCAAGATGGCTGCCAACACTCAGCCTGCCTCCTCCTCTTAAGGCTCCGTGGTCCCAGCTTCTTCCAGTATCAGGTGTAGGCCATTAGGCTCTCTAGGCTTTGTCTCTCTTGCTGGAACTTGATTCTCTCCAGGCTCAGGATTGTTTCTCTCCATAAGGTCAATTGTAGACTATCAGGTGAACAGCTTGTCTCTCTTCCCACGGCCTCTGCCATGTTTCTGGAGCTGTCTCTATTTCTCTGTGTTCTTCTCCTATGTGTTTACTTCCCAGGCTCCAGCCCAAAATTCCAACTAACTCGTGTGCCTTGTCGTTTTTCCCGTGAGTCCCCACCCACCAAGGGGACAGGGATGCAATGTCCTACTGACATGGCCCAGTCAAAGCCCTAATCATTATTTAATCAAGTAAAAATGAAACCTCTGAATCCAATATAATTTAATATGCCTGGAGAGACAGACCAGTTTACAAACATAACCCAATATCAAGTTTTGGAATTCATAACCTGAGTGTGGCAGTTTGATATTGTTTATGTCCCCACCCCCTTGGTGGACTGATATAAACACTCACTCAAGAAGACACAGAAGAGATACTCAAGAAGAGAGAGAACAACTTTGTCAGTTTGGATCTGGAAGCTGTGGGGGAAGATGAGCCTGATAGTTTGCAGGTGATATAGGAAGCCCTGAGAGACCAGCCCTATGCCAGCCTACAGATCAGAAGTTGGGGCCATAGAACCTTAAGAGAAAGAAGGAAGGAGAGGCCAGGCAGAGATCACCCACCATCTTGCTTCATATGTGGCAACAGACTTTGGTGAGAAAGAAATCTTGAGTTTGACTCTTTAGGGCCTTGTAACTGTAGCTTTTACCTCAAATAAATAACCTTTGTAAAAGCCAACAGATTTCTGGTACTTTGCATCGGCACAGCTTGGGCAGACTAATACCAAGAGCTAATGAATCTGCCTAATATTGACAAGGGTTAGGGAAGTAAAAAAAAATCTTAGAGTTGAAAGAGTCCTTAGTTTGGTCATCCAGTCCAACTTACTTTCCAGTGTGGAATTCTCCTCAATATCACCAACTGATGATCAGTTATCTTGCCTCTGCTTGAATTTTTCATGCAACAGGGAGTTTACTGGCTCAGGGGACAGTCGGTTCCAATTTAGGGCAGCTTTAATCATTAGCAAATTCTTGCTTATATTAAGCTGAAATCTGTCTCCTTGTAACTTCCACCCTTCTGCCTTTTGGAGTCACACAGAAAAAATCTAATCCATTTTGCACACAAAAGTCCTTCAGATATTTGAAGAATGTTGTCATGTCCTCGTTAAAAATTCTCATATCCATGTTAAGCTTCCCAAGGTTCCTCAATCATGGTTAGTTCCTTGGCTGTTAAAGCAAATACTCTGCAGTGGGTTGGTTTAAACAGCAGGAATATATTGGCTCATGGTTTTGAGGCTAGGAGAAGTCCAAAATCAAGGTGTCATCAGAGTGACGCTTTCTCCCAAAAAACAGTGGCATTCTGGGGTTGACTATTGAGGATCCTTGGTTCTTAGCTCTTCTGTCACATGGCAATGCACATGTCTGGCTTCTCTTCTGGGTGCAGGCTTCTGGTTGCACCCCTTGGCTTTCTCTCAGCGGCCATCCCTATAAAGCCTTCAGTAATAGGATTATGAACCATTTTTATTCTTTCGGGCCACACCTTAAATGAGGTAACCTCATTAAAAGGTCCTATTTACAAAGGCTCACACCCACATGGGTTAGGGTTAAGAATGTGTTTTTTGAGGGACATAGTTCCAAACACCACAAACTGTTGCCATAGGACATGATAGTAGGTCCCTCACCATCCTGAGTTCCATCAATGGGTTACTTGTTTTGTCAATTTCTTCTTAAAATATAGTGCTCAAACTGAACACCATACCAAAGATTTGTGCTTCTTAAGGTTTTCTTAAAAAAAGCAGGCAGAGGAGTCAGGTACACCTTTGTGAGTCCAATGAAAACTATACCCTTTCCCCTAAAAGAATATAGATACAAAATTCTTTATTTGCACAGCCATTTAGGGAGTTTGTGAGTTGTCTAAAGCCTATCTGCAGGCCCAGATGTTAAATTTTATTTATGAGTATAATTGGTCTGTCATTTTGTTTAATTGAATACCTGGTAAAGTTTAAGGTTTCCTTTCTTTTATCTCAGGTTTGTTCATTTGGTTAGTTAGCTACCTAATTTTGCAAGTGATGGGTTTCTGTTCTTTCTCGTGTTCTCTCTCTCTTTCTCTCTTTGTTGTTGTCTTTAATGAAATGTCTCCAAACCTTACTTGTGCTGTGCTGATGATTATTTAAATGTAAATCTAGGACTTTCACATTTTTCTATTGAATTTTCATTTTGATTATTTTAGCTCATGTTTCAAGCTTGTGGAGATCTTTTAAAACCTCAGTTTTGGGAAGTGGACGTGGCTCAAGTGATAGCATCTGCCTACCATCTGGAAAGGTCCAGGGTTCAAAACCAGGGCCTCCTGGCCCATGTGGTGAGCTGGCCAAGGGCAGTGCTGCTGCGTGCAAGGAGTGCTGTGCCATGCAGGGGTGTCCCCCGTGTAGGGGAGCCCCATGCACAAGGAGTGCGCCCCACAAGGAGAGTCGCCTCCACATGAAAAAAGCACACGCCGCCCAGGAGTGGCACCAAACATTTGGAGAGCTGACGTAGCAAGATGACACAACAAAAAAAGACACAGATTCCTGGTGCTATCGAGAATGCAAGTGGACACAGAAGAACACACAGGCAATGGACACAGAGCAGACAGTGGGGGGTGTGGGGGAGAAATAAATTAAAAAAAACTTTTAAAAAACCCTCAGTTTTGATAGTCACAGTAGTTTTTTTTAAAAGGGCTTTTAAAAAAAATTTTTCTCCCTTCCCCCTCCCCACCCCAGTTGTCTGTTCTCTGTGTTCATTCACTGTATGTTCTTCTGTGTCCATTTCTATTCTTGTCAGTGGCATCGGGAAACTGTGTCTCTTTTTGTTGCATCATCTTGCTGTGTCAGCTCTCCGTGTGTGTGGCTGCCACTCTTGGGCAGGCTGAACTAACTTTCACGCTGGGCAGCTCTCCTTAAGGGCGCGCTCCTTGCGCGTGGGGCTCCCCTACACGGGGGACACCCCTGCATGGCAGGGCACTCCTTGCGCACATCAGCACTGAGCATGGGCCAGCTCCACACGGGTCAAGGAGGTCCTGGGTTTGAACCGTGGACCTCCCATGTGGTAGGCAGACACTCTATCCATTGAGCCAAGTGTGCTTCCCCAGTAGTATTTTTTAAACTTTATTTTAAGGGAGTTTTAGATTACAGAAAAGTTACATCGAAAATGAAGGGGATTCCCATGTACCTTCACCTCTTCCCCTCTCATGTTTTCCCCCGTTAACAACGTCTTTCATTAGTGTGGTACATTTATTACAATTGACGAACAAATATTGAAGTATTGCTACTAACCATGGTTTATAGTTTACCTTATAATTTACAGTTTTCACTGTACAATTTTATAGGTTTTGACAAAATGTATAATGGCCTGTATTCATCATTACAATATCATGCAAAACAATTTCAAAGCCCTAAAAATACCCTGTATATTCCCTATTCTTCCTTCCCCCTTCCCTCAGAGCTTCTGGTAACCACTATCTTTATATCAATGTTACAAGTTTTTCCACCACTACAATAATAATAAGTCTACTTTGGTCCATAGTTGCAGTTCCCCTTTGTGTTAATTCATTCCTCAGTCGTGAAGATTTGGGGATGGTGATTCCTACTCTGCTTCAGATTGGGAGGGAGCCTGGAAAGGGTGTGGGTGTAGCTCAGTGATTTTAGCAACTGCTTCCCATGTATGAGGCCCTGGGTTCAATCCCCGGCACCTTCTAAAAAATATATATATATTTGAGAGGGAAATTAGATTTTGTGGGGGTAGATGGAAGGAAGTATTTTGTTTGCAGTTGTAGATACTCTTTACTTTTTTGAGATGGGTGTTGTCCATCTACATCATTTTGTTTGTTGTCCTGGGCAAGTCTAATGAACTGGAGAGTAGGTGTTGGCTGTAACTCTCCTGAGATTCAGGGTTTAACTTGCATGTAAACAGTCCGAAGATTTAAGTCCCTGGGTCATATATTTAATGAGAATAGTGATAATTATAGGTTCAAATGAAAGGGGTAGAAGAATCATATGTAGGGAAATTATAAATGAGTCTAACTATGTTAGGTTGGGAAAATAGGTTATCATATATTCCAAGGTAAGGCCCATCAATGGGGTGCTGATTTCATGGAATTGTGTGCCTTGCCTATGGTGTCCAGCTGTCTCTAGAACCCTCAGGAGCACCCCTGCATGAGGCGTTATTTACTGCGGCGGTTAATGAGATCCTACTGAGACATGCATTAACCAGCAAGCACTCCAAACCTTGTGATATCTGAAAATTTAGTTGGGGTTATTTATTTTTAAATGTTTTTTTAATTGAACATGCATAAAGAATAAGCATACAATAAAGATTATGAACTTACAAAATAAGCAAATATAACATCTTAAAAGAGTCTCATACATCACCCCTCCACCAACACTTTGCATTATTGTGAAATATTTGTTACAAACTATGCAAGAGCATCATCAAAATATTAACTACTAACTATAGTCCCTATCTTACATTTGGTGTATTTTTCCCCCAACCTGCCCTATTTTAAAAAATATATTTTTACTACAGAGGTTGTGAACTTACAAAGCAATTGTACACATGTGTAGAATTCCCACACAACTCCCCTTCACCAACATATCACACCATGGTGGAACATTTGTTACAGATTATGAGATAATATCATCACACTATTACCACCAACCATGGTCCATAGCATACATTTGGCACACTTTCTCCATACTCCTTCACTATCAACACAGTACATCTTTGGCATTGATGCAAGAGTATTATAGTATTGCTGTTAACCACAGTCTATAGTTCACACCAGTTTTATTTTTCCCATGCTTCTCCATATTCCCACCATCTGGCTATAGTGATGTACATCTGCTCTAGCTTACAGAAGTACGCTCTTGCATTGTACCCTCAACCACAATTCTCATCCACCTTGGGGTTCACAGTGTTATTCAGTCCCTAGATTTTCTTTAACTTTCTTTCAGTTGACATTTACTTCCCCAGACTACCCTTTTCAGCCACAATCCATTTATAAACCACTTGCTGCTCACTGTAATGTGCTACCATCAACTTTAACCATTTCTATACTTTTACAGTCAATTAAAACTTCTACATACATTAAGCATCAGTAGTTCTTCTCAACCTTCCTCTTATCTCCTAATAACCTATACTCTAAGTTTTAACTCCATGTGTTTATTCTTCCTATTTAGTTCATATTAATGACACCATGCATATTTGTCCTTTTGTATCAGGCTTACTTCACTTAGTATAATGTCTTCAAGTTTCATCCATGTTATTATATGTGTTCCAATTTCACTTCTTCTTACTGAAGCATAGTATTCCATCATATGTATATACCACATTTTGTTTATCCATTCATTGGTTGATGGACATTTGGGTTATTTCCATCTTTTGGCAATTGTGAATAATGCCATTATGAACATGGGTGTTCAAATGTCTGTTCATGTCATAGTTTTTAGTTCACCTGGATATATTCCTAGTAGAGGAACTGCTGAATCATATGGTAGTTCTATATTTAGCTTCCTGAAGTGTTGGGGTTACTTTTAGTGTTTGTTTAATTGATTAAATGTTGATTAGAACAGGTCAAGGACAGAATTCTATGGCATGGACCTGAATACCACCCTTCAATATAACAGCTATATGCTTATGATACCTTCCAGCTCATATTTTTCCATCTTGTCCATAAAAATATTCTGAGTCTTTGTAATAAGCCATGGTAAAAGAAAAGACACCATGTTTCTTACAGCATTTCCTTTATTTATCTGCTTAGTACTCTTATCAGAAGAGGAAATGAGGGTTATTGCAAGGATTCAGTCTTAGGGTTGATATATATTTCTCATTTTATGCAATTGTGTTCCTAAGATTTGTGCAAATAATACATTAATGAGAGCTAACAACATATAGTGCATACTAATGGTTGGGAACTATTCTAAGTGGTATGCACCCATTTATTCATTTAATCTGACAACTTTGAGGTGGGTATTATTACAATTCCTATTTTACAGTTAAAGAAAAAAAGCGGAGGGAGGCTAAGTAACTCACCCAAGTTAAATCGCTATTAGGAGTTTGAACCTAGGTAGTTTGTCTAGAGAATTCGTGTGCTTATACAGCCCTGTACTTTAGAAATATCAGGTTCAGTGTAAGGAGATCCATTTGATAATTATCTGCAAATTTAGTTTCCTCTCTCAAGATATCTACCCTGTGTCCTCACTACATATAAGTCAAAGAGAATGAAAAGAGCACCCTTGCCATTTGCATTTTCCAGCAAAGTATACTTTAAAATCGGCAAGTTTTTTCCCAATCCAGTAAATACAATGAAAAAAGAAAAACCCTAAGATTCATGAAGATCCATTTCCTTGGGTCTAGATGGAGATTAAATCTGGACATAAGAGAAGCTACTAATCATGTTTAATCGCTAGCTGGGTCATCATAGGGCCAAATCTTTCCCTTTTCTGAATCTCGCTTTCCCCATGTGTTTTGCCTCAATTTCCTCCCTTCTTCAGAGAGCTGGTAGGAGAATGAAAATAAGTACATGACTATGTGAAGAGCTTTCAGTTTGAGAGAATGATAATGGGAAAATACAAGATGCTGTTAGAATTTATCTGTCCTGAACAATCCATTAAGAATCAATTAACACACTTTAAGAATTACAGCTATAGTAAAGTACAACTAACCAGCTTGAATATGCCATTGCATCACCACTTAAAAACACAAACATGTAAGTCCAGTTAAAAACCTGTCTAAACTTAAATACGGAGATTAGGACACTGGCCCCATTTAAATTAAGCATCACATAAATTGCCACCTGCAAGTTTGGGAACTATTGCTGAGGATGGGTTTTAACCTTTGCTGAGGAAGATTAAGCAAGTCATGCTTAATTTGACACAATATTGACAGTTCCTAATGCCTTTATTTTCACCTGAAAAAATTATGTAAAAACTAACCAGAAAGGCCTTTCAAAACCCTGCTTAATAGTATATAAATACTAAAAGCTTATAATGTGTTAGAAGCTGAAAAGTTATCGTAATATCTAAATGGATTTGTTGACCTTTAAAATGGAGCTTGGCTCTCATGTCTGTTTGTCACAATTTCCTACTTATTTCCTCCCCCACCTTTTCCCCATTGTCAAGTCTTGTTATTCTCAGTGGTCATGGAAAAAAATTATATTAGTTTGAGGGCCTTAATGTGACCAAATACAACACAGACTGGCAGATTATCTCTCCTCTCTTCTGCATTATTTCTAACTGTGCTCATTACAGAGGCTTTAATAATAAGAATGGGAGCCTGAATACAGCGCTTGTATCATACGACCAGAATCTCACTAAGAAGCTCATTCTGTTTTCCTCCACCCCTTCAGACAATGCTCCAGTGATAATATCCAGTCCAATTATGTATTTTCTGCATTTTATTAAAATGTGACAGGATTCTCAGATTGCATAAACTTTGAAGTAGTCTTTTTATGAAGCAAAGTGTTTTTAATATTAAGTTGAAGAGAAAAAACGATTTTTGAAAAGGGGAATCAATGCAACGTTGAGGCAGGGGAAACTGGATGATTGGGTGAGTCAAAATGGGATGGAGAGGTAATGAACATGAAGTTCAAGAGCTTATATGCAATATTTAAATTTTTTGAAAACTTTTTTTTTTTAAAGGAGGTCTGTTGATATGCTGGACCTGGGGAGAGAGGAAGGAGGTATCTGGGATAGGATGGCCAGTTCACATTTCTACTCCATCTCTCTTCCCCACTGCCAATAACTTCTACTTATAGAGCTGGGGATAGAGGAAGATTTTCATATGCACTGTATTTATAATAGAGAAACATTTGAAGCAACTTAAAAGTCCAAAACTTGGGTAGTGTGTTTTGGATCATCCATATGATAGAAGGCATGCTGTCACTGAAAATGACTTTAAAAATAAAAACTGTCATACGGAATTTTTTTAGAAAATGTACAAAAAAAGAAAAGAAACCTACGCCTACACATAAAAACATAAAAAAGCATAAAAAGTATTGGAAGGAGGGGAGTTGGTGTAGCTCGGTGGTTGAGTGCCAGCTTCTCGTATACGAGGTCCCGGGTGTAATCCCTGGCCCCAGTACCTCAAAAAAAAAGGTAACTATAGCAAAGGATTAGTGTGGTTATCTCTCTGTGGTTGAATTAAGAGTGGTTTTTATATCTTTATAAATTTTCTATAAAGAATATGCATTATTGCTGAAATTAAAGCTACTTTTTAAAAGAGCACAGTAATTTTAAAACATGGATTTTCTGGCCTTTGTAGAGATAAAATAATGGAATTTACAAATTATGTTTTTACTGTTATGATAAACAGAATTCATTAAAACCCTGGTTTGTTATATATGTAAGTGTGTAAGTGGGTGGGGTGGGGAGTGATCTTCTATACAGAAGTTAAATTTATCTTTTAAAAATCAATCAAATAGTTAATCAGCATCTACCATGTCTATGGCCCTTTTGTGAGTATTGCAGAGGACAGAATTAAACATAAAACATAGACCGTTTCAGGGCAGGCTTACATCTGATAGTGGAAATAAAACTAAAACCTGTGGAATTGTCCTTTTTAACCCCTGTGGTAAACAGAGGCGTTTTGCAACAAGTCATTATATTCTGTTTTGTTTATGTAATTTGATGACTAGAAAATGTTTCTTGAGAAGACCTATATACTTTAAAACACCTTAGTATATCTCTTTTGGAATGAGAGCCATGTATCACAGGAGTCCAAAGAGGTAAAAACAGTTCTTCCCATTTAAAAATTCATTTGGGATTGATTTGGCATTAAGGACTAACTTTTTTTTTTTTTTTTTTTTTGATGTAGCAAGGATTGAACCTAGGACCTCGTAATGTGAAACAGGTACTCAACCACTGAGCTACACCCACTCCGCTGGACTAAGTCTTTAAAGGGGTCTTTAAATTTCTCTTTGGGGCCTGTGTTCCGCCTTTTGGCCCTCCTTCTAAGTACTACTCATGAGTAGAGAAGGTCTGGTAGTCCTTATTTTTCTAATCAACGTCTGGCACTTGTGTCCTGATTCTTTTTTGGTAGCTAATCCAACACTTCAACCTGTCTTGGCATGTTATAGGCAGAGGCAAGTGGTAAATTTCCCCAATCCCATTCTGTCCTAATTAATACCTCTGTCAAAGTTTGACAATAAGAGCTGTAGAGATGCAGAGATACAAAGCTAAAATCAGCCTGACAGTTGAGAGACAATCCTAAAATGTGCTAAGGTATGAGGCAACTTTATCTTGTCTTCCTTTAGGACCCCTGATATTCCCAGGTTTATATTCCTCTACCACTCACATATTTCTGACCTGGCCACCTATTATCATACTGACTATTATGATTGTTCAGCACACTTATTGGAGGACGAGTGTTATACAGCATACAAAATGTGAAATTAGACATTGTTCCTTTCTAGTAGGAACCTAATCTCAACAGGCACATAATAAAAATTTAGGAAATTTATCTAAGAAGAGGCCAGGGAAGGAAAGCAATGGAAGGGAAAGAAATAATTACCATAAGGTTTTCCTAGACAAAGTATGAAGAAACTTCACAGAAAGTGGGTCACAGAGGGTAGGTGAGGTAACTTGCCACTCTAAAAATGGAATACCAACCTATTATTAAATCAGTTCAACTAAGTGTCCAGCTCTAAGGAGGAAATCTTGCCAAGGTCTCATCCACTACTGACTTAGAAGAGCTAGTTTCCTTTTTTTCATCTTCTTCCACTGTTGTTTCCTGGTATTTTTGTATAATTTCATGAGCTTTGTAATTATATCAGAGAAAAATGAGACTAGTATTTAAGGACTATTATTACTATCTTAAAATAATGTTTACTTCTGTCTAGTTTAGTGTATTACCCACGGTAGGACTTGGAACTCTTTTCCTAATTCCCAGTCATTCTAAGTGGGTAAATTTGCAACAGTATCTTAAATTATTCTACACACATTCAGATATATGGAAGATGATAATATTATTAATGTTGTTATTGAATTTGCTAAACCCCTTTTCTAGTTGCAGAATGAACCTGACCATGGAGGTTAATAAATGTATGTTCAATAAAATCATTATTTTTTTATATTATCTCATGAATATATCACAATTCAGTGGTTCTCAAATCTTTGGGGGTACAGAGAGACTGTTCTTGGTAATACACAAAATTTTAAGGGAATTCTTTTCCATATCCTCCACTTCCATCGATCTGTTCTCCTAAGACCCATCTGCCCGAGGTTTCCCAGTTTCTCCTTCTCCAGCTCCCCTTGGATGATTGCTCTTCTCCTATTCTCCTGCACCTTCTTATGATATAAGGCACTGGAGGTGCAAAACTTTCTGGAGCAAACAATCAAAGGGATAAGCCCAAATAGTTTTCACTTGATGTCCATCCCCTTAGGAATTGTCAAAGAATGTATTAGAAATCCAAGCAAAGAGGCACTTATTGGAGTGCCTATTGGCAGAATCCTGGGCCTGCTCACTCTACCCATGTCTCTATTGTAGAACTAGGATTCAGAAGTGAGGTAGTTATTATGAGATGCTCATTAGTGTGCTTATTTGGATTGCAAGGGAAATCCAGAATTCTTTAAAACAGAAAGTAAGTCTGATTTGCTGATTGGTTTGATGTAGAAAACTGGCTTTGCCAAGGAGATTCATTGACAGTATGTTTTTTCCCCCTTTATTACAGTAGGTGTGGGCTTACAGCTCAATCATGCACAAAATACAGGATTCCCATATATCTCCCCACCACCACCACCTTTCATTGGGGTGGAACATTTGTTACAATTAGTGATAGCACATTTTTATGATAGTACAGTTAATTAAAGTCCATGGTTTAACTTAAGGTTAACTGTGTTGTGTAGCAAATAGAGTCTGTAGTAAAATATTCAAAATAAACAGTATAATCTTTAAGTCTAACCATTGTACACAACATGGTAATAATCAACTTAAAAGTTGTACCTGTTTTTAATACAAAGCTAACATTACACCAGTCAAAAAAGCTGTTATGTGGGAAAGTATTGTTTCAAAGTCAACCTTTAATTGAATTATTAAAATGAATTTAGTTGTTCCTGGTTGAAAAGAAATGTCTAACAAAATTCTTTAGTGACCATACACACAGATATATCCTCCTTTCTTACGGAGCCAAAAATTGAACATTGTGATTTACTGGTTTTGTTTTGTTTTTTAACTCATCAATTTCTAATTATTTGCCTTAGGTTTAAAAGCAGATTATTTTTCCTAGTAAAGAAACAATTGAACAAGTGCTAAGAAGCTACTTCAAGAAGTACAATACTAACGTACTTTAAAGTCATTTCTTTCCTAGCTTACATTAAGTTTATGGTTGGACATTTACCACAATGAGATTCGCTGTTAGCAATGAATGAAAGATGTTTTCTGAAACAGTGGATCTCTACTATTTTAGGGATCTAGTTGCCTCTATGAATTTGTATTTTAAAATGTTTATAACCTGCCAGCTGCGTGAAACCTAACATTTGATCCCCCCGCCCAACATTTGGTTTTAAAACAATCTCTTTGTAAAGCTGAAAGTGCAGCTTTAACAAAAATTTGGAAAAAAAAAAAAATCAGTTTAACTATTTTACGCATCAGATGAGTTCATATGAATTGTATGGTGAGGCTTTTCTAAGTGGAGTTATCCAGGTAAACCGTGGGTATTTCCTAGGAAACGTAGTGCTAACGAATCTTCTGTCAAGTTGCTTCCAAAAACTACCACTCCTTTCAGCACGGTCCCCTGCTCGGACGTGCGCTACTGCGCTCGCTCCACAGCGGGCGCTGACGGGAGGCAGCGGTGTGTCGACGCTCTGATGCGGTTGCGTACGTTTAAGTACTTCCCGCTCTTACCCGTTGGGCGAAGACTTTTTAACTGCCATCTGGCTTCCACGCCTGGCTTCCTACTCTGTCTGGTGCCCCCTGGTGCTCATCACCTCTACACTCTTGAGTAGTTGCCAGGAGCAAAGGGGTCCAGGGAGCACAAAGATGCTTTTTAAAGAAAAGCATTCCATTACTGTGAACTGTAGGACCCCAGGTTTACTCTGTCACAGCCTTGGTATAAATTATATGTACGTTCTAGAAAAAGAGGGCATGTTGTTTTAGTAATTCACCAAGCAAAAAGAAGATGGAAAATAAGTTTTAACCAAACACACAGGCGGAAGTCAACCCGGTTCTCTTAAGTTTGTGGTAAAAACGCCAACATTTGTAAACCTTATCTTTTCTCGACCTCTCCTCCCGCTGTTTTGATTTTCTGGGAAAGCAAAATTAAGAGTTCACTTATGATCTGGAGGCCACTAGGGCAGGCAGCCCATCTATGAGAGCTGGAATATCTGTCTTGGAGCTGGAGCTCAGAATGTGGCCTTAAGGCTCATGAAAAGAGAGGAGAATAGAGGATAATTCTGTCTCCTCCAATTTAATCTTTGATCGATATTAATCTCATGGGCAATCTTCACAAAGTTTCTTCTACCCTATGGAAGGAGTCTTTGCTCCTCTGGCTCTCTGAGCTCCGGCTCTCGTTATCCTGCATTGCCGTGTCACTCCACCCCCACACTCCTACAGTCACTCAACACTACTGCGGCTCTCTCCGTTAAAGATGAACAACAGATCATTTTTCATTGCATGGCAACCCTAAGAGCTTTCTCGCTTCAGCAGAGCACTATGGGAGTCTCTCCTCTCATCCTCCCTCTCTCTTCTTTTTTTGTTTTTTCTTCCTTCTCTTTTTCCACATTAATCCCTAAATAATGATTTTCCTAGTCAGCGCGGACTTCAGGATGGGGTTTAGCCACCCACAATGACGCTCCCATCAGCCTTCCCGAAGGGGGGGGGGGGGAGGGAGGGGGTAAAGAAAACTACAACTCCCATGAGGCATCAGCCTAAAGCCGCCACAGGGCATCACGGAAGTCGTAGGCCCCTTCCTCCTCAGCCTCTTTCCTCCTGCGCGGTGTGAAACTACAAGGCCCAGGGAGCGTCAGGACCCGCACGCCTGCGCGAGAGCCCGGCGAGCGCGAGGGGGCGGGGCTGCCCCGGGCGGCGGGGGGCGGGGTCGAGCGGGCTGTGTGGAGGCTTCAGACTCCCGGCGCCATTTAGCGCGGAGAGTTTCCCCGGCGGACGCGGCTCTTCTCACTCGGTCCCTTCGCACCCCCATCTCCGGTGACAGAAGGCGCCTGGTGGGGGTGACTACTCCTTTCTCTCCCTATCCCCCTCACTCAGTCCTCTCGGTCTCCTCTACTCGCGGGCCCCAGAAGCAGCGGAGCTCCGGCCCCGCGGCGAGCGGCCCTCCCCTCCCCACCGTTCCCTCCCTCCGTCAGCCCCCGGCACCGGCCCGGGAGGAGACGAGGGTTTGCCAGTCCCGGGGCGGGCGGGGAGGCCTCGGGGAAGGGGGGGCCCGCTCCTTAAGGCGCCGAGGCTTCGAGGCGTTGGCCTTTTCCATTGGGGCGATGGACGTCCTGTGAGCCTCGCCCCGGAGTTGGGGGCGCGTGTGGGAGGAGGCGGCGCACCGACCGGCCGGAGCCTCGGGGCCCGGCCTCCTCTCGCGGTCCTCGGCCCCTCCCACCCTCTCGGCCTCGGAGCCGCCACCGCCCGGGCGCGGGTGCTCGTCCCGTCCCCGCGGCGCCTCCGCCCTCAGGGCCTAGCCCGCCGAGCCGGCGAGCGGCGGCCGAGGGGAGCTGGAGCGGTCGCCGCCGGCGCCGCATCCGCTTCGACTCGGCCCCGGCTGCTCGCGCTGCCCCTCATGACTGCGGCGCCGCCGCTGCCCCAGCCGCTCGCCGCAGGATGGATGCGGACCGGGAGGCGCTAACCCCCGTGGCTGCGCTCCTGGATCGCCCGCCGAGCAGCCCGCCGTGTGAGCCGCAGCAGCCTCGGAGTCCGCAGCCGCCGCAGCTGGGCCCAGCGTCCCGCCTGTCCTGCGGGCCGGCTTGTCAGTGCTGAGCGAGGAGTCGTCCCGGCCGATCCGAGCCCGCGGGGCGGAGGAGCCGGAGCAGCGGGGCTCCCCAGAGCGCCAGCCCTCCTCCGGGTCGGCCCTTCCTCCTCGTTTTCCTTCCCCCCGCCCCGGTCGAGCCCGCTCGCCCGCCGCCCGCGGACCGACCATGTCTGGCGGCGCCGCAGAGAAGCAGAGCAGTACTCCCGGCTCGCTCTTCCTCTCGCCGCCGGCGCCTTCCCCCAAGAATGGCTCCAGCTCCGATTCCTCCGTCGGGGAGAAACTGGGGGCCGCGGGGGCCGACGCCGGGACCGGCAGGACTGAGGAGTACCGGCGTCGCCGCCACACTATGGACAAGGACAGCCGTGGGGCGGCGGCGACCACGACCACCACGGAGCACCGCTTCTTCCGCCGGAGCGTCATCTGCGATTCCAATGCCACCGCGCTGGAACTGCCCGGCCTTCCCCTGCCTCTTCCCCAGCCCAGCGCCCCCGCGGCCGTCCCGCAGAGCTCCCCGCCCGAGCCGCACCGGGAGGAGACCCTGACGGCCGCCGCGGCTTCCCGCACCGCCCAGCCGCCGGCCGCCGCCGCCGCCCCCGGGGAGCCCGCCGGCGCGAGCGCCGCCGCCTCGGCCGCCCCCAGCAGCGCCGGCAAGGACCGCGCCGCCTCTCACCCGAACCATGTGGGCAGCCGAGAGGAGCCGCCGGCCGGCAGAAGCGGCAGCGGCGGCGCCCGGGAGGCGCAGGAGGAACGGAGCCAGCAGCAGGATGACATCGAGGAGCTGGAGACCAAGGCCGTGGGGATGTCCAACGACGGCCGCTTTCTGAAATTTGACATCGAAATTGGCAGAGGCTCCTTTAAGACGGTCTACAAAGGACTGGACACCGAAACCACCGTGGAAGTCGCCTGGTGTGAACTTCAGGTAACGCCTTGGTTTTAGGGTGGTGTGGCCCCCCAGTTTGGCTCGGTTCGGCCAGTTGAGTATCGAGGTCACCCTTGGCAAATCCCTGTCTAACTGCTCTCTCTGGCTGGCTGGGGGAAGCGAAAACGAAGAGAATGTTGAGCCAGTACCTAGGTGTTGGGGTCGACTGAGAATTATTGGTCCCCAAAGGTATTGGCTGCTAGTGAGAGGGTAGTGAAAGTCGTCGTGGTACAAACGCGTTGTCTAGTGGGGAAGTTTTGTTTTTTTTTTTTAGTGGGGAAGTTTTTGAAAGGACTTTTAGGATAGTACAGGGTCGTCTTGCTCAATGCATTTTAATCTCCTCAGAGGCTCTGCAGTGATGGTGTGTTACATGTGTGTTTCCATCCCTGGGATCAAGCTCTTCCTTTGAAATGAGATGTGCACGAACTTATTCAGGCATGACTTTCCTGTGACTATATCTTAGATGGTTGCACAGGCATTTCATATAAAAGAATTATGAAAAAGACTTTCTTCTCTGCCCCTTTTGGATAAATGCCTTGGGACTAGTAGAACATAGTAAATGTTGGTAATTGTCCTATCTGATGATGCTTAAGCTTTATGGTAAATAGTAGTGATCTGACTTTGCTAAGGAAAACTACAGTGTCTTCAGCATATTCACTATACAGTAAATATGTAAAATTGTGTCCTTTGGGAGTTGTCATCATCATTGATTTAATCCTGTTATAAAGGGTTTTTGAGATTAACTTCCCCAAGTATCCAAAGGAGTAACAATACTTCCTTTTTTAAAACCTCCCAGGGAGATTTATATGATGTAAATAATGATGTGTCATTTTGGTTAACAATATTCTAGGTTTAAGTAGCCGAGGTCAGGCTTCTTGTTGCTTGACCAGTGGCCATTTGATTGAAAGTGTGTTCTAAGAAGGAAGGAAGGAAGCATAGTTATTGGGGAAGCAGAAGTTTTACTGAATGAAAAAGTGCGTGACTACACTACACTATACATGAAAAACAGCATTATCAATATTCTTCTTGCCACGAAAATGGACCAGGCTGACATAAGATATGAAAAGTAACTGAATGATATGGGGACTTATTTTATCCATGGACTCCACTTGCTTACATTTAACCCTTTGAATGCCAGCTTCCGAAATGACCGAGACCTTATCAGATGTCAAAGGAAAGTAGCACAGCATGTGTGGAACCTAAAAATTGACAAGTCCTTTAGGAGCATAATACTTTCTTAAGCCAGATAGTTAATGATATAGATCATTTAAGGCATTATGAGGTAACACTATTCATTTTATGGTAGTTTAAAGTTGGAAAGATAGGCAGACCTTTAAAAAGAAAAAGCTTGTCCAACTATAACTTTATTTCTAATGGGCAGTCATACTCAACTTAGGTCTGATTCTTTTGTGTTTACAGGCAAAAATTTTAGTTTGCAGGCAGTCACCTATTTTGTACCAACCAAGGATGCCTAGTGCTAACTGAACCTGGAATTTTATTCTTCTGTTATAACTTCATATTTGAGTAGGAGCTTTTTAACAAAATTTTCTCCTTTATTGATTATTTTAGTCTCTTAAGACTGGACACAAGTAAGTATTGAGCACTTTTTGGGATTACTTTTGCTAGTTTTAGTTACTTCACTTTTATGACTTCTCAGTATTTGTGTTAAACCAAGTTCAGAATTTGGCTGCAGAGTGATACTGGCTTAATGAAGAAACTTCCATGTCACTTGATCCCATTTTTTATTTTTCAATATGGTTTTAAAATGTGATTAGCCTAGTTCAGAGTTCTTTTATTTTTTAATTTTATCTTTTGCCTAGGACACTGTGCATGCCATTAAAGTAGTCACTTTGAACTTTTGTCTTTGGATTCAAATTAAAGAACTAAAGCAGTAGGAAGAAAGGAAAGCATTTTTTGCATATGTATATTTCTAATATATATGCTTTTCTGTAACTAGATGGAAGTATTTGTTCAGTTGAGAGTTAAAAATATTAAGAGTATTAAAACTTGAAGAAATCTTAGATTATTCTGTCCAGCTGCTTAATTGATAGATGAGGACCTGAAACTCATAGAGCAGGTAAGTGACTTGCTCAGGGTAGAAAAGAATGAAAATTAAAGTGAGTAGAATCTTTAACTTGGGATGTATTTAAGCATTTGTAGTGCAATAAATGGCTAATAAGTAAATCATAGATAAGGCAGTACTATTTTGGAGTGGAAGAGTTGGTCACATTTTCAGAATAATTCAGTCCTGTAATAGGGACAAATCTCAGGCTTGTGTTTCAGGTATTGATTTTATCACTTCATATGAGAAATAAATAGGCTTTTGGGACAGTGGGAGGGGTAAATGTGATTCCACAAATCAAACTCCTTGTATCAAGTTGCTTTTTGTTCTTTTGTTGAACACGGTATGTATAGCTATCTGTTGAAACAAGCATCAATTTTTAATAACTTATACCTGGGTAATGCTTTGATCCTAAGTGATAACAGAGTTTTTGGAGGTACCAGGGGATAACTTTTACACGGGAAGCAGGCACTCAACCGCTGAGCTATACCTGCTCCCCAACTGAGATGTTTTAGGATGCAGATTTCTTTATCTGGTTTTATTAAGTTGATTATGTGGCTTAGTTTTTTTTTTTTAAGGTTTATTTTTTATTTATTTCTCTCCCCTTCCCCACCCCTCCCCCCAGTTGTCTGCTCTCTGTGTCCATTCATGTGTTCTTCTGTGTCCACGTGTATTGTCAGTGGCACCTGGAATCTGTGTTTTGTTTTGTTGTGTCATCTTGCTGCGTCAGCTCTCTCTGTGTGCGGCGCCACTCCTGGGCAGATTGTGCTTTTGTTGCATGGGGTGGCTTTCCTTATGTGTGGGACTCCCCGAAGCGGGGGGCACCTCTGCGTGGCGGGGCACTCCTTGCAGGTATCAGCACTGCAGGGACCAGCTCATCACACCGATTAGAAGGCCCTGGGATTGAACCTTGGACCTCCCATGTGGTAGGCGGACGCCCTATCCGTTGGGCCAAATCCGCTAATTTAATAATACCCATTTGCCAATGGGTCAGAAAATTATTGTTGGGCTTGTTGCTTTTCTAGGGAGGGATTGTGTTTGTTAAGAAACAGTGTAATTTGCTTTAAGAAAACATATTTATATACAGATAGAAACTTAAAATGATTTAAAGAAAACTTTAAGCACATTCCCCTCTTCCCTACAGGTTGCCTCCAGTTAGTATGGTTAGTACATGCATTACATACTGATGAGATTGTTTTGAGATCTACATGAAAGGGGAGGTCAGGTCATAATTTTTTTTTTTAAACCTCTAATATGTATTAGTGCTCACTTTTCTCTGACTTTTAGGAAGTTAAAAGTAATTTCTATCATAGGTATATGACGTTAATGTTTTATGAAAAGTTTAGCAGTGCTGCAGAAATGGGATGTGGTTCTGTGATTACGAAACCATAACATTTTGTTGCTGTAGTTCTTACAATAATTCATTGAACTGAATATCTCCATTTGAATATTGAGGACTTTTTTCCATGTACCTTTTAAATTTGTGCCACATTTTATTTTTTAGCATGAGAATCTGCAGTAACATTTAGTTGCAAGAACTAGATTTCAGGGAACACTCTTTGGAGGTTTTTTTGTTTGTTTTCTCAAGAGTCACTGATTAGTATTGGCAAAATTCAGATAACTCCTTTACCTTTACTTAAGGGTAGTTGCTATGCAAATTAAAGAAATGTTTGCTAACTTGTCTGAAATAATCTTTTGTCCCTTTTAAACAGGACAGAATAGAATTAGGCAGGATGGTTTTGATTTTAAATACTTGTAGATTTATTTATTCCTGTAAAAAGTAACCTCTTATGGTACAGGAATTGAGAATTACATTTAGGTTTAGTTTTAAAGATGTGAGTTCCTACTTAGGGTTTTAAATAATGTTTACATTTTCTCTTATTTACCTTTTTTTAACCTTTAGTACCACGGTTTTTCCTAGTGTAATAAGAACTTGTAAAGAAGTTGTTTTTGTGTTAAACAAATTGGCAATTTATTGTTGCCTGGTGACTAAATTCATTTTTGACATTCAGATTCTAGTGCAAAATCCTTGTCGTTTAAAAGTCATCCCAGTTAATTTCTTGAAGCCTTCAAATGCATTCTCATTTTCTCTGAAATCATCCCAAACCTATTATTTGGGTTTACTGGTAGCTTTTTAAATTTTTAGATAACGCTTAATAGTAGCAAGAGTGGTTGGGCTTAATATATAACTTCTGAAAATGTTGGTATAATGTGGAAAAAAATTCATAATAACTATAATTATTAGGTCTTTGCTGTATCTGTTCTTGAAATTATGTTGATGTATTTTTAGTAACCTGCATTTTATTTGAGGTTCTTTTGGTTTTTGTTTGATTTTTATATAGGGCCAATTTGATCTGCAGGAATAGGTAAGAGATTTAGCATGACCTGAACTTAGGTTGAAAAGGATATTACTGATATGCAGAGTAATGTAGTTGTTAAGAACTACACTGCCTAGATTCAAATCCTGGCTCAGGTACATAATTTGTCACCTTGGTAAATACTGTGCTGCACTTTTGTTAAATGGGTATAATATGGGCACTTACTTTGTGGAGTTGTAGTGACTAAACTAATATATGTCAAGCACTTAGGATATGCCTGACACGTGAACTTTAACAAGATGATTTAGCATCTTTTTTTAGGCTTTCCTTTTGAGGAAACATGAATATTTCCTTTGATTTTTGCCTACTTTTATGTTAGAAAATAATGTAGCAATACTCTTACTGTAGCTACCATTTTTTTCTGTTAACTTTTAAAAATATATTTTTAATTTATTTTTAAAAGATACATAGATCACACAAAATATTACATTAAAAAAAAAGGAGACTTCCATTTGCCCCACTACACACACCCCCCACTTTTCCCACATCAGCAACTTCTTTCCTTAGTGTGGAGGCTACCATTTTTTTGTAGGAAAAATATTGGACTTGGACATGGTGTCATTGGTCCTTTCAGATTCCTTAACTTTACTTCATCTCTACCTTTCTAATTTTATGACCTGTCACTTTCCTAAATGCCTTCCTTTCTGAACTGCTTATTTCTAAAATTTACTAAAATTTTTGTATTACCTCCTTAACATGTACCTGGAAAGTATTTTCCCTGTTGGTGAATCCTGTACATAATTCTCATAGTATTTATCGAAATTGAATTGAAATCATTTACATACTTTTCTCTGCTAGTCTTTGATCCCCTTGAAGACAGTAGGTACTTAAAGTACTTTAGTAAAAGGCAATTTTTTTTTTTTTTCTGTTTTAAGTTAGAAATAGTTGTAGATCTCAGGATTGTTTCATCCATTATCCTTGCCTTTCTTTGGCCCACAGCAAATTCTTTATGATCTTGTTTGTGGAGAGTTTACTATGGTATAGTACAATATAGTATAATGGAAAAAAGTACTAAGGTAGAACACTTGGGTTCCAGGTTACCCAGTTATCTGACCTTGAATAAGGAATTTAATCTTTTAAGTTGATGTATTAGTAATATGTCTTATTCACTCACAGGATTGTTGAGGATCAACTGGGAAAACTATATGAAGGTACTTATAAAAAATATTTATTCCCCGCTCTGCTCCCCCCTCCCCCCATTGTCTGCTCTCTGTGTCTATTTCCTGTGTGTTCTTCTGTGTCCACCTGCATTGTTGTCAGCTGTACCGGGAATCTGTGTCTCATTTTGTTGCATCATCTTGCTGCGTGAGCTTTCTGTGTATGCAGTGCCACTCCTGGGCAGCCTGCACTTTTTTCATGCGGGCCTGCTCTCCTTGAGGGGCATACTCCTGCGTGGGGCTCCCCTACACAGGGGACACCCCTCGTGGCAGGGCACCCCTTGTGCGCAGCACTGTGAGTGGGCCAGCTCACCACATGGGTCGGGAGGCCCTGGGTTTGAACCCTGGACCTCCCAGGTGGTAGGTGGATGTTCTATCTGTTGAGCCAAATCGGCTTCCCTGAAGGTACTTTTAATAGCCTTCTTGAAGTCCATAAGTTGTTACTTGTTGCAAGTTGATTGGATATTTTAAGCTTTTTTAGATGGGCTTTAGCAACTTTTTGCTTCTTCAATTTAGTAATTTTATCACATCTTAAAGCAAGCAGAGTAGTTTTTCAGACTGCAGAGAAGTTACGGTAAGCTTGCCTTAAGAGTAATTTTATTTGGAAAAGGATTATGTTTTTGAGAGGTGGCAGACTTAATTTTGTATGTGGTTTTAAAAAGAATGGTTATTGGGAAACAGACTTGGCCCAATGGATAGGGCGTCTGTCTACTACATGGGAGGTCTGCAGTTCAAACCTCGGGCCTCCTTGGTCCGTGTGGAGCTGGCCCATGTGCATCAGCACTGCACGCAAGGAGTGTGCCCCCTAAGGAGAGCCGCCCAGCGTGAAAGAAAGTGCAGCCTGCCCAAGAATGGCGCTGCACACATGGAGAGCTGACACAACAAGATGAAGCAACAAAAAGAAACACAGATTCCTGGTGCTGCTCATATGGATAGAAGCGGTCACAGAAGAACACACAGCGAATGGACACAGAGAGCAGACACGGGGGGTGAGGGAGGGTGGGATTAAATAAAAAAATGAAAAGAATGGTTATTGATATTTTATATATGAAGGAAAAGGGTGAGTAATTTGCTTAGTTTTGCTTTCACTTAACTGGTCATAAATTGCCACCTTATATTTAGATTTTTGAATGAGCTTTCATAAATCATTCATTCATTCATTCGTTCGTTTTGAGGTGCCAAGGATTGAACCCCCCAGGCCTTGTATGTGGGAAGCTGGTGATCAGTTACTTGAGCCACATCTCTTCCCCCAAGAATTTACTTTTTAATGTTGTAGCTTGAACCTTGGCATTGCAAAATTGCAATATTATTAAATGCGGTATGTTAAATGAATATACTTAATGGTTTTTGGAAAAGAGGTTAATACAGTTTTCCCAGGAATTTAAGCTGGTTTAGCTTTGGAAATCTGCTTGGTATAATATAATCATCAAATTTAGGTTAGTTAAGAAAAAACATGCTATCATTTCTAAAAGCTTTGCAGCCAAGGTTCAGCTTCTCGGAGACGACTTATATTTTTGTCAGTATACCTATGGTGTATGGTCTTGTGTTAAACACAGACTAATAAACAGTGGGATATAAAAACTAATGAGTAAATCAAATAGTTATTAATGTGCACATTCTCTCCATTAGATATAGCTAAATAGATTGCTTGGGATAACAAGGAGATCATCTTAGCTAATAGTTTTGAGTTAAATAACCTGTTATATCCATTTTGATGGGGATAATCTCTTTACTCAGACTCATAGGTCATCCTGAATTAGGGTAAATTTGGGAAATGCAGAAGATGATCTCTTCAACATTCTGTAGAGCTCCTAGATATCATGATAATAAAATGTTCTTTGAACTCTACCTACCCAACTATACCTTCCCTATCCCCCAGCCCCCAATCAGCTATAGGTAGTAGAGAATAACTGAAGAGTTTTAAGCAGGGAAGTTAATTGGTCAGACTTGCAAAGTACAAATCGTGAGGAATGGATTTAACAAATATTAATAATAGAATGGAAGTATAGAGATTACTTAGGTTGTTGAAATTATTTGTTGCATTTGACTGTTAAATCATTAGCAGCAAAATTGAGGATTACCTAAGTGAAAGGGGAAGGTTGAATAAGGGAGGTGGAGTATGTAAGTAGATGTAAATTATGATAATGTCCTAGATTTCTGCATTATTCAGTGTCCAATATGGTATTCACTAGCTACACATGGCTATTTAAATTAAATTCATTAGAATGAAATGAAAATTCTATCTCTTAACTGTACTAGACACATTTCAAGTAGTCAGTAGCCATGATGGCTGCCGTATTGGACAGTGCAGGTATAGAGCACATCCATCACTGTAGAAATTTCTGTTGGAAAATAGATACTAGATCTTGAATTGTAATTTTTTTTTAACTTTATTGAGATATTCACCTATAAAGTGTTGAAAGTAGTGCTTTTATAATAAGTTACACATTTTGAAAATATATCCTATTAGCAATTTAAAAAGTCATTTCTCTTTTTAGAGAAAGGAATATAAGTTCAAAGGATGTTATCACAAACACACGTAAACATGAAGAAATAACAAAAGTTAACTTGTCATACTTTCTTTAGATACTTAGTGACCTTATAATTTCAGGAGAGTAGAAAATTTGCTGTGGGTTTAAGAAGTAGCAGAAGGAGGTTAGGAAGTAAAGACAATCAGTGTAGGCCATTTCTTTGACAATACTGACTGACTGGAACTAAGAACACTGGGTGAATGGAAGGGGTCATCAAGGAGTGGATAGTTTAGCAAGGAAAGCTTTTTAAGGTGGAAGCATTAACCTTCAGCATAATATGTGCTATATTTTAAGCATGTTATATTTTGTCTGTTCTAATACTGTTTTAGTTTTGGTTTTCTTTGTGATAGTTAAAATTTAACTACGTTTTCATACTTGAAGCGATTTATTCACTATATTCTAGAATCCTCTCTATTGAGTTTGGAGAAATGTGTTGTTTCTTCATTAGGTTGTTTCTCTCTATAATTCTGACATTCATGCAACATTTGCATGTTAGTGTGGTAATGTGTACACTTTAAAGTGGAACACCTCTGTGAAATAACCATTTTCATGTGTTATTTGAGGTAGCAGACCAATTTCAGATAAAACTCCATTTCAAAGAAGGTTCTGAATTATTATATTGGTTTTTTGGGCGTGGTCAGAATGGACTTTTACACACACAAACAACCCTAAATAGTACATATACTTTCTTCAGGCCTGGCCTTAAGGAGTGTTTGCGAATTTTTCTTGCTAATTAATTTGGAAAGATATTAATAGTTATTAGGTTACCTGCCTAATAAGAGGTATGCCTTCCCTCCTTTCTTGTGACAGGCACAATGCTCTGCCCATGGCATATTACTTGTGATCTCACAACTGCAGTACAAGACAGATGTTTTCTTAATTTTATGTTTGAGTAACTAACTCAGGCTTAATAACTTTAAGATCACATGGCATATTTGAATCTTTGTTCTTTCTTTCCACTACAAAATAATTTCTAGTTAAACCAAGAAGAAAAAAGTTTGAGTTCTAGAGGAATTTTAAGCCCTTTTACTTTGTTCAACAATTGTAATTTACAGTTGGGCTTTTTGTTTACCTTATACTTTCACTGCATGAAATAAATATCCTCTTATATAGTCTTTCAGCCAAACAGGATAAACATGTAGTTTCTATAAAGAGAAAGGAGGTTCAATGCCTGGTACCTCCTGAAAAAGAGAGAGGGAGAGGAATGGCAAGTTTGTTTCATTAGTTTTTTGGTGTGTTCAAGTGCTATTTATATTGGTTATCACGGAGAATGTGTTAGTTCTGTTTAAATTGAAGAATTTAAATGGAAGGAATATTGCCCTAGCAGTTGATGTATATCAAAATTCCATCTGATAGCAGCAAAGTAAATGGCTGTAGTTTTAATAGGGTTTTTGTCTGTGGTCTCTAGATGACATCTATGTATAAAGAGTGTTCATTTTTAAGTTTTAGCAATGATTTAGGTACCAGTGCTGTTTTTTACTCATCAGGAAAGCAAAATTAAAGATATTGGAGTATTAATGATTGAGATGCTAATTGTCATTGTAAGATTTCTGTAATACTTAGTTTAAGCTAATGGTTATTAAGGCATGGTTTATTTAGTTCTTGATACTGACAGTATAAATTGATTTTTTTTTTTTTAAACCTTGTTACCTTTTTTCCTACATATTTTGAAGTATCATAAATGCTGTTGAGAAGGATTTGGCCCACTTTTTATGTATTCCAAATAGAAATCTCATTTAAATTACATAATTATGTTTTGAAATCCTCTGGAATGTTTAATTTATTCAGCATTGTTATGGGAATAAGGTGTTCCCTCACCACCAGTAAGATTTCCAGATAACTGAAGTTTTCTTTCTTAGATTAGCAGGTCTCTTTGTATTAAAATATTTGGTAAAACATTTAAAAAGTGTCTAACTCTCCCCCCCTTTTTATTTTTTATTTATTTTTATTTATTTTTAAAGAAGTCTTAGATTACATAAATGTTACATTGAAAATATAAGGGGTTATCATATACCTCCCCTCCTCCCCCCATTTTAAGTAGAGGATCTAAATCTGTTTAGAGAATGTTTAAGAGTACCTATTGTTATATTAGATAATAATACACTTAAGGGCTATTGGGTAATGAACATCATGCCCTTTTACTGTAAAGCCTTACACATGGCTACATTTTTGAAAAAATAGTTTTTGTCCCAACTCTTCCTATTCCCCGCCCCCAAACTTGTGGTTTGTCAGTGGTCACTGCTTGCTGCTTTTGGCTCATTTGTATCGGTTTCCTTATTAATGGTTGCTTCTGATTTTCTCTGGACTGGGCACCTAAATTGCCTGTTTTGTTAGAATTTTATGATTTAAAAAGGAAGAAATAAATTTAAAATAAATAACCAAAAAAAGAAATAAGACAAAGGAATAGGTATGAGTAAAATTCATTTGCTTTAGCACAATGTATCTGGGATGCCTAGGTCTTTCTTGCTTTCTGGTTGTGCTTCTCCTAAAGTAATGTCTGATTAAGTAAGTTTTAATGTGATATTCTGAGATTTTAGGGGACCTCTTTGATTGGTACTGTTATATTTAGTTCAGGGCATTTGATTTGAATGAAAGTATCTTAATGCTGGTAAAGATCACTACTGCTTTTTATATGCTCATGGCTGGCATCAGGATACAAAAGATTGTAGACCAGAAGTTAAGGGTTGTTTTTTTGCCGTGAGCTGTTCTTTTAAAAGTAAGTCATGCTTATCATTAATTTTGTATGCATATCTAGAATTTGATAGCTTCAACTTTAGGAATAATGTAGGTCTCAAAACTACATGGTCTAGTTTGCTGTCTTGATATTATTTGCTTAGTCCCCAGCAGCACAGATTAATAAGTGTAACATCCCAATAAGCCTGGACTCTTGGATGTCCTTTAGACTAACATGATTCTTTGTGGGCAGACAAACCCATATACCCTTTTATTTATTTATTTTTTAAAATTTCATTTTATTATCTTTTTTTAAAAACATACATGGGTCACACAATATGTTATATTAAAAAATATAAGAGGGTCCCATATACCCCACTCCCACACTCCCCACTCCTCCCACATTGACACCTTTGTTCATTATTGTGGCACATTCATTGCATTTGATGAGTACATTTTGGAGCATTGCTATACAGCATGGATTATAGTTTATGTTGTAGATTGCACTCTCTGCTAGTCTATTCAGTGTGTTATTGCCCCATACCCTTTTACACCAGGAAGTAGTCCATACTTGGGTACACAAGATGTCACCTCATAATATGCCTCAAAATATGATAGATTTCTCAAAATATTCCTGTTGTGGTGAGAGTAGCTGGGTCAATAGAGGTTTTCAACTTCACTTACACATTGTACAAATCACCCTCACTCTTTCGTCTACAAATCTAGCTTTAAGCTTTCATTCTCCTCTCTTTCAAGGTGGATTCCCTTACCGAGTGTGTTCTGGGTGGGAGAAAGTTCCTGCCATTGGACCGCATTCAGGGCCATTGAAGTCTGTCAGAGAACTTCTAGGTATATTAAACTAAAAGGGAATATTAAACTTAAAATTCTTGCCAGAAAACTTTGGCTTTTTTTTTTTTTTGCATACACATTATCTTCTCTTAGTGCACTAATATTTAATATTGGTGGGGACAACTTTTATAAGTTAAAAATAGAGCCTGCTCTACACCCTTTTTTCATGGTGTCAGTTTGCTTCGATGACATAACTGAGAAGGGTCCCCCTGAAGTGGTTCTTTGCAGAACAAAGAAGGTGGCTCCTAGGTGTGTTGCTCTTTTCTACCTAGTAAAAAAACCAGGAGCAATTTTTAAATGGTAATCCTATCAACATAAATATTTGTTCCGCCTAGCCAGGCATTTTCCTACTTAGGAGTGCTAGCTGAAGTTTTACCTTTGGTGGACAAATTGTCTATTACTTTATCTCCTTTTTTTTTTTTTTTGCTGTATGGGAGCATAGTGATATTTTGCTGGTGAACCACCTATTGCTAAAGCATAGTTTTCATTTCTATGATGAGAATCTTGACTGTTTTCTACCCTTCTCGTAAGAACAGAAGTGAAACCGCCATACTACCCATAAAGGTCACTATTATAGGCTTTCACAAGTTTTTAACTGAGTGTATTTTGTGTGTATTAGTTTGTTTTAAACATCTATAGTTTTTATCCTCTTCATGAATAAAGATGACTTCTTTAACAACCAGTACTTAGCTTAATGTTGCACATTATAATTTTTTCCCTCTTCACGTGATTGGACACAGTAATACTTTAAAAAAATATATTCTTACTGTGAAATACTTTTATGCATAAAAGTTGTCCCAGTGGGAAACCTTTTCAAGCTGTGGTCTTTGACCTTGTTTTTAATGTCTTACCATTTTTTTTTTAAAGATTTATTTTTATTTATTTAATTCCCCTCCCCTCCCCCGGTTGTCTGTTTTCTGTGTCTTTTTGCTGCGTCTTGTTTCTTTGTCCGCTTCTGTTGTCGTCAGCGGAATGGGAAGTGTGGGCGGCGCCATTCCTCGGCAGGCTGCTCCCTCCTTCGCGCTGGGCGGCTCTCCTTATGGGTGCACTCCTTGCGGGTAGGGCTCGCGGGGGACACCCCTGTGTAGCACGGCACTCCTTGCGCGCATCAGCGCTGCGCATGGGCCAGCTCCACACTGGTCAAGGAGGCCCGGGGCTTGAACCGTGGACCTCCCATGTGGTAGACGGACGCCCTAACCACTGGGCCAAAGTCCGTTTCCCTGTCTTACCATTTTTTGATCATATGCCCACTTTCTGCTTAAAATGTTTGAGCTTTGTCTTTCTCATTTCTTACCCCAGTCCTGAATCAGCCAATTCTTCAGGAGTCCAGGTTCCTTTTAGTGGAGAATGATATTTAGAACAAGATCTGAGTGGTAAGCATGCTCCTGGCTAGTGAAGTATTTATTGCTGTGCTCTCCCTCCCACCCCCCCACCCCCGTCTGTGTTTCTATATCTGTCTCTATTGGTACCTCCAATTCAACATAGAGTTCATTCTAGCTTTCCCATTTTCCTTATTTATACCTCCCTTCTCCAAGCATTAGAAATCCAGTTTCCATCATCCTGCTTAAATGTACTAATTTGCACTGTCCCCCTGTGTGTAGCCAGTCGCTTAAATTCTCTGAGCTGCAGTTCTTGGGTACCCTTTGCATGCAGGTCCCCTCTCCTGCAGGGCTGCTGTCCCTTCTCTAACATCTTCCTTTCTGGTGGCAGTACTCTTTTAAAATTCATTTACTGTCTCTTCTTTTACATTCTTTCTATTGCTGCTGAATTTGGCATTTCAGCTGCAAGGAAAACAGTGGTGTTAACTATTTCATTATAAAATGAAATAATAATAGAGGAGCTCCCTGTTCCTCCTCCCCCCAAATCATTCCCTATTAATAACAGATAGCCACTGTGAATCTGACTTAGTATCAAATTCAGTATTTTATTGTTTCCTGAGTTTTTATTTTACCTGTTTTCTCCTTTGTATGTATCACCAGGTTTACACTGCTTGAGCACCAGCTTTATTAGAAACTTCAATTCTGTTTGAATACCAAATATTCTAGGAGTTGTTAGTTAGTTTTGTCAGTTTACAAATGCAGCACTTAGCTCTTCCTGTTCAGTATGGTAGTCCCTAGCCACATGTGGCTATTGAGCTCTTGAAATGCAGCTAGAGTGACTAAGGAACTGAATTTTAAATTTTATTTAATTTTAGTTAATTAAAAATTTTTAAAGCTTTAATTTTTGGAAAACTTTTAAGTATGATTGAAACGACTGTGTGAATCTACTTTTTCAACTCTAAATTTTATAATATCTAAATACAAATCAAGTATTTCTGATATGAACTTAGGATCTGAATTGAGATATACTGTGTGTATAATATAAACTGGATTTTGAAGACTTAGTACCAAAAAAAGTAACACTTCACATTTCTTCAGTATTGATTACATGTTGAAATGTTTTAGATATATTGGATAAATAAGTATATTCTTGATACAATTTGACCTGTTCTCTTTACTTTTTTTTTTGGTTAAATGTGGCTACTAGAAAATTTTAAATTGCATATGTGGCTCACATTATATTTCTCTTGCCCACTGCTTAGACTACTCTGTTCAGATAAAATGCTGTAAAAGAGCTGATGCTGCAGTAAGTTTAGTTTACTTCTTCCTTTGAAAAAATATCTTAGCACCTTCCTTTTTGTGGTTTCTTTCATTAGCCTTTTGCAAGCCATAATTCTTTTGCTTTGCTGAACACAGACATTTGGGTGTTTAAGTCTTCTCTTTTTGGGTCATGGTGCTTTTAATACTAGTTAATTATGAAAATCGGCATCCAACTCCTTAAAATTTTATGTTTTTATTTACCAGCATCTCTGGATCAGAAATGATATTGTTTATGGTTTTGTTCTTTGAATACTTTAGGTGTTGTCAAGAGCAAACTGCAAGTCAGTTTTTGCTGCAAATATATTGAAATGTTTGGTAAATGTTTATTTCAGATAAACTGCTTATGCATATTTAGATGTATCCTGAATGTTTAAAACTTTCTTCTTTATATTTAATAATTTTTGACTATTGTGGTTCTTTAAACTTGTTAACTAATTTAGTGCACATGTTCATAGTGCACATGTTCATATCTTAATGATATTGAGAAATAGGTTAAATTGTTTTTTAGCATCTTTTGCTTTTGAAAGGGACACTATTTGTAGCTCAACTACTTAATTACATTAAGTTCTTTCAAAATAGTTAAATTCTTTGACTAGTTGTGCCTGTTCAGTAAACAAGGGTGAAAAGATAATAGTGAAAACACAATTAACTGCTTTGCATCAATATATTTTAGATGCCCAGACAGTGCTTTTCATATTCACTGGTAATTTAATGACTGTAGAAGCCTATTTTCTTTTTGAGTGAGAGCCTTTGACACTCAGGGTTTATAGACCAAAAAAGCCTTAGTGTGCCAATTTGATTTTACCTAAATGATCTGAGTTAAACTTCACTTATTTCCACCTTAGCTTTTGTAACCATCCTTAGATCACACACAAAAAGTTTTAAAAGTATATTATCATTATAAAAATTAGATTAGAATAAAAAATAAAAAAAATCCTTGCATTCAGACCCTTTAATCCAGAGCATCGTTATCATTTGTGGCACACCAGTTTCTTTTTTTTTTTTTAAGATATATTTTATTTATTTCTCTTTCCCTCTCCCCCCCCTCGTTGTCTGCTCTCTTGTGTCCATTTGCTGTGTGTTCTTCTGTGTCTGTTTACATTCTTGGCGGCACTGGGAATCTGTATCTCTCTTTGTTGGCGTCATTTGCTACTTTAGTTCTCTGTGTATGCAGCGCCACTCCTGGGTGGGCTGCTCTTTTTTCATGCAGGGTGGCTCTCCTTGCGAGAGGACGCACTCCTTGTGCGTGGGACTCCCCTACATGGGGGACACCCCTGTGTGGCACGGCACTCCTTGCATGCGGCAGCACTACACGTGGGCCAGCTCACCACATGGGCCAGGACGCCCTAAGTTTGAACCCTGGACCTCCTATATGGTAGGTGGACGCTCTATCAGTTGAGCCACATCTGCTTCCCCACACTAGTTTCTTTATGCATTGATTTTTAATTTTTTTAAGGAGGTATCAGATCTTGAACCCAGGACCTCATACATGGGAAGCAGGTGCTCAACCACTGAGGTATATGCGCTCCCCAGTATAGTTGTGATCATACCTCATGGTGCTACAGTTTGCCTATTTTACTACGTAGCAAAAATTTCCCATTAAGAAATTTGAGTGTTTTAGATAAGAAAACAACTAAATATGATTTGTACTCTGTTAATTATTTTTGATATTTTGGTGTCACAATAACATCATCAGTTTTTATCAGTTTATGATTTGAATCTTGAAGTTAAAATGAACACTTGAATATCTACTTGTGTGTAAATTATTTTTTTTTAATTCCTACCAAGACAAAACCAATTAGAATATTTCATCCACAAATAGAAACATTTAGTTAAAACTAAATTAAGGAAATTGATCATTCATGCATTTGATCCCTCTGAACAAAAGTTTAAAAGTCGTGGTTGATGTAGTGCAAAGCTAATTTCCTCCCCCATTTTCAGCCTTTATTCAGAGATTTGCAAGATCATAGTTGATTTTGGACGTTGTCAGAATACTTTAAAATTAATAGTTTGTTTTTAGAACAGTATTACTGTGGTTGAGAGATTTGTAAAAACCAAGTATTAGGGGTTTTAATAACAGTACATTTAAAATTCTTTGAGGAAGTTTAGTTTGTACATTGACCAAGTTACAGAAGAAAAAAGCCTTACTGAGCTTTTTCCGCTTCCTACCCACTCAAGATAACCTAGGTCTGCTTCCTTTATTTAAATTTTAGTATGCCTACTCTAGCACATACCAAATTTTTCTTTGAAAATATAGGAAATTCTTAATAGATTTTTAGGGAACTGCTTTCTAAATAGTTTTTTTTTCTTTTCCCAAGAAGTAATATATATATACATGGACAACTTAGAAAACAGGGAAAAGTAGAAACCAAAATTACCCCAGTAAAGTTCCATCACCAAAAGACAATGCCAGTGTATCACTTCAGAATATTTCACATTATCTGTCATGAAGGGTTATATGTTTGTTCAACAAATATTTGTTGAACACCAAGTGTCACCCACTGTCTTAGCAAAATAGAGAAAAACCCTGCCCTTAATAGAGCTTGTGTTCTGATGGGCTCATAGATATACATATATATGAGATATTGTAACAAAAGAATTAGTATAAATATTTTTAACAGCTGCATGATTGTTCCTTATGTGGATACAACACAATTTACCTCATTTTTTCTCCAAGTGTTTTTTTTTTAAACTTATAGTCTATATTCCAATTTTTTATTATTTTATTTTATTTTTTAAATATTTATTTTTATTTCTTTCTCTCCCCTTCCCCCCCCACCCCAGTTGTCTGTTCTCTGTGTTCATTTGCTGCGTGTTCTTTTGCCCGCTTCTGTTGTTGTCAGCGGCACGGGAATCTGTGTTTCTTTCTGTTGCATCATCTTGCTGCGTCAGTTCTCTGTGTGTGATGCCATTCCTGGCCAGGCTGAACTTTATTTCGCGCTGGGCTGCTCTCCTTCTAGGGCGCATTCCTTGCGGGTGGGGCTCCCCTATGCGGGGGACTCCCCTGTGTGGCACAGTACTCCTTGCGCACATCAGCACTGCACGTGGGCCAGCTGCACACGGGTCAAGGAGGCCCAGAGTTTGAACCGCACACCTCCCATGTGGTAGGTGGACGTACTATCCATTGGGCCAAGTCCGCTTCCCCAGGTGTTTTTAAGATTATTTTTTTGTTATAAATACAGTGGGTGTGAGTCTCACTCCAGAAAAGTGTTATGAAATACATTCTCGTTTTATTTAAACTCAAATTTAATGTGTTTTGTATCCTTACCTAATTTAGTCAGTCATTCCCCTGCATGATCTCTCCCACCCCAATCCTTGGATAGCTTCATACAGTCCAGAAATTTTCAGGAAAGGACTTTACAGTCTTCTACCTACACTATTTGTCATTGATATGTTCATTTATGTAAGCCATGAAGGTTATTTTGAAGTTCAGTTTACAGATAATCTTTGGAAATAAGATGTTTTGCAGAATTTTCAAAGGCTTTGGTTCTTACTATCATTGTCTCTTCATCAACCCTTCCCTTCTACCTGCAATCCCCTGTGGGAATGGGGTGATAATAAACTTAATCTGGATGAATCTTTTATCTTAGCATAAACCTCTCAAACTCCCTTCATTTTTCTGTTCCCTCCCTGTTTGGAACTGTCCAACTGAAATCCTTTGAGTCTTGAGCTTTCTCAAGCTATTTGAGAGGGTTATTTTCTAATTGCTGGTTCTAAAATAGCATGCAGTGAAAGCAAAGCTTGCTATAATATGATGTTTTTTAAGTGTTTGATTTCCAACTATTTACAATATTTGTCACAGTGTTTGTCTATCTCCTTTCATATCCTCTTGGGCTATTGCAAATTTTTGCTATTAAACTTAAGCTTCAGTAGGGCTGGGGAAGGATAGAGGAGGGGTTGACAGGTGACTGCTAAGGGGTGTGGAGTTTTTCTTTTTGGAGTAATAAAATAGTTTCAAAATTTTTTGTGGCAATGAATACCCAACATTGTAATTATACTAAAAGCCATTGATTAAACATTTTGGATAGATAGTACGGTATGTGAATATATCTCAATAAAACTGCTTTAATTTAAAAAACAAAAACAAAAACTTGGGAGTGGTCGTAGCTCAGTGGCTGAGTGCATTCTTCCCATGTGCAAGGTCCCTGGTATCTCCTAAAATAAAACAACAAAACCCTTAAGCTTCATGTGGCATTGAATATTCAGTTGTAGCCATAGGTAAATATGACTCCCAAACATAATTTAAAGCTTATGACAATTGATACCTTGTTAGCTGTCTTAGGACTCTAAGCTTCACTTATTTAGTGGCCCCAGCTATCAACTCTGTAATTAAGTAGTAGCTGGCTACTGATTTCCTAATGATTTAAATTATAATATTTTCACCTAAGAGGAATTATTACTAACCTAAGCAATTTCACATTTTTGCTTATAGTTAGGGTTAAATTTTGTTTGAATGGTTTACTTGCTTTGTGGGAAATCTGAGATTATAATTTTATGTTTGAGTTTAAAAAAATTATTTAACATGTTGAAATCATAATCTCAGATTTTAAAAATTCAAATATTAGATGTAATAATCCAGTTACCCTCTTCTGGTTACAACATCTTACAATATTAAACATAGCATAAGTTTAGAAAACAGGCAGCACAATGTAACTGCTTGTTTATCATTTCCAAGTGAGTAATTTGTTTATTAAAAAATGATTCATAGAAATTGGAAGGAAATGCCATTGTGCTATAACAGTCATTGTGATGAGGACTTGAAATTATGAATGACTTATTAAAATATAAAATAACATGGACCAGTATATGTACATTTTTTAAGGAAACTAACATAACCAAACTCTGAAAAATGAAAGATAGTAGGAAAAAAACATTAGGAGTATTTTTTGTAAACTACAGAACAAAATTTCATATCTCCTTAGTAAAATTGGTAGTAGTCTTGTAACATAGGTAAGACTTTTCCCTGATATCATGGGGAATTCCCATCACTGGGTTAGGGTGAGGTTCTAAAAATATTAATAAAATCACATATTGCCAGGAAAGTCGAGTACCTGGGAATCTTTGACCTGAGGGAGGAATTAATATTCTGGGAAGAGCAAACAATAATGGGCAGAGAATTTGCAGAAGTTTTTGCTTATTTTACTACTGCAAAATGGAAAATGGGTAGTCCTTTTTTTCCCCCTCTTAAGTTCAAGTGGACTTCATTTTCTTACCTCTTAAGTTCAAGTGGACTTCATTTTCTTACTTTACAGCTGCCACTGATTATACATTTCTTCCGACAGTAATGATCATATTGTCTTTTCTTTACCCAAAGAGCTAAATAACATTTATTTTCATTGTATTTTAGAAAAAATGAGTGAGTGAACATCGGTAGCTTTTGCAGTGACATTGAATGGTATTTACTTTCAGAGTTAGAATTCATTGTTGGAAAAGTAATCTAGGTTATGTTGCTGTGAGTGTAATTAAATAAACACATTTATCTTTTTAAAATAAAGGATAAATCTGTGTTTATTTCCCTTACTAAAAGAAAAATTCACATGCAACTTTGTCAACTGTCAGGAATGTGGAATAAAATTTTCGGAATTATATGTCTCTGCCACAAAGCTGTAGGACTGAAAAATACAAGAATAAATTCTCCAAGACATTTTTGTTTCTTTGTTGGGTATGAAGGACACTGTACTCCAGTAAACTTTCCTTTCTTCTTCCCTGCATTTGTTTGGTAATGTATATGTACTTTACTGGTTTGGTTAGTCATTATAGGCCTACAAGTCAGAAGGGATACCTGTATATCTCTGCCATTCCCAGTGTTTAGTAATTTTTAAATTTTGGATTTTATTGGTTATCATCGACAGACTTGTTTAAGGGTGAATGGTTAGTGTTCTTTATAGAAATTATTTGAGGCAATTGGGGAGGGGCTTCTTTCTAATATTATGAGTTAATTATGGATTTTTTTTTTAGTTTTTAATATTATAAATATTAGGAGAGAGGATGTGGAAATGAATCTTTGCTTGTAATATGAAGCTGTGATAATCATCCCCAAACCTTTCAAAGTTTAATCTTTTTGTTGAGACATCATTTTTGCCCAAATTAGTTTTAACTTTCCCAAACTCTTCAATGTTCAATCTTTTTAGCATTTTGTTGAGAGAGCTTTTTTGTCCAAACCAATTTTAACTTTAGTCCTTACTTGTTCCTTCTCTTCTCTTACTCATTTCAGCTGTCATTGAAGATTGATTTATTAGGAAGTGGTAGTGAAATACTTTGCATATATTTTAAGATTTTACTGTTTTGAATGGGACCTCTTAAAATATTTATGATGTTTTAATACTGAGGGAAATGCACAGACCACAAAAAAATATGATCTGATTTGATTAGATTTTGTAGTACTTTGCTTCTAAAATTTGGACGGAATATAGAAATTTCCATACTATGGCTACAGTCATGCATTCCCAAACGAAGTGTGTTGCATGCACTGCTGAGCATAATGGGCAAAGAAAAGTGCTATAAAAAGCTAAGTACCAAGTAACTAGCAGGAAAAAACTCTTAATGGGAGAGCTGGCATGGTCATTAATCTGATAGAATAGTACTTGAGGGAAATAGTTGCATGTGTTAAACTACAATTTCTTTAGGCTATTAGAAACCAGAATAGGAAACTCAGAATTAGCACTTCAATGCTGATAAAGTTCCTGCTACCAGATTTAGTTGCAAAGAGAATTAGAATGGGAGACTTGGTTGTAATGCAAACTATCGAAGAATGGCCTTGGCTAGTTTATTTTCTTACTGGTAAAGTGAGTGGGGGAAGGATTCTTTCAGCTTTAGGAGGTTGCTTTCTTGTCCTACCTAACAATCAAAAAGGGTTTATACTTTGATTCAGTCTGATTCCCCCAACCCTCTTCCAGTCACTAAATGTATAGTATGTTTGCTATAGAAAGGGGCAGTACATTTCACATCCTGACCCAGTACATTCAAAGGTAGAAGATGGTTTCACAAAATACTTCCCTTACTGGTGATGAGCTGTATTTTCTCTACTGTTTCATTAAAAATAAAAAAGCTGTTGATAACCCTTTACTTGAAAAACACTGGATTTACAATATAAACTATAAGCTAGATCATTTTTTGTCTTTAACCTCACCAATTAAACAGTAAGCCATTGAAAAACATTTGTCAGGAAATGAAAATACAGTGGTTATATGAAATTTCACTTCTGCCACTGTTCATTAATATATAATGATGATTTTGCATAACAGCTGGAGTTTGGCACATGTAAATTTTTACAATTGTGGTCTTCATGATAGATAATGAAATGTTAATTTTATTTTTGCTTTTTATTTAGTCTCCCATTATTAACATTAGATTAGCCATAACACAAACCAGTGGCATTAAATGGATTTTTTGCTCTTGTGTTTTAACTGTCAAGATATGTATAGATATATAGAGAAAGAATTTAGATTAAATCCAATTAAACCCTTCAGTCTTCTAGTCCTAGTCTAGTCCTTTAAGCTACTCTCCCCCATGATTGAGGTCTCATGGGATTTGTAACTTTTTAAAAAGATTTATTTATTTATTTATCCCCACCCCTACCCCACCCCTGTTGTCTGTTCTCTGTCCATTCGCTGTGTTCTGTGTCTGTTTGTCTTCTCATTAGGCAGCACTGGGAACCCATCCTGCAACCTTCCGGAGTGGGAGAGAGGCACTCAATCTCTTGCACTACCTCATCTCCCTAGTCTGCTGCATCTCATACTGTCTCTCCTCTCTGTCTCTTTTTGTTACCTCATCTTTCTGCTCCAGCTCTTGGCACAGGCCAGCACTCCTGCATGGACCAGCTCTTTGCTCAGGCCAGCTCACCATGGAGGCCAACTTTCCTTCACCAGGAGGCCCCAGGAGTCAAACCCTGGACCCTCCTATGGTAGATGGGAGCCCAATTGCTTGAGCCACATCTGCTTCCCTGGATTTTAATTCTTGAATTCAGAAAGTCACAAATCCGGGAAGGGGATGTGCCTCAAGCGGTGGGGCTCCCATCTACCATATAGGAGGTCCGTGTTTCCATACCCAGGGCCTCCTGCTGAAGGTAAGCTGGCCCATGTGGAGAGCTGGCCCATGTGGAGAGCTGGCCCATGCAGAGTACTGCCCTGTGCTGTAGTGCTGCCCTGTGCAGGAATGCTGGCCCACACGGAGAGCTGGCGCAGCAAGATGACACAACAAAAAGAGACATGGAGAGATGATGAAAGACGCAGCAGACCAGGTTGCTGAGGTGTCGCTAGAGAATGATCTCTTCTCTCCCACTCCAGAAGGTCCCATGATCGGTTCCCGGAGCTGCCCAATGAGAAGACTAGTAGACACAGAAGACCACTCAGTGAATGAACACAGAGAGCAGACAATGGAGGGAAGGGGGAGAAATAAATAATAAATCTTAAAAAAAAAAAAAAGAATTACGATCCAGTTTTTTGGCAATATTATTTAATATTTGTATGACCTTGGCCTGGATATCCCATTCGCATAACTTCTGAGCCTTTTTCATCAACTGAGAAGTATAATTTTTGTAGTTGACTGGATTATTTTAAATAACAAAGAAAATGCAGTTGATGAGTTAGTAAAGTGTAAGATTATATATATAACTATGTTATTAGCATAGGCTTGATTACAGAAATTAACTTCTGAGGTTTTGGTCTAAAGTGACCCTGAAAGCTCATGACCTAACTGTCATTTCATTAAAGATTGAACTTGAATCCTACTTTCTGAGAGAATAGTGTAAAAGTAGTTACATAGCTGACTCCTTAATCTAGCACATCTGTTACAGTGCCACTTAGTTATTCTGTAGTATATCAGTAGTTTCATTCAGTTTTGTCAATTACCCTATACATAGTATGTGTGTCTTCCCTATTTTATAGATGAGAAAACCAAAGGAACTATTTAGAATAATGTGAATATTTTTGTTATGACTTTCCTTATATTTAATTTTTTAAAAACAGATCTGTTGAGGAATAATTAACATACAGTAACTGCACGTATTTGAAGTATGGAAATTTAATAAGTTTGGGCATATGTATACATCCAGATTGCTATGAAACTATCACCACAATCAAGAGAGTGAACCTAGTCATCACTTCCAGAAATTTCTTTGTGTCCTTTCGTTTGGCTGTTTATCATTCAGTATAATTATTTTGAGATTCATCTATTACATGTTATAGTGTATTATAGCATGTATCAATAGTTCATTTTTTAAATTGCAGAGTAGTATTCCATTGTATGGATGTATTGCAGTTTCTTCATTCACTTGTTGATGGACATTTGGGTAATTTTCAGTTTTGGTCTGTTTCGAATAAAGCTGCTATGAACATTTATGTACAGGTATTTGTATGAGCCTGTGTTTTAATTTCTCTTGGGTGAATACTGTGAGTGGGAGGCTAGGTCCTATGTTAGGTGTACTGTTTATTTCAGACACTGTCAAACAACTTTCCAAAGTAGATGTATCATTTTACTTTTCTCCATACATTGTGTGAGAATCCAGTTGCTACACATTCCCTTGGTATGGTCAGGCTATTTAATTTTAGAAATTCTAAAAGGTATATATGGTGGTATGTCATTGAAGTTCCATTTGCATATTCCCTAATGAATAATTTTATTGAGGATCTTTTTCATGTGCTTATTTGCCATCTGTCTATCTTCTTTGGTGATGTCTGTTAAAATTATTTTGGGAGGAGTGGAGGTAGCTCAGTATTGAGTGTCCGTTTCCCATGTATGAGGTCCTGGTTTCAATCCCTGGTACCTCAAAAAAAAAAAAAAAATATATATATATATATATACACACACACACACACACACACACACACATAATTTGGGAGTTCTTTTATATTCTGGATATAAATCCTTTAACAGGCGTTTGAATGCCTTGTCTTTTCATTTTCTTTTATTGTCTGTCCAAAAGCAGAAGTTTTAATTTTGATGAAATCTAATTTATCAGTTTGTTCTTTTGTAAATCATTCTTTTGGTGTCACAGCTAAGAAATCTTTGCCTCACTCTATGTCACAAAGATTTTCCCCTATGTTTGTTTTATAGACGTTTTATAGTGTTGGGTTTTACATTTAGGTCTAAATGATCCATTTTGAGTTGGATAGATTAAAGTTCATTATTTTTGTGTATGGATTTTCAGTTAGCAATATTTGTTGAAAGGACTATCCATTATCAAATTGCTTTTGCACCTTTTTTGAAAGCCATTTGTCTCTTACTCATTTTTTTAAAAGATTTATTTTATTTACTTTATTTTTCTTTGTTTACCCTGCCCCCCACCTTCTCCAGGAAGCACTGGAACCCAACCCGGAACGCCCCCCCCAAACATGGGAGGCGAGTGCCCAACAGACTGAACCACATCTGCTCACATCAGCAGCAGTGCCTGCTGGCTTGTGGCCTCTGCTTGTTGAGGCGAGGGTGGAGTCTTAACTCCTTGGGGCTGCGGTGGGAGGTGGCCTCTAGCTTGTTGCAGCAGGAGGCAGCATTTGCTCATCTTCTTTTCGGAGGCATTGGGGCCAAACCTGGGACCTCCCATGTGGTAGGCAGGTGCCCAAGTGGTTGAGCCACATCTGCTTCCTCCTTACTCACTTTTGAAAGATAGTTTTGCCAGATACAGAATTATTGGTTGGCAATTTTTTGCTGTCAGCACTTTAAATGTCTCCTTGCTGCATTCTTGCCTCCATGGTTTCCAGTGAGAAATCAGCACTTAATCTTATTGAGGCTCCCTTGTATGTGACACATTGCTTCTCTTGCAGCTTTCAGATTTTTTTCTCTCTCCACCCTCTCTCTCTCCTTGCTTTATTTTTCTTTTTTAAAATAATTTTTAATATCACTGTTACAAATTACTCAGTTAACACAAGATAATAACTACAATAAGAATAAATCCACTTTAGTCAGTGGCTATACTCCTCCTCCTCATCCCCCCAGCCCCCCCCTTTTTTTTTTTTGAGGTACTAGGGGCCAGGGATTGAATCCAGGACCTCGTATGTGGGAAGCCAGCACTCAGTTACTGAGCCACTTCGGCTCCCCTGAGTTGGTTTTTTCATTTGTTTGTTGTTTATTTTTGTTTTTAGGAATCACCTGGGACCAAATGCAGGACCTCACGTGTGGGACGCAGGCGCTCAACCACTTGAGCCACATCCACCCTTTTATTTTTATTTATTCCTCAATCTTAAGGGACTTGGAATAAGGTCCACTCTGCCTATTTCATGCTGAGAAGGGGCGTAGATACTGTGGGGCAGAGGATTGGAATTGTTTTGCTTTCAGTTGAAGATACTCTTGCCTTCTGGATGGGACTGGTACATCATCATTGTTTTTTTAGTTGTCCTGGGCAGGCCCAGAGAACTGGAGAGTGGAATTTGACCGCATACCTGCTGGATTTCAGGGCTCAACCGATATAGGAACAATTGGGAGGCTTTTAGTCTCTGAGAAATAAACTTAACAAAAAAAAATATAAAGAAAATTATGGGTTCTAATAAAAGAAGTAGAAGAATCATGACTAGGGGATTTATAAGTGAGTATAAGTGTTATATTGGGGAAATAGCTTTTCATATGTTCCCAGATAGAGGGTGTTGATTTCATGTAGCCTTGTGGCTTGTCTTGGTTTCCAGACTTCCCTGAAGCCTTCGGGAGCACTTTTTTTATTTAGGAGGTACTGGCGATTGAATCTAGGACCTCATACATGGAAAGCAGGTGCTCAATCACTTGAGCTATGCACATTCCCTCAGGAGCACTTTTGTTTGAGACTTTGTTTACTGTGGCAGTTCATGAAATCTGGCTTGAGACTTCTGTAAGCATAACCTCCAGAATGACCTCCCAATTCTCTCTCTTTAAAATCCTTTTTTCCCCCTTAATTAGAGAAGTTGTGAGTTTTCCCAATTCTCTTTGAAGTCTCTTAGCCATAAAAACTCTATTTTAGTTAATGTTTCCCCCTTTTCATCATTGTCTTTCTCCAAATGCTTGACTAATTAATGCTTGGAAATAAGTCCTCAGCTCCAGGGAGGTTCATCCCTGGGAGTCATATCCTGGGGGGTAGGAAGAGAGTGACATATGACTTATGCTATGCAGCTTAACAGCCTTCTCAGCTCCTGTACTCTGGTATTCAAGATTGCTCTTGGGAGCAGATTTGGCTCAAGCGGTTGAGTGGCTGCTTCCCACATGGGAGGTTCGGGGTTTGGTTCCCGGTGCCTCCTAAAAACAAAAAAGCAAGCAAACAAACAAAAACCTGCTCATGGAGCCGATGTGACTCAGTGGTTGAGCGTTGGCTTCCCACATGTGAGGTCTTGTGTTCAATCCCTGTCCTGGTACCTCAAAAAAAAAATTTTATATTACTGTGATCTTAGGTTCTGTTTGGTTCCTTCTCATAATTTCCATCTCTGTATTGATATTCTTTTTGAGTTCATCTGTAATTTTCCTGTGATTTTTTTTTTTTTTTCCTTTGCCCATGCTTCCCCTTAGGTCAGGATACTTAAACTTTTTTTGTTCCATGGACCCCTTTGCTAGTCAGGTGAAAACCACAGACCCTTACTGAGTCCACACTATACTGTGTATTATTTAATAAATATATCATACCTGCACCAACACGTTCCCATAGGAATATTTTTTTTTTTTAATTTTCAATTCAAGCTCATGGACCCTTTGTTAAGAACCCCTGCTTTAGCTCTTTGAGCAAAATTAGAACTATTTCAAAATGGTTTGTTTTCTGGAATATACCAGGTCTGATCCTCTTCATTGATAGTTTCTGATCTTTGCTTGGGCCACCACTTCCTTTTTCTTTGTCAGTTTTGTAATCTTTTGCTGAAATTGGGACATTTTTATATTTTAATATATTATTGCTGTAATTTAGACTCTGAGGGTGTCTATTCCTTAAGCACAATCCAGCTAGAATTATGACAGAATTCCTTGAATGCCAGGAACTAACAAAACAAAACTTTTCCCAGTCTTTGACCTGTGTCAAAGCATATTCATACAATAAATTTAGAGAATTAGCTCCAGGCCAAAGTGTAGGGGCCTCTCTGGTCTTTTCTGCACAGGAAGATTGTCTTGACTGTGTGTGGTTGGCCTTATGAATTTAATGTTACCTTTTTTCTTAGTAAACAGCTTCCTTGTAGTACTGGTCACAGTATTGTGTGTCCTACAGCCAGCTGTCTTTTGCCCCAGGTTGCCACTTGACTGCCTTCTATATGCAAGGCAAGTTCTGGGACAAGAAGTCCCTTAGCCCCTGCTAGACAGATTGGGCCAGACATACATGCTCCCAGTATATTCAGGGGTTACTGTGCTTCCTCTGGAACTAGAACACAACGGATTCACAATGGAAGAGCGGTGAGAGTATACTTACCATGCTTTTAAACCTGATCTGGTAGTGGCGCCCTCTCACCTTTTAAACAAATAATTCCAGAAATAGGAGCTATGTAGGATAGGCAGGGGCTACAGCTGTTGAGAGTCTCCAGTACAGAGATCTGGTAGGAGATGGAAATATATATATATTTTTTAATTTTAATTTATTTTTTAAGATTTATTTATTTTACTTTGTGTATTTATTCTCCCCCCTGCCCCATTGTTTTTTGCTATTGCTGTCTGCTCTCAGCTCTCTGCGGTAGTGTGGGCCAGCTTGCCTTCACCAAGGGGCCCCGGGAGTTGAACCTGGGGCCTCCTGTATGGTAGATGGGAGCCCAACTGCTTGAGCCACATCCACTTTGCTATATATATTTTAAAAGAGATAATTCTAGAGATGACCAGGGTTTTAAGGAAGGGAAATGCAGTTTTATCATGAGCACAATTTTATTGCTTTTATTGGCCAGCAGTAGCTGCATGTGGATAGGAAGACTTCGTTAGCAGACCACTCCCCCTAAGAAAGGACTGCAAATTTTCATTCTTTCCCTTGAAGTTATGTTTTTCATCACGGTAGGGAAAACATCACAAAATCTCATTTTCTGGGTTCTTAAATAACAGTTGTAACAAATCCCAACAGTAAAGGATATTCTGTTTAGAGAATTGTTAACATCTCTCACAGCCCAAATAGCTGCCTCAGAAACAACTCTGAAGAAAAAAGATTACTCTAGAACTGTACATATGTGTGCATAGGTGTGTGTATGCCGGAGGGAGAATGAATGTGAGAGAATAAGTATCTGAAAGGTGGCATGTAATACTGAAGGAGGGAAGGCTGCTGGTGGAGAAAGAGCTGTGGTTTATTCTCCAAAAGGAAGATGAATGTGTGTGCCTGATGTGCTTTTAAGAAAGCTTCTTCCACAGAATAGAAATACTGAGAAACCCAGTCTAGTACAAAAAAAATTAAGAGAGCAGGTGACTACTATATTTCCAGTACCTGATCCACATAGTGTACTCGATAATAAATAGTTGCTGAATGAATGAATTAAAGGCAGGGTATGTAAAGCTTTGGATTGGGGAGGAGACATGTGCCTGTAAGGGAGTTCTGGGAGAAAAAGTGAAAAATATTGAGGGAAATGGCCGAACCATTAGGGCCTGGAAGAGGAGGAGACTGTGGGATTCACAAGAGCACTGACCAGAGAGAACTCAATGCTGGGCCAGTTGACTTGGAAGGGATGTCATCGCTGAGTGAAGGGATTGTTCAGCTGCCACAGGATGACTCCAGAAGGCAGCAGAGGACCAGTAACACTGGCCCGCCAGGGACCAGACTCTGTGTACCTACAGGAGGCAGTTTTAAACTCTGATAAGATTTCGTATCACTTACACTGAGATTGTTCCCATTAACAGTTGTGTAGCTTCCATGTTAGAGCTATGTCATAAATTATTGAATCATTCCCTGAGAGGGCATTTAGGCTATATTCAGTTTTATATCTTAGTAAACAGGTAAACAATATATTATACATCCTTGCTTGGTACAAACAAGTTTGTGTAGGTGATTTCCTGAAGAGAGGTATGTACATTTATTAAATTTTTAATTTTTCAAAGGTTGTATACTTAATAACATAGCTTTAAAGATAAATAGTCCTCCGAAGCTTATTACAAAAATCAGCAGTTTCTCCATTCTCTTTTCACCCTTCTCTTCCCACTTCCTAGTAACCAGAGGTACACATTCATTCATTTAACTACTTCTTTTGGTATTTACCTCCATATATATATAGGTAACGTGCCTTTACTGTACTTTTTCAGTTTTTTAGTTTTAGACATTATTATTTGATTCCCACTATGGATTAACTTTCCCTTCTCCCTTACACACTTCCCCTGTCATCTCCCTAGTGAAGATAAAATATGTAGTGTTTACATCATTATGACTGTGTTAAGTCCTATACAAAACTGAACCTTAGTACTAGTCATAAATATGATTACTTGTCCTTTCTTGTATAAGCTTTTGTTTTCTCTGGAGCTAATGTTTGATTCTTTGCTTAGTTGTGTGTGCATTTAATACTGTTTTTCCCAAAATTATTCTTGTAGTTATTTAGATCTCCTGTCAGTACATTAAAACTTCTAGATATTCTTCCATTTTGGAAATAACTTCCTTAAGAGAGCTCTAGCCTGCACCAGTTTTTACTGGTTGCTTTCTGGGTTGATGCCCAGGCTAGGTGCTCCCTTCTTTCTCATTTAGGGGATTCCTTTTATTTTAACTGATGTTTGATCATATTTCTAGAATCCCCCCCTTCCTTTTTTTTCTTTTCTTGATTTACTCTTATTTGTGGAAGTATGCCTTCATAGCTGTCTGAGAAATATCATTTGGGAGGTATATCTATTTTTTGAGATCATGCATATCTGGAAATATCCTTTTTCATTTTCCTATCTCTCCCTTCTTACTTGGTAGTTTGGAGACTGAATTTTAGATGATGTTTTCTTCAGAATCTTAAAGGCATTTGCTCTATTTTCTTCTATCTTCTGTTACTATTTTTAAAGCCTGATGCTATTAGGATTTTCCACCCTTTATAACTTATTTCTTTCTGTAGGAAAGTTTTTTGGTTCATCTGCTTGTCCTCATTATTTTGAAATTTCACAGTGATGTGCCTTGATGTGGGTCTGTTTTTGTCTGTTGTGGCTCTTTCAGCCTGGAAACTTAAATGTGCATCAATTCTGAGAATTTCCCTCTATTTCCTACCCTCTTATTTTTTCTTCTTTCCCTCTGGAATGCTTCTTATATATATTGTTTTCCTAGACCAAAGGTCTAATTTCCTTTTTTTTTTTCCCTCCTGTTTTTTGGGTTTTTTGTTTTGTTTTGTTTTGTATTTTTTTCTTTTGGTTCTGTTCGCTAAGAGATTTCCTCTTGGAAAATCTTTCTTGACCATGTTACTGAGTTTTATTTTTGCTATCATATTTACTAAACAACACCTCCTTGTTTCATGGATACACCATTGTCCCTTTTTATAGTTTGTCTGTTTTTTTTTTTTGCTTTTAAGTTTTCGATGTCTTACATGACTTCTGTTTTTTCTAAGTTGTTTTATTTCTGTTTATTGGTTTTAGTTACTCTTTAATTTTAAGGACTTTATTCAGTTATCTGACGAGCCTTGGTTTTCTGCTTGTATTTGAGTTGGTCATGGAAACATTGGTAGAGGAAGTACAGTGGATGGTGCTTTTTGACTGGGAACCTTACTGTGATCTGACTGGGCCATTGTGGAATCTGTCAGGACTCTTATGGGACCTAGATGTCAGTATCTTTAAATCTTTATACTTGGGTGCTCGCTTCGGCAGCACATATACTAAAATTGGAACGATACAGAGAAGATTAGCATGGCCCCTGCGCAAGGATGACACGCAAATTCGTGAAGCGTTCCATATTTTTTCTTCGGGACATGGAGCTGCCCTGGATGGTGCTTCAGAGGTAATCACCGGACATTGTAAATCCTCACAGGGCCTACATGATAGAATAGAGGAGAGTATGGGCCATGATGTGAACCAATGTATATGAGGTGCAGAGGTGCCCAAAGATGTACTTACCAAATCCAATGGATGTGTCATGATGATGGGAACGAGCGTTGTTGGGGGGGGGGAGAGGGGGGGTGGGGGGGTGGGGTTGAATGGGACCTCACATATATATTTTTAATGTAATATTATTACAAAGTCAATAAAAAATAAAAAAATTAAAAAAAAAAAAAATAAATCTTTATACTTGGAATGGTTAGATTCCTACTTTTATTGCATAATGGTCAGAGAATGGCTTAAGGCTTACATGATTTCTACTTTAGAGATTTTATTAATATTTTATGGCCTAATGTGTGGTCATGTTAAGAAATTTGATGTTCTTTGTTTATTTTTAAAAAATGTGTTGGGAAGTGGACTTGATCCCATGGCTAGGGTGTCCGCCTACCACATGGGAGGTCTGCGGTTTAAACCCCGGGCCTCCTTGACTTGTGTGGAGCTGGCCCATGCGCAGTGCTGATGCCTGCAAGGAGTGCCGTGCCACACAGAGGTGTTCTCTGCGTAGGGTAGCCCCACATGTAAGGAGTGCACCCCTTAAGGAGAGCTGCCCAGCGCGAAAGAAAGTGCAGCCTGTCCAAGAATGGTGCCGCACACGGAGACCTGACACAGCAAGATGATGCAACAAAAAGAAACACAGATTCCCGGTACTACTGATAGGATAGAAGGGGTCACAGAAGAACACACAGCAAATGGACACAGAGAGCCGACAACTGGGCGGGGGGGGGGGGTGGAAGGGGAGAGAAATTTTTTTTAAAAGTGTTTTGTTTACGGGGGAAAAATGTTCTATGTTTATTAATTTTATTACCTAAATCCTATACATTCTTGCATTTTTAGACCACTTCATTAGCTAAAAGTTTTTTTTATTTTTAATTGTTTTTTTTTTTAAGATACACAGATCACAAAAAATGTTACAGTAAAAAATTAAAGAGGTCCCCATGTACCACAGACCCCATACCCCACACTCCTTTCACATCAACAACCTCCTTCATCCTTGTGGTACATCCATTGCATTTGGTGAATACCTCTTGGAGCACTGCTGCACCACATGGGTTATAATTCACATTGTTGTTTACACTCTCCCATATATAATGTCCAGTATCTGTCCCTGCAGTATCATTTAAGACAACTCCAAGTCCCAAATATGCCCCCATATCACATCTCTTTTTCCCTCTCCCTGCCCTCAGCAACTACCGTTGGCACTTTCTCCATGCTACAATTTCTTCCATTACTAGTCACAATAGTTCTGTAGTAGAATACCAATAAGTCCACTCTAACCCATAGTTTATTCCTTCATCTGTGGACCCTGGAATGGTGATGTCCACTCCACCTCTATCGAGAGGGGGTTTAGGTCCCACATGGTTGATGGATGTGATTCTCCTGCTTGCAATTGTAGGCACTCTTGGTTCCCTGGTGTGGTGGTTGATCATCTTCACCTCCCTGTTAGCTGACCTGGGTAAGTCAAATGAACCAGAGTAGGAGTTACAACTCTGCTGAGGCTCAGGGCCCAGCTGGTAAATGGCCAGTCTAGAGATTCAAGTCTCCTGAGTATACACCAACCCCAGCGCCAACCACAGGTAAGTAAAAGGGACAGAAGAGGCATGTGTAGAAAGGTCACATCTGAGTCCAACTCCATCACATTCAGAAACCCAAAATCCAGAGTAGGGCCCACTGACAGGGCACTGAACTCCAGTTCATTAGCTAATAGTTGAGAAGCATTGTTAACCTTACAAAATAATTGTGGATTTGTCAATTTAGATTTATAACAATTTTTGTGTAATATTATATTTTTTGCTTGAATGTTCTATTCTTGAATAATTGTACTTTTTACTGATATTAAATGTGTTGCGTCACTGATGTTATTTTGGTTAGCAAATTCCCTTTGTATATTAATGTCATTTTTTATTAGTATTTATCTCATTTATATTTATTCATAACGCATGGCTGTATCATTTTATCTTAGTTGTGTTTTTTTTTTTTTATAGCAGGTACTGGAGATTGAACCCAGGACCTTGTACGTGGGAAGCAGGTGCTCAACCACTGAGCTATGTCTGCTCCCTGATAAGAGTTGGTTTTTTCATTTGTTTCCTTGTTTGTTTGTTTTGTTTTTAGGAGGTGCCAGGGATTGAACCCAGGACCTTATACATGGGAAGCAGGACTCAACTATTTGAGCTGCATCCACTCTCCAAGTTGTGTTTCTTGTAAATAACATTTAGCTAGGTTAAAAAAGAAAGTGTTTCCAGAGTTTGCCTTTTAATAGATAACTTTAGCCTATTCACATTTTTAGTGATAATTGATATGTTCGGATTTGATCTTATTTCTGTTTTTTACGTGTTTTATTTTTGTCTTTCCTTTCTTTGGCTGGGTTGACATAAAGCAGTAGTATGACTGGCTGGTAAGGACTCAATAAATGTTAGCTATTATCTTTATTTAGTAGTTGTTATTAACAATACATTAAGGTTTAAACTACATTATTAGTATAGTTCTTGGGTGTCCCAGTGGTTGATGTGCACCTGTTTCTTAATCCATATTTGCTTTCTGTATTTCTAAATAAATTCACCTTTATCCTTTTAACAAGTATGTTTTCTTTATTTTTACACTGTAATGTTCATAGGCAGCTCTTTTGTAAAGACTCAAGTCTTCTGTTCAGCTGACTTTTCTACTTTTATTTATTTTCTTTTGACCTCTGTGCTTGAGTTCCCTCTTTCTGTCCCCTCCCCACCTTAGGGACAGGTTTAACCAAAAATGTTAACACCTTGGCTGGTGTCATGGGTTTCTGAATGCTTTAATCACACAGTATGTACGCGTAATTTGAGTGTGGAGATGATGTATTAAGTCAGGGTTCTACAGAGAAATAAAATCAATAGGAGATGGATATGATTGATAATGTTTGTCCTTGCTTATCTTAGTTTTACCAGCATTTTCCAAATGCTTTTGATACTGGCTTATTGACATGTCTTTTACATCTACCAGAGAAGTATTCTGTGAGATACCATTTTGGGAAATCCTGGCCCAGTTGATAGTCTAAACTCCTTAACCTGGTCAGAATTTTAGTCTTGTTTCAACCAGCATTTCTAGTCTCATCTCCTCTTCCCATCTTATACACATTGCACGTTTATTCAGGGACCATATATTGAGAATGTACTCTCAGGTTGATGCTGCAAAGATCAAGAAGTCATTCTGCCTCGAAGTTGCAAATGGGCTTATTAAAATGGAGTGTGAAAAGTCTTGTGACAGATGTATATTTTCTGTGATACTTCCGCTGTGATAAAGTGTCACCTGAAAGCACACAGAGATTTCAAGATGCTTTTGGCTGCAGGTAACAAAAATCCAACTTTGAGCAATAAAGATGTATAATCTTCCATGTGAAGCAGGTCATTTCCAGACAGGTTTATTCTGTTATGGCATCAAAGATTTCTCTGCCTTTCTCAGATGTGTTTCAGTGTAATGCTCCTTATACAGCCCTTTTCCCAGGAATAACATGTATCCTGGAACAGCATTCAGTAGCAGAAGAAACAGTTGATTTCACAATATCTCATGCCTCACTGGCCAGAATTGTGGTCACGTGTTCATGCCTATTAAAATAAATTTTACTGGAAATGGGGACCCCATGATTGACTTAGGGCAATCACGATTCACTTCCTTGGAATGGGAATGCCTTTCTTTTAGGATTATGGTTAACAAGAAGGAGGAGATGTGGGAATGGCTGCTAAGGTAATCAGCAATGCTGTATTTCTTGAGGGATGGGGGTAGGGTAGGATGCTTAGCTTAGTTTTTTTTTTTTAAAGATTTATTTTTTATTTATTTCTCTCCACTCCCCCCCCCCACCCCAGTTGTCTGCTCTCTGTGTTCATTCGCTGTGTGTTCTTCTGTGACCACTTCTGTCCTTATCAGCAGCCCTGTGAATCTGTGTTTCTTTTTGTTGCGTCATCTTGCTGTGTCAGCTCTCCATGTGTGCGGCCCCATTCCTGGGCAGGCTGCACTTTTTTTCGCGCTGGGGGGGCACTCCTTGCATGAGTGGCTCCCCTACGCAGGGGACACCCCTGCATGGCACAACACTCCTTGCACACATCAGCACTACGCATGGGCCAGCTCCACACGGGTTAAGGAGGCCTGGGGTTTGAACCGCGGACCCCCCATGTGGTAGGTGGATGCCCTATCCATTGGGCCAAGTCTGTTTCCCTGGTTTTTTTTTAAATGTATTTCTCCACCCCACGGTTGTCTGCTCTCTGCTCTCTGTGCCCATTCACTGTGTGTTCTTCTGTGTCTGCTTGCATTCTTGTCAGTGGCATTGGGAATCTGTGTCTCTTTTTGTTGTGTCATCTTGCTGCATCAGCTCTCTGTGTGCAGTGCCACTCCTGGGCAGGCTGTGCTTTTCTTGCATGGGGTGGCTCTCCTTTCAGGGTGCACTCCTTAGGCACCCCCGTACGTGGGGGACACTCCTTGAGCACATCAGCAGTGCACATGGGCCAGCTGATCACATGGGTCAGGAGGCCCTGGTCAGGTGCTCTATCAGTTGAACCAAATCCACTTCCCTTAACTTAGTCTTGAGTGTTGTGGAAGGAATCATATTTTTGGATAAGGTAATTTCCTTATCCAAAGCTGAATTTTGTGAACAAGAGAGGTTATTAGGGAGAAAGAATTTTCCTTATCTTTCTAAGCCATTGGCATTGTTACTTTGGGCATTGTTGTTTGTGTTTTCTTTTTTTTTAGAATCATAACCCTGTTTAATAACACATTTCCCTAGGAATCTATCTTGACCTGTGTATGTGTGTGTATTAGGATTCTCTAGGGAAACAGAACCAACAGAAGATACCTGTAAATTAAGAGATTTTATATAATTGTCTCACATGATGGTGGGGATGCACAAGTCCAGATTCCGCAGGGCAGGTTGCAAACCAGGGCCTCAGATAAGGGTCCTGGGAGACATTGGCTGGCTGAAGTAGAGATCTGAATTCTCTCCCTGAATACTGAAATCACTTCCCCTTTTAAGGCCTTCAACTGATTAGATGAGATGTCACTCATTGCTGACAGCAATCTCCTCAGTTGATTGTAGATGTAACCAGCCAACTATGCAGTCAACTCACTGTTGATTAAAGTCCATGTAATGCCCTTGTATTACAGCTAACCTAGTGCTTGCTTGACCAAACAACTGAGCACCATTACCTGGCTGACTTGACACATTAGCCTAACCATTACAGTATGTTTAAAATTTGTGTCAAGGCCTTAAAGGAATATGTAGCAACCAGTTCAGTTGAATGAAATGTGTTGCTAATCACTGTTTTAAAACAGGAGTTCTTAACCAGGGTTCCATGAGCTTGAATTGAAATTTTAAAAAAATTATTCTTGTTGGGATATGTTGGTGTGGGTGTGATATATTTATTAAATAATACACAGTATAGTATAGACTCTTAAGGAGTCTGTGGTTTTCACCTGACTGTCAAAGGGGTATGTGGAACAAAAAAGGTTAAGAACCCCTGGTTTAAAAGGACAAGAATCTTTTGATGTCCCATATCTTAGTATTAATTTCTTTTTTATTTTGGGAGATATTTTTATCCTGGGAGTTTTATTTTACAAGATAAATAATATTTTGTTTAGTGTCCTTCCTTCCTCTCTACCTCCCTTGCTCTTTTGGTACTTTTCAGTCTGATCTTCTCCTCCTAGATTTAGAGATGAAAACATGGAAGTCCAAAAAGATTAAGTGATTTGCTTGAGATTGTTTGGCTAGTAGATTAGAAACCAGGTCTTCTAGGGAAATGAATTGTAAACATAGTGAAAAAAAAGGGAAATATGCTCTTTTGAGATTCTAAAAACACTTCCCAACTTTTGTTCTCTCTCTAAACCCAAGAGAGCCTGATATTTTAAAAAGGGATATGAAACTGTTTTTATTAGGATTGGTGAATTAGTGTATCATAGTGTCACAGAATATAATAATTAAGTAACACAGTTGAAATAGACATTGAAAAATGCCAGTAAGAGAATTGTACCTTCTTTTTGAAATTGTGAATATATCATAAAGTTCTTTCTTGAAATTAAAAGAAAAAGAGATAACTAGTGCACAAGTAGTATAATGACCTTCTCTTCCTAGTTTAGGCTTATATTTGGCCAAAGAGACATTTTGTTTGAGGGAGCTGCTTTTTTATCCCATAGTGGTAAGCCATTTTATTTCATAGATTTTTATTAATGATTTACTCTGTGAAGTATGTTGAAGAGGGCAGAGAAAATTGTGTTTACAACCTACTTAGCATTGGACATGGTACTAAAGTATATAACACTATTGATATGATTGTTGTGTCCTTTCTTGATAATTTTGTATCCATTTGTAGTCTTAACTTGCAGTAGGATATTTACTTTTTTTAGTTTTTTTATTGTTATATCTATGGTAGTATAAACCATTTATTAGTCCATGTTTAAAATGGTAGGAATAACAGTTTCTCGACCTACAACCAGAATTCTCACGATGAAAGAGGGGAGTTCAGGGGATTTTTCTATACACCAAACTGTCTGTCTGCTTGCTCTTTTTCCCCACCCCAACCTAAGGAGAGTAACTTTCTTAAGTACTTTGATAATACCGAAACACTGCTACTCCTCTGCCCACAGTCAAAGTTTTCTTGAAGGGAGAAGTTAGTCACATGAAAGAAGGGAGGGTAATAAGGTATTTTGTAGGCTGAGGAAGAACAGAGAGATCTAAAGGTGAGAGAGCTTGACACAGAACTACGGAAATGTACAGTATGTGCTTTTGTTCTAACTAATAAAACTTTCCCCCCATTTTGGTAATATTGTTACTCTTGTAAGAAAAGGCATAAGTAAAATAGGAATGCAAAAAAATAGGAATGCATTTACATCGTCTAAGATTAAAACCATATTAAATATTTACAGGAAAACATGAAAGTTCATCCTTGCCCATATCCTGCTTTTTTTCCTTTACCCAGAGGAAAGAAAGTAGGATATCCCTTTCCAGTTTGTGCATGCTTCCAGTTCTCTCTTCATGTCTTTACACAAATACGTTCACATTTTTTAAAAATTATGTTTATATTGTTCTGTGACTTGACTTTTTGTTAACTTTAACTCATGGAGATCTAATCAAGTCCAGTAAATTCTGAAGACAAGGGACACAATTTGGATTCAAATACCATCTATATATTAAGCCTCTGTTTTGTCTATTTATAAATGAAGATATTGATAGCATATATCTTGAGGAGCTATTTCAAGAATTGAAGTGTTCATGTCCTTAATATAGTAGCTAGTTCTCAGTAAATTAGCACAGGGCTGCTAAACAAAAAGTCAACACACTTCTATATCATCCTCTAAATCTACGAAATAAACTGTAGCAATAGAGCACAACCTGCCAGCTTTCTAAATCTGAAGAATAAAATTTTTATGGAGTCTAGCAATGACTGCAATGGTGACTGTTACCAAATAATTATAGGGCAGTTTTATAAAAAAAGGAATTAGACATTGTCTCTGTTTTGTTTTTGTTTTTTTTAGATCCATTAGGATACCAAATTTTTAACTTAGTTTATGGAAGAACCTTGTAAAGCAGAGCTTGCCAAACATGGATGACCTAAAAAGTCTTATGAAATCATTTAGTAAGAAATAAATTGGTATTTCTAATTGTAGTACATTAGAACAAAGAGATATCTATAAAAGAGCTAAACAGTAAATTAAGGACAAAAGTAAGAATAGTATTTCTCTAATGCATAGTAAACATTGGAACTAATTATTCCCAGTAAAAAGAGAGACTGATTTTTTAAAAAAACTAAAAATCGGTTTAAATAATAAAGATCAGTATTGAATGACTGTGGTTTTAGGAGTGTGTCTACAATCCTTTCTAAAAGAAATGGACCATTTTCTCTCATTATGTGTTCTTGTCTGGCTCTGTTTGAGGCAGAACACTGGATTAGAGGAGCTGTAGTTTTGACAAAATATGGTAATTCTTAAATCCATATATTGGTGGTTTGCATTATTTTATTAACTTTGTCATTTGCATTTTTAAAAAACAGCTTTATTGAGATAATTCACATACCATACAATTTACCCATGTCAGTATAGTTCACTGGTTTTTACTCTATTCACAGAGTTGTGCAATCATCACGGTGATCATTTTAGAATAATTTTCATCCCCCTTAAAAGAACCCCATAGTCTATTAAGTAGTCACTCTTCATTTCCCCCCAAACCCTCCAACTGTGGGTATCCACTAACCTACTTTCTGTCTCAATAGATTTGCCTGTTCTGGACATTTTATATAAATGGAACCATAGAGTATATGGTATGACTGGCTTTTCATTTAGCATAATGTTTTCAAGGTTTATCCATGTTGTAATATGTATCAGTACATCATTTTTTTTTTGGCTGAATAATAATCCATTGTATGTATATCCCATATGTTGTATATCCATTTATCAGGTGATGGACATCTGGGTTGTTTACACTTTTTGGTTATTATGAATGTGACTATGAACACTTGTATATATGGTTTTTAGTTTTTGTGATTTATATCTGTTTTTTTAATTTTGAAAATTATGTATTGTAGTATAAGAGAATATCCTTTTCTTAAGAAATAAATTGAAATATTCAGTGTTAAATGGTCATGGTATTCCAAACTTATATACAAATTGTTTTATAAATGATAAGTGTATAGTAAAAGTTGTGAAATTACAAAAGAAACATGTCTGTCATCATATAGGCTCTCATATATCACCCCACTGTGAACACCTTGCATTGCTGTGAAAAATGTTTGTTACAAACTATGAAATAGCATTGTCAAAATATTACCCATATTTAACCACAGTTCATCTTCCGCCACTGGATTCCCTGTGTTTTATAGCCCCATGTTTTGTACAGTCCATTCAAAGTATATACTCAGTGGCTCTCATTTTCATCACAGAGTTGTGTTGTCATCACCTCAGTCAATTTTAGAACACTTTCATTGCTACAAAAGGAAAAATTCCATAACCCCTATCCCCCTGTAGTTGTTTCTTAGGTTTGATATAATATCTTCTTTGCCATTGCTGCAAAAATTTACAGTGTTAATTGTTAAGTATCCTCTATAAGTTACATTAGTTGTAATTTTTCTGTGCATCACCATATTCTTAACACTTTGTGGAAGAACATATTTATATATTTATATTTGTATTTGTATTTATATTTTTAACCACAATTTTTTATCCCCACTGAAATCTGTTACATATACCCTGAATTATTCTCTAGTTTCCTTTCAGTTGTCATTTACATCTACAGACAGGCTATCCCTTTCAGCCACAATCTCATTTATAAATCAGCAATGTTAGTTATACTCATTATAATGTGTTACCATCAAGTCTATTCATTACCACAATTTTATAATAAATCTTATTAAAAATTATACATATTTTGAGTGTCAGCTCCCATTCTCAACCCACATGTTTATAAATTTTTATGTGGATATATGCTTTCATTTCTTTTGGGCAGAATACAATTGCTGGATCATATGGTAAGTCATTATATTTTATCTTTAAGGAACTGCCATTTGGTTTTCCAAAGTGGCAGTACCATTTTATATTCCCATTGGCAATGGATGAGGGTTCTAATTTCTTCAAAGCCTAACCAATACTTGTTACTTCCTGTCTTTTTTATTTTTATTTTTATTTTTTTTAATTTTTTTTAATTTTTTTATTTTTTATTGACTTTGTAATAATATTACATTAAAAATATATATGTGAGGTCCCATTCAACCCCACCCCCCCACCCCCCCTCTCCCCCCCCCCCCCAACAACACTCGTTCCCATCATCATGACACATCCATTGGATTTGGTAAGTACATCTTTGGGCACCTCTGCACCTCATATACATTGGTTCACATCATGGCCCATACTCTCCTCTATTCCATCCTGTCTTTTTTATTTTCATCATTGAATTAAGTATGAAGTAGGAGCTTGTGGTTTTGATTTGCATTTGCCTGTGATTAATGGTTTTAAGCAACTTATAATTGTCATTTTTTAATATCTTCTTTGGAGAAATGTGTATTCAAATCCTTACCCCATTTTTTTTTAATGTGTTCTTTTTTTTTTTTTTAATTTCTCTCCCCTTCCCCCCTTCCCAGTTGTCTGCTCTCTGTGTCCATTCATTGTGTGTTCTTCTGTGTCCGCCTGTATTCTTGTCAGCGGCACTGGGAATCTGTGTCTCTTTTTGTTGCGTCATCTTGCTGCATCAGCTCTCCATTTGTGCAACGCCACTCTTGGGTGGGCTGGGCTTTTTCATGCTAGGTGGCTCTCCTTGTGGGGTGCACTTCTTGCGCATGGGGCTCCCTTACGCCGGGGACACCCCCACATGGCACGGTGTTCCTTGCATGCATCAGCACTGCGCGTGGGCCAGCTCACTACACAGGTCAGGAGACCCTAGGTTTGAACCCTGGACCTCCTCTCACTTAAGCCAAATTTGCTTTCCCTCACCCCATTTTTAAATTTTGTTTTATTGTTGGGTTGTAAGAGTTCTTTATTAAATATACAATTCACTTATGAGATGTGATTTACAAATATTTTGTCTCATTCTCTGGATTGTATTTTCACTTTCTTGATACTATCCCTGAAGCACAAAAGGTTTTTATTTTGATGGAGTCTAGAAGAGTCTAGTTTATTTATTTTTTCTTTTGTCTCTCGTGTTTTGGGTATAATATCTGAAAAACCATGCCTAAACAAAGGCCACAAAGATTTATTCCTGTGTTTTTTAAATAAATGTTTGATATTTTAGCTCTATTTGAGTCTCTGCTCTATTTTGAGCTAATTTTTGTATATAATGTGAGATAAGGATCCAAATTCATCCTTTGTAATGGAATATCCCATTTTTTCCGCACATTTGTTGAAAAGGCTATTGTTTTTACCCATTGGGTAGAATTGGCAACCTTGTAAAAAATAAAGTAGTCACAGATATGTTTCTTTTTGAACTATCAGTTCTATTCTGTTGGTCTATGTCTGTCTTTGTGGCATTACCTCAGTTTTGATTACTGTACCTTTGTAATACGTTTTGACATCTGGAAGTGTAAATCTTCCAACTTTATTCTTCTTTTTCTCAAGTTGGTTTTAACCATTCTGTATTTCTTGGATTTCCATATGATCAGCTTCTCAATTTCTACTGAAAAAAAAAAAAAAAGGAGCTGGGATTTTGATAGGGATTGCATTGATTCTGTTCAATTTGCTAAGTCTTGTCATCTTCACAATAAAGTCTTCCAACCATGATTATGGGATACCTTTCCATTTATTGAGGTCTTTAAATTTTGAAGAAGGGAAGTGGACTTGGCCCAATGAATAGGGCGTCTGCCTACCACATGGAAGGTCCAGAGTTCAAACCCAAGGCCTCCTTGACCTGTGTGGAGCTGACCCATGTGCAGTGCTGATGAGCTCAAGGAGTGCCCTGCCACGCAGGGGTGTCCCCCGTGTAGGGGAGCCCCACGCTCAAGGAATGCACCCCATAAGGAGGGCCGCCCAGTGTGAAAGAAAGTGCAGCCTGCCCAAGAATGGTGCCACACACATGGGAGAGCTGACACAACAAGATGACGCAACAAAAAGAAACACAGATTCCTGGTGCTGCTGATAAGGATAGAAGTGGTCACAGAAGAACACACAGCGAATGGACATAAAGAGGAAACACCTTGGGGGGAGGGGAAGAAAAATTAATTTTAAAAAAATCTTAAAAAAAAAAAAACAAAAATAAAAATAAATTTTGAAGAACACCTTGATTTTCATTATATCAAGTCTTGCACTTATTTTGTTAAATTAATCTTTAGTATTCCTTTTTCTTTTTTTCTGTATTCTTTTTTATGATATGCTAAATTTAATTTTTCCTCATTTTTTTCATTATTGAAGTATATCACTCATACATAAACATACATAAACAATACATAAACATACATAATATCATACAAGGCTCTCATACCTCATCCCTACCACAAATACCTTGCATATTGTGAAACATTTTTAACTAAGATGAAAGAGTATCCTCAAAATATTACTAATAACCAAAGTAGCTTACATTTGGTGTATTGTTCTCCCAACCCACCCTATTATTATTGTTATTATTATTATATCATTTATACATGAACATACATATACAATAAGAGTATAATAAAAGTTGTGAACTTACAAAGCAAACATGCATAACTTCGTACTGGGGTCCCATACATCAACCCACCACTAACACCTTGCATTGTTATGAGACATTTCTTACAAATTATGAAAGAATATCATCAAAATCTTACTAATAGCTATAGTCCTTACCTTACATTTGGTGTTTTTTTCCCCCAGCCTACCCCATTATTATTTTTTAAATATATTTTTGTGACAGAAATTGTAAACTTACAAAACAATCGTGCACATGTGCAGAATTCCCACACATCACCCCTATATCAACACACCACTCCCTGGTGGAACATTTGTTACAGTTTATGAGATAATATCAGATTATTACCAGGTCTATGGCGTACATTTGGTATACTTTTCCCATACTCCCCCATTATCAACACAGTACATCTTTGGCATAGATACATGAATATTACATTATTACTGTTAACTACAGTCCATAGGTCACTCCAGTTGTACTTTTCCCATGCTTTTCCACTTTCCCACCACCATGCAATAATGATGTACATCTGCTCTAGCTCACAAAGGACACTCTTGCATCTGTACCATCAACCATAATTCACATCCACCCCTGGGTTTACTGTGTTACTCAGTCACTAGATTATTATCTAACTTTCTTTCAGCTAGTATTTACATCCCTAGTCTACACTTTCCAGCCACATTCCTATTTATAAACCAGCTGTTATTATAATGTGTTAACCATCAGCTCTATACATTTCCACACTTTTACAGTAAAGTAAATTAAAACTTCTACATACATAAACATCAGTAATCCATTTCAGTCCTCCTTTTATCTTCTTTAAGAAGCCAACACCTACCACCAGGTCTTGAAGATGTTTTCCTACATTTTATTATAGAAACTTAATGGTTCTCTCTTTTATATTTAGGTTTTTGTTCCATTTTGAGTTATATTTGTATAAGGTGTGAAATAGGGGTCCTCATTCCTTCTTTTGGCTATGGATATCCACATCTCCCAGTATCATTTGTTAATTGAACTCTTCTGCCTGAGCTGATTGGGTTTGACATGCTTTTCCAAAATCACTTGATTTGTGAGGGTCTGTTTCTGAACCATCAGTGAGGTTCCATTGGTCTATGTGTCTGTCTTTATGGCAGTATCATGCTGTTCTTTACCACTGTAACTAGGTAATATGATTTAAAGTCTGTGAGAGTCTTCCAACTTCGTTTTTCCTTTTTAAGATGTTTCTGGCTATTCAGGACCCTTTACGGTTCCAAATAAATTTAATAATCTTGCTTTTCATTTGTTTAAAAAAATGCTGGTAGAATTTTTATCAGGATTGTACTGAATCTGTAAAGCAATTTTTTTTTTGGTGAAGATTTTATTTATTTATTTCTCTCCCCTTCCTCCCCCTGCCCCAGTTGTCTGTTCTCTGCATCTATTTGCTGCATGTTCTTCTTTGTCCGCTTCTATTGTTGTCAGCAGCACGGGAATCTGTGTTTCTTTTTGTTGCGTCATCTTGTTGTGTCAGTTCTCCTTGTGTGCAGCACCACTCCTGGGCAGGCTGAACTTTCTTTCGTGCCGGGCGGCCCTTCTTACAGGGTGCACTCCTTGCACGTGGGGCTCCCCCACACGGGGACACCCTTGCATGGCAGGGCACTCTTTGCACACATCAGCACTGTGTGTGGGCCAGCTCCACACAGGTCAAGGAGGCTTGGGGTTTGAACTGCAGACCTCCCATGTGGTAGACAGACACCCTAACCACGGGGCCACGTCTGCTTCCCTGTATATCAATTTGAGTAGAATTGACATCGTAATGATATTTAGTCTTTCATTCTGTGAGCATGGAATGTTCTTCCAATTATTTGGTCTTTTTAAATTTCTTTTAACAATGAGTTGTAGTTTTCTGAATACAAGTGCTTTTACATTGTTCATTAAGTTTATTCCTAAATATTTGAGTTTTATCTGTCGTATTTTATTTTCACCACTCTTTTGACACTTTTAGTTACTTTTACTGATATATTCTTCATTTCTAGACTCTCTTCCAGTCTCTCTCCTGTCTTTTTCTTTTCAGGCTATAGCACACCCTTTAGTATTTCCAGCAAAACCAGTCTCTCTTGGTTATAAACTCTCTGTTTCTCTTGATCTATGAGTATTCTAAACTTGCCCTCATTTTTGAAAGACAACCCTGGATATAAGATTCTTGGCTGGAAGTTTTTCTCTTGCAGTATCTTAAATATATCATACCACTGTCTTCTTGCCTCCATGGTTTCTGATGAGAAATCGGCACTTAATCTTATTGGGTATCCCTTATATGTTATACATTGCTTTTTTCTTGCTGCTCTCAGAATTCTCTCTTTGTCTTTGGCATTTGACATTCTGATTAGTTTGTGTCTCGGAGTTGGTTTATTTGGATTTTTTCAGATGGGAGTACGTTGTGCTTCTTGGACATGGAAATTTTCTACCATTATTTCTTCAGATATTCCTTCTGCCTCTTTTCCCTTCTCTTCTCCTTCTGGGACACCCATGACACATATGTTTTGCATGTCTCTTGCTATCATTTAGTTCCCTGAGACCTTGTCCAATTTTTTTCCATTCTTTTCTCTATCTGTTCTTTTGTATTTTCACTTTCAGAGGCCATTTCTTCAAGGTCACCAATCCTTTCTTCTGCCTCTTCAAATCTGCTATTATATGATTCCAGGGTATTTAAGTTCATTTATAGTGACTTTCATCCCCATAAGATCTGCTATTTTTCTATGTATGCTTTCAGATTCTTTGTGCTCATCCAATTTTTTCTTAATATCCTTAATCTCTTTAGCCATCTCATTGAGTTTATTAAGGAGATTTGTTTGATCATTTTTGATTAGTTGTCTCAACTCCTTTATGCTATCTGGAGGCTTATCTTGTTCCTTTAACTGGGCCATCTCTTCCAGTTTCTTGGTGTGGATTGTAATTTTTGGTTGGCATCTGGCTTACTAAATGTATTTATATAGTTTCTCTCTTTAGTTTAGGGCTCTCTTGCCCTTTCTCCCTTGCTGGTTGTGTCGAAGGAGCCAAGGATGTAGTTGGCGTGTTAAGCTATGAAGGCTCAAGCGGCCCTCATTTCCCCAGGGACCAGTGAAGCTTTTCCTAAATTTCTCCTTTGCCCAGCGGTAAGGACAGAGACCCACAGTGGTGTGTAATAATCCAAATCGTTCAGGCCTAGAATGTAGTTGCCCAGAGAGACTGATGATGCTTTAAGCCCCTTTCTCCCCTGTCTAGGGTGGGGATGGAGCTGCAGGTGTGGGCAGCAATCTATGCCGTGTGAGTACAAAATGATTGCAGTTACCCCCAGAGAACTGGTGCAGGGCTCACCAGCTTCCTCCCTGGTGGTACTGAAGCCTAGGCTAGGGCTGCAGGCTGATCTGGATAAAAGAAGCTGGTCCCTATTATTGCTGAGATTTTCAGTCAGCTTGGTTTCCCCTCATGTTGGGAGCAGAGTAAAAATGGTGGCTACCAGCCCTTTTCCGACTTGGACAGGTTCAAACTTTAGTTGCTCTTAGGGTTATACTTTAGCCAGCTAATTTACTAATCAGTAGCTGAAATTGGTGACCAGCCGTCTTCTTCCCCTGTTTTTGGGAAATGGAGCTTCCTATTCCAGCCAAAGAATAGCTTCTGAGGCAGCTTGTGCTGCAACAGTAAATGATAACTGGCCTCTGTAGATGGCATGTATTTTCCCAGAGTGGCTGGCGCAGGTCCCCCTGGCGCCAGCCGGAAGTGGGGCTGGCGCTTATGCTAGAACTGCACTGTGATCTGGATGGAAAGAAGTCGATCCCTACCTGCACTGTGATTTTCTATCAGTCCCGCTTCCCTAGTGCCAGGGACGGAGTTAAAATAGCAGCTTCCAGCCTCTTTCTGACTCGGACAGGTTCAAACTTGAGCTGTTCTTAGGCTTAAACTTTAGCCCACCAAAATTACTGATCAGTAGCTGTAGTTGATGTGCAATTGTCTCTTCTTCCCCCATTTTTGGGAAGTGGAGCTTCCCATTCCAGCCTCGGAATAGCTCCAAAAGTGCCTTGTGCCACCAGTGGAGGGTGGGCATGCCTCCGGGGCATGGAGTGCTTTGCTTACAAATCCCTGCAGATGGGCAGTCTCCTCCTCCCATTCTTTCAAGGATGTTGCAGGATGCTGTTTTGGTCTCCTGGAGCCCCCAAACAGGAGCTTTAGATAGCTCTGGGTAATTACTAACGGCCCTGTAGCACACACTGACTCTAGGAGCTCCTTACTCTGCCACCATCTTGCTGATTGTTTTCTAAATTGATTTTTATTAAACTTTTCGGTTTCGAATTATTCATTGCTAGTGATAGAATTGATTTTTGTGTATCAATATTATATTCTGCAACCTTGCTGAACTTACTAGCTTTCTTAGTAATTTTGTGGATTCCTTATGACTTTCTAAACACAAAATCATACTATCTGCAAATACATAGTTTTACTTCTTCCTTCCTAATCCAGATGCCTTTTTATTTAAAACTTTTTCTTGCCTAACTGTTCTGGCCAGAACCTCAAAACCAGTGTCCAATTGAAGTTGCAAGAACAGACATTCTTGTCTTCTTAATTTTATGAGGAAAGCATTCAAATTTTCACTGTTAAGATGAAGTATAGGGAAGTGGACATGGCTCAACTGATAGAGTGTCCACCTGCCATATGGTAGGGTCCAGGGTTTGATACCCACGGCCTCCTGACCTGTGTGGTGAGCTGGCCTACGCGCAGAGCTGCCGCATGCAAGCAGTGCTGTGCCACACAGGGGCGCCCCCGTGTGGGGATGCCCCACGTGCAAGGAGTGTGCCCTGCAAGGAGAGCTGCCCCGCACGAAAAAAGCACAGCCTGTCCAGGAGTGGCGCTGCACAGATGGAGAGCTGACACAGCAAGATGACGCAACAAAAAAAAAAGAGACCAGTTTCCTGGTGCCACCGAGGGTGCAAGTGGACACAGAAGAACACACAGCGAGTGGACACAGAGAGTAGACAGAGGGGCAGGGAGAGAAATAAAATAAATCTTTAAAAAAATAAAAGATAAAATACAATGTGAACTGGTTGTTTTTCATATATGCCTTTTATCAGGTTGAAAAAGTTCCCTTCTTGTTTTTTGGATGTTTTTGTCATGAGACTGTTGAATTTTTAAAAAGACTTTTTCTGTATCGCAGATTATTCTGCATCTTTTTTGTTCCACAGACCCCTTTGCCAGTCAGTTGAAAACCACCAGCCCTTTACTAAGTCCATACCATGCTCTGTATTATTTAATTACTATATCACACCTGTACCAACACATCCCTACAAGCATAATGTTTTTTTTTTTTTTAATTTTCATTTCAAGCTCAGAGATCCCCTGACATCTTTCCATGGACCCCTGGTTAAGAATCCCTTGTCTATTGAACATGTGGATTTTACATTCTATTAATGTGGTATGTTACATTGATGGATTTTTGGATATTAAGCCAACCTTGCATTTCTGTGATAGATCCTTTTTATTTATGGCTCGATTTGATTTGCTGGTATTTAAGAATTTTTTTTTTTTGTCTATGTTAATAACAGGTATTGTTCTGTAGTTTTCTTGTGATATCTTTCTTGTTTGGGTATCAGGTTCATATTGACCTCATAGAATTCCTCATCTTTTATTTTTTGGAAGATTTTGTGGAGGATCAGTGCTAATTCTTTTAAGTATTAGGTAGAATTCACCAGTGAAGTCTTCTGGGCCTAGACTTTTCTTTATGGAATGTTTTTTAAAATTACTACTCTAGTCTCCTTGTTATATGTCTGTTCAGATTTTCTGATACTTGCTTGAGTTAGTTTCTATATTTTGTGTCTTTATAGGAAATATAAAATTTTCATCTAGATTATTTTTTAAAAAAATTAAAGTTAATAGATCACAAGGAATGTTATGTTAAAAAACATTTTAAAAACCCATGAGATTCCCATATAACACACTCCCCACCCCTCACCACATCGTTTTTGTAAATTGTATTTTTTTAAGATATATACATCACACAAAAAAATGTTACATTAAAAAATATAAGAGGTTCCTGTACAGCCCCCATCCCCCCACTCCACTTCTCCCACGCCAAAAACCTCCCCCATCATTGTAGCACTCTCATCACACTCGGTGAACACATTTTGGGGCACTGCTGTATACTACATAGATAATAGTTTACCCTGTAATTCACACTCTCCCCCAGTACATTCAGTGGGTTATGGCAGGATATATAAAGTCCAGCGTCTGACCCTGCAATATCATTTAGGACAACTCAAAATGTCAAAAATTTCCCCACATCACCACTCTTCTACCCTTTCCCTGCCCTCTACAACTACTGTGGCCACTTTCTCCACCTCGATGCTAAAATTTCTTCTATTACTAGTCACAGTAGTTTTATAGTAGAATATCTGTAAGTCCACTCTAGTCCGTATTTTATTTCTCCATTCTGTGGACCCTGGGATGGTGATGTCCTTAATTATCTATTTTATTGGTATATAGGTTTCCATAATATTCCCTTATAGGACATTTACATGTAATGTGATTATTGATATTGTCGTTTTCCCTTTGTTCTGTTGGAATATTTTTATGTTTCTCATTTTCTTTTTTTTTTTAAAGATTTTTTAAAAGATTTAAAAATTTTTTCATTTATTTCTCTCCCCTTCCCCCCACCCCCCACCCCAGTTGTCTGTTCTCTGTATCCATTTGCTGTGTGTTCTTCTTTTTGTCCACTTCTAATGTTGTCACCGGCACGGGAATCTGTGTTTCTTTTTGTTGCATCATCTTGCTGCATCAGCTCTCCATGTGTGCGGCGCCATTTCTGGGCAGGCTGCACTTTCTTTCACGCTGGGCAGCTCTCCTTACGGGGCGCACTCCTTGTGCATGGGGCACCTCTGCGTGTCAGGGCACTCCTTGCATGCATCAACACTGCGCGTGGGCCAGCTCCACACGGGTCAAGGAGGCCGGGTTTGAACCGTGGACCTCCCATGTGGTAGATGGATGCCCTGTTCACTGGGCCAAGTCCACTTCCCTGTTTCTCATTTTCTTTCTGCCTTTTGTGTTATGGAGTATTTCTGTTTTATCTCCACTATTGGCTAATTGAGTATTCTACTTTTAATATTTTTTTAGCAGTTGCTATAGAGTTTATAATATATGCATATTAATAATTAGAGTCTACTTTCAAATAATTTTATACCCTTCACAGATAGTTTAACAGTAAATTGTCAATTCCTCCTTCCTATCCTTAATGCTATTTTTATCACATATTTCTCTGAATTATAGGAACCAGGGAATGATAATAGAACACAGAGGGAAATGAATACTCACTTGTGTTGTTATATAGTAAAGAGCATGATAATTGGAAAGGAAAGGCAGAACAAGCAAGAGTAAGAGGGTATAATCAGAATTTTTAATGAAATTTGAAATCCAAAATTAAAATTGAATTATCAATTTGGGATAACTTGAGTTTCCTAATTATAATAGACACATCTATTACAAGCAGCCTCCCTGGGCATCCCTTTTCTCTGGGGTTTTTAAAAAACAAAGAGTTTACCAGAAGATGAGAACAGCAGGAAGGGGGAGTTAAGTTTGATGGATATAGATATGTATAAATAAAGTTCTTAAGAAACAAAACCAAAATAAAGCTAAAAACCTGGGAATCATCTTAAACTTCTCTCCTTTATATTTCCTTCACATTTCAATCTAATTAACCACCATATCTTTTTTTTTTTTTTTAAAAGAGGTACCAGGGATTATTCCTAGGACCTCTTGTCTCTTGTACATCAGAAGTAGTCACTCAACCACTGAGCTACATCTCCTCCCAAATGAGAGTTGGTTTTATTGCGTATTTGTTTTGTTTTGTTTTGATTTGATTTGATTTTAGGAGGTGCTGGGTACTGAACCTAAGACCTTATACATGGGAAGCATGCGCTGAACCACTAGAGCTGCATCAGCTCCCCCCACCACGTCCTTTTCATTCCACTTTCCTAAAATTCATATTCATTTTTAAATAAGTAAACACTTATTAAAGAAATCCTCCCAGACAGAAATTAATCTTTTGTATATCTATACTGTACTTGTGTAGTCTAGTATTGATTATATCATCTGTCCTTAGATGCACATAGGTGTCCAATAATGGTTGTAAAGCATTTCGATAGAATTTAATGTTTTCCCTATTTTATGGTATCACCTATGTAAGACAAGCATCAGTGGTTTTGACTGAGAGTAGTAATGTAAAATTTCCTTTTAAAAATTTTTAAGTTTTGTGCAAAGATGGCTTTGGGGGGGAAAGTTAGGTTAAGAAAGATTGTGCAACTACAGAGCAATCCTGATGGTGGTATGGAAATTAATCACAGTTTAGATGGTTTCACTTGCAACTTTGTGACCATACCATACCTTTATTTATTGTTCCATCTAGGATAAGCATTTCTGCTCTACTCTGTAAAATGAGGATTGTATTATTCTCAGCTCCTTTTCTTCAGTTCTATCCTCCACTCTCCACTATCTGTATTTTAAATCAAGATGATTAATATTAAAAGGTTCCTTTAGAGTTTTCTCATAGTATCCTATTCTTGTTTTATAGTCACTTGTTTTTAATGCACTCACAATAAAGGATTTTTTATTAACATTTTATTTAAAATCCAATATATTAAAAATATTGTTTTAGCAGTTAGTATAAACAGTAATTAATAAGCTATTATATATATATTTTTATACCTAGTCTTTGAAATCCAGTGTGTATTATATGCTTACAGCACGTCTCAATTTTGACTAGCATTTTTTTTCCATCTCCCTCCCTTATGACTTTTTGTGTGCTGTCTGCTCTCTTGTGGTTCATTCGCTGTGTGTTCTTCTGTGTCTGGCCTCCCATATGGTAGACGGGAACCCAGATGATTGAGCACAGCCACTTCCCTCGACTAGTCATATTTTATGGGTTCCATAAACACATGTAGCTAATGGCTACTGTTTTGGACAATGTAGTTCTAAACTTTTTTTTTTTTAGTTTATTTTGGTAAGATATAAACAACACAGTTTATCATTGACCCCTTATATATATAAAATTCAATGATATTGGTTACTTTGACACTGTTGTGCTACCACTACCTCCATCTATTACCAAGTTTTCATTACCTCAAACAGAAACTCTGTACCCATGAAAGGATTTTTTTAAAAGTGTATTATATTCATAAATTTTTGTTTCCTCTGAAGTAATTTTAATAATTTTCATGTGTGTGAATGCACATTTTATCTTTGTGAGTTTTCCTCAAGTTGGGTGATCTGTGGTTGCCTGCGGATGTTTAACAGTGAGGCTTACTGTGAGCCCAGAATAAGGATGGACTTGTTAACTGTCAGACTTCATGCTAGGGTGAGTAGAAAGGGAGACCAAAATGACAAAATGGTGTCTGGGAAGCTAACTTCTACTCTAGTTGCCCTCCTAGTTGCGTTGATATCTTAATTTTTTCCTTCCACCTAAGGGTAAATTCCTAGTTGAGTATTTTGCTGTGTGTGCAAGGAAGAGAAGGAGCATTGATTAGACTGTCCTATGGATTTTACGTTGTTTCTGCTTTTTTAAAATCCCATGTCTCATTTCTGCCAACCGGACCTCTCAGTTTTATGGGGAAGCGTTGATTCTCTTCTCAGTTGCCATCAAATAATCTAGGCGGCTATTTCTTGGGCCGCATTTCACCATTAGCAGACATTTGTTCTCTGCTGATGACTCTTTTCCCATCCTTTTCTAATGCATTTATTTACTTATTTCACTTTCGTTAATTATCATTTTAATGGACTCTCTGGAGGGAAAGTATGTAACAAAGTAGGATGTGTGTACTGCCATCATGAATTGGAAGCCCCTGCAAACTTCTTTGATGATGTTAAAGAATGTTAATGCTGAATTAACCTGTCAATATGGAGGATCAGTCTTGTTCCTTGATATCAGTTATATAGCACTTCAGTTGTTGCTTTGTAGAGTTAAAATGTGTTTATATTGTGTGTTTATGGTCCAAGATGGTGCCTGAATTGTACCTCCAAATCAGTTTTTCTTATTCTCGCCAAAATCCCCAACTTTATTGCACCCTAAAGTTGGACATAAAGACAGAACTGGGCATAATTGGTAAAACAATAGGATAAATTGAGGCAGATGGCGAAATATTAATACAACGTACTTATTAACTACAGAGTATATATTGAGTTTGTTTTTTGAAACAGGGATCATGGGGGAGAGGGAGAGTTGATAACCTCCCTCCCCCAATTGATAAAACTGAACTGCCATCAAAAACTTAACCCACTCTTATGTGAGGTAAAGCAAGTATCCTTTTCCTATAACCCTACCAATTTTTCTGTTTGAAAGGAAACCAATAAAAAAGGCAGTATATAGATGGCTACTAATAATATGCATATGGCAGAAACAAGAAAAAGATATATTTAGGCTTCTTATCCAAAATATGGTATATCTTCAAGAGATATATCTCTTTTATCTCTTCAAGAGATAAAGGATTGTTTTTTGTGGTATATGTATGAACATTTCAATACTTATAAATTCATTTAATAACCAACATAGCAACACTAGTGTTGGTTAAAACGATGCTAAAATCAGTATAAAGTACCATGGGAAGCAGATGTGGCTCAAGTGATTGAGCTCCCACCTATCCACATGGGAGGGCCGGGTTTGGTTCCTGGTGCCTCCTAAAGAAGATGAGCAAGACACCAAGCTGACACAATGGGCTGGCACAGCAAGCTAATGCAACAAGGTGATGCAACAAGAGACACACAAAGTAAAACATAATGAGAGACACAACAAAGCAGGGAGCAGAGGTGGCTCAAGCAATTAGGTGCCTCCCTCCCACTTGGGAGGTCCCAGATTCAGTTCCTGGTGTCTCCTAAAAAAAGACCATCACACAACAGACAGACACAGCAGATGCAAGCAATAAGAGCAATAAGTAGATGGGGAGAAATAAATAAATAAAATCTTTAAAAAAAGCAAACCCAAAATCAGTATTAAGTACTATGATGTCTTATAAATAAAGTATCAAGTAAATGTTAGGATAATATTGATTTTGGCCAAAAAACAAATGTGAAAATGGAAACAAATGACAGAAGTTTGAGAAACACCTGCATTAGATAAAAGCCTGCTAGAAACTGGGAATTGTGTTGTAATCTATGCATATCATAATTATAAATATGAAAAGGAATTTGACTTCCACAAGTGTGGTAGACAATAAGACCTTCAACACTAAGTTTGGAAGATCTGTCCTCATTTAAAACAGAGCCAAAAGAAAAAAACATAAGTCTAAGAAGAGAATCTAGAAAAATTTTACAGGATCTAAAAATATAGTTTAAGAAAATGCCAGCATATTCAGTAGAATGGCATCAAGACTTGGCTCATGGCATATGGGACAGAAAACAAAGAAATGTTTTAAGGAAGGATAAAGATGGCACTTCAAGGAAACAGTAACACAATTTAAATCCACATTTAATGTTGTAAAGAAACGAGCTGATGCCATATGAAATTAAATTAATGAAGAAGAGGATAAGCCTAAATTATTTTCAGAATGCAGAAGGAAAAAAACGGAGTCTTCCCTCTTTTTTTTCCCCCTTCTTCAGATTTTTAGAAATTTTGCTTTGGTATTATTTCCTTAGGTGAATACCTTGTCATATAAAGCTGATATATTGTGCTTTTATATATTAGACTTTCATTTTGTTCAGGAAAGACATCAAGAAAATAAACAGTTTTTGGAAATCAGCTCAATGAATTATTTTATGTGATGAACACCACCACATTTGCTTTTCTATGGTGGCAGATTCTTATAAGATTACCTACTGAGTTTCAGTACCAGTTATTATTCCATTTCAGTTTTTCAGTTCAGTTTTGGTCTCCCTTTTGATGATCCCTCAATACCCCATTCAAAACACTTTAGAAACTTTTCTCTGAAGTGTAAAATTTCCTTCCTATAATGAGCAAGAATTTTTCCCTCTTTATCCCCATTCCACATTCAACTTCACTTCTGTCCCCTCCTTAGCCTTTTTTGTTTTCTTTAGAAAGTTTTAGCTTAAGGCCTTACTTATTAGAGTTGAAATTTAGCCCTATCAGTTAGTTGCCTTCACATTCAAATTAATCTTATTTTGATGAAAAGACTTTTTTTTAATTTATGTGAATGGCTAGGTATTATGGGTTTTGCTGTGCAATGGGTATTGTAAGTCATTTAGTGAAAAGAGTTAGCCATTTTCTTATAGGGCTTAATGTGTTTCCTCTTTTTTTGGTTCAGCTACTTAAGTTTCTGCTTTATTTTAACATTAACCTAAACTTGCCTCTGTGTGCCAGGTTCTAAATATTTTAGGATTCTGAGAAGCAAGGGGTGTGGAGAAACAGGGAACATGATGTCATTTTTTAAATATTTCCCCAACTAGTTATTCATTTATTGAGGAAAATTCAACTGATGTAGACCCTCTTTACTCTGGGATAGGCCCAGTTCCACCTGTAAGGTACCAAATTTGAAGTTCGTAAGGAAATATGCAGTAGGAGTTTAATCTGTAGATTTGGCCACATAAAGTCCAGCTTTTATTTTCATGATGTATTTCAAAACACCTTAAAAGACACACTGATAGGTTTTTGTTGCCAATAATGTGAGCAGCATTATTTTGCATCAATTTGTTATTTTCCCATCCGTTTCCAGGCTTACAATCTAATTATTCTGAAGTTATCAAGAAGAAAAATGAAGATTAACTGTAGTTTAAAAGGCCAACAAATTACTTCTCTCTCAGTTTTGAATTGCTAATTAGATCATGTAGGCCTATCAGAAATCAATAGCCAGACAAAAGTAATTACTTATATGATTCCTTTTCTTATAAAAATGGCACCTGAGACCCATGCTGCATTGGAAAGTTATATTTCAACTGTACTTCTGCCTGCAAACAAGTTTGTGTTTCTGTAGCCCAACACCCAACAACAATTAGTATCATTTTAAGAGGTGAAATAGATGCCCATGTATTTGCTAAGTCAGTGTGTTGGAGAAAACGATAAGGAGGGAGGACTCCAATATTGACCTAAAGTATTTTAATCAAGAAATTCCAGACACTTATCTCCACCCATATTTTGATATATAACCATGTCATATGTATTCTTAATTTAGCAGTAAAACTTTGAATATTGCTAAAAATAAAATGAAACAGAAGTTTAAATGTTGACAAGACTTAAGGACTAGATCTTTTTGAGGGTATAGTTGTTAGGTAATTAAGTGAAAATTTCAGGTTAAGTTAATGAAACCAATCTCAGTGTTTCAGTTACACAATTAGTGTGGAAGGTTTGTTTCTCCACAAAGAAAGAAGCAAGTAATAGAAAGGGATTTGGATTGCTAATTTAGAAAATACTTTAATATAGGGATAAGAATTGTAGAAAATGCTCATTAGAATTATGTTTAGAATCCAGTAACTTCAAAGCAAGGAACTGAAGATGTGCAAATTGCTTTAAGGCTGTTGTTAGTATTATGTTTCCTGCACAAGAAGAAATTACATCAGCAAATTATCTACTGAGCACTGTTGTTTGCATGGTACTGAGATGAACAATTGTTTTGTTTGTTTTCCTCACTCCCCAACCCCATCTCCTAGCAGTCTGGAACTGTACATGTTGTGGGAGGTCATGTGACTGAGCCTTTGTTCATTTAGCCTATCAAAACAACTTAAAGTAGGTGGAAAAGAATGAATGAAATGAATAGAGTGGGTTAGATGCAGTCATCAGCTCTTACTGAAGATAACGCTGCAATTGGGGATAGTATATCAAGCCCCTAGAAATCAGTTTGATAATGCTGAAGAGAAGGCACTAAAAAAGCAAGAGTGGCTAATCTGTTTTAAATTTCATTTGACATTTTATTGCTACTTTTTTGATGCTTTGTTTTAAAGTTCTATTGTTTTCATGAAAATTTGATAGTCAATTGGTAATATTTAAATAATATAGGTTTCCCTTTCTCATTTTACCTTCAACTGTAATTTAGTAAAGTACTTAGCCTAACCCTTTTAATGATCTCAAGTTAACATACCAATATAGCTTTTCTGAGAAAAAAAAATTGTCTTAGAAGTTTTACAATTTCTCAGATATGTTTGGGTAGTGTAGTGAATGGAGCAAGAACTTTGAGTCAAATTTGTGTTTAACTGTTGGTTCTGATTTTCATTTACAAGTCATGTGAATTTCAAGGAGATATTACATTTTTCTGCGTCTGTTCATCTGTAAAATAAAGTAATAATGCCTAGTATGGCATAGGGTTTTTGTGAGAATTAAATGAGAACAGAAGTAATAACAGCCACCTAGCATATAGCAAACACTTGGTAAATGTTATTTTTGAAAACCCAGTTGTTCCTGTTGTGTGCTTAAGTTGGTTTCGATCTATTTTACTGTTGTCTTAAAAATTATTTGGACACTAAAATAACATAGTTCTCTGAGATTTTATGCCATGCTTCTAGATAAATAGAGGAGACTTAGTTTTCAGGGGGGACAAAATGCCTATAATCGTTACATAAAATAGTTTATAGTGGGTAGATGGCTTCTTGGTAAAATTAGATATAAAATAATCTTCATATTCCTGTGGAATTTGAAGCTTGCCTTTCAGTGTGTTCTCAAGAAAACTTAGTTGTAGATTATTGGTGAGGAAAAAGTTTCTAGTTGTTGTAACTCCATCTCCCCCACATTTTGTTAGTAGTAAGTAGTTGGAAGCTTAATTACAGTGAACTTTTGCAAAAAAAAAAAAAAAGTCATAATGGTAGTGGCTGTGTCCTTTGCAAATTGGTCATGGTTTTGATTTGTGTTAGACTTACTGAGATTCATATACTTCATGGCCGCTGCTTTTGCAATTTTTACCTTTATTTTAGGTAATAGGAATTCCTTTTATGCTTGGAGAAATGCTAGTTACTTGCTAATTACACACACATTTGTTTGAAAAATTTTACTTGTCATTATGGGCTATGAAAGAAGCATGTAGAATTCATAAAGACATAAAAATGGGGACAATGACTTAACATGAAGTGAGGACAATCAAAGGTGTCCCTGAGGAAATGACTCATTTGATCTTTGAAGGATGACTTTTTTTTTTCCCCCTCCAGGAGGTACTGGGGATTGAACCCAGGACCCTTGTACATACATAGGAAGCAGGCACCCAACCACTGAGCTACATTCGCTCCCCAATGAGAGTTGGTTTTTCCATTTCATTTTATTTTTAAGAGGTAGTGGTGGGAAGTGAACTTGACCCAATGGATAGGACATCCGCCTACCACATGTGAGGTCTGTGGTTCAAACCTTGGGCCTCCTTGACCCGTGTGGAGCTGGCCCATGCACAGTGCTGAAGCGCGCAAGGAGTGCCGTGCCTCGCAGGGGTGTCCCCCGCATAGGGGAGCCCCACGTGCAAGGAGTGTGCTCCATAAGGAGAGCCGCCCAGTGCAAGAAAAGTGCAGCCTGCCCAAGAATGGCAACACACACACGGAGAGTTGACACAGCAAGATGACACAACAAAAAAGAAAACAAAGATTCCCGGTGCCACTGATAAGGATGGAAGCAGTCACAGAAGAACACACAGCGAATGCACACAGAGAGCAGGCAAATAAAAAATAAATTAAAAAAAAAAGAGAGAGGTAGTGGGAATTGAAGCAGGACCTTGTACATGGGAAGCACGTGCTCAACCATGTAGCTATACCTGCTCCCCAGAAGTGCATTTATTTATTTACTTATTTATTTATTTTTAAAGATTTGTTTTTTTATTTATTTCTCTCCTCTTACTCCCCCTTTCCCCCAGTTGTCTTCTCTCTGTGTCCATTCGCTGAGTGTTCTTCTGTGACCGCTCCCATCCTTATCAGCGGCACCGGGAATCTGTGTTTCTTTTTGTTGTGTCATCTTGCTGTGTCAGCTCTCCGTGTGTGTGTCGCCATTCTTGGGCAGGCTGCACTTTTTTTCACGCTGGGCGGCTCTCCTTATGGGGTGCACTCCTTGCATGTAGGGCTCCACTATGCGGGGGACACCCCTGCGTGGCACGGCACTCCTTGCACACATCAGCACTGCGCATGGGCCAGCTCCACACGGGTCAAGGAGGCCTGGGGTTTGAACCGTGGACCCCCCATGTGGTAGGTGGATGCCCTATCCATTGGGCCGAGTTCGCTTTCCTCAGAAGTACATTTTATATAGAATAGCGTGTATAAAGGAGCCTGGCATGTTTGAGAATAGAAAATGTTTGAGTGACAAGAAACTAAGCTCCAAAGGTTTGCAAGGAGCACATTAGGTCACGATTTTCAACTTTATCCAAAAGGAAGCTATGGAAGGTTGTAACATTTGATATTTCATTCAATCTTAAGACTCCATCAATTACACAGTACATCCTCATTTTAAAGACATGAGAAGTGGCATTTCTTAGAGTTAATTAAACATTAAAAATATTCCTGCTATAATATGGACAAAGCAGATAAAAAGATTATATAAGAATAATAAGAGTCAGTGTATGGAAATGTGTTAGTAGAAAGTTATTGCAGGAAATCAGAAGAGATCATGATCACTTGAAATAGGATGGTGGCAGTAGAGAAAACATAAGTAAATTACTTGGAGTAAGTTTTTAGCAGGCCTAATTTACAAGCTTTGGGCACTTCAAAATGCTTTTGAAAGCTTGAAATTGTAGGTATGATAGAAACAATCTTTAAATAGATTTTAAATTTTAATTAAAAATTATAATTAAAATGATAGAATTATTTTATACCACAGTCTTATTTCACATCCAGTGACAATTTCTGGCTGAGAGAAGACATTTCACAATTGAAAATACAGTATGTCTTTTAAATTATATAGATGTTTTATGAAAGCCCTGTACTGAAAGTTATTCAGACTTAAAGTCTGTACAATAGTGATTGCATTTACAAGTTCATTTTTAAGCTATGACTGTTAAGCACTATGCTGTACCATCTTTCATCTTGTATAATGTATATAAGGGTTAGCTACATCGGCCTACTGTAAGTGATACATTTTCCAGTACTAAATAGTGGGTAGATAATCAAATTTCATAGTATTTCTTACATTCCACAACTCATTGTTAAAATAGTTTCTGAGTCCCCTTGCCTCCAATCTATAGTTTACATTTCCAAGTTTGCCTTTAGCGTATTTCCAGATTGGCATGTAATTAAAATATTATGGGACAAGAACTGTGGGTACTTTCATTTTCATGATCTCACTTAATCCTCAGAGAAACCTGCTGATTTCGATTCTTGTCATCTTACTTGGCTAACTCTAGTGTGGGTACACTTAACACAGAGTTCGGTCTTTTGTGATGAGTTCCCAAAGTACCCATTTCCCCGTCTTCATCATGCTTAGTAAAATTAATGTCTCTGCCTCTTATAGTGTAAGGTCTAGACTACAAGGATCTGTCTGTGGTATTCATCATATTCTGTTGTCTGACACAGGGCACCCAAATATATGTTAAAATTTAAGCAGACATTTATGAAGATGTACAGTCATTGTAAACAAAAAATGAATGTTGCATGGTACAGAATATTCTAAGTACTTATCAGGATAATTAAGAAGGTAGATTACATTTTAAAATATCACTTAATAGGTAGAATATAATAATTAATTTGACTCATTGACTACTGTTTTCTAGTTGTTTTGAGACTGGATTAACTTTTTGTAACCTCTTTAGAATGAAGTTTTTTTAGTTCAGTTATAGTAATAATTGAATAATGTACAAGGAAGTCAACAAGTGATCTAGACGCTTGTTTTTCTATCAGTATAGCTTTAAAAATTTATGGTAAGATTAAAAAATATATATATAGGGGGGCGTGGCTGTGGCTTAGGTGGTTGAGCACCTGCTTCCCACATGGGAAGTCCAAGGTTGTGTTTCTGGTGCCTCCTAAAAACAAAGAGAAAAACAAACAACAAGCAAAGAAACCATAAAACCAAATCAGAGGAGCTGATGTGGCTCAGTGGTTGAGCACCAGTTCTCACACATGAGGTCCCAGGTTCAATCCCTGGCCCTGCTACCTTTTAAAATAGATAGGTAGATAGACAGACAGATAGATTAGATAGATTAGATAGATAGATAGATAGATAGATAGATAGATAGATAGATAGATAGATAGATAGATACTCTTACTGTCAGCAAATGGAAAAACAGATAAGCTAAACACTCTTCTCAGTATAAAACAACTGATATTTTAATTTTTTTAAATTAAAATAACAGAAGCCTATCCTTTCAAATGCATAGCTGAGCTTGCAAGAATGTACTGGTAATTTCAAAGGTCTAAATAATAATGAGAAACTAAAACCAGAATAGGGACAGTATGAAATGACACTAGGGCTTTTCTGGGACAGTTGACAATCTTGTGAACTGAGAGACTTGGTTTTGCCATCTATCTGAGGGTAGATGAAATCACAAGCCAATCAGGTATTGGAACTGAGAACCCATAAAGTCAGTTTCCTTGAAGAGCTACACCTTTAATGAAAAGACAAACTACAGAAAAATGAAGTCCATGAGATAGGAAAAAGACAAAGACACTTCTCCAACTGAAAGTTTACCTTGAGAATTCATAATCAGCGACCTGTATTCATATAATATGAAATTCAAATTTAAACTGTTTGAATAGAGTAATATCCTGGACTAGTAAAATCTCTGGTGTACCAGACAGAAACAAACTCAGAACCCATCTAAAGGGATACATCTACAGCTGAAGCTATACAAGATTCCCACAGACAAATCACAGTTTAAGATAACCTTTTATCTAGTATTGTAAATCACAGGAAGAAACAAGCCTCAATGAGTGAGTGTCAGCAGCCTAAACAAAACAGGCAAAATTAGATTCCCAATACCGCAGATAAAAGTGGTATTGAATTGAACCTCTAAAATATATTTTTAAAGAGTTAAAAGGCTAAAAACTATTAAAAACAAAACAAGTTATCGGGATGCTGTGGAGCTAGGAAAAATAAAAGGATTGATTTAATAAAGACCCAAATCGAACTTCAGGAAATAAAAATGCATTGAAATTAAAAACTAATTGAAGGAGCAGATATGGCTCTAAGTGGTTGAGCACCTGCTTCCCATATATGAGGTCCCAGGTTTGATCCCTGGTACCTCCTAAAAAAGAAAAAACAACTAATTGAGAAATGCCACCATCTTCAGTCATCTGGCCTCAGATACTTTGGCTTTTCCTTTGACTGCCTGTTATCTGGGAAAGATAGACTTTATAAAGATAACCCTGGTTGAGATAGATATGCTGCCTTGGATCTGAGTCTCAGTGGATAGGGTATGTGACTTTGTGGATGTTGAAGCCTCCAGTTTGAGATGGAAATGAAAGTGAAAAAGGGCAGTGAAGGTGGACCTTTGAGGAACTATGAGGAAATCCAAGGGTGTTGCTGGGAAGCCTTGTCTGTTCATAATGCTGGAATGGGATGGAGGTTAGAAGGGATAATTGCAAATTGATCTGCTGATTGTCATGTGTCTCATCAAAATCCCATGTATAGGGTTACCACTAGATTAGCGAGAGGGGCAGGGAGGGGTATTTGTCCATGGTGAGATTGTCAGAGATTCCACCCCACTCAAGCCCTTAGTATGTGCCTAGCTTCCTCCCACCCCACTAGCTTTGATGTTGATACAAATGGGAAGAGTTAGGGACTGGAGTGGTGAATGGGTTCCCTTTGTCAAAAAAGATAAGCATATTAGATATAATAATGGAAGAGAGAATTAGTGAGCAAGATGGTAGATCTGAGAATATTGCCCAGAGGGTAATAGAGAGAAAGAAATGGAAAATAAAAGTTAAAATGTAAGAAGGACAGAATAAAGTTCTGTGTGGTCACATTCTCATACACTTATAAAATCTCATAAAGAAGAGAATGGAGGATAGGAGGAGAAAATATTCAAAGAGATAATATTTGAGAATTTTTCTGACTTAAAGACAAATACTTGAAACTTTTTATTTATTTAAAAAGCACAGGGAAGCGGACTTGGCCCAGTGGTTAGGGCGTCCGTCTACCACATGGGAGGTCTGCAGTTCAAATCCAGGGCCTCCTTGACCCGTGTGGAGCTGGCCCATGTGCAGTGCTGATGCATGCAAGGAGTGCCGTGCCACGCAAGGGTGTCCCCTGCGTACGGGAGCCCCACGCGCAAGGAGTGCGCCCCATAAGGAGAGCTGCCCAGCGTGAAAGAAAGTGCAGCCTGCCTAAGAATGGTGCCACCCACACGGAGAGCTGGCATAAGAATTCGCAACAAAAAGAAACAGAGATTCCTGTGCCGCTGACAACAACAGAAGCGGACAAAGAAGAGACAAAGAAGATGCAGCAAATAGACACAGAGAACAGACAACCGGGGTGGGGGGGCGGGGTAAGAGGAGAGAAATAAATAAATAAATCTTTTTAAAAATAAATAAATGAAAAGCACAGTCAGCCTCATTACTGGTAAGTAAAACTAAATGAATGGTAGTGAAGTTACAGAGCACAATAGTAAAAAGAAAAAAGTTACTCAAAGCAGCCAGAGAGAAAACATAAATTCCCTACAAAGGACATTTATCTTGACAACTGCAATAAAATCCAGAACACCTTGAAACAATATTTGGAAAGTGCTGGTAGAAAAAAAACGAACTTGAATTCTGCATGCATCTAAGTTATCATTCAAGAATGAGGATAAAATAAACAATTTCAAACAAACCAGAATCTACTAATGGATATTCGCTAAAATAATTTTGAAAAATACTTTTCAAACTAGAGGAAAATTGAACCTAAAGAAGGAATAAGAAGAAAAAATAGAGTGGTAAACAAGTACCTTGGTTAAGTATAAATAAGCATAAACTATTGAAGGAATAATTTTAATGCTATCCACTTGATGAGTTTTAAGATAGAACAAAATATTGAGGAAACTAATTTATAAGATGGGGACGGCTTTAGTTAAAATTCTTGATAATTTGATAGTTCTAATTTCTTTTGCTATGATTTCTACATTATAAAAATGATAGTTGTCATTGAAAAAAAATAGCCAAAACAATATTGAAGGTAAAGTTGGGATGATATTGAAGGAAGATGTCCTACCAGGTATGAATTTTTTTAAAAAACTTTTTATTTTTAAATAGTTTCAAACTTACAGGGCAGTTTTAAAGATAATACAAACCCCATACATAGAACTCTAATATGCCCTCAGATAACCAGATCCACCAATTTTAACATTTTGCTACCTTTGCCCATCCGCCCCTTCCTCTCTCCCTTCTCCCTCCCTTCCATTTGAGGGCAGGTTGCACACATCATACTTCTATGTACATTTCTTACGAACAAATATATTTACTTATGTTATTACTGTAACTGCAATTATCAAATTCAAGAAATTTAACATTGATATAAAGCTTACTGTCTAATTTTAAATTTTTTCATAGGTCCCATTAACCTATCCAGTGTAATGTATTTAATTGTCATTATCTCTTTAGTGTATCTTTCTTTCCTTGTTTTTTGTTTTTGTTTTTTTAATTGTGGAAACATACAACACAGATCTTTCCATCCCAACCCCTCTCAAGTGTGCCATTCAGTGGGATTAATCATATTCACAGTATTGCAGTACTGTCACCCATTCAGTAGTAGAATTGTCTCTTTACTCCAAACAGAAACCCTATACTCATTCTGCATTAACTCCCCATTGCCTTGTTCCCCTCCCTATAACCTGAGCTCAATTTTCTATCACTATGAGTTTGTATATATTCTTTGTGGTTACCGTGGGACTTAAATTTAACATCCTAAATCTATAACAATCTTGTTTACTTTGATATCAACTTAACATCTTCAATAATCTACATAAACTATGTTTCTGTACTCCTTCCGTCCCCCAACGTTTTATAGTTCTTGTCACAGATTACATATTTATATACTGTGAATCCATTATTTTGTCATTGCATTTTATGCATTTGCCTTTTAGATCCTGTAGGAAGTAAAAAGTAGAGTTACAAATGAAAAATACAATAGTATTGGTATTTATATTTACCCATGTCATTCTCTTTACCAGAGATCTTTATTGTCCTTTCAGCCTACAGGACTCCTTTTCGTATGTCTTATAATGGTGATAAAATCCCTCAGTTTTGTTTATCTGAGAATGTCTTAATTCTTCCCTCCTTTTTGTATAATTTCAGTCTTTTTATATTTATTGAGAGCTTCATTGTGCCCTAATGTGTGGTCTATCCTAGAATAAGATCCATTGGCACCTGAGAAGAATGTATAACCTGCTGAGTTTGGATGCAATGTTTTGTATATATCTGTTAGGTCTAACTCATTTATCATATTGTTCAAGTTCTGTTTTCTTGTTGATAATTCTGTCTAGTTGTTCTATGTAACCATGTGTGAGTGGAGTGTTGAAGTCTCCAACAATTATTATAGTTTCAGTTTTCCCAGAGTTTGTCTTATGTATTTTGAGACACCTTGATTAGGTACATAGATGTCTATGACTACTATATCTTCCTGGTAGACTGTCCCTTTTATTAATATATATCATGGCCATCTGTACCTCTTACAGTTTTTTTTACATTTAAAGTCTGTTTTGTCTGATATTAATATAGCTACTCCAGTTTTGTGTTTTTTTTTTTTTTTAGTTGCTAGTCACATGGAATGCCTTTTTCCAACCTTTTACTTTTAGCCAGTTTGTATCCCTGGGTCTCAGGTGAGTTTCTTATAAGCAGCATATGAGTGGCTCATGTTTTGTTTTGTTTTTTTATCCATTCTGTCAGCTTATATCTTTTGATTGGGGAGTTTTATCCATTCACATTCAATGATATTACTATAAATGCACTATTTACTTCCACCATTTTATTCATGTTATATCATATTTTTGTCTGCCTTTTTACTCTTTCAGTTATTCTTTCTGCTATTCTTTATTCTCCTCCAAGCCTCTCTTGCCTGGTTTTTTATTTCAGGTTCTAAGGCTACCTTTAATATTTCCTGCAGAGGTGGATTCTTTTTTGCAATTCTCTTAGTTTTGTTTTGTTTTGTTTTGTTTTGGTGAATATTTTATACTCACCTTCATATTTGAATGACAGTTTTTCTGGATAAAGAATTCTTGGCTGGCAGTTTTTCTTTTTTAGTATCCTAATTGTATCATACCACTGTCATCTTGCCTCAATAGTTTCTGAAGAGAAATCCATGCTAAGTGTCACTGGGCATCCCTTGTATGTAATGGTTTGCTTCTCCCTTGCTGCTCTAAGAATTTTCTCTTTATCTTTGACATTTAACATTCTGAGTAGTACGTGTCTTGGAGTTTATTCTGATTTGGGTAACACCGTGCTTCTTGGACATGGAAATTCTTTTCATTCATGTGACTTGGGAAATAGGTATTATTTCCTCAATACTCTTTCCACCCCTTTCCCCTTCTCCTTCTGGAACTCCCATGACACGTATTTTATTGTGTGTCATGTTGTTATTCAATTCTCTGAGCCCCTGCCCAATTTTTCCACTCTGTTCTCTCTCTGTTCTTTTCTCTCTTCAATTTCAACTGTTCCGTCTTCTGTATCACTTATTCTTTCTTCTATCATTTTGAATCTGCTGTTGTATGCCTCTAATGTGTTTTTTTTATCTTACCTATTGTATCTTTCATTCCTATGATCTCTGTTACTTTTCTGTTCAGGTTTTCAAATTCTAGTTTGTGCTCACTCAATGTGTTCTTGATGTCATTTATCTCTTTAGCCATATTGTCTTTAAGCTCATTAATTTGATTTTGTAAATTTCTGGGCATCTTGCTGATTAGTTCTCTCAAATCGTGTGTCTCTTCTGGGGCTTTGATATATTCCTTTACTTTGGCCATGTCTTCTACTTTCTTGGTATGGCTCGTAATTTTTTGCTGATGTCTAGGCATCTGATTAGGATGTAGTTTACTTAGATGCACAATTTCTTTCTCTTTTGTAGGAATTTAGTGGCAGGAGCTTATGTATTACCACTGCTCCTTGATTCTTGGCTTGACCTAGGTTGTTAGGATTGTCCCTGCTTATTGGTCAAAACTGGGCACTGGGCCCAGTAATTGATTGTAGACTCACTTCCAAGGACCTTGGTGAGGGAGGCTATAGAGGCTAGAAAGAGTCTCATCTACTTACTTTTAATTTTCTCACATGCACTTCCTTGGTTTTCCAGCAGATAGTGCTCTTTGGCATCTCTCAGTTCTATGCCTGGTTGGCATGTATTTGTTGCAACAGAGACCAGATCAGTGTGATAGAGCTTCCTGTCTGGAGGCTAGGAACCTTGTAATTCAAACTTTCTCTGAGACAGTTCTCCAACCTTCTCTGGCAGCCTCCTCCCTTTTCCTGGCTAAGGAATATTTCCATTCCTCTTTGAGTCCTGAACAATCAGTTAGTAGAGAAGGAGATTGGGAGGGTTGTGTATCTTTAGTTCCTTGCCCGCTCCAAAGGCATATAATGGTGTGGCCCCACCTGGCCTTGAAGGGCTCCTGGGATACAGCAGACCAAGTTTGTGAGTCAAAAGCTGATTCAACCCTAGGCTGTGTTCCTCTCTCTCCCCTTTCCTGGGGTAGTAGATCCCTGGAGCCCCCTTTGTCTATAGCCACAGGCCCAGGGGCCCAAGAATTCTAAAGTGTCTCTAATGTGTGTGGGGGGGATGGTGCTGGCAGCAGCAGCTACTGGTTTCAACTCACAGTTCTGTAGTTGCAATTTCTGTCCTTTGTCCCTCCATCCTCTGGGCGGTGTCCAGCATTCGCCTGGTGTCTTGAACCCTACAAGATCTTTTTCTAGGCTGTTTCAGCCTGTCCTTAGCTATTTTTTTTCTTTCCTCTCTTTTGAAAGACAGTTTTTGCCAGATACAGAATTCTTGGCTAGGAATTTGCTGGGGATTGAATCTACAACCTTGCACATGGGCAGCAGGCAGTTAACCACTGAGCTACACCCATTCCCCAGCACTTTTTACTTTCAGCACTTTAAACGTCTTCCCACTGCCTTCTTGCCTCCAGGTTTCCAATGAGAAATCAGCACTTAATCTTATTGACTCTGTTTGTGACACATTGTTTCTCTCTTATGACTTCCAGAATTCTTCCTTTGGCATTCGACATCTTAATTATAATATGGTATGATGTAGCTCTATTTGGGTTTCACCTCGTTAGAGTTCATGGAACATCTTAGATGGGTATATTCATTAAATCTGGAAGTTTTTAGCCATTTTGTCCTTGAATATTCTCTCTGCCTCTTCCTTCTTCTGGGCCTCCTGCAATGTTTATATTGATATGTTTGATAATGGTGTCCCATAGGTACCCCAGACTGTGTTTGTTCTTTTTCTTATTCTGCTCCTCAGTCTGGATGATTGCAACTGTCTTTTTTTTCAGGTTCACTGATTCTTTTTTCTGCCAGCTCCAATCTCCTGTTGGACCCCTCTAGGCAAATTTAAATTTCAGTTACTGTGGTCTCAGCTCTGTTTGGAGCCTTTACATAATTTCCATCTCTGTATTCATATTCTCTTTGTGTTCCATCTGTTGTTTTCTTTTTTTTAAGATTTATTTTTATTTATTTAATCCCCCCCCCCCCGTTGTCTGTTCTCTGTGTCTATTTGCTGCATCTTGTTTTTTGTCCGCTTCTGTTGTCATCAGCGGCACAGGAAGTGTGGGTGGCACCATTCCTGGGCATGCTGCACTTTCTTTCGTGCTGGGCGGCTCTCCTTATGGGCGCACTCCTGGCACATGGGGCTCCCCTGTGCGGGGGACACCTCTGTGTGGCACGGCACTCCTTGTGCGCATCAGCACTGCACATGGGCCAGCTCCACACGGGTCAAGGAGGCCCGGGGTTTGAACCGCGGACCTCCATGTGGTAGACGGACGCCCTAACCACTGGGCCAAGTCCGTTTCCCCATCTCTTGTTTTCTTGACTCCCTTTCGTTCTTGGATGAAACATTCATCCATGTTTTCCTTTAACTCTTTGATCATATTTAGGACCATATTCTAAATGTCTTTGGTAGTTCCAAGTCTTGTCCTCCACATTGATACTTTCTGATGCTGTAGTCTTCTTTTCCAGGGCCATTACTTACTATTTCTTCGTATGTTTTGTGCTCTTTTGTTGAATTCTGGACATTTTGACATTTTAATGTGTTGTTATTGGAATTTGGACTCTGAGGCATTTGGTCTTTATGCTTGTATCCCGCTAGTGCTTTCCTTGAATGTCAAGAGCTAGCAGGGAAAAGGAAGAGAAAGAAAGAAAACACCTTTCCCAGTCTTTTGCAGATTGGCCTGTGTCAGTGTTCTCTTTCAGGTCATATCCATACAGTGTTTTTAGAGAATAGCTCCAAGCCAAGCTTAGAGGGCTCCCTAGTCCTGTCTGCACACTAGACTTGTCTTGGGCAGGCATTTGACCCTAGGAATTCCCCCATTTACAAGGATAGGTCTTCCATAGGTCTTCCTTAGCAAACTGTTTCCTTACAATTCCAGGTACAGCACTGAATGTCCTATAGCCAGCAGTCTCTTGCCCCACATAGCCACTTGTCTACTCTCCCACAACATTCTGTAGTAGAGCTTGGTGAGCCTCCTTCTATATGAGGGCAGGTTCTGGTATAGCAAATGCTTCAGGCCACTAGCCAGATTAGGCCAGGCGGACCTGCTCCCAGAATGTACATGAGAGGTACAGTGAAGCTGGGACCAGGGAGCCACTCTGGAAGTTTGGCCAGCTCTGCACCTAGCAGGTGAGAGGATAGAAGAGGGGTTTACCAGGGTTCCAGGAGACTCTTACCATATATATATATATAATTTTCAAAGAGGTTTTAGGTTACATAAATAATATATCAAAAATATAGGAAAGTCCCATTGTACCCCCTTTTATACTTTCCCCCATTAACAACATCTTTCATTTGTGTACTTTGTACCGCACACTTTGATAGGTTTTGACAAAATGTATAATGGCCTGTATCTGTCATTGCAGTGTCTTGCAGAACAATTCCAATATCCCCAAAATGCTCCATGTTACACCTATTCTTACCTCTCCCTCCCCTCAGAACCCCTGGTAACCACTGCCTTTATGTCAGTATTACAAGTTCTTCCATTTCTAGAATAATAATAAGTATACTTTAGTCCATAGTTGCAATCGCCCCTTATGTTTGTTCATTCCTTAATCTTGAGGATTTTGGTGTGGTGATGTCCACTCTACTTCCAATTGAGAGGGGACTCTATCACTTTTAAATGGACTTTTTAAAAAATTCTGTGCTCACCCTGTTACTGCAGTCCTTTGTTGTCTGGAATTTTTAGAAAGATGTTTTCACCAGTTCCTGCTGTTTGCTCAAAGCTCATTTCAGGGAAATGGAGCCTCCCCCAGAAGGGAGTAAGTTGATATCTTTCGGGGAGAAGGAATTAATGTCATTTGATTAGTTCGGGTCCATCACTGCTTCTTTCAGTTCATCTGTGCATCTTCTGCTCTTAGCTGTAGGGAACAGGCACCTGGCTTGTTTTGTGAACCTGGTGCTTTGTATGTCTCTGCAGGGAATTTGCTAAGCCCAGCCATGAGGGAGAGAAAGTGAGCCCTGAACCCATTCTTGAGGGAAGGCTCTTTTGCCTGTGCATTCCTGCCTAACCTAGTTTTGAGGCTAGAAATCCAAAATCGAGACTTCCGCAAGGCAGTGCTTTCTCCCAGAAGATGGTGGTGTTCTGGCTATAGTAATTAAGAATGTGTGGTGTTTAGTTCAGGAATAGAGCATTGGAATAGAATATAGAATCTAGAAATGGGGCTATACTTAATGGAAACTTGATATGTGACAGGTAAGAAAACATAGGAACTGTTCACCAAATGATACTGAGAACACTGGTTGATGATATAGAAAGAGTAACATTCAGTTCCTTTGTCACCTGACCTTACTAAATAAATTCCCAAATGTGGCAAACAAAACAAATTTGTCTTAAAAAAAAGAAAAGAATGGCCTTAGTTTCTGGAAGGATTACCAAAGACACAAAACTCACCTATCAAAAGATAGACAAATTGAACTACATTGAAATAAAAACATCTCTAAACCGAAAGACATCATAAACTACATATTGAGAAAAAAATAATTTGTAACTCATAAAACCAAGAAAGGATTAGTATCCTCAATACATGGAGAACCTCCTACAAATCAGATAAAGAAACAAAGTGTAGGATTGAGCAGTTTACAGAAGAGGAATTTTAAGTAATCTGCAAAGAAAACAAAGTGTTGCTCAAATTCATTACTAACTCAGAAATTGTAAATTAAACGAAGGTTTTGGGAGGCAGAAGGGGTCTATATGCTCTGTTTCATATACAAGAAAAGAAAAAAAAAAAGAAAGTTGCTACCAGGGTAGATAGATTCATAGGTCAGATACCCATCAGAAGACGTTTAGTTCTTGAACAGGAATGTTTTTACTAAAATGTAGAGCTGTAGAAACGTTTATATTTTCTAATGGGAGAATAAATTGCTACAGTTTATTTTGAATTACTTTGAAGAGTAATTTGTTGATGGCTATGAAAATTGAAGATGCCTATACACTGTGATCCAGCAGTTCTGCTGCTAGTCACATCTCCTAATAGATGTTCTTAACTATTTTTTGTTGTTGCTCCAAACCCCTTTTGACATTCTAGTGATGGTTAGATTAAAATAGTTTTAAAATCCATTTAATAAAATACATCAGATTACGGTTGAAATCAAATTATATTGAAATAGTTCAGAGATTCTTAGCCTTTTTTATTCCATGGACCCCTTTGCCAGTCAGATGAATTGAATACTACTGTAATTTATTTATTGCATATATTCATAAGTGAAGGAAATGCTAGATTTCAGTTAGAGGTCAGAGAAAATAAAGATAACAAGTAGATTTTTTTCAGTTCAAGCTCATGGCCCCTCTGAAACTGTGGACCCCTAGTTAAGAATCCCTGAAATAGTTAATCACCTTTTTTTAAAAAATCATATTATGTGGTTCTTTTTTAATGCATACTAGTAAGAACAAGTGAAAGTTCTAATAGCTACTATAATTTTAAAGTAATGATGAGCATAAATGATTTCTTTGGTTGGTGTTTTGTTTCGTTTTGTTTTTAAGAGGTACTAGAGATTGAACCCAGGACCTTGTACATGGGAAGCAGGCACTCAAACCACTGAGCTACACCTGCTCCCATAAATGATATTTTGAAATAATTGCAACCATTGTTATGATAGTGAAAAAATCTGAGGTCTTTTGGTGATAAAAATCACAGATATTGCTAAATACTATTAGGTGTGTAAATTCATAATTGAAAGAAATGTTAAATTTTATTTTATGGTTTTGAAAAATAAAGAAGCATTTGTTTTCACATAAATTCACAAACCTTCCATATCACAAACCTGACAATAAAGGGGTTTGTGGACCCCAAGTTAAGAACCTGTTGTGTCTCCTAGAGACACTCTTACTCATGCCTATGGAGATTAATATTGTAACATGATTGCAATTATACCAGTGTTATAAAAGCAAAAAAATGGAGAATAGCCTAAAGATTTATCAGTAGATTTTATAAATTGTGATATACCATGGGTAACTGTATAGCAGTTAAAATGAGCAAAGCAGGATTACAGTAATGCAGTGAAAGTCCTGTGATGTCTTCTTATATACCATCATGGGTGATCTCAAACAGCATTGAGTGAAAAAAGCAAGCTTACAAAGAACACATACTCTCTAACATAATTTTGTGAAATCCTTATATTGTATATAAAGCATAAAAATCCAAGTGGGAATGGTATGCCCAAATTCAGGTTAGTGGTTATTCAAGAGTAAGGAGTAATGGTAGGGAGGACAATCTAGATTATATAGGGGACTTTGAATTATTTAACTCAGTGATGGGCATTTTACTATATTGTATGCCTGGATTTCACTAATATATGTATTGTATGCTTTGACAGAATATTAAATGCCAGTTAGAGATGGTTTCAGTTTTAATTTGCAGAACAATTCAGAGTTTGTGTGCTTGAGGCATTGTCAATGAAAAAATAACATTATTAAGTGATTTTCCCCCCTTTCATCTCTAAGAAGTGAATTAACCTTTGAAGTATCAAGTACTGTAAACATATGAAACCATACCCTACTGCTTAATTTTTATTTTTTATTTTTTATTTTTTTTGAGGTACCAGGGCCTGATATTGAACCTAGGACCTCATATGTAGGAAGCTTGCATTCAACCACTGAGCCACATCAGTTTCCCTTGAGTTGTTTTTTTAATTTTTTGCTTGTTTGTTTTTTTGTGTGTGTGTGGGAGGCAATGGGAACCAAACCCCAGACCTCCTACGTGGAAAGCAGGCACTCAACTGCTTGAGCCACATCTGCTCCCCTAACTTTTAAAACAGTCTTGTGAGGTGATGGTATATATTCAGAAAGGAAATATAATCAATACAAAGACAACTGGAATTTATATTTCTGCCTCCAAAACCTGTACTTGTTCTGTGATATTAAATTGCCTATCTCTAGCAATGGGAGACTTATTTTGGAGTGGCAAGTTAGCTGCACTTTACAAAATGAGACCATATGTGATAGACACTAAAATAATCTCAAGTATGATTTTGTAATCCAATTTTCTTAAACATACTTTTTGGCTTACCCTCACAATCTGAGGACAGGCTATTAAACATTCTTTTAAGCTTTAATGTTTAGTGTTTAGTGTTCCTCTTTTGTTTGTTTAGACATTATTATGATTTAGTACATTTTTAGCACCTAAATTTAACTGTATGACTTGGTTTTATCATTGTAAACCACATTCTGTTTTGGTTTGTGCTTATAGGACCGTAAATTAACAAAGTCTGAGAGGCAGAGATTTAAAGAAGAGGCTGAAATGCTAAAGGGTCTTCAGCATCCTAATATTGTTCGATTCTATGATTCCTGGGAATCCACAGTAAAAGGAAAGAAGTGCATCGTTTTGGTGACAGAACTTATGACATCTGGAACACTTAAAACGTAAGTTCATCAATATATTAAAAGTTAACCAAAGAGAATGGGAGAATTGATTTATTTTAGGCCTGCCAGTTCTACCTGTGATGCCCAGCTTACTAAAAGAGGTAACTATCCGTCCTATTATTAGTATATTGGCACAAAGTCCCCTTGTGTAGAAAGTGATTTGATTGTTGTTTATTAGTAAATATTAAAATGAGAAGTTATTGTAGGGTAAACCTAGCAGTTTTAAGTCATACTGATTTGTGTTTCTAAAATTGCTTGGCGAATGGATCAGAAATAAAATGACAAGGTAGCCCTCTAGTGGTTAAAATTAGGGTAAATCTTGTTGAAAAGCTTTTACCCTTTTATTTTATCACCATTGGGCAGTTTTTGCTACATGAATGCAACTATTGTATCACATGCTTACATTGATATATTGTGACAATTATCACTAAAAAATGCTTTAAGTTCCATTTTCCATTGTATCAGATACTGAAGCCAAAATTAGCTAAACCTGTCATTCCTCTCAGGGAACCAGAGAGGGGTCAAATGCAAAAATTCCCTATTCCCTATTATAGAGAACTTTAGGTAAGAATTGGATTATATCTTTGAAATTCCACATCTCTTAGAACATCTGTTTCTACTCAGAGAGGAAACTAGTGTAAATTATATGCTATATATTTTTTTTATTATGGAAGAATTGGCTTTTAAAAAATTGTCACTGTGATAAATATTCTTCATTACTTTCATTGGATTTCATTCTTTAGTTAATGCTACTAAACTGATAACTGATTAATCCCAGATCTTCTTGTCTGTGCCCCTCAATGCTCAAGATTAACATGTTGAAAAACCAACAGATTATTTCCGCCTGCAAACCATAATTTCCCCGTCCAACTTCTCCAACTTGATTTATGGTTCATGCAGACTTGAATTTTTTTTTTTTTTTTTTTTTTTTTTAAACACCATGCAGCCCACTTCAGTGTCAGGCCTATGGACAAGCCCAGGCAACGGTTTGGGGCTACAGTTTGCTCTGTCATGGGACACTACAGCAAGGGGACAGGCCTGCAGAATTGAATTCTATAGACTATATTCTGATTTAATTATCTTCCCTCCCTACTTCCACTCATAACTGTATCTGGTCTATAAGGATTGTTAATTTTGAAATATAACTCTTTTCAGTCCACTTGTATTTCCCACTTTTATTATATTTCAGTCTTTCGTCACCTAAAAATTTCACTATTATTGCAATCTTGACAGCTAACCTCTCTAGTTTTTCTCTCTCTAAGCAATGTCATTATTCTTAGGCCTTAATCTACCATCTGCATTCTTTTTTTTTCAATCTGTATTCTGGTAACACCTGAATCACTATTTCTATACTCTTCTCCTGAGTTCCAGGTGCAGGTATTTATTAGCTGCCTTAACTGTCTAAAGGTACTTCTTACCCTAGCATGTCCCAAACTAAACTCCTCATAGTCTACTATCTCTAGTGTCTCTCACCAGCAAACATTGCCTTTTTCATATGTCCTTATATTAGTTACATTAGTGAATGGAATTATTGCCCACTCATTGGTTCCAGGCCAGAAAACTGTTTGTAATCCTATATTGTCTTGTCACCCTCACTCACCACCATTCTCTCACCATTACTACTTTAATCGCTCATCTGGATAATGGCAATAGCTTCCTGCCTTCCAGCCCACTCTCCACTTTCAGGTACCTCCATCTTTCTGAAAGGAAACCTATTCCCTCAAAATAAAAATCTAAACTCTTCAATATAGATTTTTTGTGATAGGACTCCTAACTGCATTTCTAGCCCTCATTTTTTGTCATCTCTCTCCCTATCACTCCCACTTGTCCACTCCTCTCCTTTGTGTTCCACCCACAGACTTGTTTAGATTTTCAAATTCACCATTATATATGTTGTCTCATTTGTCTGAAATGTGTTTTTACTGCCTTCATCTCAAAAACTCATTCATAAATTTGTGGTCCTTATTAAACATCACTGTCTTGCTTTAGTCCCCAATAATTTTTACTACTTTCTCTTTTCCCAGTAGTACTTCATGCTGATATTGTTAGAACACTTATCATATTGTACTGTAGTTAACTGTCTCCTGTCTTCAACTGTCCTGGCCTTATAGTCAAAAGGAATTGTTATGCATCTTTATATATCCTTAGACCTAAATAAGTAATCTTTTCATACATGAGCTAATTTATTTGTAAAATTGGTATTATAATTACTTCTCTCTACCTCAAAAAAGATTGTGGTAAGATTTAGATTAGGTTAAGTTTATATGAAATATTCATGAAGAAAAAGAAGCACACCACATGTATATTGCTTTTAATCTTATTTTTTTTTCTTCCTGGTTAAAGCCTGCCTTTGCCTCCCTGTTGACTGAAGCAAACAGTCTAGTCCCTTGGATTATTTTGGGTGCTTGGTGAACAGTCCCAGACTTTCTCCAGGTCCAACAGAGTTGATTCTGACAAATTTTGCTCATTTTGTCAATGTTTCTACAGAGGGATGGGCCATTTTTGTTGACATCACCAATTTTAGACTTTAAAAAATCAAATGTGAATTTATTCAACAGATATTTAGAGCATATTTTATGTAAAAGGCACAAATAGAGCTCATTTTATCTCTTTGGGAGAGGTAGTAAATAAGATTAAGTAACTGGGAAAATGGTAGAAGTCAGAGAAGTAGCAGAATTTTTCAGGCCTTTGGAAAGATTTTCAATGTAAAGGTTTCTAAGTGATATGGAAAGCCATGAGGGAATTTTTGAGCATGAAAACAGTATAATCTTAAATCGTTATGACTACAATGCAGAAAGAAGGGAGGCAGAGGTAAAGCAGGAGGCTATTGGAATAGGCCAGATATAGAGGTAAATAATGGTGGTTTAGAGCAGGAGATGGCAGTGGAAGTAATGAAGTGCTCAAATTAAAATAGTTTTGCACAGTTATATGTAATTCATGTCATCTGTGTACTTGAGAGAAGACTGTATTAGGAAGTAGATTTCTTTTCATGTGCACAAAAGAGGTAGATGTTGAATCTTATTAGTGCTTATTTAATAAACGTGGTGAAAAAGCTCTTTTGTAAAACCCATTACGTTAATAAAATGATAAGCTATTGAACTTGCCTTTCATTCCTGAAATAACCTTTATGTGGTATCCCTTGTTTAATACAGTACTAGATTTGATTTGCTAATTAAAATTCTTTTGCATTTATGTAGTATCAGGAGGTACCAGAGATTGAACCCAGGACCTCATACATATAAGCAGGAACTCAGCCACTGAGCTACACCTGCTCCCCTATTTTTGTTGTTTTCAAAGATTTATTCACTCCCCCTCCCCACTGTTATTTTTGCACTTGCTTTCTGCTTTCTGTGTCCATTTGCTGTGTGTTCTTCTTTGTCTGCTTGTCTTCTCTTTAAGCAGCACTGGGACCCTCCCAAGTGTGAGAGAGGCACTCAATCTCTTGCACCACCTCAGCTCCCTGGTCTGCTGTCTCTTATTGTCTCTCCTTTGTGCCTTTTTTTTATTGCATTGTCTTGCTGCACCAGCTTTCCTCTCGGGCCAGTTTGCTGCACAGGCCAGCACTTCTGCGTGGGCCAGCACTCCCTTGGACCAGCTCGCTGCATGGGCCAGTTCTCTGCTCAGGCTACCTTGCTGCACGCCAGCTTGCCTTCCCCAGGAGGCTCCAGGAATCAAACCCTGGACCTCTCATATTGTAGACGGGAGCCCAGTCACTTGAGCTAGATCTGCTTCCCAGTATCATGCTGTTTTTACTACTTTAGCTTTGCAGTATGTTTCAGGGTTAGGCAGTGAAAGTGCTCCCCCATTGCTCTTTTTTTTTTTTTTATAGTTGATTATTTGGGTGCACTTTCCCTTCCAAATAAATCCAAAATACTTTTATTTTCTATTTCTGTAACATAGGCTGTTGGAATTTTGATTGGGATTGCATTGCATCTACAAACCAATTTGGGTATTTAGTCTTCCAATTCATGGACACAGAATATATTTACCATTCGTGTAGATCTTCACTGATTTCTTTTAGCATTGTTTTGTTGTTTTGTGTATATATAGGTCCTGTACTTCTTTGGTTACGTTGATTCATCATTATGTGAGTCTTTTTGTTGCTGTTGTAAATGGAATTTTTTTTCCTGATTTCCTTCTCAGATTGTTCAGTACTAGTTTATAGAAACATCACTGATTTTTGTGTGTTGATTTTGTATCTTCCCACTTTGCTGAGCTCATTTATTAGCTCAAGTAGCTTTGTTGTAGACATTTCAGAATTTTCTAAATATAGGGTCATATCCTTCATGAATAGTGAGAGATTTACTACTTTTTTGCCTATTTAGATGGCTTTTATTTATTTTCTTCTTGTCTCATTCCTTCAAGCTAGAACTTAAAGCACAAGGTGTTTTATCAAGAAAGGATGCCAGATTTTGTCAAATGCCTTTTCTGCATCAATTGAGATGATCGTGTGGGTTTTTTCCTTGAGTTTGTTAATGTGGTATATTACATTAATTGATTTTCTTATGGTGAACCATCTTTGCATACCAGGAATAAATCCCACTTGGTCATGGTGTATAATTCTTTTGAAATGGTGTTGGATTCTGTTCGTATGAGTTTTGTTGAGAATTTTTCAGCTATGTTCATTATAGAGACAGATTTGTAGTTTTCTTATAGTATCTTTATGGTATTAGGGTGATGTTAGCTTCATAAAATGTCTTGGGAAGGGAGGGGATGTAACTCAATTGTTGAGTGCCTGCTTCCTATCTATAAGGTCCAGGGTTCAATCCCTAGTACCTCCTTAAAAAAAAAGTGTTGGGTAATTTTCCCTCCTCTTCAATTTTTTGGAAAACTTTAAACAAGATTGGTGTTAATTCTTTCTTGAAATGCTTGGTAGAATTCATCTGTGAAGTCATCTGGTCCTGGACTTAATTTTGTTGGGAGGTTTTTGATGACTGATTTCAGTGTCTTTAAGTGTGATTGGTTTGTTGAGTTCTTGTGTTTCTTGTAGAGTCAGTATAAGTTGTTTGGGCTTTTGTAGGAATTTTCCATTTCACGTAGTTTATCTAATTGGCATACAGTTTCTCATAATATCCTCTTAGGATCCTTTTTATTGCTGTGGGGTCATTTGTAACTTCTCCCCTCTCATTTCTGATTTTATTTATTTGCATCTTCTCTTTTCTTTGTTAGTCTAGCTAAGGGTTTGCCAATTTTATCGATCTCAGAAAACCACTTTTGGTTTTGATTTTCTCATTTTTTTTCCTTTCTCCATTTATTTCTGCTCTAATCTATATTGTTTCTTTCCTTCTGCTTGCTTTGGGAATGATTTGCTGTTCTTTTTCTAGTTTCTCCAGTTGTTCAGTTAGATCTTGGATTTTGGCTCTTCTTTTTTCATGTAGGCATTTAGGGCTATGAATTTCCCTCTCAGCACGTCCTTACTGTATCCCATAATTTTTATTGATAGTTTGTGTGTTTGTCTGTTTGTTGTTTTTAGGAGCTACCAGGACCTCATCACAGGAGACAAACTTTCAACCACTGAGCTACATGGAATTCTCCCATAAATTCTGATAAATTGCATTCTTGTTTTCATTCAGCTGAGTATGTTTACTAAGGGATTTCACTTAACAATTTCTTCTTTGACACACTGATTACTTAGGAGTGTGTTGTTCTCCCTCCACACATTTGTGCATTTACCTCTTTCCCATCTATTACTGATTTCTGTTTCATTCCGTTATAATCTGAGAAGGTGCTTTATTTAATTTCTTTTTTTTTTTTAATTTATTGAGACCTGCCTTGTGACCTAACATGTTGTCTATTCTGAAGAAAAATCAATGAGCATATGAGAATGCATAACCTGCTGATTTGGGAGGCAGCGTTCTGTTTATATCTATTAGGTCTAGCTCATTTATCATATTCTTCAAGTTCTTTGTTTCCTTGTTGATCTTCTGACTAGTTGTTCTATCTAATGATGTGAGTGGGGTGTTGAAGTCTTCAACTCTTATTGTAAGGTTTATTTTATTTATCCCCCCCCACCCCCCCGGTTACCCCATTGTCTGTTCTTTGTGCAATTTGCTGTGTACTCTTCTGTGTCTGCTTTTATTCTCATTAGGCGGCTCCAGGAACCAATCCTGGGACCTTCTAGAGTGGAAGAGAGACAATTACTCTCTTGCACCACCTCAGCTCCCCTGTTCTGCTACATCTTATTTTCTCTCCTCTGTGTCTCTTGTTGCATCATCTTGCTGCACCAGCTCTCCGCATCAGCCAGCACTCCTGCATGGGGCGGCTTTTCCCACACAAGGTGGCGTTCCCATGCAGGGCGGCTCTCCGGCGCGGGGCCACATTCCTGCATGTACCACCACTCCACATGGCCCAGCTCACTATGTGGGCCAGCTTGCCCTCACCAGGAGGTCCTGGGCATTGAACCCTGGACCTCCTATATGTTAGACGGGAGTCCAACTGTTTGAGCCATATCTGTTTCCCAGCCTGTATCTTTTGATTGAGGAGTTTGATCCATTCACATTCAGTAATTTTACTGTAAATGCATTATTGCTTCCACCGTCTTATTCTTCGGTTTTCATATGTCATATTTTATTTTTGTCTGTCTTTTTACTCTTTTGGTTATCCTTTTTGCTCTTCTTACTGTCTACACTCTCCTCTAAGCCTCTTTCTCCTGTCTTTTTTTTTCAGACTCTATGGCTCCCTTTAATACTTCTTGTTAAGGTGGATTCTTTTTTATGAACTCTCAGTTTCTGTTTATTTCTGAATATTTTAAACTCACCTTCTTATTTGAAGGACAGTTTGGCTAAATAAAGAATTCTCAGCTGGCATTTTTTTCTCTTTCAATATCCTAATTATATCATACCCACTGTCTTCTTTCCTCCATGGTTTCCGAATGGAAAGCCACAGCAAGTCTTACTGGGTGGTCCTTGTATGTGATGGTTTGCTTCTCTGTTGCTGCTCTCAGAATTTTCTCTTTATCTTTCTCATTTGACATTGTAAGTAGTATGTGTCTTGGAGTAAGTATATTAGGATTTATTCTGATTTTGGTATGCTATACTTCTTGGACATGTAAATTCATTTATTTCATGAGAGTTGGGAAATTTTTAGCCGTTATTTCCTGAAATAGCTTTCTGCTCCTTTTCCCTTCTCTTCTCCTCGACACTTATGTTGTGCTTCATGTTATCATTCAACTCTCTGAATCCCTGCTCACTGTTTTTCATTCTTTTCTCTCTATATTTTTCTTTCTCTTCAATTTAAGCTGTTTTGTCTTCTAATTATTCTTTCTTCTCTCATTTCAAGTCTGTTACATGCCTCTAATGTGCGTTTTTGTTTTTTGTTTGTTTTTGAGGTACCAGAACCTCGTATGCAGGAAGCTGGCGCTCAACCACTGAGCCACATTGGCTCCCCTGAGTTGGCTTTTTCGTAATTTGTTTGCTTGTTGTTTGAGTTTTGTTTTAAAAGATTTATTTTTTTAATTTCTCCTGCCCACCCCCCCCTCGTTTTTTGTGCTTGCTGTCTGCTCTGTGGTCTATTCATTGTGTGCTCTATGTGTCTGCTCTTCTTTTTAGGAGGCACTGGAAACCGAACCTGGGACGTCCCATGAGGGAGGGGGATGCCCAGTCTCTTGAGTAACCTCTGCTCCTTGCTTGTTGTGTCTCTAATTGGGTCTCCTCATTGGGTCATCTTGTTGCATCAGCTCACTATGCTAGCTTGCTGTCTTCCTTATCTTCTTTTGAAGGCATCAGGAACCAAACCTGGAACTTCCCTGTGGTAGGCGGGCACCCAACTGCTTAATCTACATCCATTTCCTCCTATAATGTTTTTGATCTCACCTATCATTTCTTTCATTCCCATGAGCACTATTATTTTTCTGTTCAGGTTTTCAAATTCTTCCTTGTGCTCACTCAGTGTCTTCTTGATGTCCTTTATCTCTTTAGCCATATTGTCTTTCAACTCAATGATTTTGGGAATTTGTATGAATCTCATTGATCAGTTTTCTCAAATTCTGTTCTCATCTGGGACTTTGATATATCCTTTGCTTGAGCTGTTTTTTCCATTTTCTTAGTATGGCTTGTAATTTTTTGCTGACGTCTAGGCATCTGATTATGATGGTGAGTTTAATGCTTACTTTTCCCCTCTTTTGTAGGGATTTAGTGGTGGGAAGCTGTGTTTTATTGCTGTTCTTTGATTCTTGGTTCAACCTGTTCTAACTCTTTAGGATTGTCCCAGTTAGTTGCTCAAGTCTGGGCCCTGGATCCAGTCATGGGTTTCAGACCTGCTTCCAAGGGCCTTGGGGAGGGAGGCTCTAAAAGATGGAAAAAGCCTCTTACTTTTATTTCCTCACATGCACTTTCTTGGTCTGCCAGCAGATGGCACTCTTCAGCCCTGGGCTATTGGTAACATGGAAATAATACTGGTAAAGTTACTGTGGGGATTAAATTAGCTGAGTTTAGATATAGAGAATTTAGCTTTGATGTTTGCATCACAGTGAATGTCCATTAAAATATGCTAACTTTAACAAGCTCTAAAAATGTAGAGAGCTAGTTATAGAATGGAAGGAGTCAACTTTGAGAATCCTGAAAAGAAAATATGTATGGAATCAACTTGATGTATATAGACATCTAGAAAGCAGTCAGAGATGACTTAAGAAAAGATCATTTGTACCGATAAAGAAAAAGTAAAATAAGGAACCGAGATAGTTTTGGGAAAAGATTAGGATTTAAGTTGTATTTTAAGGTAAAAGTGAACAAATATAACCACAGTCAGAACTTAAAGAATGGAAATTCAAAAACCAAAAGTGGAAGTATGATCTTGCTTATTAGCATCACTAGAAATGGATGCCACATCAAATGTTTTAAAAAATCTACTGTGTTGTATGGGAAGTGGCTGTGGCTTAAAGCAGTTGAGCTCCCGTTTACCACATGGAGGACCCAGGTTCAGTCCCTAGGATTGCCTGGCAGAAAGGGAAAAGAAGTATCCCAGACCTGCGTGGCAAGGCCCCCATTTGGTGGGGAGAGGTACAAGGCCCGCGAGTGATGAACTGACACATCAAAAGAGACAATGATGCAAATGGATTTTTTTAAAAAATCTGCCATGTTGCATTTTCTCAAAAAATAGAAGGGATATTTTTTCCCTAAAAGTGGACACTTTAGTTTTTGAAACCAGCATAACCCTAATACCAAAACCAAAGATATTATAGCAAAAGAAAATTAAAAACCAATATTCCTCAAGAAGATAGATTCAAAAAGCCTTAACAAAATGTTAGCACACTGTAACCAGCCATCAAAATATGACACTATCAATTAGGATTTATCCCAAAATTGCAAACATGAATTAACATTGAATGCATTGTACATCCTTAACTTTTCAGTATATACTTGGGGTTAATACTTTGTACCATTTCATATAAAATATAAGAACCTTGTACAACTATAGTTCCCATTTATCCCCAAACTCTGGTTCTTTATGTTGTAATTTTCATGTTACATTCAATGTAATCTAGACCCCACAATACAGTTTTATAAATTTTGTTTCAGTTAGTCACATGTGTTTTAAAGATACTAAGAGCAAGTGTAATCTTTTATATTTACCATTTTTGAGGCTTTCCATTTTTTCCTGAAGTTCTGCTCTTTATCTTGTATCATTTACCATCAACCTGTAAAATTTTCTTTCTTATATCTTTTAGTGTAGGTCTGCTAGCTACGAATCATTTCGTTTTTCCTTTATTGAAAAAAAATTTTTTTTCCCCTTCATTCTTGGGGGATGTTTCAGTTGGATATACACTTCTGGATTTGCATTTTTTTTCCCTTTTAACACTATGTGATTTAAAATCTGCTCTTTTACCCATTTTTAGAGTACAATTTAAGGACATTAATTCTTTTTACAATATTGTGCTACCATCAACACCTATTACTTAAATTTTTTCATGACCCGAAATAGAAAATCTTTTATCACAGTAACTCCCTATTTCCCCTCACTGTGATGATCTCTAATCTACTTTCTATCTCTGAATTTGCCTATTCTTGATATTTCATATAGGTGAGATCATACAGTACTTTTGCTTCTGTATCTGGCTTATTTCATTTAGCTAGATCCTTTAATATTATCTCACAATCTTTTTTCTCTGAGTCTTCAAATTGTATAATTTCTTTTTGTCTGTCTTCAAGTTTACTGACTCTTCTGTAATTTTCAGTCTGCTGTTAGTCTCATGCAGTGAATATAACCAGAACATGGTGAATGATATGTTGTAGAGACTTGGGATTCTGATTCGTTTCTCTTTAGGAATATTGATTTTATTTTATTTTTTAATCAGACAGTTAACCAAATTAATCCCCATAGTTTATCTTCCCTACAGTTGGGAGCATCAGAAATTTCTTTTCTAGTTTTTTTAGCATTGCTGGACTATTTGGGATCTATCTTACAAATAAACATTTCAGAGGTCAACCAGAGATTTGAGCAGAGTGAATATGTAGATTTTGGGACTCCCCATTGTTCCTCTTTTATGAGAGTCCCTCCCTCACTTTCTAGATCTCTGATGTCCAATAGAACTTTCTGTGATGCTAGAACTGTTCTGTAATGTATTATCCAAAATGTGGCTAGTGCCACTGAGAAACTGAATTTTTATATTTAATCTAAATTTAAATATAAATAGCTGTATTCAGCTAGCAGATACTATCCTCGAATATTTCCATTATTGTTTCATATTCTGTTGGCTAATGCTAATCTGGATGCTGTAGGTCATCCTGTCCTCATTCCTCAACCAGTAAGACTAGAGGTCTCTATCTGGGTTTTAGCTGGCCCACTGTTTTAGTTTGCTAAAGGCTACCAATGCAAAAATACCAGAAAGGGGTTGGCTTTTATAATGTGAATTTATTACGACAGTATCTTAAAAGAGGCTGTGAAAACGTCCAAATTAAGACATCATAAGAGATGCTGGCTCACCAAAGGTCGGCTGCTGTCAGATCCTGCATTCCTGCCATGAAGAAAGGCAGAATGGTGGCTGGTTTCAGTGTGTTTGCTCTAGGCTCACTTTTTTCCCTCACGCTCAACTGTAGGTGATCCTGGATACCTCTTTCACAGGGCAGGGTAACAATAGCAGCTTTCTTTCTCTGCCCTCAGTTTATATCAGACTCCAGTAAAAGGATTAGGATCCAACCTGGTTCCTGCAGTCTAATCAACTGAAGCATGTAATCAGAAGTGATCTAATCAAAAGGCCCTTAGCCGAATCTAATCAAAAGGTCCTGTATACAATAGGTTTACGTATACAGAAATGAGTTAGCTCAAGAACATAATTTTCTGAGGTCCACAAAAGCTTCAAACAAGGACATTCCACCCTTCACCCTTTGGGCCCCAAAAATATGTGTTATTTCCATATGCAGAATACATTCATTCCATCACAATATTTCAAAAGCCTTAAATCATTTCAATAACAGTGCTAAGTGCAAAATCTCATAAAAATCAGTTATAGTCGTGCATTCTGTCTTGGGAACAGTCAAAGAATAAATGTTCCCATTCCCATAGGGAGAAATTGGAAGGAAAACAGGGGTCATGGATCTCAAACAGTTCTGAAAACCTACAAGGCATAGTCCATTAGATTTCACAGTCTGAGAGTCAGAATAATGGTTTCTTCTCCTTGGGGCCTTATGGAGGCCCACCCCTTCCAAGGGCTTGCCTAGTGCCATCTTTTCCATTCCACCCTCATCAGGCATCTGGGTGGCAGCTGAGCTGTAGGCCTCATCCTCCACAAACACTGGGGTAATGACCACAATCTCCAGGGCATGTGCTCAACCCCCTCAGAACAGTGAGGTGGGGACTAACTCCCTCCATCCCATGGGAAATGTGCTCCACCCTCTCTAAAGCCAGAGTGGGTGGCTGACTACCCTCTTCAAATGCCTAGGCAAACTCAACTCACCCATTCCATATACATGGATGGGGTCCCTCTGTTGGCCCCAGAAGATGTCTTAAGTCCAGACCTCAGCTTCCACTTTTGCTTTCAAAATCATTTTCCTTCAGTCTCTCACTTCTCTGTCCCTTTTAGTCTACACTGACAATGATTTCGTTCATATAGATCTCACAAAAAGATCGTTGGTTTATCATGTAGGAAATGGGTCCTGGCTATCAGACAGTAAGACCTTCCAAAGATCCTTTCTGGATAACTACATTTCCAGTCCTAGCTTACAAGGAAATGGCTGGCTGGTTCCAAGTTTATTTAAGTTCTCACGTGGTCATGCATTTCCAGTCCTGGCTTACAAGGAAACGGCTGGCTGGTTCCAAGTTTATTTAAGTCCTCACATGGTACCCTATCCTGAGGACTCATTTTCCAGAAGATCAGAATTTCCCAACCCATCAATTTCTGGTTTCTTTGTGCCCAGGAGTTCAGTTCTTAGCTAATCTCTTTTTCTCTTGTATTTTACTATAAGTAGCAAGGGAAGCCAGGCTGCATTTTCCACATTTAGTTTGGAAATCTCCCTAGCTATATATCCAAGCTTATGACTTTCAAATTCTACCTTCTATCTAACATCAGTCAATTTTTCCAAGTTCTCTGCCACTTAAAAGGATCTCCTTTCTCCCAATCATCATTTGTCTAAGGCCTCATAACAAGTAATTTTAGGGTCCATATTCCAACCAACAGTCTCTTCAAAGCAGTCTAGGCCAGGATACCCACAAAGTCAGCCTGGAACCCTCCATCAAGAGAAAAGGTATAAAGAGTAGGAAACCTAAGTAGACTTTACCTTCTTTTTGTGTGATCACCCCTCCAATATATGCCTGCTTTTAGTTGCTCTTCGGTGCCTTCAAATAGTTGTTTGGTCTATTTTTTGTCCCAAGTTTATAATCAGACCCACAGCCAATAAGAGCTTCCCCACTTTATCAGAAATAGAACTTTACCTCTTAAGTTTTTTTTTTTTTAAAGATTTATTTATTTAATTTAATCCCCCCCCCCCCCCCCCGCCCCCGGTTGTGTGTTCTCTGTGTCTATTTGCTGCGTCTTGTTTCTTTGTCCGCTTCTGTTGTCATCAGCGGCACGGGAATTGTGGGTGGCGCCATCCTTGGGCAGACTGCACTTTCTTTCACACTGAGTGGCTCTCCTCATGGGCGGGGGCACACCTGCGTGTCAGGGCACTCCTTGCGCGCATCAGCACTGCGCATGGGCCAGCTCCACACGGGTCAAGGAGACCCGGGGTTTGAACCGTGGACCTCCCATGTGGTAGACGGACTCCCTAACCACTGGGCCAAGTCCGTTTCCTGTAATCCATTTTAGAAGTGAACAAAATTTTTTTTTTTTTGAGGTACCGGGACTGGGGATTGAACTCGGGACCTCATACATGGGAAGCTGGTGCTCAACCACTGAGCCACATTGGCTCCCTTGAGTTGACTTTTCGTTTTGTTTTGCTTTTTGTTTTTAGGAGGCACTGGGGATTGAACCCCAGGACCTCTCATATAGGAAGCAGACTCTGCTTGAGCCACATCTGCTCCCCAGTAGTGAACTAATTTTAAGGAATTCTTTTTTGTGTTTTGTTATCAGAATTCTCTTACCAACCACTAAGTATTTTCTGCTCTGAAATATTTAGATACTGCCAATGCTGTTACAGGCAACTTGATCTCCCATTCTTTTATGAAAATTCTAGTTACCTAATATTATAACTGTTTAGAAGTAAAAGTATTTGGAAGACTTTTTATTTTTCTGTGTCTGTAGTTTATGTCTGTTAATTCATTATGGGAATTTTCCTTTACTTCCATGAGCATGGTTATAATCACTTCTTTAAAATCCTGACTGTTAATTTCAACATTCTGGCCTCTCTTCTTACATATAGGTCAGAATTTTCATTTTAAACTATTCTTGTCCTTTTGCCTTACTGAAAGTAGCACTGACCTTCAAGGTTACTGATTCTTAATATTCTCAATCTGATATTTCCATCCCAGGTATGCTAGAATTTAATTGAATTCTTCAAAGCAGTAAAATCATATCATCAATAATTTGTTTGGTGTACCTTGCCTGTTTTTCTAGGTACCTGAAAAGATTTAAAGTGATGAAGATCAAAGTACTAAGAAGCTGGTGCCGTCAGATCCTTAAAGGACTTCAGTTTCTTCATACTCGAACTCCACCTATTATTCACCGAGATCTTAAGTGTGACAACATCTTTATCACTGGTCCTACAGGCTCAGTCAAGATTGGAGACCTAGGTCTGGCAACCCTGAAGCGGGCTTCTTTTGCCAAGAGCGTGATAGGTATGTTTCAGGTGTACCTTGGAGCCTAACTGGTCTTGCTGACAGTCCTTTTGTTTAGAAACCTGGCCTTCTAAGAGCTTTTGTTATGTGAAATAAACCTTAAGAAATCTATAGCTTGAAACCAGGAAGTGATCATTTCTACTTATGGGATTCTCTTTATGCTTCTAGAATCATCTTGAGGACTACTGGTGTTTTGTGAAATTACAAGGAGAAACTTTAAAGTGAACTTTGTTGATAAAACTATTAATCTTATTGAGTCATTCTGTCAATAGTTAACATTATTTACCATTTATATATAATAGGTATAGGGTGTCACTTTCCCCCAAAAGGAGATGGAATTTATAATTTATATGTAGTTTAGTTTCTAAAAAGTCAGATTTTTTTCCTGAAGAATAGCTGCCTGTTAAAACCTGATTAAAATATGTGAAAATATGGTAGTTCATTATAGAAATTTCATTTTTGTTGACATTTTTCTTGTTCTTACTCTTCAGATGTTATGATATATCTAAAAGGATTTCTCAATTTCAGTACTATTGAATTGATATTTTGAACTGGACATTTCTTTGTCGTGAGGGCCTGTCCTGTAAATTATAAAATGTACTTTAGTAGCATCTCTGACCACTAGATGCCAGTAGCACACCTTCTGCCCTCTTCCCAGTTGTTAGAACCCGAAATTTCTCCAGATAATGCAAAATGTCCAATAGGAAACTAAATTGTCCCTTGTTGAGAAACACTGATTTGAAGACCTTGGCTGTCCTCTCAGACTTTTAACTGTATATTAGAGAGTAACTTGGAAAAATAATCCATTAATAATACCTATTTTGAAAAGCTTTCATTCTCTAAAGAAGATAACGTAATTTAAAACTTAAAATCTTTAAACACTCTAATCTTCTCCCCCACCCCCAAAGGTGTTAACAATAAAAGAAGCCCATTAATTTTTTAAGTGGGCTAGAATCCTAAGTATTAATAGAGAGGGAAAAGCATAGAACACCAGTAATTTTTACATCCTTCTAAAACAGTGGTTTCCCTTGAAATATTATGCAACTTGAATTTGGAGTGCTGTTTTTACATTTTCTTACAATCAGATTAGCTAGAAGAGTGGAAAAAAGCTATTTAAAACAATTTCCTGGGGAGCAGTTGTAGCTCAGTGGTTTGAGTGCCTGCTTCCTATGTATGAGGTCCTGGGTTCAATTGCCGGTACCTCCTTGGAAAAAAAAAAAACTGAATTTCCTTTTCACCATCCTTACAGGAAATATTTCTCAGATTGTCATCGGCATTTAAAATCTCTGGTCTGTTCCTTTATTTTTTTTTTTCTTTTATCTTTCTTTTTTTTTTTTTTTCACTTTGTTTTTTTAAATCATGGCATGCAAACTTGTTCTTGGAAATGCTCTATGATTTGTGGTATCCAGGCTTATTTCTTTGGAAAACCTGGTCTTGTGGGCATACTCTGTCCTCCTACCTCAGTCTCTGAGTATGTGAGTTCTTTGTTAGTATGTTTGTATTTGTTTTTTGCCAGTAGGATGTCCCTCACTGTATTTCTTGTATCTGCAGTAAGTTTAATTTATTTGTGTACTGCAAGGGAATAATTGGTAAGTATGTGACGGAAAGGGCTCTGGTGAGTGGCCCTTTTGGACAGGTATACTTTATCATTTTTTTAAAACTTATTGAATATCAGGTTTTTCACTGCAAACTCTCTTTAAAAGTGAAACTGGGGGAAGTGGACTTGGCCCAGTGATTAGGGCATCCGTCTACCACATGGGAGGTCTGCAGTTCAAACCCCGGGCCTCCTTGACCCGTGTGGAGCTGGCCCACATGCAGTGCTGATGTGCGCAAGGAGTGCTGTGCCACGCAGGGGTGTCCCCCGCATAGGAGTGTCCCCCGCGTAGGGGAGCCCCGTGGGCAAGGAGTGTGCCCCATAAGGAGAGCCTCCCAGTGCGAAAGAAAGTGCAGCCTGCCGAAGAATGGCACTGCACACACCAAGAGCTGACACAAGATGACACAACAAAAAGAAACACAGATTCCCATGCCGCTGACAACAACAGAAGCGGACAAAAAAAAAAGACGCAGCAAATAGACGCAGAGAACAGACAAGGGGGGGGGGGAGAAAGAAAGAAAGAAATCTTTTTTTTTTTTTTTAAGTGAAACTTATCAGATGGATGTTAATGGCAAGAGTCTAGCTGTGATGTTAGTCTTACAGCAGTGCTACATTAGGGGACAGACAGGTATTGTGAGATTTTTCATCCCATCTTATTTTACAGTAGATACCCTTATGTCTGCTTTGTTCCCTAGTAGTCTCTTACCTTTTCCTTCCATTTGTTTTCAATGTGAATTCTATTAGCTTATCTCTTATCCAAGGCTCTATTTTGACATATTGTATGACAGGAGTCAATTTGAAACAGTAAATACTAATACTGTCTCAGCTTCTTTTATTTTTTTTTTTATTTTTAAAAAGATTCTCCCCCTCCCATGCTCCGCCCCCCCCCCGCCCCATTATCTGCTCTCTCTGTCCATTTGCTGTGTGTTCTTTGTCCACTTGCATTGTTGTCAGTGGCACAGGGATTCTGTGTCTCTTTTTTGTTGTGCCACCTTCCTGTGTCAGCTCTCTGTGTGTGTGGCACCACTCCTGGGCAGGCTGTGCTTTTTTCACACAGGGCGGCTCTCCTTGAGGAGCACACTCCTTGCATGTGGGCCTCCCCTACACAGGGGACATCTCAGCACTGCACATGGGCCAGCTCACCACACGGGCCAGGAGGCCCTGGGTTTGAACCCTGGACCTCCTATGTGGTAGGTGGATGCTCTATCAGTTGAGCCAAATCCACTTCCCTGTTTCAGCTTCTTTTAAAGGCTCTTCATATAACATATTTGATGGAAAAGTCTAAGAATTCCTCCCCTCCCACACACACACACCCTTTTTTTTTTCCCCTTCCACTTTCTTCTGTCTCACAAGTCAACCCCCCCTTTTCTCCCCATTGGTGAATAAAATCTGCAACTTCTGCTCACATTGAGTCTGAATCATTCTTTTAATTTAAGGTACCCCAGAGTTCATGGCTCCTGAGATGTATGAGGAAAAATATGATGAATCTGTTGACGTTTATGCTTTTGGGATGTGCATGCTTGAGATGGCCACATCTGAATACCCTTACTCAGAGTGCCAAAATGCTGCACAGATCTACCGTCGTGTGACCAGTGTAAGTTCCTCTAACTGTTTGGTGACTTTGTGTTATATCTGTTATTATCCCCAAACTGGATAGCATTGAACCATGCAAAAGGGGACAAGAATAGCAAGCATAAGGTGTTGGTGGGTGGTTGACCTGAGGGCAAAACTATTGCTCATGATACTGGAAGAACAAAGATTAAGATCAAAGGATCACCAGTTTATCCTGGGCCCTTCATTTAAACCTTTATTATGAAATATATTATGTTTAAAAACACACTTATCACCTACATTTCAACCTATTTATTCATCTAAGTTCTCCTTCCCTCCCACCATAAAGCTTAGTTTCTGAGTTAAAGGGCTTTGTTAAATTAGTTTGTTCAGAGACTTCCCCCTAACTGGCTTAATTTGATTTCTTAATCTATTTCATCATACATGAGTATCCACCATGTTTTAAGATATGAATTAATGCCTTATTATAGCTAAATTACCCATGGCAGTTTATCTCTGCTGACAGATATTTTCTAGATTTGTCCAGTTGATGTCTGAAATATTGATATCATAACACGTAAGGATGTACTTGATGTAACCATATCATACCTGAAAAAAAATTAGTAATTTCAGGATTATCCAAACCTATTCATATTTCCCCCGTTGTTTCAAAAATATACTATTATAGCCAATTTGTTCAGAACAGAGTCCAGCAAAGTCCACATTTGGTTGGTATGTCTTTTACATCTCTCTTAATCCAGAACTATTGCTCCCTCTTTCTTCTGCATGCCATTCTTTGGTTTGTTGAAAAAATAAGATGAATTGTCCTGAGGAATGTTTTGCATTTTGGATTTATATATTGCTCTCGTGATATTGTTTAACTTGTTACTCTGCTTTCACTATTTCTGTAAACAGAAGTTTGCTTTAAAATAGTGGGGGAGGGATGTCAATGACATCAAAATAATTTTTATTTTTTTCACTCTCAGTTACACAAGAGTGTACAGTGTAGTTTTTTAGAGGCTAATGATATGCAGTATTACAGCAGATTAAATGCAGAAGTAGATACGAAAATCCTTTTATCTTCTAGTAAGCCATATAGTAAAAAATATTGCAAAAATGTAAAACATTACTAGTTGTCACATTAATTTTGTTTTGTTTTGGAAAATATAAGATTTTTTAAAATGTTACTTATATTAGTATTTAATGGGTTTATTATGATTTTAAAATTAAATACTTTTAAACTTTCTCAACTTAAATTTCTACCATGGTAAACATCAGCAGATAAAACCACGTAAATAAAAGCTGTCTGGATTCCTCCATAATTTTTAAGAATATAGAAAGGTCCTGAGACAAAGTTTGAGAACTACTGTTCTAAAGGCTTGATAAAATTTAGATTGGACTTTTTTGACGAGGTTACTTAATACGTGGTGCTTGGCTTGCTAGAAAATATGATTATAAATTCCTTATTTAGGTTTGATAGCTGGTCAGAGTGATAGTTTTTTTTATTTTTCTGAAAACGGCCTGGAAACGTTTTTGCTTTAGGTAGACTGAATTAATTGGTTTTACATATTTACACCATGCTAGAAGAGATTCTTTGTTTACCTCATTGATGTTAATTGCTGTGAATATTCCCTAAATGTCTTTTGTGTGAATTCTGCTATGTGATGGGTATGAAGCTACCTTTGGACAGTTTGTTTAACTCAACATGAATGGTAGAAGTTATAGGGTCTTTACACCTAATTATAATATCTGTTGTTTGCTTAGAGAGGAGCATTACTCTCCTCTATCAGTTACTGGGTGTGTGTCTCCCAGTCTCTGTTTTGAGCTTTACCTTTATGTTTGTTAGCCTCCCACCCCCAAGTTCTAATCCATGATAGCTCTGCTAAAGCTTTATTAGAGGCAGAGAGGGGAAGGGTAGTTTGTTAAATCTTCAGGTAATTCTGATAAGTATGCTAATTATTTGTTCTACAGTTAATGTCCTTAGAGAGATCATCTGCTTTGCCTTTCGAAATTCTGTATTTTTAGTCCAGGTTCAGGTCTGTTATCATTCCCTTGTCTTTCCTACAAGAAGAAATGCAAAATTATTTACATTCTGCTTTTTTACCTTGGGAGTTGGGTGGGCTATTTGCTGAATGATATTTCCTGTTATTGTTGAAGCCTCAAGAGGTATATTTGACTTGTCATTGTTTTGGGTTTTTTTGTGGGTTGTTTTTTTGTTTGGTTGGTTTTTTAAATTTTTTTATTTTTAAAAAAGCTTATATAAATGTTACATGAAAAGTATAAGGGATTCTCATATGCGCCACTCCTTTCTTTTTCCTCCCACATTTTCCCACATCAACATCCTTCATTGACCATATAATTGATGAACACTTATTGAGGCATTGCTGCTAACTATGGATTACAGTTTACATTATAGTTTACACTCTGTCCTGAACAGTTTTGTAGTTTATGACAAAATATTCAATGGCCTGTATCCGTCACTGCGTTATCATGCAGGACAGCTCCAATGTCCAAAAATGCCCCAGTATTACACCTGTTCTTCCATCCCTCAGAACCTCTGGTGGCCACTGCCTTTATATCAATGATAAGAGTTCTTCCATTGCTAGAATAACAATAAGTCTATAGTAGAATAATAATAGGTTATTTTAGTTTGTTGTTCATTCCCCAGTCTTGAAGATTTGGGGATGGCGATGCCCACTCTGCTTCTAAGTGAGAGGAAACTTAAATCCTGTGGGGCAGATGGATGGAACTGTCTTGCTTGCAGTTGCAGATGCTCTGTGTTCTTTAGGATGGGTGTTGCCCATTATCATCTCCTTGTTTGTTGTCCTGTGTGAGTCCAATGAACTAGAGAGTAGGTGTTGCAACTTTGCTGAAATTCACAGCTCAACTGAACTCTTTTTATTTACTCTCCACTAGCTCTATATAGAAGTGAAACATGTAAGCAAACAAGTATAATCACAATATGGTGAGTTTTCCAGTGAATATGAGTACTAGAAATAGCAGGAGCACAGCGTTGAGCTCTCCTGTGGATTATGGAGGGTTTCACAGAAAGACCTGTTATGTGACCTGCCAAAAAGGAAAAAGGGGAATTAGAGTGAGAGGGTATTCTAAAAAGCAGGAATCGTATGTACAAGACCACTAAGGTGCCAGCCACCATAATACAGTCAAATAGTGTGAGGCTCTGATCTTGTAGTTGGGAGAGGAATGATGATAAGGGTGTTTTTTGCTGCTTATCTTTTTTGTTTGCTTTATTTTACTTTATTTTAAAGATGTATTTTTATTTATTTCTCTCCCCTCCCTCCCCCCATTTGTTGTTTTTTTTTTTTTTTTGAAAATGAAAGGAACTTGTTTGTTTATTGGTTTTTAAGGAGTTGGGTTGAAATAGTGGAAGGGATATAGTTGATAAAGCAGTATCCAGGATTCTTTGGGCTCCAAAGCATGTTGTATAGTAAGCCTTAAGAAAGGTTTATTCCCTAAAAGGAGGTAAGGTATTAAGATGACTGGGGCGGGGGAGGCTTAATTTTGGGTTCATATTTCTCTGTACTTTAGTTTTGTTCTTTGTAAAATGAAGATACTAATACGTACTAATAGATTGATTAGCACACTCCTAGTACTTGTAGAGGTTCTGGTTGTTTTCTATGAAATATTAGTTGTCCTTTTGAGTGGAAGAATGGCCTTTAAGGGTGGTAAAATTGTAAAATAACATCAGTGGAATTTTGAACTAATCAGGAAAAATAATTATTGCAAAACAGCACCAAACCTCCAGAATTGCATTCTTAGCATTGATAAACACTGTTAAGTGAACAATGAATTTATTGTTTATACTTGTGTATATATAAATAGGAAAGAACTCTGAATCCATAGATCAATTTGGAGAATGTTAAAATCGTAACAATGTTAAGTCTTCCTGTCCATGAACAAGGAATGTTTTTCTGTTTCTTAAGATTTGGTATTTTCAACATTATTTTATAGAGTTCCGAGTTTGTTTTGCCCTTCAGTTAAATTCCTAAGTATTTTATTTTCTTTTGGTGTCATTTTAAATAGAACTGTTTTCTTCATTTTGTTTTTGAATTGTTCTTTGCAAATTTATAGAAATTGACTTTTGTGTTTTGGTGTGTTTGGCAACCTTGCTAAACTTACTAGTTCTAATGTTTTTTTTTAATAAATGCCTTAGAATTTTGTACATACAAGATCATGTCATCAGTGAGCAGAGTTAGTTTTACTTCTTTCCAATCTGAATGTCTCCTCTCCCCCATTTTCTTGCCTAATTGCCCTTGCTAGAACCCCCAGTACAGTGTTAAATAGATTTGACAAAAGTGGGCATCCTGCGTTGTTCCTTATCTTAGGAGGAAAGAATCCAGTCTTTGTGGATTTTTCTTGATGCCCTTGATTAGGATAAGTTCCCTTCTATTCCTACTTTGTTGAGAGTTCTTATCATAAAAAGGTATCGAATTTTGTCACATGTTTTTCCTGCATTTATTCAGGTTATTTTCTGGTTTTTGTTTTTCTATTATATGGAATGTTGTCTTAAGTGATTTTCAGGTGTTAAACCAACCTTGCATTCCAGGTATATGCATTTAGGGTTTTTTGGTTGGTTGGTTGTTTTTAGGAGGCACCTGGGATTGAACCCAGGACCTCAGAAATGGAAGCAGGTACTCCCTGCATTTAGTTTTGAATGCCATAAAATAACAGTCTCAAGTACATTTCTTATTGAATTTTGAAATCTGAAAGAAAGTAAGGTTGGGCAAGAGTTGGTGTATGCTCTATCTGTGAGAAAGAATTTGAGGAAAATGACTTACTCTTAGCTTAATGAACAGAGGTTGGGAATAAAGTTGAAAAAAACAAAACTCTGAAATTCAAGGAGGTTGACTTCTGGGGGAATTTCCCAATGAAAAGAGACTACCTCTTAATATGTCAGATTCTCCTCCCATTGTAATTAGACTATGTATATTAGAGAGGATGAATACACAAATCTTACCTTTTCCAGTGAAATAACCAGTAAAAGTTTTCTGGTTTTTAAAAGTTACTTATAGTAATAATAAAATGACATGAGTAAATTGCTTTTATTAGTTTTCCTTAAGGAAAAAAACCTTTTTTTTTCTTTGTTGGGATTTTATTTCTTTTTATTGCCTATACTGATTTTGCTAGAAATGACAAAATGACAATTAAAACCTTGACTTGAAACAAATCTGAAACATCCATGTATTTTTGATAACTTCTATATAAATTGTTGTTTGAGTCCAAATATGTGAATTTAATCATGTATCAGATTGTCTTACATGAAACTTACCTCACATACTGATCTATCATATTGATTTTTTTTTAACAAGTTTCAGGAAAGGGTCAGCAGTGGGAAACTGAAGTGACCCTGGAAATTGGATACCCTTCGAACTTAAATTGGTGTGCCCAATATTTGAGCACAAATATTTTATGAAATTCTTCATAGGAAAGCTCTATAATCTCTTTTTAAGACATGACCTCTTTTATTTAAATCTGTGTGGTTTCTGATACTTTCCTGTTTAGTGAAAAAAGTTTATTCAACAAATAATTGTTTCTACTATGTTCCAGACTTTTTTTCTAGATCCTAGTAAGTGAATATTATTGTTAAGTAAAATACATTCCTGTCTCTAAAGAGCCTATTAGGAAAGGGAAGCAGCCAATTACCAGACAGTGTGAAAACAGTTGCTCTAGATATAGGTATTTAACAAAAGTGCATAGGAGAATCCCCTAATCAAGTTTGGACAAGTTAGGGAACTCATGTTCGAAATTAAGACCTGGTAAAAAAAATTGGAGAGGAAGTAAGGTAATGTTTCATGTAAGGGATCTGTAATTGTTTATATCTACAGAGGAACCCAGTTTGGAGTAATTGTGGTAATCTGGAGTAATGACTAATAGTCTGAAATAAGGAGTTTCAGGAGATTGCCAGAGAGTATGGATAAGAGAGACTTATTTGGGGTAAGGGTTAGGAGTGATATAGGGGTTAGGGGTAGGTATTTATGAGTTGGAATTCATTTAAATTAAATTATTATTTTCCACTTAGTATTTATAAAAAATAAATGCCCATTACAAATACATATGAAGATAAGCTCAGTCCAAATAGCACCCCTGATTATGAGATTAAATATATAACTTAAAATTTAGGTCTGTGAAATATTCAATTTATGTATGGAATGATTTGTATATTTTATTTACTAACTTTTCTTTCGTTCCCTTATTCTTCAAACCAGGGATTAACAAACTATTGTCTGCAGTTCATATCCCACCTGCTGCCCATTTTTATATAGCCTGTGAGCAAAGAATTATTTTTACAGGTTTTAATGATTGGGGGGGGGGGAATCAAAAGAAAACTATTTTGTGATGTGAAAAATTATATAAAACATTTCAATATTCATAAGTAAAGTTTTATGGGAACACAACCATGCCCATTTGTGTAGGTATTATCTATGGCTGATTCCATACAACAGTGGCAGAGTTGAGTAATTTCAACAGGGACTGCTGTCTACAAAGACTAAAATGTTTACTATCTGGCTCTTAACAGAAAAGGTTGCTGACTGCCTCACCAGAACTTTTCTTTTAATTGCCCTCTGAAGAGTTCTCTAAGTAATTGGTAATGTGCCAGAGTAGTAGTGATGTTCTTCTGTAAGAATGCTGTTTGTCTCTGTACTTGAATAGACATGAGAATTTCAGTCCAAGCGCGTAGCTACTTAAATTATTAGCTCTGAGAATTTGTGAGCAGTCATTTCTCTGTGTTGAGTAAAATATCACTTTAATTCTGTGATGAAAACAAGACATTTTCTCTAACAACTATTTTTCACTGGTCATGCTTATTCTTGGTATTGGCCTAAGAGTAAATAATATCTGAAAACCAATATTACTGCTTGAGGTGATTATTCTGGATTTTAAACAAAAAGATTTATGAACCAATGTCTTTTACCTTCTAATAATACTATGTATTTCTTTTTTAAATTTTTTTTAAGATTTTTTTTTAATTTCTCTCCCCTTCCCCCCTCCCCTCATTGTCTGCTCTCTGTGTCCATTCGCTGTGTGTTCTTTTGTGTCTGCTTGGATTCTTGTCAGTGGCACCAGGAATCTGTGTCTCGTTTTGTTGTGGCATCTTGTTGCGTCCGCTCTGTATGTGTGCGGCACCACTCCTGGGCAGGCTGCATATTTTTCACATGGGGTGGTTCTCCTTGCAGGGTGCACTCCTTGCACATGGGGCACCCTGTGCAGGGGACACCCCTGCGTGGCACAGCACTCCTTGTGTGCATCAGCACTGTGCATGGGCCAGCTCACCACATGGGCCAGGAAACCCTGAGTTTGAACCCCGGACTTCCCATATGGTAGGCGGATGCTCTGTCAGTTGAGCCACATCTGTTTCCCCTAAGTATTTCTTGATACCAAACACATTTGGAGAATGAAATATACATACAATAGCCATCTACTTAAACATCTTATCTACTGTTACCCTTTGGCAGCCAGCCTTCGTTGGTTTTGCAGAATTTCTAATTTGGAACTCAGGTAGATTTTATTAAGTATCAGTAGACAATGGCTCTCCTGCTATTAGAGGTGCTATGACTAGCTGACTATATTACCTATTCTGTATTGATAAATATTTCTGATTAATTTTATGAATTCAGCTTTGGATTATTTAAACAAATGTTGATGCTTAAAGTGTCTCAGAGGAGCATGAAATTTTAATGTTGCTTTTATTTTTTTAAGATTTATTTATTTATCCCCCACTCTGCCCCCCGTCTGCTTTCTGTGTCCATTCACATTATGTCCATTCGCTGTATGTTCCTCTCTATCTGCCCGTATTCTCATTGGGCAGCTCTGGTACCCTCCAGAGTGGGGGAGAGGCAATCATTCCCTTGCGCCACCTCAGTTTCCTGATCCACTGCGCCTCTCATTGTCTCTCCTCTGTGTCTCCTCTTGTTGCGCCATCATGCTGGGCCAGCTCTCCATGCTGGGCAGCACTCCTGCATGGGGCAGTACTCTGCGTAGGCTAGCACTCCGCGTGGGTCAGCTCACCCACACAGGCCAGCTTGCCTTCACCAGGAGGCCCCGGGCATTGAACACTAGACCTCCCATATGGTGGGTGGGAGCCCAATTGTTTGAGCCACATCCGCTTCCCTAGTGTTTCTTTTTGTAAAAGAAATGTAAAAATAATTCTATTTAAAGAAATCAATTTATAATTATTTGGGAGTGCATATTATATGGGTGATCTGTATTAAATTTTATCCTTTTCCGTACCTACCCCAGCAGTTATGATTAACTGGTTAAAAATGACAACTATGTAGGATGAGTAGATAAAGACAGCCAAACCTTACTGATTAAAGAGTTGCTCACCAGAGGCTCAGGGCTCTTGGCCTCATTATTAGGCGAAGCACTGCCATTATTTGATTTTTGCAAAAAGACATTTGAGCCACTGTCTAATAAACAAATTGCTCTTCATTTGAAAACTCAAGCTGGGTTGAGAAGAAAAGCCCTTTCTTAAATGAAAGACCTCTTCAATAATACAGTTAAGAGAACCTAGAAAGAGCAGTATCACTATATTAATATTTTCCCAGTATAGTGTTTAACCTGTTTTTCTTTATTCAGTCGGGTTTTTAAAAGATATAATTTTAAAGTGTGTAATTCAGTGGTTTTTAGTATATGTTGTACAATCATCATCACTCTCTATCTCCAGGACCTTTCCATCACCATTCCCACCAGTCCACCTATCCCATCCCCCTCACCCCCTGCCAAAAAATAAACAAACTCTTAGTAGTCATTCTCCACTCCCTCCTACCCCTAGCTTCTGGCAACCACTAATCTACTGTCTCTTTGATTTGCCTATTCTAAATATTTCGTATAAATTGAATCATGCAGTATGTTGCCTTTTGGGTTTGGCTTCTTTCCATTACCATGTTTTCAAGATTTTCTTCCTCTAATCTGAAAATGGATTGGGAACAAGAAGCATGAAGTATATAGTTCATATGACTTTGTCCTGGAGCCTGGTTTATTAAATCTTTGTTTATATTTACTGTGTTTATAGCACATTGTAGGCACTTGGTAATTTTTTTTTAACAATTCAATTTTATTGATACATATTAATAAAGCTTTCAGTTCATCCACAGTGTACAGTCAATGGTATTTGGTATAATCACATGGTGGTGCATTCATCATTTCATTAATTATTTTCATCATTTCAATAATAATAATAAAAATAGACAAACTAAAAAATTCTTCACCTCTCAATCTCTCTTTCCTCTGCTGTACATAGCTGCTCTTTCTGGCTATTCTCATACCATTATTTATTTCATTATTTATTTATTTAGCAGTTGGGTTTTGTTTTGTTTTTTAAGATTCATTTTTTACTTATTCCCCCCCCCCCCCCATTTTCTGCTCTCTGTGTCCATTCGCTGTGTGTTCTTCTGTGTCCACTTGTATTCTTGTCAGCGTCACTGGGAAACTACGTCTCTTTTTTGTTGCGTCATCTTGCTGCATCAGCTCTCCGTGTGTGCAGCACCACCCTGGGCAGGCTGTGCTTTCTTCGCATGGGACAGCTCTCCTTACGGGGCGCACTCCTTGAGTGTGGGGCTCCCCTGCACGGGGGACACCCCTGCTTGGCACAGTACTCCTTGTGTGCATCAGCACTGCACGTGGACCAGCTCACCACACAGGTCAGGAGGCCCTGGGTTTGACCCTGGACCTCGAATGTGGTAGGCGGACACTCTTATCAGTTGAGCCAAATCCACTTCCCTATTCAAGTCTTTTGAACATTTTTTATTTGGGTCATTTGTCTTTTTATTGTTGAATTGTAACATCTCTTTATATATCATGGATATTAAACCCTTATTGAACATGTGATTTCCAAGTATTTTCTTCCTTTGAGTCAGCTACCTTTTGACCCTTTTGACAAAGTCCTGGGAAGTGCAGTGTTTAATTTTGAGGACGTTGTATTTATCTATCTTTTAAAGATGTATTTTTATTTATTCCTTTCCCCTTCCTGCACTGTTTTCTGCTGTGTCCATTCGCTGTGTGTTCTTCTACGTCCACTTACATTATCCTGTGGCACTAGGAAACTGTGTCTCTTTTTTGTTGCATCATCTTGCTGCATCAGCTCTCCATGTGTGCAGCGCCACTCCTGGGGGGGGCTGTGCTGTTTTCACGTGGGGCAGCTCTCCTTGTGGGGCACGCTCCTTGCACGTAGGGCACCCCTATGTGGGGGTGCCCCTATGTGGCACGGCACTCCTTGCGCACAGCAGCACTGCACATGGGCCAGCTTACTACATGGGTCAGGAGGCCCTGGGGATCATACCCTGGACCCTCCATATGGTAGGCAGACGCTTTATCAGTTGAGCCATGTCCACTTCCCCTACATTTTCTCCTAGTAGTTTTATGGTGCTGGCGTTTATATTTAGGTCCTTGATCCATTTTGAGTTGATTCTTGTATAGGGAGTGAGACAGGGGTCCTCTTTCATTCTTTTGATTATAGATAACCAGTTCTCGCATTTGTTGAAGAGACTATTTGTCACATTAAAATGGATGTAGTAGGTTTGTCAAAAACCATTTGGCTGTAGAGGTGAGGGTTTATTTCTGGAATCTTAATTCTATTCCACTGGTTGATACGTCTGTCTTTATGCCTGTACCATGCTGCTTTGACCACTGTATGTAATATGTTTCAAGGGCAGGGAATGAAATTCCTCCCATGTCACTTTTCTTTTTTAGAATGCTCTTAGCTATTCTGGTGCACTTTCCTTTCCAAATGAATTTGGTAAGAGCCTTCTCTGTTTCTGTGTTTCTTTGTAGTAGCCTGTTGGAATTTTGATTGGTATTGCATTGAATGTATAAATCAGTTTGGGTAGGAGTGACATCTTCACAATATTTAGTCTTCCAATCCATGAACACAGAATGTCTTTCCATTTGTTTAGACCTTCACTGATTTCTTTTAGCATTGTTTTATAGTTTTCTGCATATAAGTACTGTACTTCATTGACTAAATTGATTCCTAGGTATTTGAATCTTTTTGTTGCTAATGTAAATGGGATTTTCCCCCAATTTCCTGCTCAGTTTGTTCAATACTAGTATACAAAAATATTACTGATTTTTGCGTCTTCATCTTGTATCCTGCCACTTTGCTAAACTCATTTATTAGCTCAAGTAACATTGTGGTAGACAATTCAGAATTTTCTAAATATAGGATCATGTTGTCTGCAAATAAGTGAGAGTTTTACTTCCTCTTTTCTTATTTAGATGCCTTTAGTTTTTTATTTCTTGTCTAATTGCTCTAGCTAGAACTTCTAGTACAAAGTTGAATAACAGTGGTAACAATGGGCATCCTTGTCTTGTTCCCAATTTTAGAGGGAAAGCTTTCAACCTTGCCACATTGAGTGTGATGTTGGCTGTGGGTTTTTCATATATGCCTTTTATCATATTGAGGAATTTTCCTTCTATTCCTATCTTTCAAAGAAACTTTTATCAATAAAGGATTTTGGATTTTGTTGAATGCCTTTTCTGTGTTAATTGAGATGATCATGTGTTTTTGTTGTTGTTGTGGAACCAGACTTGCTTACCAGGAATAAATCCCACTTGGTTATGATGTGTAAGTCTTTTGAGATGCTGTTGGATTGGATTTGCAAGTATTTTGTGGAGAATTATTGTGTCTATGTTCGTTAGAGAGATGGGTCTGTAATTTTCTTTTTTTGTATTGTCTTTATCTCTCTTTGGTATTAGGGTGATGTTGGCTTCATAAAATGTGTTGGGTAATTTTCCCTCCTCTTCAGTTTTTTGGAAGAGTTTTAACAGGATTGGTGTTAATTCTTTTCAAAATGCTTGGTAGAATTCACCTCTGAATCCATCTGGTCCTGGGCTTTTCTTTATTGGAGATTTTTGATGATGGATTCAATCTCTCTAAATGTGATTGGTTTGTTGAGTTCTTGTATTTTTTTGTAGTGTCAGTGTAGGTTATACATTTCTAGAAATTTGTTATTTCATCTAGGTTATCTAGTTTGTTGGCATATAGTTTCTCATAATATCCTCTTAATGGAACCTTTTGTTTCTATGGGGTCTTTTGTAACTTCCCCCCTTTCATTTCTAATTGTATTTATTTCCATCTTCTCTTTTTTTCTTTGTTAGTTTAACTAGGGGCTTATGAATTTTATTGGTCTCAGAGAACCAGCTTTTGGTTTTGTTGACTTTCTGTATTTTTTCTTCTCAATTTCATATATTTCTGCTCTAATTATTATTATTTCTTTCCTTCTGCTTGCTTTGGGATTGGTTTGCTGTTCTTGTTTCTCTGGTTGTTCAGTTAAAAAATATTTAAGATCGAATTTAGCGCTTTCTTCTTTTATAATATAGGCGTTTAATGCTATAAATTTCCTTCTCCAGACTGCTTTCACTGTATCCTTATAAGTTTTGAAGTTGTGTTCTCATTTCCATTGGTCTCAATGTATTTACTGATTTCACTTGTAATTTCTTCTTTGACCCACTGATTATGTAGCAGTGTGTTGTTCAGCCTTCACATTTTGCAAATTTGCCTTTCCTTTTTTTTTTTTTAAGATTTATTTATTCCGCCTGCCCCCACACACTCATTGTTTGCACTCTCTGTGTCTGTTCTTTGTGTGCTCATTTTCCTTTTAGGAGGCACCAGGAATGGAACCAGGGACCTTCCCCATGTGAGAGGGAGGCGCCTAATTGCTTGAACCACCTCTGCTTCCTGCTTTGTTGTGTTTCTCATTGTTTTCCTCCTTGTGTCTCTTGTTGCATCATTTTGTTGCATTAGCTTGCCATGCCAGCCCATCGCATCAGCTTGCTGTCTTGTTCGTCTTAAGGAGACACCGGGAACCAAACACAGGACCTCCCATGTGGTAGGTGGGAGCTCAATCACTTGAGCCACATCTGCTTCCCTTTCCTGTCTTTTATTGCTTTCCAGTTTCATTCCATTATGTTCTGAGAAGGTGCTTTGTATAATGTCAATCTTTTTATATTTATTGAGAGCTACATGGTGCCGTAACATGAAAGATCCATGGGTACTTGAAAATAATGTGTAACCCGCTGAGTTTGGTGCAACATTCCATATAATGTTAGATCTAGCTCATTTATCATATTGTTATAACTTTTTTGCTTTTAAAGTCTGTTTTGTCCAATATTAGTGTAGCTACCCCTGCTCCTTTTTGGTTACTGTTTGCATGGAGTAGATTTTTCCAACCTTGCACTTTCAGCCAGTTTGTATCCCTGGGTCTAAGATGAGTCTCTTGTGAGCAGCATATGGATGACTTGTGTGTTTTTTTATCCAGTATGTCAGCCTATATCTTTTTATTGGGGAGTTTAATCCATTTACATTCAATATTAACATTACTGTAAATGCAGTATTCAATTCCACCATTTTATTCTTTGTTTTTCCTATGTCTTATCTTATTTTCATCTGTCTTTTTATTCTTTTGGTTATCCTTTCTGTTTTTCTTTCTTATTTACTCTCTCTCATGTCTTTTTCTTTCAGACTCTAAGGCTTCCTTTATTTATTTATTTATTTATTGGTTTTTCAATTTAATTTAATTTTTTAAATAAAACTTTTAAAATTAAAGTTAATAAATCATGTAGAACATTACATTAAAAAACAAGAGGTTCCCATATAACCCATACCCTACTCCCCTACCTGATATTTTTATAAATTATATATTTTTGAAGATACATATATCACAGAAAAGGTTACATTATAAAAAACATAAGAGGTTCCCATATAGTCCCCATCCCCCCACCCCACTCCTCCCACACCAACAACCTCCCCCATCGTTGTGGCACACTCATCACACTCAGCAAACACGTTTTGGAGGACTCCTGCACCACATGGATAATAGTTTACTCTGTAGTTCATACTAGCCCCAGTACATTCAGTGGGTTATGGCAGGATATATAATGTCCAGCATCTGATCCTGCAATATCATTTAGGAGAACTTCAAAGTCCCAAAAATGCCCCCTCATCATATCTCTTCTTCCCACTCCCTGCCCTCCGCAACTACTGTGGCCACTTTCTCCCCGTCAATGATACAATTTCTTCTATTAGTAGTCACAAAAGTTTTATAGTAGAATATCAGTAAGTCCACTCTAATCCATATTTTATTCCTCCATTCTGAGGGCCCTGGGATGGTGATGTCCACTACACCTCTATATTAAGAGGGAACTTTGATTCCACATGGATGATGGATGCAATTCTCCTGCTTGCAGTTGTAAGCACTCTCAGTTCCCTCGGGTGGCTTCCTTTAATGTTTCCTGAAAATGTAGATTCTTTTTCAGGAACCCTCTTAGTTGCTGTTTGTTTGCGAGTATTTTATACTCACTTTCATGTTTAAAGGACAGTTTTGCTGCATAAAGAATTCTCAGCTGACTTTTTCTCATTCAGTATCCTAATTGTATTATACACTGTGTTCTCACCTCCATGGTTTCTGATGAGAAATCCACACTAAGTCTTGGTGGACACCTTGTATGTGATGCTTCTCTTAGAATTTTCTCTTTATCTTTGACCTTTGACATTCTGTGTAGTATGTGTCTTGGAGTAGGTCTATTCAGATTTATTCTGATCGGGGTTCAGTGCACCTTAGACATGTTAAGTTCATTTCTTTGATGAGAGTTGGGAAATTTTCAGCTATTATTTCCTCATATACTCTTTCTGCCCCTTTTCCCTTCTCTTTTCCTTCTGGATCTCCCTCAACATGTATGTTCTTGCGTTTCATGCTGTCATTCAACTCCTATTTTTTCCATTCTTTTCTCTCTGTGTTCTTTTCTCCAATTTTAGCTCTTCTTTCTTCTATTATTCTTTCTTCTATTATTTTTAGTTTGCTGTTGTATGTCTCTCTATGTCCCCTATCATATTTTTCATTCCCATGAGCTCTGTTAATTTTCTATTCAGGTTTTCAAATCTTCTTTGTGCTTGCTCAGTGTTGTCTTTTGTCCTTTGTCTCTTTAGCCATATTATCTTTTAGCTCATTAATTTGATTTTGGAAATTTGTGTGCATCTTGATTAGTTAAGTTTCAAATTCTGCATCTCATTTTTGGGACTTGGCGTTGTCCTGAATGATATTGCAGGGACAGGTGCAGGACATTGTTTATCCTGCTATAACCCACTGGATGCACTGGGAGATGTGTGAACTACAATGTAAACTGTGGTCCATGTGGTGTGGCAGTGCTTCAGGGTATGTATTCACCAATGCAATGAATGTACCTTACTCATGAAAGGGAATGTTGATGTGGGAGGAGCGGAGGGTGGGGGGGAATGGGGTATATGGGAACCTCTTATGTTTTTTAACGTAACATTTTGTGTGATCTGTTTATCTATCTATTTTTGTAAAAAATCCTGCATCTCTTCTGGGGCTATGATCTATTCCTTTTCTTGGGCCATGTCTTCCATTTTGTTAGTATGGCTCATAATTTTTTGCTGATGTCTAGGCATCTGATTAAAATGGTAGTTTATTCAGATGCTCAATTTCTTTCTCTTTCATAGGGATTTAGTGGCAGGAGGCTGCGTGTTGCTGTTGCTCTGATTCTTGGTTCGACATGCATCATTAGGCTTATCCCTGTTAGTTGTTCAAAACTGGGCTCTCAACCCAATATTGGGTTACAGACTCTTCCTTGGAAAGGGGGGCTATAATGCCGAAAAAACACCTCTCATTTAATTTCCTCATGTGCACTTCCTTGGTCTGCCAGCAGATGTAGCTCTTTGACAACCCTCTCAGTTCAGTGCTGGAGTGTGTTTGCTGCAAGAGGGACTAGGTGCCTGGAGGCTAAGAGCCTTGTAATTCAAACTTACTCAGAAATAGTTCTCCAACTTTCCTTGGCAGCCTCGTCCCTTTTCGTGCATAGAAAATAATTCCACTCCCCTCTGCATCCTCAATGATCAGTCCTGGTTAGAAGAAAGGGGAGATTGAGAGGACTGTTTGGACACCACAGACCAAATTTGTGGATTAAAAACTGAGTAAGCCTTTGGCTGTGTCCCTCTCTCTCCCTTTTCCTGGAGAGGTGTGTCCTCAATAATCAGCCTCGGTTGGTAGAGGGGGAGCTTGAGAGGGTTGGATCTCTTTAGAGCTATGCAGGCTCCCAGGACAAACAATGGCTCAGCCCTACCAGCCTGGAAGGGATGGTGGGACACAGCAGATGAAATTTGTGAGTCAGGAGCTGAGTCAGCCTTAGGTCATGTCCCTCTCTCTCCCCTTTCCTGGGGTGGTGGATCCCTGGAGCCCCCTTGTCTTTTTAGCCAGCTCAGAGACCTGAGAATTCTAAAATGACTTTAGTGTGGGGAGGGTCCCAGTAGTAGTAGCTGCTGGTTTCAACTTAATTTTGCTGTCACAATTCCTCTCCTTTGTCCTTCTCTCTTCTGGGTGGTTTCCAGCCTTTGCCTGGTTTCCGAAACCCTAGAAGATCTTTTTCCAGGCCATTTCAGCCTGTCTTCTAGCTTTTTTTCTGGAAGAGAAGAGAGTCTCATGCCTGTCTAGTCTGCCATCTTTCCAGAAGTCCTTTTTTTTTTTAATGGAGGTACCTGGAATTAAACCTAGGACCTTGTACATGTGAAGCAAGAGCTCAACCACTGAGCTACACCCGCTCTATGTACTTGATAATATTTTGAAGAATAAATGATTCATTTAAAGGAATCACAACTATAGTCAGACTTATATACTAAGTAAATTTGGGAGAGTTACATCTACCCTGTGAAAAAGGAATGAAATTTAAATGATTTTTAAGATATTAGCAGAATTATTTTACTAAAATGAAATTGAAAATGGCAAGTAGAAACTGTTACACATAGAAAACCATTAGATTTTATAGCATGGGGAAAACTTTAGGGTTCAGATATAGCAGAAAACACTAGCTGAAGTGTTTCCCCATAATTTTTACCCTATGATTTCTTGGGAAGGTACTTTTATATGCATAATAGTAAGAAGCAGGTGCTCAGCAATTGTTTTCTTGAGTTTAAATAAGAAAGAAATGAAAGTTGTGAATGAACATAAAGACCTTGGCAAGATTTTGAAAAATTGCAAAGGTCTATTGGCAGAGGTTTGAGATTGTGTCCAAGATCTTTGAGAAGAAGATTAGCTACCAGACATGAATGCTTTAGCTCAGTGTTTCTTTGATATCAGAGCCCCTCTATGCTCTTAAAAATTATTGAAGATTCCAAAGACCTTCTGTTTCGTTGTGTTATATCTATTGATTTTACCCTATTAGAAATTAAAGCATAATTTTCAAAATTATTTATTAATCGAAAAATAGCATAACAAGCCCAATTTATGTTGGCATCAATAACATTTTCATGAAAAAATTTTAAAATTAGTGAGAAGCACAGCATTTTTACATTCTTGAAAATCTTTGCAGGCTTCACATATCTGTTCTGCACTCAATGTATTGCACTGTGTCGTTTTGGTTGAAGTATGTGAAGGAAAGCTAGTGTTCCACAGGTGGTTAGTTGGTATACCTTGCACACCCCCACAGATCTTGAGAACACAGAACACACCCACAGATCTTGAGTCTTCGTACAACACTTGAGAACCACTCTTTCAAATCTTTTCTATGTAAATTATAGTCTCTGGACAAACAAAATCAACATCTCAGGGTCTTTTAAAAATGTAAAATTTTGGTCTGGTCCTAGACTTAACAAATCAAAATCTGCGTTTCAACAAGATCCAAGGGTGATTCATGTGAGCATTAAAGTTTGGAGAGTATGAGCTGATCCACTGAAGTCCTCTCCTGTTCTGTGTTCCTGATTTCTCGTTAAAGGGTTTTAAATAGGCTAGATAATATCATTCCCAAATATTGATTTGAACAAGTTACTGTTTCTTCATCCATCGAATCTTTTTACTAGTGTTATAAGTAACCAAATTGATTTAGGAAGTTAACCTTATATAATTGCTTTTGTTTCCCTGCCTTATTCTGGAATTGCTATTTTAAAAAACAAAGTAATAAGGCAACCTGTAGAAAAGATGGAATAAGAAGTTCTTAAAGAAATTCTTTAAGTCAGTTCGAACTGTGTTAGTTTCCTTAGTTTCTAAGGCAGGTGGCATTCACTGGTGTTTTGTTTTGTTTTGTTTCCCTCTACACTGTGAAAAATTTAGTTCCTTATGATCTACAGTTCCATTATGCTGTATTGTTGAGTCCTATACCTATGCCTGGAAAGCGCTACCTTGATTTCACCAGTCTCTATTTTCATCTTAAGGCTTCCAGTCAAGAATAAAAAGGCTGTGTCCCTTCTTAGTATCCCTTCTTAGTTTTCTGAAGTTTTTCTCATGTTTTGGGTGCTGGGATAAATGTGGGGTATTTAAATAAGTGTCTAGTTAATAAAGTGATTTTTGTAATTATATAAGCAGTAACTATGACTCAGTGTTGAAATAAGCCTTGCATAAAACCTTACTTTCTCTTAATCTGCTTTAGCTTTAGCTTTAGCTCATTTTTAAAAGTATGTATTAGGAATGGAGGTGGCTCAAGCCATTGGGTGCCTTCCTTCCACATGGGAGGTCCCGAGTTCAGTTCCCAGTACCTCCTAAAAAGAAGACGAACACCGATAGCAAGCATTAACAAGAAGGGGGGGGGGTAAATAAATGTAAAAAAAAAAAAATTTAAGTATATGTTAGCATCCTTTTTCCTAACTGTTGCACATTAATTAAGGAAACATGTTTGGTTACCCATTGGGAGTGATCAAAGGACTCCCTAATGCTCCTCCCACTTCCAGATTTCTGGTTCCCACCCCAGATCTACTGTGTCTATTAGTAATCAGTAAACCACTGTCTCCCACTTCCTTACACAGGGCCTTCTGTAGATTTGTCACTGGCTTAGAAAAGGGATACAAAGAAGATTTTTTAACAGCTCATGATTGCTTTTTTTAGTCTGAAGATCACAGAACTCTAGTCTCTTTAACTATAAGCCCTAAATCTCAGTTTCTGTTTATTTTAACAATTATTCCCTTTTTAACAATTATGTATCTTTTATGTGCCAGATTGAGGATACAGAAGTGATCAAGGATATATGCTTCAGTGTTCTCCCAGAACTTTTATAGTCTAGAGGAAGATAGACATTAAAGTTTATTAAAGCAGGTGGATGTTATGAACATGATAAAGTAAGGAATTTTAATGTACTTAAGATGATCAAAGGCAACATTTCTGAGAAAGCTTGTTTTTTTTATTTTTAAACAAATCAGTTTTATCGATGCATTCCATCCAAAGTATACAATCAGTGGTATTTGGTGTAATCACATAGTTGTACATTCATCACTATGATCATTATTAGAGCATTTTCATTATTTCAATAATAATAAACAAAAAAAAAGAAAAATAAACAAGAAAATTCTTTACCTCTCAATCGCACTATGCTTCCCCTGCCATATAGCTGCTATTTCTGACTATTCTTGCACATTTATTTGTTTTTTTAAGCAGTTTTATTAAAATATATTCACATACAATGTAATATATCCAAAGTGTAAAATCGATGGCTTTTAGTATAATCATAATATTGGGCATTCATCACCATACAAAAAAATTTTAGAACAATTTCAAAGGCAGCATTACTGAGAAAGTTTAAGCTGAAACCTTTATTGATCTGGTATGTCAGAGATGCTAAGAGGTAAATCGGTCCATCAGAGTAAGCCAATAGCTTCAATCCTCTGTGCTCTCTACTGAAAATATCCCTAGGATTCTTGGAAGAAAATCTCTCTTCTGGATCTTTGTTGCCATCATACTCTACCTCTGTTTTAATAATTATCATATTGGCATTAACTGTTCTCACACATACACACACACACTGGAACTGAGCCTGTCAAGGAAAGGTTCCTTTTTACTTCTGCAGATCAATTCAGTACAATATGTCTGACACTGCAGTAATACACACTACTATGTAAATAGTCAAGGATATTAATATATACATGCTTAGTGCCAGACATTATAGTAAACACTTTAATACTCCTATTATCTATAATACCTAGAAAATAACAGTTCTGTTGCCAGATCCCCTGCTCATATAAGAATGCTATACTGAATCCATACATGTCTATTGCAGTATTGATTTGTGACATGGGGGCATTTTAACTTGTCTGTGTGAAGGCCCATGTGAAAGGGGCAAAAGTCTTAATCTACTAAACTATATGGCTTTATAGTTACATCCTATAGTGTACTAATAATAAACTGTTTTTGTGTCATTGTTCTGTACATGCAGTTCATTCAGGTTGCTGCTTAAATATTACTTGCTCAGCAAGTAATACTTACCTGCCCACTTTATCTAAGCCAACATTCTTAAGTGCACACACATCTTAATTATATCCCCCTACTGTGTATTTTTCTTCATGGCTTTTATCCCAACCTGACGTGTTATTTACCTGAAGTCCTCCCAATTAGAATGTAAGTTCTATGGGTCGGGGGTTTTATTTTTCTTGTGTTTTTTTTTTTTTTTTTGCTATATTCCTAGTGCCTAAGGACTTGTAAGTATTTGTGAATGAAGCTCAGTATTTGTGAATGAAGGCATTAATATAGAAACTGTAGGGAGTTAAACACAGTTTGGTTCACTGTGGAGGAAATGGGCTCTGGAGTTGGTTCTGCTTGGGTGCACATTCCAGCAATGTTGTTTACTAGCTGTGAGACCTTGGGCAAATTACTGAGCTTCCCTGAGCCTCTGGTCTTAGTGCCTGAGAAATGTATATAAAATACAACATTATTATCATTAACATCATTGTTTGCTTCCTAGTAAAATAAGTTGTCTCTTGTTCTATTCTTTTAACCAGAGATGTTTAGCATATTACAATAATTGAAATGTGTTTAATGAACTTAACATAAAGTCAAGTTTTAAATGAGGGAAAATAAACTAACATTTGCAACCTTGCTTCTTGCCAATCACCTTGCAAAATGCTTTACATACATTATCTTATTTTAATCTTTGGAATCCTGTTAAGTAGATACTATCTTCATTTCGCAGGTAAGAAAATAGACTCAGAAGTTAAGCATTTTGCCCAAGGACACTCAGAAGAAAATAGTAGTGAGTCAGAAATCAAGCATCTCTAACACAACACTAATGTAACCCCCGCCCCAATGTCCTTCACCTATTTTTCTTTTAAACTTTTTCCCTAGATCTCAAGGGTAAAAAAAATCTGAGAATAATAAAACTCTGGTGTATTTGGGATAGCATAAGTAATTAGACTGGTCTCGCAGATTTGAGACCTTTGTAAAAGTTTATGAATCCTGTTCAAATGCAAAAAACTTAATTACATACTCTGACTTGTGATCTTAACCTAATTATCTAAAAAATTGATGCCATTGGTAATGAAAAGATCTAAGTAACAATAAAAACTACAGCCAGCAGTGGTATCAGCTTTATATATAAAGGACCGTACATTTAAGTTCGGAGCAATATACAAACTTTTAGGTATCCAGAAAGTAATGAGCCTTGGGGAATCATGAGGTAAATTAATTTCCTTTGATAGAGCTAACTGGATTCAGTAGGGAATTTGAAGAGGCTTGTTTTCCAATGGGATCATAAGGTATGTTCAAATTCCTCTAAACTAATGGTTCATAACAGTAAGAATCTGGCTGAATCTAGTCCCATAACAACCAAGTTAGAAATAATGGGGATTTTTAATTACTTTGTTTGTGTAATTGGACTTTGTCACTGATTCCATTAGCCTTTGGATTGCAAGGTTTGAACATTTTGTCTGGGGGAAAAAAAGACTTAAAAACATTAGGTAAAATTCCTTTCAGTTTTTATATAACAGATTATAGTTCACCCTACTTTTTAACAGAAACAAATGAGACTAATGCCTGGTTAGATAGGGTTTGAAAAATTGGTGAAAACTTTGTATTTATTTCTTTAGCAGATGGAATTTTTTGTGTAATACCAGAGATAAAAATCCAGTAGAATTAGTTGAAATGGTTCCTTAATAAATTTTATTCCTGCATCCATCCAATAAGTTTGGATTATAAGTGTGAAAGAAAATTTTGGGTATCTTGGGCTGTATCTTGAAAACATTTTGCATGATTTTCAATGATATTTCATTGTTGTATTGTGATTTGATTGACATTAAAGGTGACAGTTCTGGGTCTCATTTCATACTTTCTCAAAAAAGCTAGTTCGTGTATCTGTGCCAAATAGCGTTCTTTAATTCACAAGGCAGTAAACTACAGGATAAAAGCTGGTAGAAAATAGAAAGAAGGTTTCTATATTTAAGTACATTTTAATAGTGCCAAGTTTCCTGGTATCTTATAAGCACTTTACATGCTAAATATCAAAAGTTTCATACAGATCACTTTGCAATTGCTGCCCTCTCATCATGAACTATAAATGATTTGAGGTTTACTTTAAAGAAAATAGGACTCAGTTGGCTACATAAAGGGGAAAGGAAAGAGTATTCTTGTTAGTGGAAACATTTATTATATATTCATTGAACAAGAAAATAGTTTTCTGGACTATTTTGGGAAAATGGAGGTAAAAAAGTAGGCAGAAATTGGATTTTAAGGACTTTTCATATCAGATTAAGGAAACTAAAAGTGTAGTAACATGGACTAGAAGTAACATTGGGCTAGATTTTGGGAACTCTGGATTCTAATTTTTGCTTTACCATTTACTAGGCCCTTACCCACTGAAATATGTCCTCTGTCTTATTCTAGGAACTAAAGGTATGGTAATGAACAGTATCTGACATTTACTAGACAAGACATTCCATAGATATCAATTGAATTAATGAATTCTTACTTTGAACATGGCATTAATCTCTCTGGGGCCACACATTTCTCATTCGGACAAGGAAGGACTTTCACTAAGATTTTTTTCCTAACCTGTCATCCTGTGACCGTCTTACAGATGTGGGAAACTATTAACCATTTTAGAGCATTGTGATGTGAGTTAAATGATGTCAGGTGATTGACAATGGTTAAATTTTAGATAATTAAATGAAATCATATGGTTGAGGATGGAGAGAATAAAAGAGCAAAGCCCATCTTAAATTAATCTATGTTTAAAGAGGTGAGGTGCTGATATCTGAATTTTGGTGGTCGTAATCACAATGTAAAAGAAACAATGATTTTGGGAAGCGAATGTGGCTCAACTGATAGAGCATCTGCCTGCCATATAGGAGGTCCAGGGTTCGGTACCCAGGGCCTCTTGGCCTGTGTGGCAAGCTGGCCCACGTGTAGTGCTGCTGCACACAAGGAGTGCTGTGCCACGCAGGTATGCCCCCATGTACAGGTGCCCCACGTGCAAGGAGTGTGCCCTGAAAGGAGAGCCGCCCTATGTGATAAAAGTGCAGCCTGCCCAGGAGTGGCGCTGTATACACGGAGAGCTGACACAGCAAGATGACGCAACAAAAAGAGACACAGATTCCCAGTGCCCCCTGACAAGAGTGCAAGCAGACACAGACACAGAAGTACACACAGTGAATGGACACACAGAACAGACAGAGCAGACAGTGGGGGTTGGGGGGAAGGGGAGAGAAATAAATAAAAATAAATCTTCAAAAAAGAAAAAAAGAAAAAAACAATGATTTTGAGAGGGAAAAAAGAAGCCAGTAAATATCTCATTTTGCCTGGCCGTTGTCTTTTGGAGGAACAATTGGAGCACTAGAAGCAAAACAGTATACCAGCTTCTTTTCAACATTTAGCTTTGTTTAAAGAGCTCATAGAAAATAATAGTACTTAAATGTTGTGGGAAAGAAGCATCCAAAAATTACTAAGGTTTCTATTCCAGGTCACAGAAATAATGGTGATACATTGAAAGAAACTGGGAAATCCAGAGATGGGCACTAACTTTGAGAGAAAGAGGAATTAGAGTTTAGACATATAAATTGTTAACTATATGGGAATGGTATTTTTATTGAGTATATTGAAAACTCTTATTTTAATTGATAGAAAAGACTGCTCTTTAAAGTATCTAGATATATGTGTCTACATCAAACCTCTGTCAAGGGGAAAAAAGCTGCTACTTTTGGATTTGTTTGTTTTGCCCAGTGAAGTTAAAAACCTACCCAGGATCTTTTTATCTGACAAACCTTATGAAGCAAGAAATAAGATATCTCTTTTCTAGTTTTCTTCCTTTCATTTAGCCAAACATTCAGAGTTGCCGAAACACTTAAGTTAAAGGTGCTACATTTCTGACCAAGTACCTTGACATAGTAAGCTGCCTGCTTAATAGTGATAAATTATGTTGAGCCAAAGATAAAGGGCAAATGCTTTCAGGAAGAGCATTAGAATTAATAGTCATTTCTAGCCTTTAGAATAACCAAATAGCTTCCAAACCCTTATTTTTTGTCACTGTTGAATAATCTAAGTCTTAGTAGCCACTGTTTTGATGGGAATTCAAGCTTCCTAGATTATAAGGGATAGGAGCTTTATTCTGTTATTCATTATAACAATGAAATGAGCAGTTTGTTTTCTACCATCTTTGTTAATAATGCCATGAAGTGACACATATTCCTTAATTACTAGAATCAAAGTAGTTATTTGAGTCCATGTTGAGGCTTTTACTAGAAGAAAGAGGAATAAATTCTTACCATGTTGTTGTATAGTAAATCAGTTATATAATATATATCTGATATATACCGTAAGAGAGTGGTGTAAGACATTTTACGTTAATATCACCACTTTTAAAATTAGATAAATAGAGGAACTTTTTCAAGTTAGTTTGAAGGATATGGTTCAGGTCACAGACTTAGTATATAAGAGGTTGAACTGTGAACCCCAGTATTGTGAATCCTTGCCCAGTGTTCATTTGGCTGCATATTCTGAGTTTTTCTACTTTGGTCATTGAACTCAAACCTCTTTTTCTTTTAAAAGCATAGTTTCAACATGATAAGGGGGCAGGGGATATTTAAATAAATGGATTTCTTGTGTACATACATATGATAGGTTTGATGTCAAAGAGGCTGAACTTGTGGATGTAGTAGGTGGGGCTTTGAGCAATTAAAAATCTCATTTTGCTTGTCCAGGGATCAGTTGCTGTTGGAAGAGAAGCAGAGAGAAAAGTAGCAAAACAGTTTCCTGCTCAGCATGTAGTTCTTTCCAAAGGACTAATCTAGAGAAAGCAGATTTTGTCTGAGCAGAGCAAACTCATGTCTGAGAGTTGGGGAAACATGGCTAGTGTTAAACAAGAAACTATGCCTCAGTCTGACTTTGATGTATGCCTTCCTTATGCTGTGGGCTAATTTACTGTGTTACTTTATAACTTATCCATTTTCTTCTCATTTTCCTCTAACTGTAACACGTTTATTTTGCCTTTTCTGATGGATTTTACAAAGAAAGATTTTTGTTCAGTATTTGTCATCGTAAATTCTCACTGCTGTTGCTGCCCTCAAAAGGATTGTGTAAATGAGGTGGGTAAGAATGTTACGATATATACAAAGGGTATGTTGTAGCCATTTGGTAATATGTGTAGAAAGTTTCAGTTAAGGTATTTAAATTGTTGACTTCAGTATGCTTTTAAAAAAATATTGAAAGTTCTATAGTTTAGTTGATTTATTTTTTAGTAGAACCTATTTTATTGGGTACAAAAATGTACCAAGGACAGTTGATACAAAAGAGCAAATTAAGCAAATATTTGAAGTGATTTCTTAACACTCTTCTATGAAAGGAGGGAGAAGGGAGACTTTTTTCAATTCTGAATGGTTATGAAAAGTTTTATTTTTTATCAAGAGATAGTTAAAGTTTATCCTAACTCATTTGAAATTTAAGAGGCAATTGCTGACAATTTTTTTAAGAACTGGAAGATTGAACCAGAAAATTTGTTTTATGATTCATTGTTACTTTGCCAGTAGATTAGCTGATTGAATCTACACTGGTCAAAACATAAATACATAGAACTCAGAGGAAAATTCAAAGTCTATAAAATGTATGTATGTGTTTTTGTTGCTTTTTGGTTCCAGTAAGTCAACATGTATTATAAATATAACAATTATTTTTAAACTTTATTTTGTACATTTAGCAATTGACAATGTAAACAATTAAAAACTAAAAAGAAAACACAGTTGATTAAAAATATACATTTCTCAATTAAATGTACTGGATACCTATAAAAAATTTTTAATCATACAATATGTTACATAATGTATTTAGTTCATAGTAATGCAGTCATACAGTATTTGTCCTTTTGTGCCTGGCTTGCTTCACTCAACATAATGTCCTCCAGGTTCATCCAAGCTGTCATGTGCTTTACGACTTCATTTCTGCTTACAGCTGAATAATACTCCATTGTGTGATATGACTTTGGGGAGTCACAGTTGTTACTATTTTTTTTTTTTTTTTGGTATACCACTTAAGATTGTGCAAAGTAGACTTTTTTGTTTTGTTTAAGAGAATACATGATTTTATATAACCCTGGAAAGTATATTAGTTGGGTATACCTTAGATGCTCAAGAAGTACTTGTTTAATATAGAGAGATGTGCCTACTGTCCCATGACAAAAAAAAAAACATAATATGGGACTACTGCCTAAGGCAGTGAGTTATAAAAGTAAGGCAAGATTATTTCTAGAGCCAGTGGAGTAAGAGAGCTTGCTTTCTTAACTAACTTTAATTTGTTCTTTGTAAGACATTAGCCCAATTTACCTACCTTAGCATTCTCTTGTGTTTTTGAACTTCTTTCAGAATAGGTCCTCAATACTTTGTATTTGCAAGTCAGAATAGGACTAGAATGGAACTAACTGGAGCTAAATCAGGGAATAAAGAAAAGTAATGATGTAATCACATTTTGGAGGATCATTGAGCTCTAAGTTGATCATCTTCTCTGTTGAAGCGTGTGAACTAAAAGGAAATAAGATGAAATCTTTTATGTCATTAAAACATTTTCTTTTCCTTACTTTGTTCTGTCCAGTGCTTAGAATCATACTTTAGAATAAACTTTCTTTTTTACTTATAATCTTCTGAGTTCTCTCATCTCTTATGAACAAGAAGCCAAGGATATAGAGAGAATATAAAAAACTGTAGTTGCCTATTTTAAGCCACTTTCTATTGTTATATGTCCCAGTTGACTTTTCTCTACACCTTCAGGGTTAGTGAGGTTTCATACTCATTTCATACATTTTTACTTGGTCATATGTAATACATGTTCCCTATATGTTCTTTTTTTTTTTTTTTAAGATTTATTTTTTATTTATTTAATTCCCCCCCTCCCCTGGTTGTCTGTTCTTGGTGTCTGTTTGCTGTGTCTTGTTTCTTTGTCCGCTTCTGTTGTCGTCAGCGGCACGGGAAGTGTGGGCGGCACCATTCCTGGGCAGGCTGCTCTTTCTTTTCACGCTGGGCGGCTTTCCTCACGGGCGCACTCCCCACACGGGGGTCACCCCTGCGTGGCACGGCACTCCTTGCGCGCATCAGCGCTGCGCATGGCCAGCTCCACACGGGTCAAGGAGGCCCGGGGTTTGAACCGCGGACCTCCCATATGGTAGACGGACGCCCTAACCACTGGGCCAAAGTCCGTTTCCCTATATGTTCTTGATTCTTCTTAGATAACTCAGAATCTCTTTCCTAAGTATATTGATAAACTTGGCTTCTGGATGGTGACTGACTGGTGAAATTTCTTATGTTACATTTTTCACCTCTTGAAATTATTTGCATCTAAGTGGGTAGCAGTAAGCGTTCTTAATCTTTTAGTACCAGCTGCTGGGCTGGTAAGTTGTGTTTCAGTTTTATTGGCTTCTTTGGCTCCCACAGTACATTTTTTTAAGGTGGCTATGGCTCCTGAATATATTATAGATTGGTATGGAATTTTCTGTACCTAAATCTTGACTTTAGGTTGAGGAAGAAGCATAACCTAGATTTGAGGTTATATAATGCACAATTATTGGTTTTGCTATTATGATCTTTAATCTCTTTTGTTCATCTGGTATTCCTTTTTGTATAGGAATGTATATGTATTTGCATAGATAAGGTTATTTATTATTAAGGATTTTTATTGTAATAATTCAGGATTGACAAATACATGAAAGCAGGGTCACTGTGGCTCTGGGTGATTATTTTTTCAAGAGAATTCTTTACTTCCTTTTAACTCTAAGCTAAATTATCTTTGATTGCCTTTGAACTCAAAGTTAGCCTTAGGTCAGTAAATTTAATAATTCACAGAGATCTTTCAACATAGATACTACATTTGATTCTAGCTGTCCTGAATGGAGGTAGGTAAATTGGACATGATTATCCCCATTTGCTAGATGGAGAATCTGAAGCTCAGAACTGCTTCTACTTGTTCAGTTCTTCACACTGCATTCAAGTCTTCTGGTAAATCCTTTCATCTTTGCAATGTACCTATGCTAGATTAAAACAGAAGAATCCTTTAGTATAATTAGTATATGTCTGCTTTATGATGAGTTTTACTGTCAGTAGGTCAGACATATTCCTCTAAAATTTTTGTGCATACGGAAGAAGAAACTTTTCTCCTCATTTTATCTATATTCTCTTTAACCATTTTTCTGTAATATTTGGAATATCTTTATGAATGTCCAGTTTTACCAAGGAAGGGGCTTTCAGATAATTTTCTGCCAATGGTGAATGTTCTACAAACTTAATATACAATACTCTACATAGTTCTTTCTGTAATTTTTATAAATAGCATTTAAGGTTTACTTTATGCCATTTTACATACTGAAAATTAAAAACCAATATAAAACAAAATCTCCATTTACTCTACCAGAAAAATTTTAGTGTACGCCATCCATTTTTCTCTTTAGCCACTTCCTTTTTTTAACCCTGAGTTTGAAATACCAGCTTGTTTCCTTCAGCAGCATTATTTTCTTGTTCTTATTAGAAGTATTATGTGAATAACTTAGCTGGATTTGGAAAATAAGTTGAGGAAAATTCAGTGGTGATCCTTGTAGACATTATTAAAAAATAAATCTTTTAAATGCATAGATTTGACTTCAGGGTCAGCATTACTACACAGTTCCTTGCTGTGTAAAGTTAGCCCTAAGCGTAGATTCTCCAAATCAGGACTTTGAATAATGCAGTGGGTAATTGTATATCTTTGTTAGTGACTCTAGATGACTTTTCTGGTCAGTCCCCCTTAAGCCCTACTTTCTTTGTTTTATATATCTATATACTTAATGGTACCATTTGAACCTTAGTTCTTGGTCTAGCTACTTCAACTTTTAATCCATCTGGTCACTTAGATGAGGTAGGAAGAGATATAGATTCTTTCTTCCACCCTAACTCTCAGATATTATTATTTTCTTGTTCTTTTATATATTTTCCACACTTTGATAAAAATATTTTCAAAGAATGTATACTTTATGAAGATAATGAAAACTATCCCTGGAGCAGTTGTAAGTAGTTGAGTGCCTGCTTCCCATGTATGAGGTCCTGAATTCAATCCCTGGTACCTCCTTTAAAAACAAACAAACAAACAAACTATCCCTGTGTTTCATGTAATACTACTATTTAGTATTACATATAATAATGGTTGTCTACTGACTGAAATTTTTGGAAAGTTCTTTCATAGGGGTCTGATATAGCACTTTTTACTTTGTTTTTTATTTACAAGACAATCTACTCTTCAGTTATCACACCAAACCCATCCAAATCCTTAACACCTTCCATACTTGTTGAACTTGTTAAACAGTACTGTAATAATATAATGCCTTTCAAACTAAGCATGTGGATTCATGCCCACATGTGGGTTTATTCTTCAAAATAGTGAAATGCTGTGTTGATTAATGTGTTAGGGAGCAATGTTGAACAAAGGATGTGTTCTAACCAATTAGAATGTTTGGCGTTCTCTTTGTCCAATAACTTCCTTTACCTGAAACACAGCCAAAGATTTTAATACAGCCAACATTTGTTCATAGCCGCATAGAGACGGCATGGAAGTTAGTGACCCCACTATCTAATTGTTCCTTGCTATTTCCTCTTGGGGAGCTAAATTACCACTACCCAACTCAGACCCTACATGGACCAGCTGCTGCAGGCAAATCAGAAGAAAGTCAGGATGGTAAGAAGGCAACTTAGTAGAAAGTTAAGAAGAAATTAAAAATCAAAACCCTGCCTTTATTAATATGTTTCTCTTATTTAATGGCTTTCAGGGTGTAAAGCCAGCCAGTTTTGACAAAGTAGCAATACCTGAAGTGAAGGAAATTATTGAAGGCTGCATACGGCAAAACAAAGATGAAAGGTAAGTTGCCTCTTTTGACCTGAATGTTGCTTGAACAAATACCTAAACTGTAATGTACTCTGAATACAGTGACACTCAATGTACAGTATAGTTAATACTTTCTTTGTGGTTAGTTTCACCACTGACACTATGTAACATTTTTTAAAGTAGGGATTCTCTCCATTGAGATATTCAGATTTGACATTCTAGAATGTTGTAAAAATTTGGTTCAGTAGAATTTAAGTAAACCAGAACCACCTTAAACCTAGCTGCTACATTCAATAAGAACTACTTGCTTATCGCATCAGCATTATTTATAAAACTCAGTAAGGTTCAGTCTCTCTAATGTACCACATCTGTTTGTTAGTCCTATTGAATTCTAAAAAGTAAGTAAAATCTTGGCTCTTTAAAAGCAATTGAACTATACAGTTTTTGATTTGCTGTCATTGTGCCAGAACTAAAGAAGAGCAAAACATTCCTTTGGGTAAAAAGAGAAGAGTTTTTGCCCAAGGCTTAGGAGGAGATGTGGCTTAGTCATTTGTACTAACAGAGGACTTTTCTCAGAGGAGTGGCAAGTATCTAATCTGCTATATAGCTGATTCATCATCAGTTAGGCTTGGCAAAGGTTCATTGCTTGTTTTTTGAAAAAGAATCTACCTTCACCAACCCCCCTACCCACAAAAAAAGAAAAAATAAACCAGTCAGTACAAATATAAATTGTAAATTGAGTGTAATCTACCTCCTGAAGAATGTGAGTGATCCAGGTGTATTAACCAAATTAAAGAATTCCATATCTCCACTTCTCCAGTGTCATACTCTTTTCATAGCTTTGTTGTTTGTAATAACTTAACATCATGATATTTAACACTTTTTAATTTTTTTTTTTCACTATAAACAAAGAATATTTGTTTCCAGTCTTAGAACATATTACTGTTTCTTTTTTGGGTGGAACAGTTTACTAGATTCCTGGTATTTTGAGACTTATTTATCTGAAGAAGATGGTTCCTCAATCAAACTTCTGCTTGCCTGGTACACAAATAGTTGAAAAAGGAATTAGGAGAATTTGTTGGGGTAAATGAAGGTTGCTTTAGTAGAAGGTACTGAACTAGAAATCAAAAGATTTATTTTCTAGTCTTGATTTCATAATTTACAACTTTTATAACTATAAGCAAGATTTTCAACCACTGTGAGCTCCATTTCCTACCAAGCAGGGAAATTATATCTCACTGGATATTAGTCAAGGATTAGATGGGATTATATATGTAAGGATTTTTTGTTAACTGTAAAGTACTATATAAATGATTATGTAGTATTTTGAAGCTATGATATTCTATACATTACTTTATCATAGTTATATGATTAGATCATTAACTAATATTAGGTTAAATCATTGAATTAAAAAATTATCACTACCAGTTCTTATTCATAAATAAGATGGTTATGATTTTTCTGTAGCCTGAGAGTAAAATTCTATAATCACCATCACATGGAGCAATGTAGAAATGAGTTCTAATGTTTCTTTGGTTTTTCTGTTCACAATGTTTTTTCATTCTTTCAAACATAATAATAATCAACCACCCTTGAAAATTTCCTTCATAATCTAATAAGATTTTGTTTTGTTTTTCTTTTCTTTTCCCTCTTTTTTGGAAGATATGCTATCAAAGACCTTTTGAACCATGCCTTCTTCCAGGAGGAAACTGGGGTACGGGTAGAATTAGCAGAAGAAGACGATGGAGAAAAGATAGCCATTAAATTATGGCTACGGATTGAAGATATTAAGAAATTAAAGGGAAAGTACAAAGATAATGAGGCTATTGAGTTTTCCTTTGACTTGGAAAGAGATGTACCAGAAGATGTTGCTCAAGAAATGGTAAATTAACACTAATTAGCCATTTAAAAATTGATGTAGATTAATTTACAGTGATATGAAAGGGCATCTATGACATCGTTGAGCAAAACAGCAGTTTTTGAAACGGTGTATGACATATCTGTATGGTATAAAATTGCACTGGTTACTAGCCTAAGATGTCTCTTTGGTGGGATCTCTGAGTGTCGTGTGAGGGGCAATGGTGCCGCAGGTGCGTATCTGGCATGTGCGTGAGATATTTTTACTCGGCCCTGGCCTTATCGCCAGGCTGGTGGCTTGAGCATCCCCAACCTTCGTGGGACAAGCCCTCCGCCCCTGCTCGGCCAGGCCCACCACGCAGCTCCGTCCTCAGGCATCCGGGTTGGCGGCACCCTCCCACGGCGTGCCCGGCGCATGGGGCAACTGGCCACTGACCTCCCCACCCTACTCCCTTGAGGCTGTCCCTATCCAGAGGCCAGGGCTCCGGGTGGGCTCAGGCCACTAGGCCCAGCACGGGTGGTGGGATCTGCATCGAATCCACTGCCCCCGCCCTCCTCGCCTCCTGTGCAGAGATGCCTTTCCTGTGACTGTTCCAGAACCTTCTGCCTGGGGTAGCTGTGCGGACTGGAAGGGGGGCGCAATAAAGCTTGTCTGCTCTCCCAAAAAAATATATATGTATTTTTTTGGTATTGTTTTTATAATGAATGTAGGATTTTATAGTCATTTTTTAAAGTTATATGAGGAAAAGTTTAAAAAATTTTTTTAAAGATGTAGGTATAGAATAGGTAGAGAGGTAGGTTCAGATATCTAGATATATAGAACTAGAATACACTCTGAAGTCATTTTGAAAGTGTAAGACTGAACAACTCCTAATTTGTATAAACCTCTTCAAATAGAGTGACAAGTCATCTGATCAATTCCTATAAATAGACACAAGTTTATAAATTGTTTTCACTTTGAAGGAAATTTTCAAGATCAGTTATTAGTAAGCAGCCTTTGTTGTACTTGTACTTAGTTGAAGTATGTCAGAAAGATCACTTTTCAAAAGTGAAGCCTCCACCAGTTTTAGGTTTAGAAGAGAGACTTCGTTTTTTCTACTATTTGAGATGTGTTTTGGGTGTTTGTTTTTAACTTTTGTATGATTACCACAATTGTTTTATCCAGCTAAATGGTTTCCTAGTGAAGGGAACTTTGGTTAATGTTGATGGTTAGATATGAGAGGAAAATAGAGTAGAATAGAATAGAGTAGAATGCCTTATTTGGTTCAGGAACTGCAATTTTTAGTGTCCCTTGTTTTATTGTTTGTTGGAAGGGAAAAGTACACCTACCCGAATTTCTACATAGATGGTAGAGAAATGCATAATGCAGATTTCAGTAATTTCACAGTTTGGTTAAGACCAATCCTGAGATAGTTTTCTTCCTCCTCCCCTCTACTTTTCTCCAGTGCCATTTTTTGTTTTATTTTGGTTTGTTTCCTTTTGCTGTCTTACTGCTTCCTAATAAAACCTTCTTGTCCTACAGGTAGAGTCTGGGTATGTCTGTGAAGGAGATCACAAGACCATGGCTAAAGCCATCAAAGACAGAGTGTCATTAATTAAGAGAAAACGAGAGCAGCGGCAGTTGGTAAGGGAGGAACAAGAAAAAAGAAAGCAAGAAGAGAACAGTCTCAAACAGAAAGTAGAACAACAATCAAGTGCTTCACAGGCAGGAATCAAGCAGCTCCCTTCTACTACTAGTACTGGCATACCTACTGCCTCTGCCACTTCAGCTTCAGTTTCTACGCAGGTAGAACCTGAAGAACCTGAGGCAGATCAACACCAACAACTACAGTACCAACAACCTAGTCTATCTGTGTTATGTAAGTATTTAGGGAATTGCAAAAATACTCTACTGATGCTACCAGTTGACTTTTTATCTTCTTGTTCAGCGTTTTCCACTGGTCTCTTGATTTTGACTAATGAATCCAAAGTATAAGAAATTTGAAATGGGTACCACCTCGCTTTTTATTTTTATGCCAACATCTAAAAGCATAGAAGGATAAGACAGTGAAAAAATCTAATTAGTATAAAAGATAATTTAACAAATTCCAACATCTTAGAGGTTTCTCCTTTTTGTAATTGCTTAAAACATAATACAATAAAAATGAGCAAGCTTATCTTAGCTACTTAAAATTGAACCATTAATCTGGTTTAGCTCTTTTAGCAAAGCGGAATAATGTATAAACTAAAAGTAATGATACCACTAATTATTGATTGAATTACTTGCTTAATACTGAGAACTCATTGGGTCTCCATATTTATGCTTTTTCTTCATATGGGTCCCTCGTTTAATGACTAGTTTTTGTTTTTTATTTAGTCATATCTGTACAAAGAAAATAATTAACGCTAAATTAATGGGTCTGAAATGTGATGGGAAAATATGAACCTCCTTTTTGTGATTTCTCTCTCTCTCTTTCTCCCTTTCTCTGTTTTTTGGTGATTCATGTCTCCTTCAGCTGATGGGACAATTGACAGTGGTCAGGGATCTTCTGTATTCACAGAATCCCGAGTAAGCAGCCAACAGACAGTTTCATATGGTTCCCAACATGAACAGGCACATTCTACTGGCACAATCCCAGGGCACACAGCTTCTGTTGTTCAAGCACAGTCTCAACCCCATGGGGTATATCCACCCTCAAGTGTGGTAAGTAAATGCATAAGAGAGTGTAAAACTATAATGAGAACCAATAGACAATTTGCTAATTCACATTCTTTCTACTATCCATAGAATTGCATGAATCTTGAGTAGAAAATATAAATTGTTTATTTCTAAAGAAAATAGGTTTATTATAGAGTGTAATTGGAGTAGTTGAGGCAGGGTAGGATATATACATTAATGTGTAAGAATTAACTCAACTTCCTATGTGAAAGGTACCTATGTACAAGACTTAGACTAATCTGCATTGGATTAAAGTTAATGCTCTGTGTAGCACTTAGAGTTGAAACTTTTAGAAGCAGCATAAGCTGGACATAACTAATGGTTTGGGGCTAGGGGCAAAGAGTTTTTCAAAAGTTTTATTAAAATAATTACTCAGTATTTTCTATAAGATTTCTTATTGTATATAATACAGGTAAGCCCTTCTAACCATTATAGAATGCTGCATGTGAGTACTTTAGAGTAAAGGAATCCTTTATATGTATGACCATTTAATTTAGCGCTTGTGTTCAATCATCAGTTGCTATGCGTGTTCCTGCCTTAAAGTCTGTGTTGGACACAAGTTCCTTCCCTAGTATATGTTCATTTGCTTTTCCCCTTTATTTGATATCTGTTTTATTACTGATTTATTTTCAGAATCAATTTATGGGAATTATCCTTAAATATTTTATTATACATTATTACCCCATGTTTTACATTAGCCACTCTTGCTTTTCATTTAGAGAGTATTTCTTTTGTTGACTCTCCAAAAGATCTTCAGCAGAAAATAAAATACATCATCTACCTGAAAAAGGTGGAGAATAACTGGTCACTGTGGCTTGCTTCAGTGAAATCTTTAAGCAGCCAGATTTTCCCTTTTAGAAAGCTTTTTAATCTGAAGTTTTGTAGAACTCTAGCTCCATCATTAAGTAAAGTATTTCTCTGTTAAGAAAATGCTTCTGCTTGCCCTGGTCTTTTATCCTGTAGGTTGGTAGAAAAGATGTTTATTTGTTTCAGGAGTCCATTCATTTGGCTAGATCTCAAGATGAATGGTCACAAGGAAAATTACTAGTGTACTAATTTTTTTAACAGTCAAGTTTCTAACCTTTAAAAAAATTACGGAGGATAGAGGAACTTTACAAAGACTAAAAGATATATTGCTGATATATTGCTGTACTCTGACAAATATTTTGTCAGCATTTCTTGTCAGCTTCTCCTTTTGCTCTAATTGATTTTTTTTCCAGTCAGCGTAACTAGATTTTTCAAAACTATTTTTAATCTCTTTGCTCCACTCATCACAGAATTATTTGTAAACTTTAGCTCTCTATTTTAGCAAAGGAAATGGAATGATCATTTATGAAGATATTAAGTATTTGAGCCACAAAAATAGCTATATAGTTTTGGAGGCTCTATAAGCAGACTGTTTCTTGCCTTCTAACAACAGTGTTCTATGGAAGTATCATGAAGAATTATTAAACATTGAGAATTTTTTTGCATTTTATAATTTTATTAATACCCTATCTTATTCCAGAAAGAACTTACAGTGACTTACAGTAATATATAAATTAAGTAGAATAAAGAAGTATGAATGAAAGGAAAGCAAGGGTATAGAAAAAAATGGAGCCAGGATTGAAACTAATATGATGATACTTAAACACTTGCTACAGGTTGGCCACAAATAAAAGCATTCAGTGCAGCCAATTCTGAAAAAAGAAAATGTAATTATTTGCACAATTCACAATATCTAAAATGAAATAACAGATTTGCTCAGAACAACCTTATAGTATTAGGCATACCATCCGTAGTTTTATTAAAACCTTTCTGCTAAGATATATCAAACTTTATAAACCTAAGTTGAATCTCTGATGTATGTGTTTAAAAAATGTTTTAAAATTTTTCTTTGGAGATTCAAAATAAAGATATTTTCCCATTGACTAAGTTAGTAAAAGTACAGAACATTTCCACTAGTCAGCTATGAATTTCCTACAGAAAGCTAAACTTTTTCCTAGTAGATGATGACTTTTTACCTTTGCAGATAGATTGGCAAGTGTAATAAAATAAAATGCTATGCACCAACAACTTTTTTAGTCTGATGCCACCTAAATTAAAAATAAAAAGGCTTTCTGAGGTTTTCAGAGCTCCTGCAAAATACTCCAGTCTTAAAATTTTCTACATCTTATAATATATTTAAAACTAACAATTCAGTCTTCTTTATTCTTAATAAATCTGTGGAAAATGTATGGTCATTATATTCCCTATCTGGTCTGCAACATTCAGTCAGACGCTCATTCTTATTCATGCACTCAATTCCAGCGTTTCAGAAATTTTAGGAAGATTATTTGATCACTCTCATAGTAGCACATAGAAAAACCTGTACTTGACCAACAGCATAGAGAGAATAGTTGTCATCTTCCATGTGTGCTTTGTGGAGTTATAGCTCTCCTTCAAAAAATTTGACTTTGCAGAAATTGGGGGAGGATGGAACATTTCTTTATGTCACCTATGCCCTGTTATCATTGTACATTTGGTTATTTTGTTTTCAAAGTACTGTTTTTTCATGTATGTTTGTTTTCTGTTTAGCCTCGTCGTGGCCGTAGCATGTCGGTTTGTGTTCCCCATCTTTCTGCTGTTCCCTCTCTGTCCCGCATCTCTCCCAGTGCTCCTTCCACCCCACCACCAGTGCTGTCTGCACCTCTTTCTCCTTCCCTCCTTCGGACTGCCCCTGAGGAAACTTTTGCCGAAAAGCTTTCTAAAGCATTGGAGAGTGTCCTGCCTATGCACTCTGCCTCTCAGCGCAAGCACCGACGCTCCAGCCTGCCTTCCCTCTTTGTCAGTACTGTATGTAACCATAAACTTCCTGACAAATGAAAAATTATTACCAGTGAATACATCCAGGCATCAAGAATTTTAATAAAAATGGAATAAAGAACATTACTAAACTTGCTGTCATACTATGCTATTATATATTATGAAACCAGTTCTTCCTATAAGAAATGTTTTTTGTAATAAGGCTTTAAATGGGAAAAAAAAAAAAGCTTGGAAGAAATAAGAGAGAATGTTTATAAAGCCCTTGGCACATATTAGTGTGTGCCCAATAAAATGTTGGCTTTTCTTATATTCTCCCATTCCCTAATCATATGTGCAAGTCCTTGTATTTTCATATCCTAGTAAAAAATATGTATATTATTTCTTTCCTTTAACAAATATTACCCAAACATGTTTTCTCCTCACTTTATTCTAAAGGATCGCTAATAAAGGTGGATGAGTCCATTTTTTCCCAATATCAATGAAAAATAATTGAGGAGTGAAAATTGGATTTTCTTTTGTTAGCTGTTAAAAATGATGTGACAGAAAACAAAAGGTCACATGATGTTCCATCATGGGAATATTTTTTCATAGGTTGAATAGTGTTGAGCCTTAATGCTAATGAAATGGGCTTCTATCATATTTAGTATGTGTGGCATTCTTTGGCCCCATTAATGTCTCTAATAAAGATCCATCTTTTAAAAATTATATTACGCTCCGTGGGACCTTGCTGCTGCTTTTCCAGGTCAAATGTAAACATTCTGAGCTTAGTAATCCCCAGATCCTCAGATTTTTATTTAGAGGAATGATTAAATATACAGTGTTTTTATGGCTCTTGGATACATCTTGTATAAATAACAATAAAATGGAACATTTCCAATTCTGTAATTAGAAATAGAAATCCTCTGTTACCTGCTTGTAAAGAAGTAACATGAGCCATTATGCTACCTTTATTACCTTGATAGGTGTCTTCCCTAATTATTGAAAGAATGAAATGGATCTGCTCTTTTAAAAAGGAGTCTATGAAAGTGAATTATTATAGCATGCCCTGTTTGCTTTCGGCAAGCTAGGTTTCCAAACTTAGAATCTTAAATCTAGAACTGCTTCTGTGAACAAAAAGTACTGTTAATTAAGCTAGCTGTTCCAATTTAAACACCAAATATTAGAATCTAGTTTGGGATAGACAGAGGAAAGATGATGTCGTTAGTCCAATGCATTTTTTATTAACCACCAAAAATCTCTTCTGATTTCTAACTAGAAGACATACTACTAGTGGAAAAGCATCCCTTAAACCTCTAAGAGCACAGGATAGTAACAAGAATATAGAATATAGGAAGACTTAGTACAGTAAATTGAAGTATGTTTCTTACATTATAAGAATAGTTGTACCTATTCCTAGTCTTAGCTCATGTCTTTTTCTAATGATATAATTCACATTAAATCTTAAGAGTGGGCATATTAATTGTGGATAAAAACAAAATAATCAGAAAATTTAATTCTTCCTTTTAGAGAGGAAAGTTAAGTTGTGGAAAAGCAGCTTTTATCTAATGCAAAGATTCCCACAGATTGATTATGTTGGCCCTGGATGTATTTAATGGATTTTTACTGTGCACATAATTTCCAAAAGCATTGTTATATCTTAATTATAAAATTTGGTGTAACTATTTCATAGGGTTACACAAAACTATCCAGTTGTTCATGTCTAATGTAATTTCACATATGAATGTATGAATTACTTGTCTTATTCATGTTGATACAGCCTCAGTCCATGGTGCATCCGTGTGGGGGGACCCCAACATACCCAGAATCACAGATATTTTTCCCAACTATTCATGAACGTCCAGTTTCCTTTTCACCACCTCCCACCTGTCCACCGAAGGTAGCCATTTCCCAGCGGCGTAAGAGCACCTCCTACCTGGAAGCCCAAACTTGCCACTTCCAGCCACTGCTGAAGACTGTCGGCCAGAATCTTCTTCCACCTGGTGGCAGCTCAACTAACTGGATACCAGAGTCCATAGTTATGTTGGGTACTACAGCCAATAGAATAACTGGAGAGCCATGTGAGATACAGGTCCATCCTATGCTTGAACCAACTCAAGTTTACAGTGACTATAGACCTGGACTAGTACCTCCAGAAGAAGCTCATTATTTTATTCCTCAGGAAGCAGTATATCTAGCTGGGGTACATTACCAGGCCCCAGTGGGAGAACCATATGAGGGAATTGTGTTCAATTCACCAGTACTGTCAAGTCCTATGAAACAGATATCTGAACAGAAGCAAGTGCAAGGAGACCCTATCTCAAATTCTGTCTTTGAATTTCCTCCTGGACAGACTTTCCTGGTAGGACACCTTCAGAATTTAAGGTTAGATTCTGGATTGAGTCCAGGATCTCCCCTCTCTAGTATTTCTGCACCTATCTGTACAGATGCTACACGTTTGAAATTTCACCCTGTGTTTGTTCCTCATTCTGCACCTGCTGTGTTAACTCATAACAATGAGGGCAGAAGCAATTGTGTATTTGAGTTTCATGTTCACACACCAAGCTCCTCTTCAGGAGAAGGAGGTGGAGGTTTACCTCAGCGTGTTTACCAAAATCAGCAGGTTACACTGGACTTGAATCAGGAAGAACCACCTCCTCAATCAGTTGGATTACATGGCCGTCTGCAGCCTGTGACTGAAGAACAGAATAATTACCATGCCCCAGAACTGACCGTTTCTATGATAGAGCCTATCAGACAGAACTGGCCAATAGGAAGCCCAGAATATTCCAGTGATTCCTCACAAATTACTTCTTCAGACCCTGGTGATTTTCAGTCACCTCCCCCTACAGGGGGAACAGCTGTACATTTTGGCTCTGACGTCTCATTACCCTTTATCCGTCTGCCTCAGACAGTGTTACAAGAATCCCCACTTTTCTTCTGTTTTCCCCAAGGAACCACATCTCAGCAGGTCTTATCTGCCTCATTTTCTTCAGGAGGATCTGCACTCCATCCACAGGTTATAGGAAAAGTTCCACAATTCTTTTAAACTACCATACTGTGCACCATTACGTTAAGGTTTCTATCCTTTCCCTGCATCATGGATTTATGAGGAAAGGAATATTGTTTAATTCTGTCAGTAGAGTTTCCACTTCTTTTGGGGATTACAAACACAATATGAGAGAAGCGCCTTAATTTACCTATAGAATATGCAAACCCTTTAAAAACAACACAAAAACTAGAATTTTGGGAAGCAGATGTGGCTCAGTGGTTGAGCACCCATTTCTCATGTCTGAGGTCCTGGGTTTAATTGCCGGCACCTCCTTAAAAAAAATAGAATTTTAGCATTCAGCTCATCAAAATCATTCCCTCCTATCCATATGTGTAGGATATTTTCAACTGGCAGTGGAAATGCAAATGCCTGTAATGTAAGGTTGACTACTCAGCATTGGTTATTTAGGAATGCTAATGTAAAGTGTTTCCTTTTCCTGCAAACAAATATTTCCCTTAACAAATGAAGATGCCTTTTTTAACATTAGGCATCAATCAAGGACCAGTTCTAATTTTTAGCATCTAGGTTGGAATCTAATAGGTGGTGGGTTTATTTTGGGGGATTTTGTTTTAAGAATTTGTATTATATGCTGCAAGCTAAGGAACATTACACATCTGTGGCTTTGCTTTTTTGTCAGCAAATTTAAATATATTTGTGTGTATGAGCACATACACTTTACCTAGAAGTGGACATAATATAATTTAAGAAGTGTAGTAAGTGTTGACTATTTCTTACGTTCTTTTGATAGCTATTATCAAATATATATACTCTGTGTATTGGAATATGCAATTGTATATTCAAGACATCATTTGGACATAAATATTCCTCTTTTTTTTGCAAAGTATTTTCTGTTCTTCCTGCATTATTCTTATGTTCTTCCCCCATTAGGGTAATAAACAACCCCCAAAAATGTACATAAAATATCAAGTACTTGGAGTAGTACTAAGAAGCAAAAAGACCCAGAAACTTGCACTGACAGGCATGCAGCATATCATATCAATACTCTAGTTGTCATGGTTCCTAGTGTGACTCCTAATGCATTGCCAGACTTTCTTGTTTAAACTTTTAGAAGTAAAATTTCGATTATCAGGTACTTAATTTACAGACATATTGCAGAAAGAATGAATGCTTATAGGTGGTTAAGCTGCAGTGGAGTTTGATGCTCTAAACCGAAGTGGAACAACAAAGATGGTATTGCCTTTTCATTTCCTTAACCTGCCTATATAGTCCTGTTCTTATTTCTCGTTTAGAGAAATTGTCTTTATTTTAACTAGACTTCTTTTTAATTGAAATATTCAGGGTCAGGATTTCTTAGCCTCAACACTATTGGAATTTTGGTGTGGATAATTCCGAATTGTAGGATGTTTAGCATCCTCCGTGATCTCCCCCCACTAGGTGCCAGTCACAGTTGTGACAACCAAAAATAACTCTACGTGTTGCCACATGTCCCCAGGAGGGCAAAATTGCCCCTGTTTGAGAATCATTGCTCTACATACTTAGCAGTTGATGATAACAGATTTTTTGGCATTTATGATAAAAGTTACCATGGCACTACAAGAAGTAGCAAAAGGAACCAAATTAGCATTGATTTTATCAAATACCTTTTTTCCCCTTAATTAGTTGTTCAGATACAGAAAATATTCACATCGATAGTTTTAGCACTTTTTTTTTGGTTATTATATTTCCAGGAATTTGTGATAAAGCATACTCTTACAGCCTGAGTAGCAATGGTAGGTTAGGTTTTAACTGTCAGTCATTTTTGCATGGTATCAGAACATGTCCTGGGTTACAATCATTCTCTCAAGTTTTCTTACAAAAGATGCCCCAGAAGCCTCTTTCTTTATACTTAATCAAGCTAGTGTTTCGTTTTGCTTGAGCAAACTCTCCGGAGCTTAAATATTGATTGCAAAAGCCTGTCTTCTCTACAGCCTTAGAGTCTCTCTAATTTGTTGTGTTCACTTCTTTCCTTCAGGCACAGGGGCAAAGCCAGGGTCAGCCAGCCTCAAGTAGCTTAACAGGGGTTCCATCTTCCCAACCAATACAACATCCTCAGCAGGTGAGAACAACTCATTACTCTTTATGGATTAGCAGTGGCCAAATAGTGTTTTTGTTTGTTTGTTTGTTTTTAAAGATTTATTTATTTATTTCTCGCCTTTCCCCCCCAACCCTGATTGTCTGTTTTCTGTGTCTATTTGCTGCGTCGTCTTCTTTGTCCACTTCTGTTGTTGTCATCGGCACGGGAATCTGTATTTGTTTTTGTTGCGTCATCTTGTTGTGTCAGCTCTCCTTGTGAGCGGCACCATTCCTGCGCAGGCTGCTCTTTCTTTCGCGCTGGGTGGCTCTCCTTACGGGGTGCACTCCTTGCGCGTGGGGCTCCCCTATGTGGGGGACACCCCTGCGTGGCACGGCACTCCCTGCGTGCATCAGCACTGCGCATGGGCCAGCTCCACACGGGTCAAGGAGGCCCGGGGTCTGAACCACGGACTTACCATGTGGTAGACAGAAGCCCCAACCACTGGGCCAACTCCGCTGCCCAAACAGTGTTTTATATCCCTCCAGAATTAGATTCCTGAAAGAAAAAGCAAGAAACATAGCATTCCTTATGTTCAGTAACATTTTAGAAAAATCTCTTTTGTTTAATGTATTTTTGAAAAATCTTATAAATTATACGTTAAAATTTAAAAGAATTGTTATAACTGAGTTTATTTACCTTAAACAGATGATTCTATACATTATTTAATAACAAATAATATTAATTTTGTTTCTACATGTGTTTTTGACTTGTCCCTTTAGAAGCATTTTGCCTTTGCTTTCATCATGCTTCTCTCTAATAATTCTATACTACTTTTAAATTATTTCTAATCCACTGTGAGATATGGGATATCTGATGTTATACTAAGAGGCCCCTAAATAAAAGCCTTAAAACAGCTACTTCAGGAACATGAAAAACTTTTTTTTAAAAAGACTTCTGACTTGCAGGTTTTCTTCCTGAAAGTTCAAGGAACTCAAGAGATTAGTGCAATTCTGATACATTGAACAGCACAAGCTGATAATTCTAAAATTAGATATCCTAATTCATTACTAATATTGGTTCATATTAATTATTTGCAGGGAATAATGCTTTGGCACAATTGAATGTTTATTAGCTGTTTCAAATAAAATTTATAGCCACTACATGTGTCATAAAAACTTCCCAATGAATTATCTCATTGATAGTCCCTAAAAAGTATACTCTTAAACTACCAAATTGTAAATTGGCTTCTGTTTCTATTAGTTTCTGAAACAAAGCTTTTCATTTCTTTTATATTACAAATGGTCTGCTTCCAGTCCAGCATGTGGTCATGTAGTCAATTTGATACTATCTTCAGATTAGGTGTCCTTTGTACAAGATAATCAATAAAAAGTATTTTGTACAGAAAGAATTGATTAGTTTGCTTTTACATATATTTACTCAGTGACCAGTACCTCTCTATCTTATACTAAGGGCTGGAAATAATTACATGCTTTGTCATATAATTTGCCCCTACCCTTTCTTCCAGATAAGTATCTGACTTTATGTTATGATTATGATTTAATTCGAGTAGTCAAATTTTTCCCAGCTTCAGCAAATTCTATTTTATCCTAATAGCAGCCCCTGATAAGTGATTATAAGTTACATAAAGCTAGTTGAGGACAGAAACACTATCATGGGTAACAATCTCTTAATTTGTTTATCAATGGACATAGGCCAACCCCAATGAAACAAGCAAATTGTTTGCTCTGTTTTTCCTTTTCCAGTGGAATTTGTTTTGTATCTTGTATATGTGTATGTGTAATTATTATTAAATGAAGAAGATACTGAAACAAGCCAAGTTCAGTGATGAGAAAAGCATATGAGTTTAGAGGAGGGTAATTCCATAAATGCAGATTTTAAAGAATTAAGGCATTTGACTCTTCTGGGAGATAAAAAAAAATGGCTAAATTGCTACAGTACAAACAAAAACTTTCTGATTCAATAATGTTTTCATTTTAGTTATTTTAACTTTGTGAACTTATTTTAAATATAGCATGATATTCATGTTGAACATTAGAATCATAAAATTGAGCCTTCAATTTATAGAAAAAGTATATGCAGCCCAGAATATTTATCTTTTCCAAGATCACATAGCCAATAAATATTCCAGTCCCAAATGCAAGATTTCTAGAATAGTGTTCTTTTTTCTATATTAAATATAATATTCTACAGGGAACTAGAGTACCTTCTCATGCTCTGCTGTCTCTTAATGAGGTACCAAAAATAACTTCCTCCTACCAGAAAAGTTTTGTTGCCACAGTCCAGGTGTAGTGAGCTGCCCTACGAACATAATAATTTCTTACATAAGGACATATAGGAATTGTCAGGTATTTCTTACTGTTCAGTAGAACTCATGAACATTTTTGTTAATGAAAGCACCTGCGTCCAACTCCTGACAATAATATAGTTAGTAAAGGCTATGTGAACTGGTTTCATGAGCCACATATATGCAAAGTATGATGTCAAGCTGCTATTTTAAACCATACCTGCTTGGCTAAAGTGTTGATTATTAGCCACTGTGATTGTGTACCAGCAATCTCCATAAACTCCTTTCCTACCCAAGGGTTCTACTTCTTCCTAAATGGTCAAGGGTATAACTAATACATCCCTCTCAATTATCTTAAGCAAGGAATAAGGGCATGTCCATAAAAGTACTCATTTTTTTTTTATTATTTTTAATTCTGATAAAATATACATAACAATCATTTAAACCATTTTAAGTGGACAATTATTTGACATTAAGTGCATTGACAATACTGTATTAATTTCACCACACTGTATTTCCAGACATCATTGTAAACCAAAACACATGCTCATTTAGCAGTAATTTCCTATTCCTTCCTCCCCTCAACATTCGTAAACACTGTTCTGCTTTCTGTCTCCATGAATTTGTTTATTCTAAGTATTTCATATAAGACAACTCATTCAATATTTGTCCTTTGGTTTCTGGCTTATTTCACTCAATATGCTGTATTCACGGTTCATCCATGTTGTACCGTGTAGCGGCACTTGACTTATTTTTATAGCTGAATACTATTTCATTGAATGGTTATACCACATTTTGTTTATCCATATATCTGTTGATCATACCTGGGTTGCTTCCACCTTTTGGCTATCATGACTAATGCTATGATCGACATTGGCGTACAAATACCTGTGTGAGGGCCTGATTTTAGTTCTTTGGGGTATGTACCTAGGAATAAGATAGTGATTCTATGTTTAACTTTCTGAGGAACTGCCAAACTGTTTTCTTCAGTGGCTGCACTACTCTACTTCCTCTGGTATGAAATTTGTTACTTCCTCTGGTATGAAATTATTTCTCCTTGTAGTTTGTTGTTGTTTCTTTCTTTTTTATCCTTTTGTTCTCCTTGTAGTTTAAATTTGCATTTCTCTAAAGTTAATGATGGTATCTTTTCATATACAAATTTTTTTCTCTGCCCTTCCCTGCCCCCCCCCCAGCTGTCTGCTTTCTCTGTCCATTCGCTGTGTGTTCTGTGTTCGCTTGTATTCTTGTCAGTGGCACCCAGAAAATCTGTGTCTCTTGTTGCGTCATCTTGCTGCAACAGCTCTCCATGTGTGTGGCGCCACTCCTGGGCAGGCTGCACTTTTTTTCGCCCTGGGCGGCTCTCCTTACGGGGCGCACTCCTTGCACATGGGACTCCCCTACGTGGGGACACCCCTGCCTGGCAGGGCACTCCTTGCACACATCAGCACTGCGCATGGACCAGCTCATCACACAGGTCAGGAGGCCCTGGGTTTGAACCCTGGACCTCCCATGTGGTAAGTGGATGCTCTATCCCTTGGGCCAAATCTGCTTCCCTCATATATAAATTATTTATTAGAATTTCTTCTTTGGAGAAGTGTCTATTCAAATCCTCGGCCCATTTTTTAAAATGGATTGTTTGTCTTTTTGCTGTTGAGTTCTAGGAGTTCTTTAGATATTAAATTAAACCCTTATCAGATATCAGGTTTCCAAATATTTTCTCCCGTTCTGTAGATTGTCTTTTTACCTTTTTTTAAAGTGGTATACTTCTATTTTAATAAATTGTTTTAAAAAAAGGAAAAGAAAAAATGGTATTCACTTAACATTTCCATGTCCAGACTCTTAATTTTTCCATCAGAAATAATAGTTCTCTACTTTTTTGGTATTCTGGATGATTCAATGACTGTAGAAGCAAAAATATTTTTAACTATGTTATATTGTTGTCATGACTCTTTCAAAGTTTATTGTTTCTTTCTATTAAAAATATATATTAATTATAGAAAAATGGGATATGTAGAAAATTAGCAGGAATATCTTAGTTCTCCACAGTCCCTCCACTTACTATGCTACAATCAGCATTTCAACATACTTGATTTAAATATATTGTAATGAGCGATAGCTATTTCCCGATTTCCCTGTATTTTATTTATTTATTTTTAATGTTTTGTTTGTTTCCCATATTTTAAAATAACATTTCCATGAATATTCTTGTACAGAGAATTTTTATTGTCATTGTGTTACTCCTTAGGCTCGTTCCCCATAAAGGGTGCTATTTTCAGAAATGTCCATTTAGAAGGGTACTCCTTTTGCCAGTTCTTAAACCTGAGCCCATGGTAGCTGTCACTCAGGCCATAGTCTTACCTAGGAATACTCAGCTTTCAAGTGAAAAAGGCACAGACCTCTGGAGTCCACAAACCCAGAGTTCCAATTTTGTCTTTCCTACTTACTAGACATGTGGTTTGAGCAAGGCACTTATATCCCTGAGGATTCAAGTAAAGTACTTAGAACAATACAAATTCATAGTAACCTCTTGATAAATGCTAGCCTCCATCATCTTAGGGGATGTAACTGTCCTTCTGAGAAGGATGTAAGTTTAGAGATCTTAGATATGTAAATTGGGCAGTTTTCACGCAACTATCAACCCCTAACATGTACCCTATTTTGAGTCGTATGTGAATCTGTATCTTTTCTGACCAAAGAGTCTACAGCTTAAAGTGGTCAGAGATCCAGAAATGACCAAGAGCTACAATTAGGAATGACAAGTTTGAGTGTTTTCAGATAGGATAGAAGATGAAAAACAGAGGCTGCTAGGAAGGATATCCAGGTGTGATGTTGGTCCAGACTCCCCTGTTGACCTTTTTTACTTTCTTGGTAACGTCCTTTGATGCTCAAAAGTTTTTAATTTTGATGAAGTCCATTTTACCTATTTTTTGTTGTTGCTTATACTTTTGGTGTAAAATCTAAAAATCCATTGCAGCTACTCCATGATTGCCTTATTTTGTATTTAATTATTTTTCTGTGGTGTGTCATTTTGTAATAAAGAATATTCCAGGCCACAACGGAGGAGAGGAGGGAGAATAGTAAGAATAAGGTAGGAGGTACAAAGGTGTGGGACAGAAACAGATCAACCTTTAGAATAGAAGTATGTGAAAGTATCACTGAGGTATACCCTTCAGGAAAGAGTGAGTTGAATCCAATCTCAGTACAAGCATGGTTCAGCATTAATTTGGCAGTGAGGGGGTTGAATATGTCCAAATATAAGAAAAGAGTTTTTTCCTCAAGTTTATACCTAGAAAAGAGGGAAGTCACCATACATTCATACCCTTATCATACTCTTATATTTCAGAGCTTTCACTGTCCTTTATTTTGGACAATTGATCCAAAACAATGAAAAGTGGAATTAAAAAATGGTGTGGGGGGCGGCGACAGACTTGGCCCACTGGTTAGGGCATCCGTCTACCACATGGGAGGTCCGTGGTTCAAACGCCGGGCCGCCTCGACCCATGTGCAGCTGGCCCACACGCAGCGCTGATGCGCGCAAGGAGTGCCCTGCCACACAGGTGTCCCCCGCGTAGGGGAGCCCCACGTGCGAGGAGTGTGCCCCATAAGGAGAGCTGCCCAGCATGAAAGAAAGTGCAGCCTGCCTGGGAATGGCGCCGCACACACAGAGAGCTGACACAACAAGATGACGCAACAAAAAGAAACACAGATTCCCATGCCGCTGACAACAACAGAAGCAAACAAAGAAGACGCACCAAACAGACACAGAGAACAGACAAGACAACCGGGGTGGGAGGGAAGGAAAGATAAATAAATAAATCTTTTTTTTAAAAAAATGATGAGGGGGAAAAAATATTGAGAACAGACTTGCCTTTAAGGACCTTAAATAATGTAGGTGGGAATATTTATAGAGGATATCTGTCAGAATTGGTTTTTTAAAAAAAAAAATTTTAAGCCAAGAAATTAAACACAGATTTGGTCCTTCTTAGGGGCATAATTTCACTATTCAAGTACAGTATGTCATTATAACTAGCTTGTTTAGAGATAACTTTAAGACGTTAATGCAAAGGTTATGTGATTATAATTTTACAAGACCATGGGAAAAAATTTCCAAATATTGTTATATTATTTAAACAGGTGCTTGTCACTGCAAATTTTACCTTAAGGCACAACTTAGGAAGTGTTATGCTGCAGAAAACTGAGTACTGATAATGGAGCTCCAATAAAGATAAAAACACTTATGTCTTACATTAAAGAGTTTGATAAGGGAGTTGGGTAGGGACAGTATTTTGGAACTAATATATTTATGTTCTATGCAGTCATAATAGGTTAAATATTTTGTAGATATTTCATTCATATTCCTCAAAGTAGTAAAAAAGTCATAGACCACCAAAATTTTCGTCATTATGCAATTGATGCCATTGGTAAATGACATTAAATGAATATTGCAGGTTGTAGAACAATATTTATAGGATGGGCATGTTTTTGATGTTTGTTTGAACCAAAAGAAAAGAAAATGTACCTGTTTGTAAATGACCATTTATATATAGAAAAAAATCCACAATAGTGTTATACCAAGCCATTAGCAACGTTTACCTCTGGAGAATGGGGAAGTACTTTTTATTGAGAGTTATAATAATATATTGGCTTTTTTAAAAATATATAAACAGGTGTTGCTTTTGCATTAAAAAAAGAAAAGTTTTAAGTTAGTTGTAGGTACCAGAGGGTCTTGAAATCATCAGCTATAAAGGTCAGATTTTATTTGTTAGGCAAAGAGGGGGATAATGAGTTAGTAGCTATGGTCCTATTTTTGTTTGGTTTATTATAAAATTTAGTATTGGGGTACCAGTTGTGTTCCATGCATTACATTAGTTGTCTTATACATGGTTGATTCCCAAATATCATTCCCTTTGTCCCACTTTGAATTGGGTGATAGCATCCTTGATTTCAAAGGAAGAAATTTTTATCATGGTAGTTAAATGAGTGATCTAAGGTATTAAAATTAGCAAATGGTAGAACTAAAATTTGAAACTGTCTCCTCATTCTAAATCTCAGTGCTTTTCCCACTGAGCTGTTCTCTAAGCAAATTAATAATGCAATTGATAAAATAGATTAAAGGAGGTGAAACTATTAGCCTAATATAGGAGCCAAAAGGAATACTGATGCAAAGAAATGGGGGGAAATTGGGGAGAGGAACTGTTTTGATGTTGTGTCCAAAGATCTTCGTAAGGGGCCTACTGTTGGGGCAAGGGAGGCAGCAGGTAAAGAGCCAATGGTGACTCAGATTTTGAAACATTGGTTAATTGTTCTTGGTACCATCACAAACAAATAGTTCCAGAGGGGAGGGAAACAGATATGTAAAGGGACTTGATGAATCTGTGCATGTTTTGATTACTGAAATGATCATCATTTATAGATACCAAAGGTCTTCCTTGGAAGCAGCCATTAATGACTTGAAATAAAACTGACCTCTCATTTTTTATTCTTAGCATCAGGGAATACAGCAGACAGGCCCTCCTCAACAGACAGTGCAGTATTCACTTCCACAGACATCAACCTCCAGTGAGGCCACAGCTACACAGCCAGCGAGTCAACCGCAAACTCTACAGGTCTTGCCTCAAGTAGCAGCTGGAAAACAGGTAAACAGTTTCTGAAAGGATGCTAAAAGGTATCCCATATAACTTGTCCTTACATATGGATAGGCTTCTATCTTCTCCTCTAATGATGAAATAGCTACTGAAGATGGTTAATCTCATGGCAAAAATGAGGTGAACATTGCTTCTTTTGCTCATATGCACTGGTTAATGTAAATGGGTACATACTAAGAACTCAGAAATAATCTAACTTTGAGGTTATTCAGGCTAAAATAGATATCACAGGTATTAGAACTAAGGTTAAATAAAGGTACTTTGTAACTCCAAATCCCATGACATGCTCCAGAATTTGTCAGCTATACCTAATATTCTGGGTTTGCAACTATAATGTATTTTCATGTAAATTTCTGTAGCATCATCCCTCATTGTCTACTGACAGTCATAAAAACATTTTATATGGAATGGTGTGTTTTTTTCCTAAGTACTCTTTCTAATCTCTTGAAAAAGTATCCTGAAGAAGGTTTACTCTTCCAAATGAACATCCTTCTACTTTATCTTTGGGGGTTCTTTTGCTTGTATGTTGGCACAATGTATTATTACTGTCATATTTCATCACACCTATGGTGTCTTCAGTTGTGAATTGCACTATTATTTTTGTACCACTTAGTATGGAAACATCATCAATTTTAAGATATATCCCAATTTCACAGATTTTAAAACAGCAGGGGGTGGATTGCATCCTAGGGTCATCAAAATTTGGTAATTATATCTCTTTTTATAGGGCTTTCAGTTAGGCTTCAGAATTGTAGAGGTAATTTGGATAAAGTCTGATTCCTCTAGGAAGGAATTCATTGCATTTCAGGAAATACTATAATAGCAGTAATATGTTAGTAACAACAAACATGTCTCTAGACTATGGTATTTGAAATGTATGTCCACAAAGCTATGTTTAAAATGCCAGTGAACAGTCCCTCTTTTTATTGTTGAATGGTAAAGCATTGGCAAAATTTCCTACAAGAAAAGATTTGGAACAGTGACCAGCCTATCAGATTCTTTGTTTCCTGCCATCCTTGCCCTATTTTTATGTGGCATATTAACTTACACTAATGTATGCAGTGTTTTTTTTCCCCAATCCCTTCTCTTTTGGCTAATACATAAATCTTGCTTTGGCAGTCTTGCTTTCTTAAAAATAGTCGTCTGTTTTGTTTTTCTTTACTTTCCCAGCTTCCAGTTTCCCAGCCAGTACCAACTATCCAAGGCGAATCTCAGATCCCTGTTGCAACACAGCCCTCAGTTGTTCCAGTCCACTCTGGTGCTCACTTCCTCCCTATGGGACCGCCAATCCCGACTTCCTTACTCCCTCAGTACCCTGTCTCTCAAATTCCAATATCGACTCATGTGTCTACGGCTCAAACAGGTTTCTCATCCCTTCCAATCACAATGGCAGCTGGCATTAATCAGCCACTGCTTACCTTGGCTTCATCTGCTACAGCACCTGTGGTCCCAGGGGCAACATCTGTGGTTCCTAGTCAGCTTCCATCCCTTCTGCAGTCTGTGACTCAGCTGCCAAGTCAGGTTCACCCACAGCTTCTGCAATCAGCAGTTCAGTCCATGGGAATACCACCTAACCTTGGACAAGCTGCTGAGGTTCCTCTTCCCTCTGGAGATGTTCTATACCAGGTATTGTGTTAGCTGTCAAAAAGGAGGGCACCAGAAGGTTTAGTTCTCATAGTAGACCATCAAGAACTTGCTAGGAGCTAGTAGTTGAGTATCAGAATAACTAGCAATGACAAAAATTGCTGATCTCAACTGGAGAAGCTAAAATGGTAAAATTCTAGGAAGAGATAGAATGATAATGTCTTATGATTCCTATCTATTTAGAATAGGCTACCATTTGGGGGGAAAATGGTTCTCTCAGTATTCAGTGTAAGCTGATAGAATGCTAGATATGACTAATAGTAGAGTAGATCAGGCTCCTTTTTTAATATATATCTAGAGGCAGAGTAAATAGAATAGCCAACATGGTATCAATAAAGAAGCTTCAGGGTTTAGATTTAGAATATTAGTGCATCATGATCTGACCAGAATGACTGACATTTTGAAAATATTTTACATTCTTTCATTTAAGATTGGCTAGAACATAGCTATTTTTCTAGAAGGAATTCTTGTATCTGTTCCTCCTATTTAAATAATTTCCAAGAGGGGAAAAACTAATAATTTAAAGTATGATTATAGACTCTTCTCCCCTAAATTGGAAACCAGTCTATCATTTCATTTCAAGAATTACCTTTAAATGTCCCTTATATATTAGAAAGAGATTGGGGCTTCTAGTCATCTTTGCTATGCTTTTTTTTCCCCCCATGACTTGCTGTTTGCTAATTCGATGACCCAACCTGCACTAACTCACCTTCCTCCTTTCTATCACAGGGCTTCCCACCTCGACTGCCACCACAATACCCAGGAGATTCAAATATTGCTCCTTCTTCCAACGTGGCTTCTGTTTGCATTCCTTCTGCAGTACTATCCCCTCCCATGCCTACAGAAACATTGGCTGCACCAGGTTACTTTCCTGCAGTGATGCAGCCATATGTGGAATCAAATCTTTTGGTTCCTGTGGGTGGTGTAGGAGGACAGGTTCAAGTGTCCCAACCAGCAATGAGTTTAGTGCAACAAGTCCCCCCTACATCCTCCCAGCAAGCAGCTCTGGAGGTAAATGAGATTACTGCATGTTTATAAAACATAAATAAAATGGGATAAAAATAGCAAAAGAGAACAGTAGGCTCCCCTGGCTTAGAACTCATTTAGAGACTATTTCAAACTAACTTCTGAATGACTTTTTCTTACAGCAGAATGAAATGCCAGTGTGGGGGCCTTGTTGCCACTGGCCGTTCTGTTGGGAAGTGAGTGTGCCTTGGAGAAGATTAACCCTGCTAGCACTTCACTTCTCTAGCTAGTGTACTTTCAACATTATTCTTGTCCTTTCACGAACTCATGCCATTGGCTGTAATAAGAGTATCTTATCCTGCTATGCACCCAGAATTCATTTTGCCCTAGTGGGTGAAAGATCTGAATCATCTTTGTACTTTGCTCTGCCTGCCCTATTGCACACTTATGGTAAGATGCTGGCCGCATGGCAAGTTGTAGTTTCATACAATCTAGCAGATATGTTGGCAGATCTCACCATGAAGTCTGTTACCAGAAACTAGCTTTAGAAACTTCTTTTGGAATTTTTAAACCACTATCTCTAGAAGCTGAATATTAAGAATTACTAGTGAGTTTAGTGCTTTTAGGATTTAGGGGAGGGATGAGGGGGGAAAAAAAGAGTAGCCTATTGGGGAAGATGAATAATGAAATATATTAATATCAAGATTAGAATAATCCTTTCCATTCACAGAGTACTCCAGGAGTTTCTCAAGTTGCTCCTCCAGAGTCCATTCCAGCAACACAGCCACAGCCTGCCCAACCTACCCCTTTGGTCTCCTCTATAGACAGGTATGTAAAACTAAAATTCTCCTTCAATTGACAGATGGGATGGTGTTAAAATTTGTAAAATATCGGGCCTTAAAATCTCAGAGTGTAAACTAAACTTTTTTTTTTTTCATTTTAAGTGCACATTCAGATGTTGCTTCAGGTATGAGTGATGGCAATGATAATGTCCCTTCATCCAGTGGAAGGCATGAAGGGAGGACTACAAAACGGCATTATCGAAAATCTGTACGAAGTCGCTCTCGTCATGAAAAGACTTCACGTCCAAAATTGAGAATTTTGAATGTATGTATCACTGTTTTGTGGGCTTCATAAAATTAAGGGAATTTGGCACTGAAACAGATTATAGAGGTCATCAAATCCAACCCTCTCACTTTATAAAGATATCTTTTTGTGACATTATTTACATAACACCCTTCTTATTTAATCCTCAGAAGCCCTTTGAAATGAATATCACATTTTTCAAATAGAAAAAAAAAAATGTAGCTCATAAAGCTGTAACAGGACTAACAGTTAATGTCATTTAAATATTTCTCAAATATCAGATACACTAATGAAAGCTTAGGACCTTCTAATTACCCAAATTTTATTGCTGAATTCTTTATTTCTATGGTAAGGCATTATTTGCCCTTTAGAAAAAGAATCAAAAAAAAAATTTTTAATGAGATATATTCACATATCATACACTCTATTCAAAGTGTACAATCAATAGCTATTAGTATAATCTCAATGTTGTCTATTCATCACCACAAAAATTTTTAGAACAGTTCATCCATTACTTGTGCATTCTCGTTACTCCAAAGTAAGACTTTACATTCCTTCCATACATTTTAGGGCAAGATAACTGATAACCTTCTCAAAGCTTTTCTTGCTACCAGTTTATAAATGTTTTTGGTTACCGTATGGTTTACATTTTAGACTATACACTTTTATAAATTTTTGGTGGAATATAACATGGCCTGTATCCATCATTGCACGATTTTGTGTATCACTTCCATTGCCCTCCAGTTACCTACTCCTCCATCTGTTCTGTTCCTCTCTACCCCTTCACTGCTTGAAGGACAAGATTCATAGATACTTGCAACAATGCTGAGGGCTTGACACACTAGTCTGTCCTCCCCCATTGGGAACCACCCATGCTCTCAAAAGACACCCTCCCTTCGTTTGAGAACATCAGGCCTCCCCAGGATGGGGGTACAACACCTTCCTGCTCATTGTATGGGTCTCCACCCATCGATATAATACACTAAGACAAGATAAGCACTCACACATTCCCTAGAAGCCTGCCCCAGGTGCACCCTGTGCCAAATGCCCCCCATCAAACACGTTAAACCAGTAACCCTTCCTTATTATATTTTCTGAAGAGTTTTCTCAACATTATAGTTTCAACCACATACCTGACAATCTCCCATATTCACCTGCTCCCCCCAGCCCTCCCCAATTCCATGGACCATCTGACCCATCCTCCCAACCCTAGCCCCCATCAAGCCTGCAAAGCCCCACCCAGTAGTATCCCTATGACCCTGTCTTATCCTTTCAGTGCACAACTATTTATCACCACCTTATCATAGATTTCTTCCATGTAGGCATTGGCTCACAACCTTCCTCTCCCGGCTATTTCCTGTAATCTTATCTTCCAGTCTCTAGCTCTCTTAGGCAGCTTGATTTGTTTAATTCATATCAGAGAGGTCATGTAGTATATGTCATTCAATGCCTGGCTTGCTTCACTCAACATAAGGTCCTCAAGAATCATCCATGTTACCCCGTGTGTTAGTGCTATATTCCTTCTTATAGCTGAGTAGTATTCCATTGTATGTATATACCACATTTTGTTTAGCCATTTATCTGTTGATGGGCATTTGGGTTGATTCCAACTTTTGGCAATAGTGAATAATGCCTCTGAGAACATTGGTATACATATATCGGTTTGTGTCCTTGTTTTCAGTTCTTCTGGGTATATACCCAGTAGTGGAATTGCTGGTTCATATGGCAAATCTATAGCTAGTTTTTTAAGGAACTGCCAAATTGTCCTCCACAATGGCTGGATCCTTCTACCTTCCCACTAGCAGTGGATGAGGGTTCCCATTCCTCCACATCCTCTCCAACACTTGTAGTCCTCTGTTTTTTTTAATAGCTGCCAGTCTAATGGGTATAAGATGATATCTCATTTTAGTTTTGATTTGCATTTCCCTAATAGCTAGTGATGTTGATTATCTTTTTATGTGCTTTTTAGCCACCTTGCTACCATTTTAAAAGGCAAAGTACCACTGTTCCAAGGAACAGTGATAACACCTATGCTTCCTCAGGCTTAAATTCAAGTGATAATCTGCATTACTTTCTCAAATTCAGTAAGAAAGCTGAACCTGGTTTTCTGAGAGGAAGCACCATTTATTTTTTTCTTTTTAGGTTTCAAACAAAGGAGACCGGGTAGTGGAATGCCAATTAGAGACTCACAATCGAAAAATGGTTACATTCAAATTTGACCTAGATGGTGACAACCCAGAGGAGATAGCTACAATTATGGTAATGTTGCATTTGGAGATTTTGTCTTAATACATGATCTTAATTTCTACCACCATTGTAATAAGTGTTTGTTTTAAAAGTTAAATTTTTATTTCAATGTGTATATAACTGGTACATCAAACCTGTGGATTAGAGTTGTTTTTGTCTAAGACATGTCTAACTAGGTATTGAAATTCTTAAAATGAGAAGAGTTACCTTAAATGCCAAATAAATAATAGTACAGATGGTTTGCAGATAGGGCAGAACTCATGAAAGTAATAGTTGAATGACTTAAAGCTTAAGAAACTCCATACTAATTAGCCTGGTATCACATTTCTTTTGCAGGTAAACAATGATTTTATCCTAGCAATAGAGAGAGAGTCATTTGTGGATCAAGTACGGGAAATTATTGAAAAAGCTGATGAAATGCTTAGTGAGGATGTCAGTGTGGAGCCAGAGGGTGACCAAGGATTGGAGAATCTACAGGGAAAGGATGACTATGGCTTTTCAGGCTCTCAAGTAGGTTCACCATTCCCATAATGAAGCTTTATTTAAATTATTTTCATAGTGCTAAATTTTCTGTGCAGTATGTCCAGTGATAACACATTACACCTATTACTGAGAATATAAAGCATTTATATTCTCTGTGGATGTAGTGATTTGCTTTGCCAAAGTCATTGAGATTGAGAATGAATTTAATCCGTGCTGTTTTTTGTAGAAACTGGAAGGAGAGTTCAAACAACCAATTCCTGCATCTTCCATGCCACAGCAAATAGGTGAATTTCTTTTCTTTCCATGTTTACTATTACCTTTCACCTAAGAAGATGTGTGCTAATAGTGAAACTTTGAAGGCTCGTGTTAGTAACAGGATATATAATAATAATGCAATTAAATTGTTTGTGTTTTTTTTGACTAGGTATTCCTACCAGTTCTTTAACTCAAGTTGTTCATTCTGCTGGAAGACGGTTTATAGTGAGTCCTGTGCCAGAAAGTCGATTACGAGAATCAAAACTTTTCACCAGTGAAATAACAGATACAGGTAAGGAATTGGTTCTTTTACACACTTATGCAAATTCTTCTCTATCTCGGCTATATTAGAAACTTAGATATCATTCAGTAGTTCAAGTGCTGGCATAGAAAAAAAGTAGGAAATTGAGATTATAACCAACAGATAAAGAGCTGGAGGAGGGAAATAGATACATGAAGATTAGTGAGAATTAAAGAAAAAAGCCAGAAAGGACCTCCATACTAGACTGGTGTAGTATGTGTTTGTTTCTCCATTTAGTACTATTGTAAATACTTTGAGATTATTCTATGTTTTGTTAGAAATAGGTATTTGTACAGGGTGACCTTACTTGATCAAGCTACTGTAGCATTTTGGTAATCCCAAAACTGATTGTTAGGAAAGTATTCTATGTTTTGTTAGAAATAGGTATTTGTACAGGGTGACCTTACTTGATCAAGCTACTGTAGCATTTTGGTAATCCCAAAACTGATTGTTAGGAAAATTTTTTAAATGGACTAATTCTTTTTTTTGTTTTGCCTTTGCAGTTGCTGCCTCTACATCTCATGGTCCTGGAATGAACTTGTCTCACTCTGCTTCATCCCTAAGTCTACAACAGGCCTTTTCAGAACTTAGACATACCCAAATGATAGAAGGACCCAATACAGCACCTCCAAACTTTAGTCATACAGGACCAACATTTCCAGTAGTTACTCCTCCCATGAATAGCATTGCTGGAGTCCCAACCACAGGAGCAACCACATCTTCAGTCTCAGTCCCTGCAACTAGCAGCCCTCTTACTGATGTTTCCACATCAGTAATTCAGTCTGAGGTTCTGGTGCCCACTGAAAAAGGGATTGCTGGAGTTGCCACTAACATAGGTGTAATACCTTCAAGAGGTCTCCCTATACCCCCTGTGTCTGAGCCACCAATATTTACCAGTGTGGTTTCAAGTATCACAATTCCTGCAGTTGTCACAATGTCTGCTACATCTCAGTCAGTTCAGGCCTCCGCATCTGGGAACATTGTTTCTAGTACAGGCACTTTCCCCTCTGTAACAGTTTCCACCTCTTCAGTCCCTGCAGTGGGCAGTGTTGCTGTTGCAGGTGCTAAGCCTCCAGCTATATTATCTCAGCAGGCTGCAGGCAGTACTACTGGGGTCACCATACTAACATCAGTTTCTACTACTACTTCATTCCCAAGCGTAGTTTCACAGCCATCCCTCCAGCTTAGCAGCAGCAGCTCTGCTCCTACTCTAGCTGAAACAGTGGTGGTTAGTGCACACTCACTGGATAAAACATCTCATAGCAGTTCAGCTGGGTTGGCTTTGTCCCTCTCTGTACCATCTTCTTCTTCCTCCCCTGGAGGAGTGTCTAGTTCTGTTTCTCAGCCTGGCGGAGTACATCCTTTGGTCCTCGCATCAGCTGTAGCTTCCACTCCTGTCCTTCCCCAAGCAGCAGGACCAATTTCCACACCTTTAATACCACAAGTATCTAGTATTCCACCCTTGGTACAACCTGTTGCCAATGTGCCTGCTGTGCAGCAGACATTAATTCATAGTCAGCCTCAACCAGCTTTGCTTCCCAATCAGCCCCACACTCACTGTCCTGAAATAGATGCTGATACACAACCCAAAGCTCCTGGGATTGATGACATAAAGACTCTGGAGGAAAAGCTGCGGTCTCTCTTTAGTGAACACAGCTCATCTGGAGCTCAACATACCATGTCCCTGGAGACATCACTAGTCGTAGAGACCACTGTCATGCCAGGCATCCCAACCACTGCTGTGGCACCGAGCAAACTCACGACTTCTACTACAAGTACTTGCTTACCACCAACCAGTTTGCCATTAGGAACAACTGGTTTGTCAGTTATACCAGGGACCACACCTGGGCAAGTTTCGACCCCAGTCAGCTATGTTTCAGCCCCAGCCAGCACATCTTCAGGAGTGAAACTTGGAACTGCTCCCACAAAGCCCCCTTTAACTAAGGCTCCGGTATGATTCTTGAGACAGATTCACTTCATTTCATTTATCTTCCTGTTTTGTTTTGAATTAGTTAAATAAATAACACACATTCCTCCCTCCCACCCCCACCAATAAGTATATTTTTTAACTCAGCCTTCCAAATTAGAAATGTAGTTATTTAAGGCTTCTGGTTTATAGTAAGCACTTAATATTTATTATGTAAGTTGACTGAAGGTAATTGGAGGATATTCTATGTACATTGAACACAGGATTTTTGTTTTGTTTTGTTTTGAAATATGGCAGGATTTTGGGGGGTTAATTATACTGCATAATGTGCTAAGACTACAGAACAATCATATAAAAATCAGGCATTTCTTCCTCATTGGTACAAACTGAAGAAAGCTATATTCCAAAAGGAAGCTAAATGCTTCTGTCAGCAAATAATATCATGGTAACAGTAGTTCAAAACCTGTTCCTGTGAGAATGAAGTAAATTTTCCACTTGCTATAGATTCTACAGATGTACAATTTAGGCTTATAACCAATTGGAAGTTCATGATGGAATTGATATAGAGAAAGAGAAAAGAATCTAATCCTAAGACTAAAATAACCAGAATGTATTTCTTAATTCTGCTGCTATGGAATTGCTCTCATTCTGCCATCTCTGAACTCTAATCTTCTCCAAATAGCAAGGCTGTATTTTGTCACCATATTGTATACTCCAGCCATCTTTCTGCATTGCCATTTATATGAGATTCTTTTTACAGTAAGATAATTCATAGCCTTCATTTAGACAAAATAGAAGTTGCTTAAGAGTATAGGATTTCTGTGCCCTTTTTTATCATAGTTGACCCTAGGTTATTTCTGAGCCGACTATTGATACTTTCTTTTCTAAGAAAAATTTTGTTGATCTTAGCAAAGGCCTTAACAATACCAAATAAGTGGCTCAAGAGTATTTGAACTGTGCCTCTTGTGTGCATAAGGCCTTTGTTCTTTGTTTTCCCAGGGGATAAACTTTTACTGTATTTTGATTATTCTTTTTATAGGTAATGGATTAGTAGCCCCTACAACAGTATCAGTGGTTTTAATGTCTTTTACTGAGACATATACCAGAGTATAACCCAGGTGACAAGTATGCCTTGACTAGATACATTTATTCTTTTGCTTCTGCATTCAGACTAGGTGATTTGCTCTTTACTGTGCAGTCTCTACTGTTTGTGTCTCATGGACTTGAATTTCCATTCATTTCATTGTCTGTAGGTGCTCCCAGTAGGTACTGAACTTCCAGCTGGTACGCCACCCAGCGAGCAGCTACCACCTTTTCCAGGACCTTCACTAATTCAGGTGCTCCAAAACTTGGCAGATTTTCTGTACCCCTACTTTCTTTCACAATGCTTGTTTAAATTCTCTATTGCATGATCTTGGCTCTTGGCTCCTATTTGGCTGTGACTCTATAACATCTTTCATTTAAAACAATGTAACTAATAAAACAGGTGCTACTTAAAATAAGGCACTTATTTTGTAATATTTTGTTTGTAATATTGGCTGCAGGTCACCTAGAAAACATTTGATATTAATATTTTTTCATAGCTTATGAAGGGAAAAATGGCAGTCAACATTTTCCAAGAGAAATATGATAGCTTCAATCATTCACACTTTTTTTTAATGTGAGGTTAGGCTCTAGGTTGTTTTGGAAGTCAAAACTGCTACGTAATCAAAATTAACTTTGAAAATTCCTTGGGAGAGGCACCACATTGATAATTTGATATACCCTTCGTCAGTATGTCCAATGCAACCCATTTTTTTGGTTGTTGTTGCTGCTGTTTTTATTGTTTCTTTCACAGACCATTAAGTGAAGTAATTGGCTTAAATATACATATAGGGGTCATGTTTCATGAATATTTTGCACTGTATCTTTCAATTCAAAAGTCATACAACTCAACAAGATGCTCACATTATGAAAGGTGCTCAAGAATGGAGACCAGCACATGAACATGGGCTTCCTATCTCACACTACATTTTGCTCATTGAGTGGAATGATGATTAGAAGTGTTTGCAATGTTTAAAGTATTATTTCCCCCTCTCACAGTACATTTCATTGAATTCCCATAAAGTACTCATTGTGAATCCATTGTAAACATCATGAAAAAGCCTCTAACCTAGAACAAGATGGTAAACATTGATACTAAATTAGGAATTTGTTTTTGAATGAGAAAAATACAGTGAATTGCTTTCATGAGAAATCTAGTATGAATTTATCCCTACATCTTTCAACCCAGACGTGCAGTAGAACATAAGGAATTTGCCACAGTAAGGTATTAATTCTAACAGAGAACCCACTCCCATTAGCCACCAAATTCTGAAAGAAAAAAAAATTTGGATTGTGAAAGTCTGTATATTGTGAAAATTAAGTCTGCTTTCTCATAGAAAACATGTTCCTAAGAGAGCTCAATGTGTGATACAGCAAATTAGACATTTGGAAGGGAGAGGTTTGGGTGTTGTAAACAGTGCTTGCATATAGAAAGAGAAGGATAAAGCAAGGCTGTCTGAGAATAGTTGATAGAAGTCAAGAAAAATGTGAGATTAGAGGCTGTGGCAGAGGTCAAGAGCTATGACTTTGGGGTGAATGTTAGTAAAGCATGGTTTAACAGGATGAAATACCTGCCTAGACCTCTTCCTCCTTGCTGCCATCTAGAGGGCATGAGAAGTATAGATTGTAAGACTCGACGAAGAAAATGTCTCTTGATGGCGACAGAATATGTTAATGCCATCTTTTATTCATAAAGACAAGCTCCCAGACAGATGTACAAAACTTAAAAAGAAAGTAGGGAGCATGTGATACAATTAGTCTAACAGATCTTGATATATTTTTCAAAATGTATTTTTTAACAGGACAGACTTCTGTCACTTTAAGTGAAATCAAACACAGATGGGAAGAAAGACAAACTGCAAAAAAATACAACTGAATTTCTCTTAAGTCTTAAGAGACTGACAAAATCTTGAGAAACTGAAACATATGAAGTTGAACAATTCAGACTAGGCAAATGTTATATTGTGTCAGTTTAAAGTTTAAAGTAGTAAATTCTTTATACATTGGCTATATATAGTGGCTCTGAAGATACCAAAGAACTGTACTTACTGTGGATGTTTTTGTTTAGTCCCAGCAACCTTTGGAAGATCTTGATGCTCAGTTGAGACGAGCACTTAGTCCAGAGACTATTGCAGTGACATCTGTAGTTGGTGTAAGTTTTGAAAATCTTGATACATTGATAAAAATCATTTTCCCATACCCTAATTTATTATATTCCTGAACACAAACTGTGACCTAAACCATTATTAATACCTTCAGCAGCTTTTCAAAAGAATATCCTTACTTGTTCCAGCCAACATGACTCAGATTAATGAAAGACTAACACCCAATAGTGTAACTGTGAAAAAGATTTGATTTGAAAGTCGCTTTTCTTGTCTTACCTCTGGTTTGTATTATGCCACAGATTAATCCAAATTAATTTTGAATTCATGCTTTGGAGGGGGCTTTACTTTAAATTTGAAGTTTAACTTTTTTTGCTTGTGCATTAGTAAAAAACCACTTTTCTATGAATATCCAAGTTATCTTAAATATCCTATGAGAAAAATTAAGAAAGCAATATGGAAGGCTTAAGACTCAAAAATTTCTTCCTTAAAATGCTGTTTCTTTACATCAGATTTATAGTTAGGCTGAGAAAAATAAAAACAACAAAGAAAAGAAAATTCCCTCAGACATAAGTGTTTCTTCACATATACTACCTTTTTACCCTTTTACAAAGACCAGAAGAAAGGCATAAAAGACAAAAGTTTAAGAGTGAAGCTAAAAGATTTTGTGGTGTCTGTGTGTGTGTGTTTTGCAGCCTGTGTCCGTTGTGGCTCCAACAGCAGTTGCAGAAGCAGGAGCACAGCCTCAGAAGGATGGTGAGAAGCATCCTTCTTACATTACCACTTCTAGTCCTGACTATAATTGACTATAGAGGTTACTGTTTCAAAGACACATTCTTGAGAATGTAGGTGTCTTTGAGACTATTCTAGGGAACAATGTATGTATTTCATGAACAATGAGAACTGATACTAATATCTAGAGCATGGAAAATTAGGAAATTAATGACTTTTGCCTTTGTTGTTTCGGGGAAGGTAAATGGGGATAATGGTAATTTTATTAGCAAAAATCCTTTGTTATTGGTTTGGCCACGTCCTTGCCATGAGAGGTTATGAAATTCAGGCTTACTTACAAAAGTTAGTTTACTGTTTTCCTCTTGGCTTTTATAACATTGGATATGTAGAGATGAATTTGAGTAGCCTGGATAGAAGAAACAAATATAAGATTTCAGTTAATCAGTTTAAACATTTTTAATCTATTTCTGGAATCTTTAGATTCGGTGTGTACATAAATATATCTCCTTAGATCACATTTTCAGCTTAATTTTATAAAAATTTTCTATGCCAATAAATTAAATAATTGATTAGAACATTAATCATCATGTGCTTACTCATAAGTTCATATCAACTAATTCTCCTCCCAAGCTCTATTGTGAATCTTCCACCACATCATCAGACCTACATAACCTGTGAAATTTAGGCTTTAATATTTTGTGCCACCTTTTCCTTCAGAATCATTTCTATTCAAAAATGGAAATAATAAAATATGGATTATAATCAATCTGATTATTGTATAGCACATACTAGATATATTAATTTTCCCTTTTTTATAATATATCCATTTTCAACTACCGAACATAATATACTTAACCTGTGAAATACACCATTAATAAGATTGAATGCTTCTATTTCTTTCTTCCTTCAGTTGCTAAATTCAGTTATTTTTAAGGCAATTACATTCAAAATTGGCTCTCTCACTTTAACTTACAAATCAGTGGAATAGACTAAAAAGTCTAGAAATGGACAAATTCAAAAGGGAATTTAGAATATGAAAAATGTAGCCTTTCAAATCAGTGAGAAGATGGGATATTATAATGAATGATTGGGACAACTGTAGCAGTTCCAGAAAAAAATAAAGATGGATTCCTACCTTAGACCAAAATAAATTCCTAGTAACTCAAAATGAAAGAAACATAAAATAGTATTGTGAAAAAACATAAGAGGAATATTTTTTCCTTTTTCTTTTCTTCTGTTAACTTTTTAGCGCATATTCAATAAACTCTTTCTGTAAAGGGCCAGATAATAAATATTTTAGGCTTTGCAGGCCATTCAATCTCTTTTGCAACCACTGAACTTCCTATTGCAGTGCAAAAGCCGCCACAGACACCAGATAAGTGAATGAGTGTTTGCTGTGTTCCAATAAAACATTATTTACAAAAACAGATAATGGGCTGAATTTGATCATAGTTTGCCAATCCCTGGTATATAGAGGAAGTTGAGTTTTAAGTTTAATACTTGACCCAAAAGCCACAATAGATTTAAACATTTCTGCATGGAAAAAAAAGAAATACATTATGTTCAAAAACCAATGAAAAACTGGGGGGGAATTACACATACATACACAACCCGCAAAAAAGGACTAGTTTTCCTATCTAGTTCTTAAATTCAGCATGAGCCAAAAATACTCAAAAGATACCAAAAAATCCATTGTTTTGCTGGACCTAGACGGATGGCAGCCGTCAAGTACTTCTGCGCTTACAGGGTGCTTTCTGCCCACCTGCAGCACCGGAGATGGTGAAGTTAGGATAAAGAACCTGGATACTCTTAGGGTCCCTCGCAGACTTCTTAGAGATTTATTTTTGGAAACTAGTGTCTTTGCCTTCACCTCTCCGCTTTCTGGAAAAAAAAGAGTAGAGTTTGGTGAAGGTATTTACCTGCCCACTGAGATTAGCCAAATTAGTAAAGCCTTAGTGGAACTGCTTTCCTTTTGGGTTTTCTGTGGACTCTTACTAGTAAGCTACAGAAGTGTTAATTTCCAACGTTTTCTTTCTGGATCCTCAAAACTCAAACCAGATTCTTCAGAGAGAGAGAAGGGAAGAAGGGAGAAGAGCCCAGTGCCATGGCTCTCATTTTCTAGGATTATAGAGCATTTGGGTTCATCCCTACCCCATTGGTGCATGTACTTCTACTCGTATGTTTTCTTTCAGGCTCTAGGGCAGGGAAGAGGATTTTACTGGGGTGCATGGATAGGTTTCAAGCAGGTCTGTGAACCCCCTGAAGTTGTATATAAAACTAAGTGTGTGTTCTTTTTCAAGGATAGATTCCAAAAAACATTAAAAACCTATCTAGGGGAGCGGATGTAGCTCAAGTGGTTAATTAAGCACCTGCTTCCCATTTATGAGGTCCCAGGTTCAATCCCCAGTATCTCCTAAAACCAGACAAACAAATGGAAAAACCAACTCTCATTGGGGAGCAAATGTAGCTCTGGTTGAGCACCTGCTTCCTTTGTATGAGATCCTGGGTTCAATCTTTAGTGCCTCTTTAAAAAAAAATTAAAACATGAAAACTTAACTTCATTCATGGTCATAGAAATGCAAAATAAAACTACAAGTGATACTTTTGTAAATCAAGAAATTTTAGTAACTACTGATGATTAGGTACTGCGTCTGTACCAAATCTTAATGTCTAACAAAGCTTTGAATGGAAATGACTCAGCACTTCCATTCTTAGATATTTATTCCACAGATCTGTAAGAGAATATTTATTAGAACACTTATAATAGCAGGATATTCTGAATGACTTAAATGTTCATCAGTAGAAGTCTCATTAAAATGCAGTATATAAAGATTATACCATGATACATATATACAATACTGTGCATCCATTAAAAAAAGAATGAAACATTGATATGGAATGATTAAGTGAATGCATCAAAGTCATATTCTACTAGTAGTATAAAATAAAGTATGTGCTTGTAGCTATATATTGACTATTTCTAAAAAGAAACTCAAGTAGTCCCTACAGAGCGGGACCTAGGTGGCTTTAAAGTTACTCAAAACTACTTACCAATGATTCTAAGACATGTACTGTCCGGTTCTAGGATTTTGCATTGAGAAAATAAAACTACCTATATTTCATTTTAAAATGGGTCTTTACTATCTCTGGTAAAATTTCTTCCTTCCCTTATTTATATCTCTGAGTTAATGAATGAGTAATTGAGTTACTACCTATTAATCTTAGTTTTTACATATCTACAAGAAAAGGTAGATGATTAGTGACAAATTTCCAGACCTTGACAATTTTTGACAAACAGTATAACCTTTCATAATGAAGGTATCTGGTAGCAGAGCAAACAGTAATTATTTTCCCTTGTTTGTTGGGCAAAACTTAAGGGGACAAGGGGATAAGGGAGTTTTCCTTGCCTCTAACAACTTTCTTCATCGGGTATATAGTTTCATTTTGTTATATTTCTGGCCAAAGGGAAAAGAAGCCAACTAAAAAAGGATGCTAATTTAAGCGGTTTTCCTCTTTCATATATTTATTTCAGTTTCTCAAGTCACTGAAGGCCCTGTCTTAGCAACTAGTTCAGGAACTGGTGTTTTTAAAATGGGGCGATTTCAGGTAAGAAAATCACTTTTCCTTTCCTTGATTTCCTCTTTTGAGGGCGTTAGGTATATTTTTTATATATAGGTGTAATTTGTTTATGTTAAAATTATTATCTAGTCTTAAATCATTTTTTCATAAAAATAATACATACTGATTAAGGAAAATGCATGCTAAATAAGAACAGCAAGGGAATATATCATAATACCACTATCCCCCAATGATTACTTTTTGGGATATATTTCCTTCCATTGCTTTTTCTCTGTAGGAAGTATATGTCTAAAACTTACACTTGTTTCTCCTCTTCTGAATGATATTTCTATCGTTTTTTTCCATCTAGTAGTTGGTTTACCTGACCATTCTCCTCTTGTTAGTCACTTCATTTGTTTCCAGTTTTTCATACATAATAAGTATGTACAAAATCCATTTCCTTTTATATAAAAACTTTTTGCATGATTAGGATAATTTCTTCAGGATTAAATCCTGAAGTGATGCTGTATCATTTTATTTTCCCATCTGGCCCAACAAATGTACATTTTCTGGCTTTTAGTACATAGTACCAAACAAGCTTTAAAAATCACTTTTTTACTACTTTCACTATTACTTCAGATTATTCTCGTATTACTGCTTAGAGTCAGAAATAATAGGTGACTTTTTTTTTTCTTTTTTTTTTTTAAAGATTTATTTATTTATTTAATCTCCCCACTCCCCCGGTTGTCTGTTCTTGGTGTCTATTTGCTGCATCTTGTTTCTTTGTCCGCTTCTGTTGTCGTCAGCTGCACGGGAAGTGTGGGCGGCACCATTCCTGGGCACACTGCACTTTCTTTTGCACTGGGCGCCTCTCCTTACAGGCACACTCCTTGCGCGTGGGGCTCCCCTACGCGGGGGCACCCCTGCATGACAGGGCACTCCTTGCACGCATCAGCACTGCACATGGGCCAGCTCCACACGGGTCAAGGAGGCCCAGGGTTTGAACCGCGGACCTCCCATGTGCTAGACGGACGCCCTAACCACTGGGCCAAGTCCGTTTCCCTCTTTTTCTCATTTGTAAACTGAGGTTCTGAGGGTTTGTAACTGGGCTAAGTCTGTATTTACAATACAACAGAAGAACCAGTACGGGGACCTGGATCTTCCTTTTAGCTCCAGTAAGTTGTATTGATTCTTGAAGCTTAGCTTTGCATTTAATGGTTACTGGTTTAACCTTAGCAGTTTTTCTTATTTGCAAGCAACTTTTAAGACTTCCTTGCTTGCTGTTTTTATAGTTTGGCTAAGACATGACTCTGGATGACGTGAGATATGAAAGCAAATCATTTAGTTAAAGAATTCTTGTGCATGGCTTATGATAGGAAAGCACATCTTTTAGTTGGTAAGCTTAACCAGCCACTCAGCATCTGCATCTTAGTATAGATTTGTTATTCCCTATAATGGTATTTAATTTATTTTCACAGTCAAAGTTGGAGGGTCTGTGTAAAGAGGTAGCCTATTCAGTGACTAGAAAATAAAGTAATTCTTGTTTTGTTTTGTTTGTCCATGCTGAGAAATGAATTTTGTGGACTTTTGTTTTTGAATCTCACTTTGACCTCTTTCCATCAGGTTTCAGTTGCAACGGATGATGCCCAGAAAGAGGGTAAAAGTAAGTCAGAAGATACAAAGTCTGTTCATTTTGAATCCAGCACTTCAGAGTCCTCAGTCCTATCAAGTAGTAGTCCAGAGACTACATTGGTGAAGCCAGAGCCTAACGGAATAACCATTCCTGGCATCTCTTCAGATATGCCAGATGGTACCCACAAAACCCCTGCCTCAGAGACAAAGTCAGAATCTGGGCATCCTACCAAGGTTGGACGTTTTCAGGTAACAACTACAGCAAACAAAGTAGGTCGTTTCTCTGTATCAAGAACTGAGGACAAGATTCCTTTGGCAAAGGAGGGACCAGTGGCACCTCCTCCTTTTACAGAATTAGAACCAGCTGTTCTTCCTGCTGTGATACCAAAGAAAGAGAAACCTGAACTGTCAGAGCCTTCACATCTGAATGGGCCATCTTCTGACCTGGAAGCTGCCTTCCTAAGTAGAGATGTGGATGATGGTTCAGGTAGTCCACGCTCGCCTCATCAGCTGAGTTCAAAGAGCCTTCCTATCCAGAATCTAAGTCAGAGCCTTAGTAATTCATTCAACTCCTCTTACATGAGTAGTGACAATGAGTCAGATATTGAAGATGAAGACTTAAAGTTAGAGCTGCGACGTCTACGAGAAAAGTGAGTATATGTTCTCCTGTGAAAGAAAATATAATATCTGAAAAACTTTAAAGATGCGCTTCAGGGGTAGTCTGTGGGCCAGTCTCCTCATTTTAAAAAATGTCCATGATCTCACCCTAATTTTAATGGCAGATATTGTACTAAGATTCTAGATCCCTTTTCATTGCTATATGCACATACGCTATATACATCTCCTTTCTCTAAAAAAGAGGATGGTATACATAAGCTAAAACTATCTGAGTATAGTTCATTAGGTTTGCTTATATTCATAAGAATCATACCATTTCTAGTTGTAAAATTTGAGCATCATTATATGATGGTTACCATAATATTTTAATAATAATACTTTTTATCATTAATCATTCTTTGCTGTTTATTAGTCTACCAAATGAATATGGTGATGACACTGCGATATGTGATTTTGTTGGTTACATTTGGCAAGTTAGATCAGAGGAGCAATTTCCACACTCTTGCATATGACCTCAAGAGTCAGGAAATCTTTTTCTCTTAACATGTCATCAACCATTTGTAGTTGGCTAGGAGCTTGTTGGAATTTTTTTTTTTTTTAAGATTTATTTTTTATTTATTTCTCTCCCCTCTCCCCACCCCACCCCCCAGTTGTCTGCTCTCTGTGTATTCTTCTGTGACCACTTCTATCCTTACCAGCAGGACCGGGAATCTGTGTTTCCTTTTGTTGCGTCATCTTGCTGTGTCAGGTCTCCATGTGTGCGGCACCATTCTTGGGCAGGCTGCACTTTCTTTCACGCTGGGCAGCTCTCCTTATGGGGCACACTCCTTGTGCACATCAGCACTGCATATGGGCCAGCTACACACAGGTCAAGGAAGCCCGGGGTTTGAACCACGGACCTCCCATGTGGTAGGCATGGTAGGCAGACGCCCTATCCATTGGGCCAAGTCCGCTTCCCTGCTTGTTGGAATTTGACTTGGGTAATTAAGGCCAGCAAGATGAGTAGAACTAGACTCATCAGGTAGTAGAACTTGGATTAAGTATATTTGGGGAAAAGTTTCATGTGTAAGTAAATATTTGAATGTAGGTAAAAGAATACATTCTTAATTTTAATGATGCTGGTTATGATGTTTTGAATTATGTTTCGTTATCTTTTATAGACATCTTAAAGAGATTCAGGACCTGCAGAGTCGTCAGAAGCATGAAATTGAATCTTTGTATACCAAACTGGGCAAGGTTCCCCCTGCTGTCATTATTCCCCCAGCTGCTCCCCTTTCAGGGAGAAGAAGGCGACCCACAAAGAGCAAAGGCAGCAAATCTAGTCGCAGCAGTTCCTTGGGCAATAAAAGCCCCCAGCTTTCAGGTAAAAAGCCCTGGCTAGACCAGCCATGGTTGGCTCATCTTTTTTTTTCCCCTACTCCAATTGTATATATAACTCAGGGGACATTTGTTATTGTTGCTAAATTTCAAAGATGATTGACTTCCCAGTATTCTTGCTTCCTTAACCTCCATACTTTCCATATTCATAGTGCTTCTTCTTAAGTCTATAGAAGTACACTAGGTGAGTACAACAGCTATTCCATTGTAATACATATTGCTATCAACTGGTATTCTTCATTTGTAGTAATTCTTAAAGATAAAACATTTAGCTTTGGCTGCTAACTCCTTAAATAAACCCTAAAACAGGTGGGAAGAAAATACATTATTCTCCTATTTAGTAAAGTTTAGATAGTTTCTTCCTTTTAATGAATGAGTTGGCCAAAATTGCAATCAAGATGAATGCAGATGTCATATAAATATTTGTAAGTATTAACCTCCTTGATTAGGATATTTATTTCACTTACCTGTATTGTGATGAAGAATTTCTAAGAAATGGTAAGTCCTAATCTCTCATGGATTACAGTTAGTCTCTTTTTAATTGTGATAAACATAGAATGAACCTTTACTTTTTGGAGAAATTATGATAAAGTTACCAGATAATTAGTTCTAAAGACAAAGAGGACTAAAATAAGTTGGAGAGCAGCTGCTAACTTCTGAGCATCTTTTTATTCTCTGGAAGTTTTTAGGGATGTCCAAACCTTTTCTCTAGCACGTTAGCCAATTCACAGCAACTCATTAGTAGTGATATGATTATGAGGGACATACCAGTTTTGGTGTACTTTTGGAGTGGACTTATTACTCAGCTAGTAACTAGGGATCACAGAATTTAGTCAATCACAGGAAAACTGACCCAGGAATTGAAAGCCACCTACCAAGATTAATTTTAAATATGCATTACTTAATAGTTACCTACATTTTTTTTTTAAGATTTATTTTTATTTATTTCTCTGTCCTTCCCCCCTGTTGTATGCTCTCTTGTGTCCATTCACTGTGTGTTGTTCTTGTCTGCTTGTATTCTCGTCAGGCGGCACTGGGAATCTGTGTCTCTTTTTTGTTGCATCATCTTGTTACTTCAGCTCTCCATGTGTGCGGTGCCACTCCTGGGCAGGCTGCACTTTTCACGCGGGGCGGCTCTCCTTGTGGGGCACACTCCTTGCATGTGGGGTTCCCCTATGCGGGGGACATCCCTGGGTGGCTTGGCACTCCTTGCGCGCAGCAGCACTGCACGTGGGCCAGCTCACCACACAGGCCAGGAGGCCCTGGGATTGAACCCTGGACCTTCCATATCGTAGGCAGATGCTCTATCAGTTGAGCCACATCCGCTTCCTAGCTACATCATTTTTGACACCTCTTTTGTAGTTGATTTGATGCATGCTTACAAGAAAAGTCTAAGCAGAGACTGCCTAACCTGTGTTTATCATAATCTAACATCTTTTCTAATAAAAAAAAAAAGTGATCATGGAATTGCAAAATGGAATTCTCTCATATTCATTGCATGTTCTAGTCTTCTTACTCAGCTCAGACTTGTGAACCATCTGGCTTACCTAAATTTAAAAACTCTCCTGGAATAGTTTCATATACAGCAGTATTCTTAGCCCCTATCACCTGCTGATTCTGTCATTCCTCACTTCTTCTCCTATCAGTGAGCCCTTTGTTCTTTGCTCAGTTACAGTTTTGACACATATTTATTACTCAGTAGGACAAACTGGAGGAATAAGAACAGTGCCTATTAAGTGCATTGAGAAGTCTGCACTTGTTTCTTCATCCCACTTTATCTTTTAACAGGTAACCTATCTGCTCAGAGCGCATCTTCAGTCTTGCATCCCCAGCAGACCCTCCACCCTCCTGGCAACATCACAGAAACTGGGCAGAATCAGCTGTTACAGCCCCTAAAGCCCTCTCCCTCCAGTGATAACCTCTATTCAGCCTTCACTAGTGATGGTGCCATTTCAGTACCAAGCCTTTCTGCTCCAGGTCAAGGTAAGAAATCAAAGCAACTGTCATCTTCCAAAAAACATCAAAAATGGCAAGGCTGTCATGCCTGGGACAAAAGCCTCTGATGAGTAAATCTCTTGTTTACTCTGATGATTATAATATTTTGAATTATGTTTGGTTATCTTTTGTAGACATCTTAAAGAGATTCAGGACCTGCAAAGTCACTAGAAGCATGAAATTGAATTTGTATACCAAACTAGGCAATGTTCCCCCTGCTGACCAGAATACAGCTTACATAAAACCCACTTAAGAATCTTTGGGCTGAAAAGGGAATTTGGATGATGATTAGATTAAGTGGGCTACTGTTCCCATCTAGTAAAATAGCTTTTTTGAAGGAATTAGAGTGAAAAGTTATATCTGGGACCTATATGAGAACTTTTAACAAATGTCTTACCAAGTACTTAATCATTTGGGATTTGGGACATAACTTTAGTGCTAAGCAGTTATTTCCTGGACCAAATTTTCTAAGGAACTATAGCAGGTTTCAGCAGCTAATACAAATTTGCCTAGCCAGGGTAGAATTTTTTTAACTTCTAAGTATGGGAGTGACATGTTAAGGTGAATAGCTCTGCAATTCAAGTTTTCATCCATGATCTACATTGCAAACATAATTTTGTTTACTAAATGATTACTCAAAACAAGGAGTGAAAGCAGGGACAGAGGAAAGATCTAATAACATTAAAACAAGAATTGAAAAGTTTTGAGTGTTTGGATGGAAAAGAATGATAGAAAATATAGATAAGTAGCTTAGCTGCCTTTGCCACAGTATCAGAGCATTTAGGTTGTCATAAGATAAATGCGCTTGCTTGGTAAGGAGAGCAGACTGGCTAGCATTATTCCAACTGTACTTATTCAGTACTTTGCAAATGGCGTGAATTTGATTGAGGTGGAGGGAACTGAGGCCTAATATTTCCTAGAATACATATCTGCCCTTCCCCCAGAAGGATATTCTTCTCTGTACCCTCTTAGTGCATTTCACCACTCCAGCCTCAAGTTTCTAACATCTTGTAGTTGTGTTCTGTCTCTTCTCCTTTCTCTGTTCTTCCCTGTTTTTCCCCTCTCACAGGCTGTGCGAAGTTTAACTGTGCGTCTGAGCAGGTGACATTCAAACCTGGTGGCAGGAGGACCCGATTTCTGAGTACGCCCTGCTTGGCTCTTTGTGTGTAACACCTTTACTCCTTCCTTGTCCTTGTTTTTCTGTTGCTTGGATCTGATGTTTCATGCTACCCATTTTCATTTGTCTCTTTGTATATCATCTACTCAGTGGCTTGGCTGAATTGCTATTACCGTCAGAAGTTTGGGTTTCCACAAAAATTATAGTAAAAGATAGAGAAATAATGATAGCTTTCTATAAACTTCAAAATAACTTTTTCAGGCAGAATTGATTCTTCATATATCCTTAACAGAGAGTAGATACGGCATCATGACTATAAACTGCCAGGTTATTTAGAATAAGAAGGCTGAACACCACAGTCGTGTTTACTACCATCTCCCTTCCTGGCAGTGACAGAAAGAATCTTAACACCTAATACTCTTCGATCCTGGCAGTAGTCAGAAATTACACTATATTTTTCCATTCTTCTCTTTCAGGGTCGGTTGAAATACTTTTTTTTTTTCCCTTCTCACTTTGCCCTAAGTATCTACCAGTTGAAATGATGCTTAGAATCTCTTTATTGAATCCATCACCTGCTACCTCCCATAAAAATCAGTAGTTCAACAAAGAGCTTTCAGTGTGGTTATTCTGATAAAACATTTATTCTCTTAGAGACCAAAACATAATACCTACAAGGGAAAACTGTCTTTTAAACATGATTGCTGGGATTTCCCAACTTCCTATTTAAACCAACACTCAATAGCAAGACACCCAACCTCTCTTCTCCATCTTCCCACTTGTGAAATGAAGCTGATGCCTGTTTCATAAGGCTGTTGTACAAATCAAATACAATCATGTATGCAAAAGCACTCATGTTTCCCTTCTGACTAGCAAATGCCTATCTAGTACATTGTAGGTAGTCAAGAAATGTATATTGAAATTAAAAAGTCTTAAATAGAAAAAAAATTTGGTAGTGTTTAGGTGAAGATCTTCTCTTTTAAGGCCTCAAACTTCTGATGTGGTTATTGAAGTGCTTTTTAAATGCATGTGCTAAGGCCATCACTGTTTCTGTGTATGGTTCAGAGGTCCTTGGGCCTTTTCATGGTGGGAAGAATCCTTTGTTCTTTGCAATGACCAGATATGAAGGGAAGTTCATCAAATATGCCTTTATGCATTACATTCAACTTCCATTTCCTTCACTTGGTACATGTATAATCCTTTTAGGACCCCTATTCTTTTTCACTCTTAATTAATAATGGATTGGCTGTACTTGAGAGGGTCTTTTAACACCTTCCCTCACATAACACTATTCTAGGACTATTTAGCAAAAGAAGGGAGTGATAAACATTACCCAGTTTGCTACAGTGTGGTAGTTTTCTAAGCATGTATGATTTTTAATGACTCAGATCAATAAGTTTTCTGGTTAGACTAGCCTGAAGCAAGCATACTAGCATCTTTACACTTGAATAAGCATTTAGTTTGCATGGCCAACTAGAACGATGAGAAGACATTAATAGTAGGAAAAGACATTAATAGTAGAAGATGGGTGCTTTGAAGTAGAATGTGACATGCCAGGCCTGTGTTATACAGCCTGAAAAGTCTGAAAGGTGAGAAAGTGAACCAAGGCTTTGCTGTGAAGGAGAATATGACCACTTTCCATTTATAAGTTTAGTGATTTCTCATCCCAGGTAGGTGGTATTATCCCTGTTTTTCAAATGAAAGTTGGTAGAAAGATTAAGTAATTTAGGTATATTTAGTGAGGCTGAGTTAGAATCAATCCTGGTTTCAATAAAACTTATGCTTTTTCTTCCTTACTTACTGCCTCCTAGGAACCTGTCCCATTTTCCTACTAGAGATTAATAGGCTATGGGGGCCACTATTTAATCTAAATCTTATCACTTCCCTTTGGGTCTAAAATAAGAGGCTCTACATCTTTGAAGGCATTTCAGTGTATATCATGTAAGCCTTGATAAGCAGATCTCAAGAGGCAGATTTAAAGCAAATATGGAAAGAAAACTGATACTTATGGGGGTTCTTACTAGATTTAAATGTATTATTCTATTCTGCGCTCTCAAAATAGATAATGTTTGGAAGCACTGCTTGGCTTAATGCTCTATTTATGTTCAGAGATTGCTTATTTCCACAGTCCTTTTAAAGAATATTCTGGAAGGAAAAGGACAGTATATATATATGACTGGGATGTGGAAATAGCCAATTTAAATTAACTTAATAAAATTGTAGAAGTGGTACTATCTATCAGCTTACCTGTGGTAGGATTGCTAATGCATTTGAGTGCTTTTTAACAACCCAGCAGGAGAAACAGAAGGTAGGACTGGTCAATGGAAAGACCTTGAGTACTTGAAATTCAAGCAATGAGACCCAAAAGACTGGAATTTCTCCCCCTTCCCAGAGTCCTAATTCAAGGCATTGTTCTTTTGGATACAAAGATTGGTGGAAACTCAACTTCCGTCAGCCAGGTGCCACACAATCCATCTGATAACTGTGTTAAGGCTATCAGCCAGTTAAATACATCCTACACAACTATAGCTATGGCTGGTTCCACCAGGTCTTCCCACTCCGTCTATCCTCCTGCTTTCTCTTGCTGGGCCTCTGTATGCTTTTTGGAAATGCTAAATATTTTACACTGATGTTTCTTTATCTTTAACACATTGCTCTCTCTTTGTGCTTCAGGGAAGATGGTGAAAAAAGTCTGTCCTTGCAACCAGCTCTGTAGTAATTATCTTTTCTTTCTGTTACTTTTGGCCCTTGATTGCAAAGCCTGCTACCCATGAGTTCATTTAGCCCTGAAGCCTCCACACCTCCCTGATTTCTGGCTTCCATCTGTCTATCTCTACCCTTTTCTAATATATTCTTTAACGTGCTTAATTGCTGTCTACTGGCTATTCTCCTAGATTGACGAAGCACCTCATGGTCAAAGCTCTCAGTGATGATCTCTGTGAGCTTAGCTCCAGGACAGTGATGAGTTGGTAATGCACATAAAAGTGTGGAGAGACCAGAGAAGCCTCATTCCTATGGGAAAGAGAATCAGCAAATAGGTGCCAGACATTGGAAATCAGTGATAACAGCAGACAAAGTCCTATGCCCTCAAAATTTCCATCATAGTGGGAGATGTCTGCTAGATCAGTGAGGAGAGAAACACCTTTATATTTGAAGAATTTGGTTTATGAGACAGATGGCTTCTCATTAAAATATACACAATTCAGCAACCCAGCAGGATGGGAAGACTCCGTACTTGGGATGCTGGGCAGTGAACTGTGGTTCCTAATAGGTTATTATTACAGGACCTGGCAGAGTTGGGGAAGGGGTATATTATGGCAGGAGAAAATTTAAAAAATGAATTTTGGGGGTAAAGTATTCATGACATTTCAATGCTTTTCAGCAAAACCGAAAAAGGTTTAGAGGGTCGGTCAGTACACTGTGTGAAAGGCCTCCCTACTAGCTCTCAACTACAGGCAAGTCTACTGCTATGAGGTCAGAATTGGTTTCCTTCTTTAACAGGAAAGCTTATTTTCAGAAGCCAGAATAAGGTCAACAGTACGGTTGTCTCCCTCTCATGACAAAAGTTCCACTTTCAGAATCCAGTAGTGTGTGACATAGAAAGGTTGGGATGAAATTTCATTCTAAAAGGGCCTCACAGCATCAAGGGGGGCTGGCATCAGACTAGAGAGGTGTGACCCAGCATGAGCTCTTTGTGAATGAGCAGTATTCACCTCCTCTGAGTTGCTGCTTCTGTTTGGCTTTTGACAACTCTGCTCGCTTGCAGTGATTTCTGGTTTCTGTTTTGATTGTCTCAGCAAGCTCACCAAGCAGTAATCATTGGAACAGGATGCCAGGCATTGTGCATGTAAAACGCTTGCCTTGTGGGTTTTCTCATTATCATAACTCCCCAACCCCATTGCCTGTGCTTCCCACTTCACCACTGTCTGACATTTGGTGTTCCAGGAAGGCTGTTTCCTGTGCTTTTTATCCATTTCTACTTAGGCTTCCTATACTGTAGGGGACCTTCTTCCTTTTACATTGTATGTGCAATAGCAATCCCCTGTGACTCCAGCAGGCACTGAGAAGTGAGCTGATGTTCACACTGCAGTGGTTCTTGCCATGGTGGTAAGAAGCATGTGACCTTCCTTTCTCTGCAGCTTCCCCTCAGCCTTAACTGTTTCTCCAGCAGACATGCTTGTGTGAGCAGTTCCCTGGATGGAAGGTTTAAACTTAAGACCAGCAATGGATTATGAAGGGCTTTTAAATGGCAGGGGTGCTTCAGGTGTGCTGCTGTGCTCTGGTGCTGCTTTGACCTTGACAGCAGGAAATGTATGCACTTATTAGCCCCCAGCATTACTCGGGTAGCTTAAGGCCTAGTGGCTAACAACTTACTTTAATAGCTTTTATTATTCTGCAGCAAATGCGAGGTCTGGTAAGAAAGTGGGTGGGGGAACAACAAGACCATGACTCTTCTTTCCCTCTTCCCTAATACTTGCCTCTTCGAATAATCTTCAGTGTGCCCTCCAGCAGAGCCGAAATCAGGCAGGACACAGACTCCTTCTTTCTCATCAAACCATAGGATTAGAATTCCTTCATCATAACCTGAAAGCTTCCTCTTCGCCTTTGCACCCCTGCCTTAACTGAATGTTTTTGTTGCTTCCACATGGGAGTGCTTGCTGTTGGGTGGGGGGGGGGGGTGGTAAGTCCTTGAAACGATTGAAACTGAGGTCATCTGCAGGAAAACCATGTCTTCCTGGATTTGCATGTCTCAGGCCCACCATCGAGCCCCTTCTTCATTAATAATCCTGGTTCTTTACTCATGGGAAATGGGGAGAGGGTGAATGCTTAATTTCTTCCAAATAGATGTTTACAGACTCAGGTTGATGGGTGCAGGTGGAAAATTTTTTTGGACAAAATATGCTGCTACTTTAGTCACCTCTTCATATTAAAGAATGAGTAAAGAATGTGGCTGTGTCCACATGGATTGGGAACCCCATCTTATCCTTGGCCAAGCACCTACCTTTGCATCCCTTTAAGTCCTGCTTTAACCCTGCCTGATGCACAAGAAAGCCGCTTCTTTGCCCTGCATTCTGCAAAATTCCAGAGTAACTAACCTTGTTGACCATACCACACCTCTGTCATCACTTGATGCTGGGAATAGAGTACCACACTTAGTCCTGGTACTCTTAAGCTGCTAGTGTGAAGGGCTGAAAGCACTCCCTATCATCATCCTGTCTGTTCAGCTTTCCCTGCAGTTCCTGAAGAGAATCCATTTGCTTTACACTGTTAGGCCAAAGCAAAATGGCTAAAAATACTGTGGGCTCTTCCCTTCTTGCATGGCTTCCTAATTCATCCTCTTACATTCTGTAGCTTGCCATTCATCATCCTGTGAAGTTTTTCCCTCTTCCTAAAAATATAAACCAGGCTGCTTTTAATGCTTGTATTCTGGTGCTTCTTATAACTCTAGGGACCAGCAGCACAAACACTGTTGGGGGAGCAGTAAACAGCCAAGCCCCCCAGGCTCAGCCTCCCACCATGACAGCCAGCAGGAAGGGCACATTCACAGATGACCTCCACAAATTGGTGGACAATTGGGCCCGGGATGCCATGAATCTTTCAGGAAGGAGAGGAAGCAAAGGACACATGAATTATGAGGTAAGTCTTCCCTTTTTGCCATTTTCCTAATCTGACAGATTATCACATAGCTCACATCTGAATCAGAGGCAACATAAACTACTCTAATTTGGTACTAAATATTTTATGCCATGATCTTCAGTAATGCATGGATTTTAACGTTTTTAGAAAAACAAGACAAATCACCAAGGGATCCTTTTGTTTTTCCTTCCCTTTATCCCTAGTTCCCTATTTTCTTCCTCCCTTTTCCTTCCCAGAGGCACCTACACATTTCTTCCCTCCCCAGCCTCATTCTATGAGTAACTATTCCCCTCTGCTTGGTAAGTGTAGTCAATAAGTATTATTTAAAAGTGTTTTATTGCTGTAAACTATTAAGTTTAGATAGTCCAGTCCCAGTTTTAGAATTGTATTTTAATACCAACCCATTTTATACCCACACCAGACTTTACATGTTCTTTTTGTTTTCAGGGCCCTGGAATGGCAAGGAAGTTTTCTGCTCCTGGTCAATTGTGCATCTCCATGACCTCAAACCTGGGTGGCTCTGCCCCCATCTCTGCAGCATCAGCTACCTCTCTAGGTCACTTCACCAAGTCTATGTGCCCCCCACAGCAGTACGGTTTTCCAGCTGCCCCCTTCAGCACTCAGTGGAGTGGGACAGGTGGCCCAGCCCCACAGCCACTGGGCCAGTTCCAACCTGTGGGAACTGCCTCCTTACAGAATTTCAACATCAGCAATTTGCAGAAATCCATCAGCAATCCCCCAGGTTCCAACCTGCGGACCACTTAGACCTAGAGACATTAACTGAGTAGATTTGGGGGCAGGAGGTGGAATGCTGAGGGGTGGGGTGGGGGGTGGGAAAGTAGCCTATATACTAACTATTAGTGCTGCATTTAACTGGTTATTTCTTGCCAGAAGGGAATGTTTTTTAATACCGCTTTGAGCCCGCAGAATGGAGAATCTCTCTCTCTCCCCTTTGCCGTTTATTGAAGTGGGACAAGAAGGAAAGAGCAGCTTTCTTGTGATGGGGCAGCTTCAGACTTTGCTTTCCTGTTCATACCCAACAGTGAGGGCTAGGAAGGAGAATTGTGGTCGTCAGGAAGCCATCAGAGAGCTCGCTCTAAAACCAAACCTGGCCTGTATTTTCAAGTGGGTGGAGCTCTTGATTTTGGTACCAGCTCAGCTCGCATTCTCTTACTCCCTCAAGAATCCAGACCACAAGGAGGCGAAGAAAAAAAAAACAAAAACCACACAACTTTTGGGCTCTCTCCTACCCTGCCCTGCCCCCTTTTCTTTCTTTCCTTTTAACTCTTTAGAACCCAGTGAAAAACACCAGGGGACTGGGATTGCAACCCTTTCTTAAGATAGGTCATTAGTGCTTTAAGCAAACGATATTAGCAGCTTTGACTGCAGCATTAGCAATTAGGAAAAAAAAAAATTAAGTTCCCTGCGGACATGTAACTGTGCCATCAGTTTTGATGTGGAAACACTGTGATATATAAATGTTGTTGGACAACAGTAGTTTTAAGAGTAAAATACGAAAGGTTTAAAAAGTTCAAAAAAAAGCTAGCTCAGTCCTTTACTTATTGAGACACTTTAACTTTTTCCTTTGTATTTCCATTGTATTAGATAAATAAATGTGAATGTAAAATTGTATAAATTACTGTACTTGAATACGTCTGTTCTCCCAGTATTGCTTGCTGGATCTTTTAGTGCCTTGGACTTCTTATTGCTTCTGCCATTAGCATCAATTTCTCATCAGACCCCAGATTAGCAGAGGGCATGTGGAAGGAAATCTTAGGTCCATGTGACCCCAGCCATGGATATGCCAAAGGGAAATTGAAAGGGTATTTTTTTAAGTCATTCATTCAACAATTTTGTCTAGAGCAGGTATAAGATGAGCAGGGTGAGAAGCTAAGTTGACATCAGTGGTTGAAAGCAGAAAGTTCTGTTTTGGGAATAGTGAGGAGAGGGGTGTTAAATAAAAAACCTGGGCAATTTCAAAGATTAAGGGTGGTATGTGCTAAGTGAAAGAAAAAGAATGACTAAAGAATGGGGGAGCAACCCTGTTTTGAAGATACATGATGTCTAGCCAGAGTGTGCCATAAGCCTTAAGTGTTAGAGCTGGCTTAGACAGTCTAGATCTAGAAGTAATGACTGAACATAGAGGAAGGGGGCAGGGACTGGTTTTTAAGTTGGGAAACGTGATGGTGAAAAGTCACAGAGAAAGTTGCTCTAAGAAAACCTGTTGGATTGCTTTCCTCTTGTTGCACATGTACCATGCATTTCTCAGCTTGGGGTACTATCTTCTGCAGAAAATGGACCCACATCTGAATTAAGCGTTGTAGGAAAGAACATTTATTCCTACCTGTTTCCTGTATAATGCCCAAATGGTTGCAGGATCATAATCTATTGTGCCACCTTTAATATGTCTAGAATTGTAACATACTACCACATTGTCATATAAACAAATATTCCCTTAAATAATTACTGCAACCAACCAGTATTATTTAATACTATGCCTAGTTGTGATGGGCAGTTCTATTATTTTCAAAGCTTTCAGAAATACTCTTCTAATTGATTTGTCAAGGATCTGGATTATCTCTTGAAAATAGGGAAGAAGCTAGGACTCTTGGATTTTTGGGTGCTTCTTCTCTTGATGCTTAGTTAGGGAAATTGACAAATTTCCAACCTCTTACCCACCTCAGTGGCACATCCCAGGAAGCACCACTGAAATAGGAAGAGCCTGGTGGCTCTCTGGACCCTGTCCATCCATTCCTTTATGGGCTGTTTAATTAAGTTGGCCTAGACCCCAAAGATGCAAGATGAGATCTGAAGGTTTTAGAAAAATAGAAATGGAAAGGGCAAGGGTTGGAAGCCCTGCTTTAAAAATTGTTTCCTTATTTATTTTCTGCTTGTAATTCCTGGGGAGAGGGTAAGAGTTAGGATAGAACAGAGAACGTGCCAAGTAAATGAGAAATGGACCACCTAAGATGAAAGGAAACAACACTTTCAGAGGAGTGAGGGAGCCAAATGCAGCACACTGTTTTGTTATTTTGGTTTAATAATTTTGAGGTCTCTTCACTCACAGAAAAAGAACTGGTTTTATTTACTGTTGATTTTTCCCCCTCCTGTGGATGAAATAACTGAAGCCTAGAGGAATGAACTAGTGCTACTGAACTGTTTATTTTTGTGTTAATAGTACACTTTGGGTATCTTTTTCCACATTAAAAAAATCTTTCTGAATTATAAATGTTTTCCTTACATTATTTAACAATGTACACTGTTTAAAAAAATAATAAAATTAATTCAAACCTTGGGGGTTTCTCAGCAGCCGTTAATTGTACATTTTGCACTAACTCCGGGTGTTGCGCTTCTTGTAAGATTGCGCTTTGTGCTTCCGTTTGTTACCTTTGTAGACTTTTATTTAATGAAACCATTCAAATAAACCAAACTTGCTTTTGTTGAGCTGTGGGGTTTCATTTCCAGCAAATTCTTTTTTCATGTTCTCATTCATTGTTGTGAGTTACGTGCAATTTATAACTGACTTCTAATTCCCAGGAACACTTTTAGTGGCAGTTCTACCCTAAATTAAGATAATGCTATAGACAAGAGGAAGATATTTTTCCTGAAGAAAAGTGGTATGGACATACAAATCAAAAGATGAATACATCAGCACATCCAGCAACAGGAAAGGTAAAAGCTTTTAAAAGACAGGGAAATCAGGGTAAGCTGCTGCCTCTTCAACTTCCAAAGGAACAGAAATTCTAGACTGCCTTCCTATACATAGCAACACCTATACTTAAGGGTTCCTTCGCTCAGGTTCACAGCTTGCCTCAAAGGGATATGATCCAAAAAAATAATAAAAATCACTGCTCTAAGATTAGATAGGACAGCTAAAATTGGACTTTAAAAGAATTTAAAATTGCAAGTCATCATTTAGGGGAAAGAATGATGAAATACCTGAATGTTATTAAAAAAGCAATTTGGGCGGTAGACTTGGCCCAGTGGTTAGGGCATCCGTCTACCACATGGGAGGTCCATGGTTCAGACCTTGGGCCTCCTAGACCCGTGTGGAGCTGGCCCACGCGCAGTGCTAATGCACACAAGGGGTGCCGTGCCACGCAGGGGTGTCCCCCGCGTAGGGGAGCCCCACGCGCAGGGAGTGCGCCCCATGGGGAGAGCTGCCCTGCACGAAGGAGGGTGCGGCCTGCCCAGGAATGGTGCCACACGCACGGAGAGCTGACACAACAAGATGACGCAACAGGGAAGCACGGATTCTCACGCCGCTGATGGCAGCAGGGGCGGGCAAGGAAGGTGCAGCGAATGGACATAGAATGGACAACCGGGGTGGGGGGTGGGTAGGGGAGAGATAATCTTTAAAAAAAAAAAAATTTATGTTAAGATGGGTAATGTCACATCTGAAACAAGGAAATATAAGAAGCTATTTTCTACTGCACAGCAAGTGTTTGTTTTTTGTGTGGGGAGTGTTGGGAGAATAATTTTTTTTTTAAGATACATAGATCACACAAAGTGTTATATTAAAAAATACGAGGTTCCCATATACCGCAGTCCCCGCACCCCCCACTCCTCCCACATCAACAACTTCTTTCATTAGTGGGTAACAGCAAGAGATATATTATGTTTACTCAAAATGCCTTTTTCTTGATCTTAGATCAGTTTTCTTGATCTCAGGAACAAATGTTGGTATTGAAAGAATACAGGGCAGTGATGTCCTAAACCCATAAACAGACAGTTACTACAGATACAGACTGCAGTCTGGCTTGATCCACAGCAGTGGGCACCACCACAGCCTGGCACACAGTACTAAGGCACCCTTATAAGCCTGACGCCCTGGAGAGAAAGGTGCAGTGATGACACAATGTTTCTGGTCAAAGCTGGTGCTTAGTAATATGGCCTTTATTGTCAAGGGCAGGCAGCCACTGGTGATTCCTAAAATTTCTATCTTTATTAACATAATAGTTTAGGAATAAATAATTAAAGCCTCCAGAACAAAGAAAGGGTATTTAATCTTGTCCAGATCCTTTCCCATGGCAGTATGTGACAAGCTTTTTTATAGTGCTTGTTTTCCAAACTGCTTGGCTTTATCTGCAGTCCCCTCCAGGAGTCAAAGTTCAGAAGGAAGCAAGGCAAAGCCTTGGAAAGAAAGCTCATTTCCTAGAAATGATGAACAGTTTCACAACCAAAAAGTAGTTTTCCAAAGTCCCTTAATTGCATAGTCCAATGATGTGGTCACAGCCTCCGTTAAGCTGGATCCAATCTCCTTTTTTTCATGTCCTGGCTCTTCCTATAAGAATCACAGTTTTCTGTGAAGGATAAAATGGTTAAACTATAACGGCTATAATCTTAAAATAAGGACTAAATTGACAGTTAATGATTTCTTGATTGGATTAGTTAACCTAATTTACACCAAGAGCCCAGAAATGAAAACTAAGTTGTTAACAGAGAGGGCAGATCCTTCCGTTAACCCCACACCAAGGTGCAATGACCATTATGATGAACCTACTTTCAGTAGGGAAATCTCTTCTAATTACTTACACTGCTCATTCCCTTGGAATGACTGCACCCAACTTTCAACAAAAAATCCACAGAATTAAGCCCAGGCTCTCTCTTCAAGTTCTTTTCCTAACCACTTCTCTCCCTGTACCTGTTACATGTCGGTTAGTGTCATACGTCTGGGGCTGCCAGGCTCCAGATTTTGACTGTGGCTTCTGTTGGCAAAATCCCTGTGGAGTCTTGTTCCGGGTCGCCATGTAGTTCCTTGGCACTGGTGTGGCAGGCGTCTGGAGTGCTTCTGGTCTGGAAGAGGGCTTGCCTACACTGTCCCCTGCATCTGGAGTCATCTCCCACATTTCAAGGTTGTCTTCAAGGACAGAGCACAGGAAAATGCAGCATCAAGACAGAAGTGTTCTCACATAAAGCACTAGGAAAACTGATCATAAGAAATTCCAAGTCTTCAGTGCCCTATTTTTTTTTCTAAGTCTCTCTTAAAATGTATTCTGTGGTTACCAAAAATACACAGCTCAGTAACTTACAAGCACTTCATAGGTATTTACTGATTAATATTTAAGATGTTCCATTAGCCCCTACCGACCTGCAAGGAAGTCTTTCTCGGACAAGGGTTCGGAAACAGCAGTGATGGGAGTGCTGTGCTTCAAAGGAGGGGCCGGCGGTGCTGCTGCAGTTTACAGGAGAGAGAGAGGACAAACCGTAAAAGATTAGCTCTACGCCCTCTTGTTAAAGGGAACAGCCTCAGAAACACAAAGCTGTCTAGCGGTATTCTGGTTCCTCGCATGGGCAGAAGGCCACAAGAAGCTGGAGTCGCAGTCTTTCTGCAGATCTTTGTTCTTTAAAATGCTCTATTTTTTCCTCTCACCAAAGGGAGAATGAAACAAAAGTTAATTTCTCCTTTAACAGCAAACCCAGATTTAGAAGAGTTAGGAGAATTCATCTGGTCCAGTGGTTTACTTACTTTTAAAAATTTATTTAATCCTTGTTCCTACAAAAGTCTTAAGCAGAAATTCAGTAGATACAACCAATAAAAACAGTAGTAGCTCTGGTTGTCTGACAAGGGGTGGGGAAAAGTCCCGAGGACAAGCTCCTCCACTCGGCAGCCCTCCTCCCTCGCCCACAGCAGTTGCTGCAAAGGTTTGGCAGGCGAGAATCTAGAATAACTCTTATTAAGGATATCTCCAGGACAGTAAGTTTCTTCCACATTAATTTCAGCCTGTCACTTCTGAAAGGAATATTAATGAGCCAAACATGAAGCAGGCCCTTTATGAATCTTGGTAGTTCTTAGATGGGGCAAAGTCAAACTGGTCTGGGGCAAGACCCTTCCCTGCTTCCACTCTCTGGGCAAGACCCACAACAAATCTGTATCTGCTACTCCCACTGAATGGGGACTCTGGAAATAATCTGCCAAAAGTCTGTCGTTTTCAAACCCAATTGCGCTCTATAATTAAAAACAGTTTAGAAACAAACAAAAGGCATTCTGATGCAGTTAGCCAAATCAAAAAAAAAAAAAATTAAAAAGATTTGAAAATGTAAAGCTTTGAACCCTGAAATTTCTAGTTCTACAAGATTATGCCAAGGCCCCCGAAGAGCCAGTGTCTTGAGAAATGGAAAAGTGCACAGCAGGATTTCACTGCTTTGATTTCTTGGACGCTTCTATCATTTGTAACTTGAGAGAAGTCTGAGTGCGGTTAGGCGTGGGCCTTGCCACATGTTCCTGACAGAGGAGCAGGTTCCCCTGTGCCCTGGCCCCCCGTCTTCAAAGAGCCCAGGGAGGGTCTCTGCCCCCGTCGTTCTCACACACCCTGGTTCCTCTTGTCAACTGAAGGGGCAGATGCTTGAACTTGCTGCTGTTTCTCCATTTGCTCCCGGAACTGCTGCTGCAACTGCTTCTGCCGGAGCTTCCGCTGGTATGTGGCCTCACTCTCCACAGCAGAGGCCTGGATTCTGCATCAGAGGGGAGACGAGGTGGGAATGAATTCCTGAGGGAGCACACAAACCAGCTTGCTACTTCTGAAGGTACAAAGAGGCGACCCAGACCATATGAGAGGAAGGGGCAGCTGAGGAAAGGGAGAAAACTTAGGCCCTTACCCAGAGCTGCTGTCCTTATCCCTCCGGGTCCCAGTGTGGAGGTCATCTGAGTGGCCTGGTCTGCAAGGGGAGGTCACCTCCAGTGGTTTGGGGGGTACCACAGCCATGTTCTGCCGGCAGCTGCTGTATCTCGCCAGTTCCACAGATGGTTCAAAATCTTGTCTCTTTGCTTTAGTTAAATCCACTTCAGGAGGCAACTAATAGAGGAAGAAAGAGGGAAAATCACTGTTCTTCCCCTTTTCTCTTCCTTACAGATTCAGATTCCTGGAAAAAGGCATTTGACAATCCTCTATCATTCTTTCTAGGTCCTAAGAAGCCGAAGCAAAGGATCGATGACTTCCAAGTAATATTCTGAATTATATGCAGAGAAGAAAAATAATGTCATTTTCCATTTTATACCCTTCTGTATTAATGTAATTTTGACAAATAGTATTTCTTTGGTTTTGTTCGGGCAAATGGTCTGTGAAATCTAATGGAACCATTCCTTGGCAGCTGGATGTGTTAAATCCTGTGTCCTTCACATGGAAATGATCAGGCATAGTCTGCGGAGGCCCCTACCTCCTCTGCCTTTCCTGCGAGGACTACCCAACCCTTACAAACACAATATTCATCATCAGCATCCTGCATGTGACGGGAAGAAGAAACCTTGAAGAGCACTGGTTTAGTAAGCTGCCAGCCAAAGCTGCAAGGAATCTCCGCATTTGGGTAGTTCCTGCCTCTCACTCATGCAAGAAATGATGTGTGTGTGTACTTCAGGACAGTGGCAAATTGTTTTATTTTCAGACATAAGCACTGCAGAAACTGGGAGCTTTCTTACTTGAGAGAACTTCTCCCTCAATTCATAACAATGATGCTGCTAGAATAACTGTCTGAATATAGGGCATTGAGATGAATAAATTTCAATAAAGCTGAAAATTCTAGTGTGAATTTCTTTACATTGAAAAGCAAATAAGCAGGTTAAAAAGAAACGGAGGGGGGGAAACGGACTTTGGCCCAGTGGTTAGGGCGTCCGTCTACCATATGGGAGGTCCGCGGTTCAAACCCCGGGCCTCCTTGACCCGTGTGGAGCTGGCCATGCGCAGTGCTGATGCGCGCAAGGAGTGCCGTGCCACGCAAGGGTGTCCCCCGCGTAGGGGAGCCCCACGCGCAAGGAGTGCGCCCGTGAGGAAAGCCGCCCAGCGTGAAAAGAAAGAGCAGCCTGCCGAGGAATGGCGCCGCCCACACTTCCCGTGCCGCTGACGACAACAGAAGCGGACAAAGAAACAAGACGCAGCAAATAGACACCAAGAACAGACAACCAGGGGAGGGGGGGAAATTAAATAAATAAATAAATCTTTTAAAAAAAAAAAAAAAAAAAAAAGAAACGGAGGGGAGTGGAAGTGGCTCAGTGGCTTCCCATGTACCAAGTCCTGGGTTCAATCCCAGGTGAAGGGAAGGAAGGAAAGGGGAAGGAGGGAGAGGGGGGAAGAAGGAGAGGAAGGAGAGAAAGGGGAAGGGAGGAAGGAAAGACCTTTAAAAACAATTACAAGAATGACAATACCAAGTGCTGTCAAGGATACAGAATAATGGGAAGCCTCAAAAGGCTCATATACTGCTGTGGGGGGGGGGTCAGCACAACCACATGGGAAAACTGGAAGACTCTACTAAAACCAAACACACCCCTGTCCTATGGCCTCATCATTCTTAAGAGAAATGAATGTGGGGAGGTACACCAAAAGACACACACAAGAAAGCAAGAATGTTACTAGCAGCTCTATTCAAAACAGCCGAAAGCTTTAAAAAAGTATTAAAAGCAGAATGGAATAAACTGTGGTATATTCACACACTAGGGAAATTATACCACAATGAAAATGCTGCATGCAACATAAATGAATCTCACAAACATGCTGAATGGAAGCCAAGACGAGTCCATACTGCATGATTCCAGACAGCCCAGAAAGGTCAGCGCTACACTGCGCTGCTAGGAGTGGATCTCCCAGGTCGTGGCAGCGGCGGGCAGGTTGACAGTGACTCCAGGGGCACAGCAGAAACTTCTAAGATGCAGGTAATGTTCTGCTTTATTTTTTTTTTTTTTTTTGTAATTTTATTTTAAAATTTCCTAAGTTTCACTTTTTATGGTCTGATTCTTCATCTGGATGCTGATTACATAGATGTGTTTGGTTTTAAAAGTCATCAAGCCAAACACTGATGATATTTATGATATGTGCATGTTTATATGTGCTTTTTAATACTTGTTTTTTTGGGTTTTTTTAAAGTACAAACTGTACAATTCCATTTCTACAAAGGAAAAAACAATCTCTGAAAATAGAGGTTAGAAGAGAGAAGTCAGGACAGTAGTTACTTTTTTTTTTTTTTTTTTTTGAGGTACCGGGAACCAGGGATGGAGCCCAGGACCTCGTATGTGGGAAGCCGGCACTCATCACTGAGCCACATCGGCTCCCTGGTTGGTTTTATCATTTGTTTTGCTTGTTTTTGGTTTTGTTTTTTCAGGAGGCACTGGGAAACGAACCCAGGGCCTCCCGTGTGGGAGCTGGGCATCCATCTGCGCGAGCCATGTCAGCTCCTCCCGTGGTTACTTTTGAAGAAGGGCTGGGCAGGGACTGGGAGGGGCAACGCGGGGGTCTCTGGGCCACTGGCAATGGTCTAGCTTCTATTTCCCTGTCTGGCGGCTAAACAGCTGGGCTCCCTTACGAAACGTCATCAAGCGATGCCATTACGATTTGTACAGTTTTCTGTATATATATACAATACTTCATTTTAAAAGGTCATTAAAGAAAAAAAAACAGAAAACAGAAATGGAGCTTTGACTGAGAGGCCAATTGATTGGCACATGCCCCAGGGCTCCAGAAGAAAGGAAATCCCTTGGAAATGGGACAGGAACTCTGGTGGTAGAACATGGCGGGAAGAAGCCATGAAAAAGCAGCCGCCCCAGCCCAGCCCAGTGGGGCAGCAGGGACACCACAGGCCCCTCAGCCCAGGTCAAAGACGCCAGCCACAGCCCCCGTTCTCCAAAAGCAAAAGCTCAGATCACAGAACGAGCGCTGAGAGAAACAAGAGAGCCCTACACCTTGAAGACACAAGTGCTAAAAAGGCAAGAAGGTGAGGTCTGAGTGTCTGCAAGGAGCAGATGGGATACTGCAGAGGGTTGTGTATTCCTTTTGAAAAACCCAAGTCCCAAGCACAGTTCCCTGTGTGTGAGACAGGGAACCTCTCCATAGGCTTCAGGTGCTTCATCTGTGAAGTGAGGGGCTTGGCCTGCTAAAGCTGACACTCGACGAAGTCTAAAATACACATTCCAGGCCCTCCAAAGAGTGAGTCCTCACTTGCTCCCCCTCCATTCTCCAAAACTTAAACCATGATACCAGGGAATTAGCTTTAATATCTTTACTCCAACCCACTCTATTCATCCATTTCTAACATACCTGGCGTGGAAGCTTATTTAGTGACCTCAGATAGTCTTTATCCAGGATACAATTTCCAAGTGCATTCCCAAAACTCCTAGGGGGTAAGAAAAAAGGGTGACTATTTCTTACCTTAGCACAGAAATACTAAGAAGGAACTAACACTAAGAGCCCATTAGTTCTCCTGATAGTGAGAGGATGGTGACAAGTCCCCAACTAGAGCAGGCTATACAAACTTGGGGGCTGGAGGGGGAGGAGAGTGTCAGGGCCCATTCTCTATGACCAAAGTCCTTACCTTGGGACAAATGGACTCCCCCACAGGAAATGTGATGCAAAATTTTAGTATATGTTTATATCTGTGTTATTTCTGGTAATTTATTCACTTCCATTCTCAAAGGGTCTATGAACCAAAAAGAGGTTTAAATCTCTCCTCTAATAAATTATGCTACTTAAACATAATAGAAAACTATTATGCTGTATTAAAAGGAATGAGGAAGCTATCTGTGAACTCCTATAAAAAAGTCTCCAGGATACATTACTGAGCGGTGGAAAAAAGAAAAAGGCAAAAGCAAGTACAGAATAGCAAACATGGTATTCCCTTCCAAAAAGGGAAGAACTAAGGATAAAGAAACCCTGGGGAGAAGCAGATGTGGCTCAAGCAATTGGGCTCCCGTCTACCATATGGGAGGTCCAGGGTTCAATTCCCAGGGCCTCCTGGTAAGGCAAGCTGGCCCTTATGGTGAGCTGGCCCATGCGGAGTGCTGTTCTGCACAGGAGTGCTGCCCCGGGCAGAGAGCTGGCACAGCAAGATGATGCAACAAAGAGACACAGAGGAGAGACAATAAGAGACACAGCAGACCAGGAAGCTGAGGTGGCGCAATGGAATGAGTGCCTCTCTCCCACTCCAGAAGCTCCCAGGATCAGTTCCTGGTGCCGCCTAAAGAGAAGACAAGCAAACCCAGAAGAACACATAGCAAATGGACAGAAACCACTGGGTGGGAGGGGATAAATAAATAAATAATAAGTAAGTAAATAAATAAAGATACCCTGGGAAAATGCAGAGTGTGGGGAAAGAGAGTAGATGGGGACAAGCATGGGAAGATTTACCTTTTTGACTTCTTTTGATTTTTGAACAATGTGAATGTATTACCTTTAAAAAAACAAAAACAAAAAACAACCAAAACTGACCTGAAACGAGGGCTGAAATGAAGCGGGCTGGATTCCCACCCCTTTTGCTTACCTGAGTGCTCGCTTCAGCCCATCCGTCACCGCCTCCTTCCTTGCCTTCTCCAGAGACAAGGCCTTTGACTTGAGTCCCTCGCTAACACCATAGCCCACGTCTTCATGGTACGACCCATCCTAGGGGTAAAACAGAGTTTAAACCTCCAACATGGAAAGCTGCTGTTGTGTTTCTGGCCCCACAGCTCTTCCCTTCCTCAAGCAGCAGCCTCAGGACAAGGCAGGCACACCCCAGGCCTTGCTAAGGAAGGGGACGTGGGCACCCGTAGTGGGAAGGGAATTAAGCTCCAGAACTGCAACTTCCTGTGCTGTGTTTCCTCGTGGTGAGGTCAGCCTGGACAAGTGCCCGTGCCCAGGGCCAAGCCTTTCCTCCCTCCCCCACCCCTTCTCCATGAGAAAAGCACATCTCCCACCCACTCCACATCATACTACTGCATGTTAGCCTGAGGTATAAAAACCTCTGGGACTCCGAACAAAGGGATAATTGAAATAGTGCATCTAATGGACTCCAGTGATTGGCTATCAAATCCTTTCGCAAGTTAGGTGGTCTTCATTCCTTGGCTTCCATCGAAAGTGAAGGGAGACCTGATCAAGTTATTTAGCTGGTAGGGAATTACCTGTAATTTTTTATGATAGTCCTACATGACTTCTTCTAGACTATAACTCAGAAAGCATTCAAAGAAATGAGTGACACTGCTATCAAAAAAAACTCTTGGGAAGCGGACTTGGCCCAATGGATAGGGCGTCCGCCTACCACATGGGAGGTCCACGGTTCAAACCCCGGGCCTCCCTGACCCGTGTGGAGCTGGCCCATGCGCAGTGCTGATGCGCACAAGGAGTGCCCTGCCATGCAGGGGTGTCCCCCACGTAGGGGAGCCCCACACGCAAGGAGTGCGCCCTGTAGGTAAAGCCGCCCAGCACGGAAGAAAGTGCAGCCTGCCCAGGAATGGCACCGCACACATGGAGAGATGATACAACAAGATGACGCAGCAAAAAGAAATACAGATTCCCAGTGCCACTGATAAGGATAGAAGTGGTCACAGAAGAACGCACAGCAAATGGACACAGAGAGCAGACAACAGTGGGGGGTGGGGAGGGAGAGAAATAAATCTTTAAAAAAAAAACTCTTTCCATTCCCAGCTGACTTATATTAACAGAGTTTTTTAGTACTGTTTATAATAAATATAAGAAGTTATGATAGAATTAATGCTGACTGCTCATTCTAAAAAAAGTAATTCAACTGTGGATATAGAAACTGACTGAAAAGCAAACAAGGCACCATCCAGGTCATTAAAAAATGTATTTTCCAGAAAATTTTTGTTTTTAATAATGATCTATCAAAAAATTGTATGTAGGGAAGTGGACTTGGCCCAGTGGTTAGGGCGTCCGTCTACCACATGGGAGGTCCGCGGTTCAAACCCCGGGCCTCCTTGACCCGTGTGGAGCTGGCCCATGCGCAGTGCTGATGTGCACAAGGAGTGCTGTGCCACACAGGGGTGTCCCCGCATAGGGAAGACCCACGCGCAAGGAGTGCACCCTGTAAGGAGAGCCGCCCAGTAGGAAAGAAAGTTCAGCCTGCCCAGGAATGGTGCCGCACACATGGAGAGTTGATGTGCCAAGATGACGCAACAAAAAGAAACACAGATTCCCTGCCGCTGACAACAACAGAAATGGACAAAGAAGAACATGCAGCAAATGGACACAGAGAACAGACAACTGGGGAGGGTGGGAAGGCAAGGGAAATAAATAAAAAATAAATCTTTTTAAAAAAAAAAGAGATACAAACAAATCCATTTTAAAATGTCAAATTTTACAATAAAAAAAATACTGTTTGCAACTATTTATACTTAGGATGAAAACTTTCAAGTGTCAAATGAAAAATATTCAAGGAGGACAGAGTTTTTCAAAATCCTTTTAGAAGTCACAGAAGCCAAGAATGTCTGAAGAGAACACCACCGACCTATGGAAACTGGCTGCAACACAGCTCCGGAGAGACCCATGGCCAGAGGGCCCGGCTCTTTAGTTTGGATGTGCCACATCCTGAGACCTCCCTACCTCTTCACTCCCTCCTCCCACCCCCACGATCCTTCCAGGCCACAGGTCAACTCCATTACCCTCACCTTCAACTGGACCCTCACAAACGCCCAGACTCCCACGTAGAACTTGCCGTTGTTGAGGTCGACAAAATCTAGAAGTAGAAAAGAACACCCGTTGAGGATTCTGACCCTGGCCTCCCCATATTCCTCCCGCTGGCCACCAAGTGCACCTACCATAATCCTCCCCTCCAAAACACAACGATCAGAAATTAGGCAATGCCAAAGCAAGGGGGATGAAGACGGCGCCATTGCCAAGAAGCATACTCACCCACGTTCTGCTGTGTGACAGAGTGTGCCCAGCCATTGTAACCAAACATCTCATTGGCCAGATTAATTACCCTGTGACCCTCAATGTAACACACCTGGGAAATATATTCAAGAAAAGAAGCTATATTAAAATTCCTTGCCACACTTAAACATGGATCAAAATTTACCTAATTCAATCCTTACTTGCTTTTTGGGCAAAACTCCTTTTCAACATTCCAGAGAAATTCTCAAAGAACTTATTTCAAAGATCTTCCTGAAGGAGCCAGCTAGAACTAATGGTCTGTCTCAGGGAGGAATTAGAGTCAGAGGGAAATAGACCTATTTACCTGGTACTATTACTACATAGTTGCAAAAGGAAGAATTTCAGGCCGATATGTTTTTACAGAAAACCAAAAACATACAGAGAAGTTACACTAGAAGCAAATGGCAAAGGGAGAATTTTTTTAAGATGGCATAAAACTCCTAAGATGGCAAGTATGCAAGTCTCAAGATGGGGCTTTGGCCACTTCAGATGACAGTAAAGGCCAAAACCCATCTGCTTGCTGCACCTGGAAGCCTCCAGTACCACTGACCAAGAGACCTTCTGGACCCACGAGGACCCAGAGAGGGAGCTGGAAAGCCCTCCGAGGGAGCAGCAGATGCCCTGGGCTCTCCTACCTTCTGCCCTCCTCCAGCCAGGCGGCTACTGATGTATTCGGGGCCCAGCCTCTGCCTCAGGGCATTCTGGATGGCCTGGTACTCTTCCGAGGTGTACTGGCACTGCAAGTCACAAAGGGACAATTCAACTGACATTTCCACCATCCCTCAGGCCAGCAGCTCTCCAACTTTTTGGTCTCAGAACCCCTTTACACTCTTAAAGGTATGCATATAGTATGAAGGAACCCAAAGAGCTTCTGTTGAGGTGGGTTATATCTATTGATATGTGCCATATTAGGAATTAAAATGGGGAAATCTTTAAAACACATGTTCCGTTAGCCATCAGGGCAGTGATGTCACTACATGTCAGGCAACCTCTGGAAAACTTCCCCATGCACATGTATACTAGTGGGAGAATGAGAGTGAGAAAAACTAAAAGTGTCTTAGCATTGCTATGAAAGTCATTTATTTTGACCTCATGGATTCTGAAAGGGTCTTTAGACCCTTAGGTCCCCAGACCACTTTTTTTTTTTAATTGAAGTATATCACTCATACATGAACATGCATAAACAATAAGTATATAGTAAAGATTGTGAACTTACAAAATAAACATACGTAACATCACACAGGGGTCTCATACATCACCCCTCCACCAACTCTTTGCATTGGTGTGAAACATTTGTTACAAACTGTGCAAGAGCATCATCAAAATATTACTACCAATTATAGTCCTTATCTTACATTTGGTGTATTTTTCCTCCAACCCACACTATTTTTTTTTAATATACTTTTGTTACAGATATTGTGAACTTGCAAAACAATTGTACAGACTGTTTACACCCTGGTGGAATATTTGTTACAGATTATGAGACAATATCATCAGACTATTACCACCAATCATGCCCAGACCACTTTTTGAGAACCACTGCCTTAGCTATTACTACCATCCTTACAAAACTTTCTCAGGGGAAGCGGATGTGGCTCAAGCAGCTGGGCACTCACCTACCACACGGGAGGTCCCAGGTTTGGTTCCCGGTACCTCCTAAAGAAGACGAGCAAGACAGTGAGCTGAAACAACAGGCTAGCGTGGTGAGCTGATGCAACAAGATGATGCAACAAAGAGACACAAGGAGGAAACACAATGATAGACAGAAAAAGTGGGGAGTGGCGGTGGCTCAAATAGTTGGGTGTCTCCCTCCCACATGGAAGGTCCTGGGTTCATTCCCCAATGCCTCCTAAAAAGAAGGTGAACACACAACAGACAGAGAGCAGATAGCAAGCGCAAACAACGGGTGGTTGGAGGGAATAAATAAAATCTTAAAAAAAAATTCTCAAGCCAGAATTAGGAAACTAAAACCTCCAGTCTCAGAGTCTGTATATGGTGTTTATATGGGAAACAGAGTAGGGGAAAGAGAAATATCATATGAAGTCTTGCTTCCATTTGTCTTCTCTAAAATTCTACTATCTCCCTCTCCCATTCAACAATCTCCGATCCAAAACACAGATGAATACACTACTACTGTTATTTTTGTTCTTGTCCCCGTGGTAATTTTCCCCTTGCCCTATTTAAATGAAATATTCACAAACAGACCTCTGGTAGAGACAAAATCTGGGAGGGAAAGGTAAAAATCCCTTTGCTATGTACAGAATATCTCTACAAAGAACATGAAACTGGTGCTTTGGATGCCTCCAAGAAAGAGAAGTGGGTTGCATATGGAAAGGAGTGACAGAGTGACAGACACTGTTTTTTGGGTTTTTTAAAAGATTTATTTATTTCTCCCCTCCCACTCGCCGTTCCCTCCGTTGTCTGCTCTCTGGATCCATTCGCTATGTGTTCTTCTGTGTCTGCTTGTATTCTCATTAGGTGGCTCCGGGACCTGATCCTGCAACCTTCTGGAGTGGGAGAGAGGCGATTACTCTCCTGTGCCACCTCAACTCCATGTCCTGCTACGTCTTCCTATTTTCTCTCCTCTGTCTCTTGTTGTGTCATCTTGCTGCGCCAGCTCTCAGTGTTAGCCAGCACTCCTGCATGGGGCGGCTTTCCTGCACTGTGCAGCATTCCCATACCTGGCAGTATTCCAGCATGGGCCAGCTTGCCCTCACCAGGAGGCCCTGGGCATTGAACCCTGGACCTCCTATATGGTAGATGGGAGCCCAATTGGTTGAGCCACATCCGTTTCCCTTTTTTTTTTAAAAGATTATTTATTTACACCCTCCCCACCCCCCTTCCACTGTGTCTGTTGTGTGCTCATCTTCTTTTTGGAGGCACTGGAACCAAACCTGGGGCCTCCCATGTGAGAGGGAGGCATCTAATCACTTGAGCCACCTCCGCTCCCTGCTTTGTTGTTTATCTCTGTGTTTTCCTTCTTGTGTTTCTTTGGTGCATCATCTTGGTGCATCAGCTTGCCGCACCAGCCCTTCACATCAGCTTGCTGTCTTGCATCTTCTTTAGGAGGCACCAGAAACCAAATCCAGGACCTCCCATGTGGGAGGCGGGGGAGCTCAATCGCTTGAGCCACATCTACTTCCCTCACTGTTTCCTCTTGAATTGTATATCACATGACTAAGTTAAGTAACATATTTAGGTATCCAAAAAATAATTAAATGAAATTTAAAGCTCAACATAATCCCCAGTTCTATTAGCCTTATGATGCACAAGTTCCAAAATGCTCTCAGAGTTCATCACAGGAAAAACCATAATGCATCTAAAGGAAAAATCAATAATAACCAATATCTCACACATGTCTGATGATGTTCTACAAACTGATTCCTCGTGCACTTTCTCCCTTAACCTCGTTCTTTCCAAGCATGAAAAATCCAGTTACCTGCCCAAAGCATAACACAGAGTTGCCACCAGCAGATGAAGGAAGGCTGTCACGGCCTCCAGTCGCTCCCTCAATCCCCGACATGTTGATTCTGGTTGGCACCTGTATAAATAAAAGGTTAAAAAATAAAATCACAAAAGATGCTAACTGTAAAAGGCAAGTGCCTCTGTTAAAATAAGCTAGAACACCCCCATGCCCCAATCAAGTGCTGAGTTCCTCAGTTCTTGGCTGTGGTCTGCCAAGCCACTGAAAATCCTTTAGGGTCTGCTTCTACCTCTCTGTTAAATTTTTTGCTTTTGTGGTGGTGCTATTAAAGTGATTTTTACAATGGCAATATATTATAACTGAAAAAATTAAAATGAAAAATATGTCCCTTTAAGAGAGAGCAATCATACCTTCTATGTCAGCATGACTCTGATCAAAAATGAAACATAAGCCACAATAAATCTGGGTGGCCGGCTTGGAAATGCACCCTGAATTGACTTCACCTTCCTTCTCACTCCCTTCTTCCCTCACCTCTGCTTTCTGGAATTGCACTTTATGAAAAAACAACAGCCCTTAAGACTTTGCCTCAAGCGCTAGGATCTGCAATACCTGGGCATACAGGCACCATAGATGCTCTGCCAATTATCCTGTCAGTCCTCCCCACAATACACACCATGGCCTGACTTCCAAGTGCCAACATCTGCATCTTTTTACCTCAGGGCTTTCTCTGGCATCCAGAGCCTATTTTGTAACTGATCATGGCAAGCTGGAAGTGCCAGAGAAACTGGTGTCCCCTGGGGCAGCTCTAACAGCGACCGACAAGCCTGGTGTTTCAATCCCCCAGTCTCTCACCCCTTCTGTGGGAGTTCTACGTTGGCTCCAGAGTTCCCCAGGGCAAGGGGTCTGGAGGTGAGAGTGGCAGCTGGCTTGATAAGGCACGCTTTGTTGACCACCTGACCTCCCTACTCATTCAGCCTCTCCTCTACCTATGTGTCCTGCGGCCATCTGGCTAATAAACGCACTTTGGGGAAAAGGGGGCAGGGCTAAAGATACCTTTACAATGGAGAAACCACTTGAATCAGGAATCAATGTCGTCAATATTAGTTAAATCATCTACCTGATGGATACACTGAGGACACAATATCACTTAAGTAGTATTTCTACCAGTCTAAGCATGACTCTAACCATGAGAAAATAACTCAGACAAGTCCAAATCTACAAGGTAATTGGCCTGGACACTTCAAAAATGTCAATGTCTAAAAAACAAAAAAACTGGTGAACTCTTCTTGATTGAAGGAGATTAAGGTGACATGGCAACTAATGTACTGTGTGATCCTTCCAGATTTGGGGTCAGGAAAAAAGAAGTTATGAAGACATCATCAGGACAAGTGCAGAAATGTGAAGATGGTCTGCAGAGTAGATAATGGCATTGTATCATTGTTAAATATATTGAGTGTGATAATTATATTATGGTTTTGTAAGATGTGATATTGTGATATCAGAGATATATGATGAGATATTGGAGTAAAGTGAGTTTTCTGCAACTTACTCTATTGTTACTCAAATAAAAAAAGAATGTGTGTTTGTGTATGTGTGTGTAAAGAGAAGGAGAGAAACAGATAAAGTCGAAGTAACAAACTGATGAAACTAGGTGAAGGATATGCAGGCATTCATAACATAACTTTTCTGAAGGCTTCAAGTTTTTCAAAATAAAAAATTAGGAAAGACTTCCTGGGTAGCCAAAACTAGGGCAGCTACATGAATCCAAATATCCCAATATAACCTCCAAAAACTATACAGACCAATAGGAAGAACAAATAAAACCATGCACATATCCCATATCTTTAATATAACTGAAGACTAAAAATACTATAAACTTCAAATTACCTATTAGGAGAAAAAATAAACACCAATTTCCAGAGGCGATATCACCTGATTTCTCATCCCAACTCTTTGAGGAAAGCAAGGTGGAATCCAGATGGAAAGGGAAATGCATGGAAGAAAGGAAAATGGAAAGTCTAAGACTGAACTAAAATCATCCCCAGAAAAAGAAACCCACACGAACTATGAAAATACTACAAAGAGTTCTGGTAGATGACAATAGTCCAGGGGGAGGGAAAAAAAAAAAAAAAGATATTAAGTGTACATTGAACTTGATGAGTCAGTACTGGAAACAAAATGTTTGTGCAGAGAAAAGCAAAAAGGTGGTGATGAATGCACAACATTGCAATTATACTAAAGGTCATTGATTATATACTTTGAATAGATTAAATGGTATGTGAATATATCTCAGTGAAACTGCTTAATAAATAACTGTGCAAGAATTTTTTTAAAAAAAAGCAAAAAGGAATGGCGAAGTGTCCCCTGAAACGGTGCAATGAAAGGAGAGAGGGGGTTCAATCCCTGGCACTGCCTGGAAAACAAACACACACACACACACACACACACACCAGAAACAAAAAACAAACAAAAAAACCCACAGCTATCGGAAGGCACTTGAGAGCTAACAAAAGCAAAAATAGAAGGAAGTCTACACTTGGAAGGGAATAACACTGGGTAAGTTTCTGTTTTTAGGTGTTTTACTCGAGGGCACAGACCAGCAGTGGCTTTTTGAAATGGCTGGAACTCAGAAGCCCCTAACACTGCTGGCTTGAAGAACAAAATAATAAGTCCAGGCATTCATCGCCACTGGACAGTAAAGGGGTAAATCTCAGAAAGGAGAGGTCAGAGAGGGGAAGTCACAAATCGTGTGTGTAAGTTCTGCGGATTGGCTGATCTTTAAACTTCCCACATAAGCGACAGACTCCAAGCGGCCCAGGAAAGGTTAAAAGAACTGAACAGAAATTTTACCTTCTATCTACTAAAGGGAAACAATTGGGAGGCAGGGTCTAGTCAAGTTAATCAACTGCTAAAACACCACTCTATAGAACTATATAACAAACCCAGGGTTCCAAAACATATTCCTGGGAAGCAGAGGTGACTCAAGTGATTGGGCTTCCACCTACCATATGGCAGGTCCCAGGTTCGGTTCCTGGTGCCTCCAAAAGAAAAGACGAGCAGACACAGAGAGCACACAGTGAATGGAGACAGAGAGCAGACAGTGAGCTCAAACAACAAGCAAAATAAATAAATAAATAAATAAATAAAATATATCTTTTTTAAAAATAAAACACGTTATTCACAATGTCCAGGGTATAATGCAAAATTATCAGACATATGAAGAAAAAAATACATTTAACCCATATTCAAGCAAAAAGGTAATCAATGGAATTCAATCCTGAGATGGCCCAGATATTGGATTTAGCAGACAAGGATTTTAATGAGTTAATTATAATTATTCTTAAGGACATAAAGGGAATGAATGAAATATCATGAAATTCACCAGAGAATTTAGAAACAAATACAAATTCTAGACTTAAAAATATGAAAACTGAAATTTAAAATTTGCTATATAGGCTTAATAGTAAATTTGAGATAAAAAGAAGAGTCAGTGAAGTTAAAGATAATTCAACAGAAATATGCAATCTGAAGAAGAGAGAAGAAATACTGACAATACTGAGACTTAGGGTCCCAAGGGATAACATCTAACACACTTGTCATCAAAGTCCCAGAAGAAATTGTCAAAGAGAAAGGGACAGAAAAAAACATTTTTCAAAATAAGGGCTGCAAATTTCCCAAATTGGGTGACAGAAATAAAATGACTCAATACTGTTTTTTTATTTTTTACTTTTTTAAAGATTTATTGATTTATTCATTTCCCTCCCATTGTCTGCTCTCTGCATCCATTTGCTGTGTGTTCTTTTGTATTTGCCTGTATCCTCATTAGGTGGCTCCGGGAACCAATCCTAGCACCTTCTGGAGTAGGAGAGAGGCAATCATTCTCTTTCACCAACTCAGCTCCTTCTTCTGCTACATCTCTTATTCTCTCCTCTGTGTTTCTTGTTGTGTCATCGAACCCTGGACTTGCCATATGGTAAAAAGGAGACCAACTGCTTCAGCCACATCCATTTCCCAAAAGTGGTTTTTTAAATAATATATTTTATTTAACCCAATATATCAAAAATATTATCATTTTTAACATGAAATTAACATAATAAGTATTAATGAGCTATATAACTTTTTTTGGTACTAAGTATGTACTATGTATTTTACCCTCACTAAGGATGTACTATGTATTTTACCCTTACCTCTCAATGTGTACTAGTCACATCTTTTTTTTTTAATTTTTCTTTATTACAGCTTTTACAATCAATTCAACTTTTTTTAAAGATGTATTTATTTCCCCCCTTTCCCCTCCTCCTGCCCTCCTGTTTTTGCTGTCTGTGTTGTCTTCTCTTTTTTATTTTATTTCTCCCCTCGCCTAGGCCCCCCACGTTGTCTCCTCTCTTGTGTCATTGTCTGTGTTTTCTTCTGTGTTCACTTGCATTCTCAGCAGCACCAGGAATCGTGTCTCTTTTTGTTGTGTCATCTTGCTGCGTCAGCTCTCCATGTGTGTGGAGCCACTCCTGGGCAGGCTGCACTTTTTTCACGTGGGACGACTCTCCTTGCGGGGTGTACTCAGTGCACAGGGGGCTACCCTACGCCGGGGACACCCCTGCGTGCCGTGGCACTCCTTGCGCATGGCAGCACTGTGCATGGGCCAGCTCACCACACGGGCCAGGAGGCCCTGGGTCTGAACCCTGGACCTTGTACATGGCAGGCAGACGCTCCATTCATTGAGCCAAATCCGCCTCCCAAGCTTTAAATTTTGATGTAATTATGTTATAATTACTTTCTGAATCCTAAGAAACCTCTGTGCACTCGCAGGTGGTAAAAATATTCTTCTGTATTTTCTTCTAGACAATTTATAATTTCATAATCTTGGAAAAAAGTGTGATTTCTTAAAAAATTAAACATGCATCTCCACAGGTATAATCTTTTCATAGGTATTTTCCCATGAGAAATAAAAACATATGTCCACAGGAAGCAGATGTAGCTCAAGCGATTGGGCTCCTGTCTACCAAATGGGAGGCTGGGGGTTTGGCTCCCGGGGCCTCCAAGTGAAGACAAGCTGGGCTGTGCCATGGAGAGCCAGCAGGCCGCGCCAGTGCTGGCACAGCAAGACGACCCAACTAAGGGAGACACAGAGGAGAGACAGTGAGACGCAGCAGACCAGGGAGATGAGGTGGCCCAAGCAACTGAGTGCCTCTCTCCCACACCGGAGGTCCAGTTCCCGGTGCCTTCTAAAGAGAAAGACGAGAAAAGACAAGCAGTTACGAAAGAACACACAGTGAATGGACAGACAGACAGCGAGTCCAAACAAGTGGGGGGGGGATAAAAATAAAAATAAATCTTAAATAAAACAAACAAAAAAAAGTGTCTACAAAGACATGTGAGAGGTGAGGGGGTTTGGGGTGTGGGTCCTAGTGTAGTGGCCATGAGAAAGAAAAGGATGAATTTAAGAGATACTAAGAAGATAAAATGGACAAGACTGCCAAAAGTGCTTTTATTTCTACCCATTTTGTTATCACCTAAAAGCATTTCTAATGATATGTGGAGAGAAGAAAAGAGAGAACGAGGCACATTACAAGAGAAAAACCTCCTCTTTTGTCATGTTATCAAAGACAGGACGACAGAATTATTAAGAGGGTAATGGTAAGCCGTACAAAGCTTAAACATCTTTTTAAGCCATGAAAAGCAATGGAAAATTTTAAGCTGAAAACAACAATATTATATTTATGCCGAAAACTTCCTTTGTCAACAGTGAATAACTGAGGGAGAAATAATTTAGGAGTCTGTATTGCAATAGTCCAGAAAGGAAATGATAAAGGTTCCATTAAGACAATGGAAACAGAAAAAGGGACCGACTCTGGATATATTTTACAAAGGGTAGAATTAGCAAACTTGATGATGGGTGAGATTCTGGTTTAAGTCTGATCTGATAAACAGAAATATCAAGTTTCTTTCATTTATATACATACTGTTACAACGTTTGAGAGAGTTGTTTTTTAAATAGCAACAGAGGAGAAAAACAATGTTAAAAAATAGATCTTAAAACTTCTCTCCTTTCAGAAGCCTTACACACCTCACTAAAATAAGGAGAATTAACCCTATGCTCCCACAGCACTTTTAGATATACTTCAGAGAATGTTTTCACACTACAACCATTTACGGCTCCATCACCACAGCTCATCCATTGGAGAACGGGAGGGTCATATACTACCACCCAAGCCCCAGCATTCCGCATAGTCCCCAACCTTATCTTGAGAGCATTTTAATCTCATTGTAACCCCTCTACAAACTCGGAATCACTATGCAGGGACATATAGGGCAGTGTCAACCGCCGCCCCAGGTCCTCTACTCGGAATCTGCGCGGCCCACGTTCCCCATCACCCCCCGGCCCGAACCGCCCCACGGGTTCGGAGCCCACTTGCCACTTACGCGCCTCGGGCAGCGCGCGGGGCACGCAGGGAGCTCCGCCTGGGCTAAATGCAAGACGAAGGGACCCTAGATAGAGGCCGCGCAGAGGAGACTGGGAAGGATGGGCAAGGAGACCTAGGCCAAACGGAAAGCCGGTCCCTGAGCATTTAAAAATAAATTAAAAAAAAAAAAAGAAGAGGAGGGACAGAAGCCGTAAATCAAGTCGGAAGGAGGAAAGCAGGCTGTCGGAAGCCGTAAAGCAGGCTGAAAGCGCGTCACCGACCTCCACGACCCGAGCCGCTGGCCCCGCCCCCTCACCCCGCGCTCTCGGCTGTCGACCCCCGGGTGGGAGTGTGCGGCCGTCCGCGGCCCTTCCTCCCCGGCGGGCCCACCCTCCCCGGCGGGCCCACCTATGTCGCCTTGGGAGGGCGGTTTAACCGAAGACCTCCTGGAACCTGGGGTCCACGCCTTCCCACACTTCCTCACGGACCCAATCCCCAGTTGGGACACGGGGGCGAGGCCGAGTAGGGTCCTCCCTGTATCCATCCTTGCACTTTGGGGCGATTGCACGGGGGAAAAATAATGTTTTCAAGTTTTATTAAGAATGGTTATCGGGGCCCGGTCCGGATTCCAGGCCCGGCAGACACGGCAAACGAGGCCGTGTGGACCACACTCATATCTAATCGTCACCTGATGGCTTCTTTAATTAGCAAGACCCTGAGGGAAGTGGGTATGTGGAGAGTTGTCTTTTTCAGAATGTCTTTTCCAACTGGGTGACCATTACGCATGGTGTTAGCAATGCTCAAAAATCCGACGAACAGTCTAGTCATCATAGCCCCAAATTAGTACTAAGAGCAGCAACAAAATGATCTAAGTTTTCAAATTGGTTGCTGCCCTAAGCTCCTGTAACCAGACCGATTCATTGTCTGGCCAAAGCAAGTCTTGTATTCATGGCTACGTACTCTTTCCAGTTAGACCATTGGAAGCCTCGGGAAAAGCCTAAAACCAGATCCAGTGCATAAATAATTTATTTGATAAAGGTGGCAGTTCAAGTCAGCCGAGAAAGGAATATTTGTTAAAAATAAAAAATAGAAAATTGTTGCTGGAATCATTAATTAACTCTTGAAGGGAAAGCTAGATTCCTTATAAAAATATACACCAAATTCCGGTTGAATTCCAGGATGAACTGTTAAGCACATGCACACGCATGGATACACATAAAACAAAGTAAAAAAATAAAAATTAAATTTAAAAGATACATATATTTATATGTATGTAGAAGGGAGGGGATATGGCTCAAGCTGTTGTGCCACCCACATGGGAGGTCCCAGGTTCAGTTCTGGTGCCTCCTGATAAAACAGACAAGCAAAACAAACAAAAAACCAACTCCCCAAGGCCCAGGTATATATGTAGATGAAGAATGATCTTCTTTTACAAAATGTTAAGAATACACAGAAAAATTACAACTGATGTAACTTATGGATGATAGTTAACAGTAATATTGTAATATTTTTTGCAGTAATGGCAAAGAAGATATATCAATTCTAAGGGACAACAATAGGGGGACAAAAGGGAGTATGGGATTTTTCCTTTTGGGGTAATGGAAATGTTCTAAAATTGACTGAGGTGATGACAGCCCAACTCTGTGATGAAAATGAGAGCCACTAAGTGTACTTTGAATGAATTGCACAAAGCATGTGACTGTATAACCAAATGAATCCTGTGATGGAAGATGGACTGTGGTTAAGCATACAAAGATGATAACGTTCTCTCCTGATCTGTAACAGGTAAATAATACTGATACAGGGTGTTACTAACCAGGTGAGTTGGGAAAGTGCACAAAAAGTAAGATATTGACTATAGTTAGTAGGAATACTGTGATAATGCTCTTTCATAGTTTGTAACGAATGTTTCACAACAATGCAAGCTGTTGGTGGTGGAGTAATATGTGGGAGCCCTGTATAATATTCATGTTTGTTTTGTAATTTTACAACTTTTACTATACACTTACTGTTTATTGATGTTCATGTATGAATGATAAACTTCAATTTTAAAAAGTTAAAATATATATAGATGAATATTTGACCTCAGAAGGGGGAATAACTTTTCAAGTATAAAAGCTAAGAAATAAATCTTAAAGAAAAAGCTAGATGAATGTGATATCTACATAGCATCCGCCTACCATATAGGAGGTCCAGGGTTCAAACCCAGAGCCTCCTGGCCCATATGGTGAGCTGGCCCACAAGCAGTGTTGCCACGCACAAGGAGTGCCATGCCACGCAGGGGTGTCCCTGCATAGGGGAGCCCCATGCACAAGGAGTGTGACCCACAAGGAGAGCCGTCCCGCATGAAAAGCGCAGCCTACCCAGGAGTAGTACCCCACACACAGAGAGCTGACACAGCAAGATGATGCAAGAAAAAAGAGACACAGATTCCCAGTGCTGCCGAGAATGCACGTGGACACAGAAGAACACACAGTGAATGGACACAAGAAAGCAGACAACAAAATTGGGGGGGAGAGAAATAAATAAAATAAAATAAATCTTTAAAATAAAAGAGAAAGGGAGAAATATCAACAAAAATATGGCAAAGCAATTTATATAATATAAGAAGTTCTAACAACTCAGTAAAAAAAGACAAAGACCATGAGTAAATATTTCACAAAAGGAGAAATATAATAAATATGGAAAGTAAAAAACATAAGTATTAAAACAATGTTCATTTTCTGTGGAAAAAGCAGTGTCCATAATCATGTACGTTAAAAAGCTTGCCTACAATGAATCCCACCAGAGTGCTCCCAAATACACAAAAAGCTTCCAGTCAACTTGTTAGTACCTCATTCTTAAACAAGAGGACAGCCAAAAATCACAACATGAAAGCTATCAAAACAAATGAAAAAGGAATGCAAGAGAAAATTTTTCAAAGAGAACGTAAATGTAGAAGATATTGCATTCCATTAATGAAGAGAACAGTATGTTAAAAAAAAAAAAAAGGAAAAAGAACCTTCATTTGCTAAAATAAGCTCTTAGAAATTAAAAATATGTAAGCTAAAATAAAAACTTCAGTAATAAGGTAGGAAGATAAAGTCAAATAATCTCTCAGAAAGTCAGTAAAAAAGGTGAACAATAAAAGAGAAACAATAAGCATCAATCAAGGAAGTCCAACATCTAACAAATAAGGATTCCAGAAAGAGAATAAGAAAATATCAGGAATAAAATTAACAAAGAGAAAAGACAAATAATCTTTTTCAGAGCTGAAGGACTTGGTTCTTCATATGGACAGGTCCAACCCAGGGCTTAGTATTTTGAATTGAAAAGACATGATGCTGAGAAATTTTAGATCATAAGAGATAGAAAAAATATCCCAAATGAAAATATCCAGAATGAAAACCAAAAAATAAAATGTACCATTACATTGTTTTTACATACAAAGTATCATGTTACATCAAAAGTAACAGGAATTACAGGGGCATAGGATTTCCCCAGTTAGCTATAGAAATTGAAAGACATTAAAGCAATGCCTTTAAAATTCTGAAGAAAAATAATTTCCAACCTAGAATTTGATACCCAAACTATCAATAAAGTGAAAGAAAATGTATAAATGTTTTTATACATACTCTTTAAAAATTATTTTGTTGTCCACTCCACCCTTTCTCAGAAAGTTACAAAAGAATGTTTCCATCAAAATGTAAAAGGAAACCAAGAAAGAGGATGGCAAAGGATTAAGGAAAGAGGGCCCAACACAGAAGAAAGGTGAATAAGATTCCCAGATAAGAAGGAAGTCTCAGGAAGGCAGCTATGCAGCAGGCCAGAGGACAGGCAGTCCAGAGTGGAAAAGAAAAGACAGCTTTATGTCTACAGGGGGGAAAAAAATACTGGTGCTGATGGATTATCTGAATCTAGAACATATGGAAAAAATTGAATTAAGAAGAATTAATGAGTCCTTCCCAATTTAAAAAAGAAAAAGAAAAGATAAATGGAGGAAAGTGAGGTCTCTTATTTACGGTAGAATGACAAAGGCTGACTGGCAATCAATGAGAAAATGTTGGAGTTGGAAAATCATCATCTGACAACCATCATGGAAAAGATGGAATCAGGCAAGTATCAAGAACGGATGCTTAGTCTAAGGGGAAATTTGATTAGGAGCAGAATATTTACATGTTTTTCAAGTATATCCTCATAGACTTATAAGTTACAAAGGAGGGAAAAAACAATTACACGGTGGAGAAATTGGACAAAGTTTGAGCAGGTGATCAAAATTATTATCACCGATGAGAAACAGAAGGACACTGTGTGCTTCCAAATGAGAGTCCCTGAGAAGGCCACAGCATCACCCAGGTAGGGTTCCAACAGAGAATATATAGCCTCAATGTAGTCACAGAGAAACATCAAACACACACCAGGTGAGGAACATTCAATTAAAAGAAAAAAGGTGAGCGTTGGGAACAGAAGGGGAAACTACAACCTTCAAGAATATCAATGTCAGAAAAGACAAAGGTCATGAAAATGTCCCAGAATAAAGGAGGCTAAAGAGATGTAACAACGAAACACAACACCTGGATCCCATGCTGGATGGAGGCAAATGCTTTGAAGGACATTTTGACTCATTTGATTACATTGGAATATGAATGACAGTAGGTAAAATTCTTATATCAATGTAAATTTGAGAATTTATTAAATTTATGAAGACAGTGGTTAGGTTAAGATAAAATTCTCATTCTTTGGGAATATATGCTGAAGTACTTAGGGAGTAAAAGAGCTATCATGTGAAGTAGATGTGACTCAAGCAGTTAGGCACCCACCTACCACATGAGGTCCAGGGTTCAGTTCCTGGTGCCTCCTAAAGAAAGCAAGACAGCAAGTTGATGCGGTGGGTTGGTACAGTGAGCGGAGGCAACAAGCTGATGTAATGAGCTGTAGCAGCAAGGAGACACAACAAGAGATTAAAAGAAGCAGGGAGTGGATCTGACACAAGTGATTGGGCACCCCCCTGCCACATGGGAGGTCCTGGGTTTGGTTTCTGGTGCCTCCTAAAAGAAGACGAGCAGACACAGAAAGCACACAATGAATAGACACAGAGAACAGAGAGCAAGCACAAACAATGGGGGGGGGGGGGCGGGAGAGATAGATGATAGATCTATTTAAAAAGAGCTGTCATGTATGTAACTTGCTCTCAAATGATTCAGAAAAAAATTATGGAAATTTATACATATATATAAAGAGCAGATATAGAGCAAAAGGAGCAAAACATTAACTATAAGCATTATATGCTTCTCTGGGTAAAGGATATATAGGTATTCCTGGTACTATTTTTATTTTTGCAACTTTTTTCTAAGTTTGAGGTTATTTCTGAATTAAAAATTTTAAATACTATATGCGATATGATACTAGTTTTGTATCATGTTTAATGTGTGTATTCATTAAAAAAAAAAAAGACTAAAAGGAAATACCAGATTATTCTCTAGGCGATGGGACTAGATGATTTTATTTTTTCTGTAAACTTGTATGTTTTTGTATTCCCCACAATAAACAGTAATATGAAATGATAATACTAGGGAAAACTGTGTAGGGAGGGGACATATGGGAATTCTGTACTTCCTGCATGATTTTTCTGTAAACCTACAACTACTCTGATAAAAATATAAATAAGTAAGTAAGTAAGTAGTGATGGTTATGCTGATGTGTCAACTTGGACAGGTAATGGTGCCCAGTTGTTTGGTCAAGCAAGCACTGGGCTAACTAACACTAGGACATTGACGGGCTTTAGTCAACAGTGAGCTTATTGCATAGATGGCTGATTACATCTACAAGCGATCAAGGAGATTACCACCAGCAACGAGTGTCATTTTATCTAATCACTTGAGTGCCTTAAAACGGGAAGCGATTTCAGCATTCAGAGAGAATTTCCCAGCTCGTCTTTGGACAGCCAGTGTCTCCCGGAAACTCATCAAGGACCTTCATTGGACCTTCATCGGAGCCCCTGGTCTGCAGCCTGCCTGCGGAACTTGGACTTGTGCATCCCCGTGGTCACGTGAGAGATTTTTACAAAATCTTATACCATTGACAGTTATCTCCTGTTGATTCAGTTTCCCTAGAAGAACCCTGACTGAAACAATAAACAAACAAACACAGATGTTTTATATTCAGAAAAAAAATATGTTTTTAAAATGACAGCTGAGACATTCTCTGTAACTCCTGCCTTAGGCCTTCAGAACCACCTACAGGACTCTGGAGCAGATTGGCATCCTGGTAAGTGTCGCAAGTTGCCACACACTATTAGAAGTGGCCGTATTAAAACACCTGGTGTTTATGAAACAACGACCTTCTAAGAGGCTCCAGGCTCTTACAATTATACTTTATCCTGAGCATAACCCTTTGAGGTAGAGACGGGCAGGTTGAGTCATGCCTGGTAACAGAGACATTATTCCATAACCTCCAAGCACACTCCTGTGGGCTGTGCAAATTCTACCCTCTCCCAGTGCTGCTGGTTGTTTTTGTGAAGCTGCCATCCAGCACACACCAAAACCCACTGTGTTGAAAATCAACCTTTCCTATCTAGGATTTCACCCCCATGTATTGAGGACTGACTCTCTCTGCTTTTAGAGACAGAAAGGGGAGAGGTGCAGAAGGCAGACTAGGCACCTGAAATATTTTCAGAGATTACTGATCTTTCCTTACTGTGGCCATTGGTATCTTGGAGCATGGGACACCCCCTCCAGTCTCTACCCCTCCACTCTCTCACTACCCTTCACTTCCCACATTGCTCTCTCTTCCTGAGGTTAGGGCAGAAATGAACCTAATCCTTGGTACTGCACTAGTAAAATTTTAATAGGTGATTGATTAACCACTGTTTTTCAGACATTTAACACATGGGTGTGGGTATCAGCCCAACAGTACGCCCAATTAGCCTTTATGATCTTGTACATTCTACTGCCTGTTTCTTAACCACGAAATGTAAGGGGTTGAGAACACAAAGTAGGAGTTATCAAGTGGAAATCTCTGTATCGCATTCTTTGAGTAATTATTCCACAGAGCCCAGCCTGGGCACACTACCCAAACCAGGTTCTCAGAGCCAGCTGGAATCAGAGCCACCCCACTTTGATGCAACCCATCTTTTCCCAACTAACCTTCTCCCTGCGAAATGTCCTCATAGCTAAACTTGAGACAGTGGCAGGAGAGGAAATGTGAACAAATCCCTGCTCCCTTCCTGTTGCTACAGTCAGTCAATGTTTCCAGTGATTTAGCTTCAAACTGCTGAAAGTGCTGCCCACAGTGAAGTAGCAGACCAGAGATGCGCGTCAGAACAGAATATTTTGAGAGTAAGAGAGGTAAGGCTGGTGCTGCCACTGTAACCTTGATATTTTCACTCCTAGAGCCTCTTCAGCCTTGTTCAGTTCCACTGAGAGGAGTCTGAAGAGTCTGGATGCACAATAACTTAATCTACTCGCATAGTAGGACTTCCTCTTCTTTAAGGCCACCAAGTTTTTATTTCCGAAGGTCCACTTTGATCTTGGAGAAATCCCTTCTTCCTCTTTGGCAGTTCCCATAACCTTACAGCTCATGACACCCTATGACATCATGACACTAGCTTACAGAATGCAGCTACTGACCTTGATGGTGACTAAACATAACAAAATATAATAATAATATTGATATGGCACTAACTTTGTGTCAGGCTCTGTTCTAAGCACTTTACATAAATGAACCAATTTAATTTAAAAAATGCCAAGATCATAAAAGATAAGAAAAACCTAAGAAACAGTTCTAGATTGAAGACCAAAGAGACATGAGAACTGAATGCAACTCATAACTGGAATTTTCTTGTCCTATAAAGGAACAGTATTAGGATATTTAGGTACAATTGAAGAATATCTATAAATTAGCTCAATATATTATATCAGTGTTAAATTCCTGACTTTGAAAATTATACAATGTTTCATATTCCTATTTATAATGTTTATATACTTACTTTTAGGAAATATATATTGAAGTATTTAGGGAAAAATAAACATTTTATATTTATCATAGATAGATAAACCATAGATAGATGGTGTAGCAGTTTGACATGGCTATGAATTTTAAAAATAGATACTGGATTATGTTTGTAAGTAGGTCTGTACCTCAGCATGATTAAATTATGATTAGAGCTTTGATTGGACCACATCATTAGGGTAAAAGACATGGCAAAGGACAGAGTTAAAAGGTTTTTTGTTTTGTTTTGTTTTGTTTTTTAATGATTTATTTATTTATTTCTCTCCCCTTCCCCACTGCCCCCCCCCCAGGTGTATGCACTCTCTGTCCATTTGCTGTGTCTTCTTCTGTGTCCACTTGTATTCTTGTCAGCGGCATCCGGAATCTGTGTTTCATTTTGTTGCATCATCTTGTTGTGTCAGATCTCCGTGTGTGCGGCATCATTCCTGGGCAGGCTGCACTTTCTTCACGCTGGGCGGCTCTCCATACAGGGTGCACTCCTTGCGCGTGGGGCTCCCCTACGTGGGGGACATCCCTGCGTGGCACGGCACTCCTTTCATGCATCAGCACTGCGTGTGGGCCAGCTCATCACATGGGTCAGGAGGCCCTGGGTTTGATCCCTGGACCTCACATGTAGTAGGGAGATGCCCTATCTGTTGGGCCAAATCCACTTTCTGAGTTAAAAGGTTTTTGATGTTGGAGTTTTGGTGTTGGAGTTTGATGCTGCAATCTTAAGCTAGAGCCACACAGAGGAAAGAGAAGCAAGCCCCAGGAAGAGAGGAACCCTGAGCCTAGGAAGAAGCAAGCCCTGGGAAGAGAGGAACCCAGGAAGTCTGAACACTTGTAGACGTGGGCAGCTATCTTGCTCCAGCATGAGAAAATAGACTTTGGTGAGGGAAGTAACTTATGCTTTATGGCCTGGTATCTGTAAGCTCCTACCCCAAATAAATAACCTTTATAAAAACCAACCAATTTCTGATATGTTGCATCAGCACCACTTTGGCTGACTAATACAGATGGATAGATAGATGATAATGATAAACCAAATGTGGTAAAATGTTAACACCTGGAAAATATGAGTTTAGGTTATATGGAAATTCTTTGTAATAGTCTTGCAACTTTTCTTAAAGACTTAAATTGGGAAGCAGATGTGGCTCAAGCAATTGGGCTCCTGTCTACTACATGGGAGACCCCAGGTTTGATTCCCAGGGCCTCCTGGTGAAGGCAAGAAGCTGGCCCACACCACAGAGAGCTGGTGGCCTGCACTGTGGAGAGCTGGCGCAGCAAGATGACGCAACAAAGGGAGATGCAGAGGACAGACATTGGGAGACACAGCAGACTAGGGAGATGAGGTGGCTCAAGCAGTTGCGTGCCTCTCTACCACACCAGAGGTCCCAGGATCAGATCCTAGTGTCTCCTAAAGAGAAAGACGAGAAGGAAAGACCAGCAGATATGGAAGAACACACAATGAATGGACACAGAGAGCAGACAGCAAGTATAAACAATAAGGGGGGTGAGGGAGGAGAAAAAGATTAAATATGATACTATTTTTTTAAAAAGATTTATTTATTTAAAAAAGACTTAATTTGGGAAGTGGATGTGGCTCAACTGATAGAGCATCTGCCTACCATATAGGAGGTCCAGGGTTCAAACCCAGGGCCTCCTGGCCCATGTGGTGAGCTGGCCCATGTGCAGTGCTGCTGGGCACAAGGAGTGTTGTGCCACACAGGAGTGTCCCCGCGTAGGGGAGCATCACGCACAAGGAGTGGGGCTACCTCAAGGAGAGCCGCACCACGTGAAAACCTCAGCCTGCAGAAGTGGCACCACACACACGGAGAGCTGACACAGCAAGATGAAGCAACAAAAAGAGACACAGATTGCTGGTGCCGTGGAGAATACAAGCGGGCACAGAAGAAACACAGCGAATGGACACAAGAGCGCAAAGAACCGGGGGCGGGGGGAGAGAAATAAAAATAAAACTTTTTTTTAAAAGACTTAAATTATGTTAAAATGAAATGTCTTAAAAATGAAAATAATAAAATCTGTCTTACCCACCTCACAGAATTTGGGGAACGATCAAATGAAATCTTGTGAGTGAAAGCTTTATAAGCCTTAAGTCTCCCTGCAAAAGTAAAACATAATTATTACTACCAAAAAGAGCTTTATATGTATAGGGCTCTCTACAAGTGTAAAGCTAATTTTAATTTTTTTACTGCATTTTTGTAACTTCTACAGAGAATAAGTCTAGTTTAGTATTCATTATCTTAATTATTTCTCCTTTGAAAGAAGGCTTTTTTTTTTAAAAAAGATTTATTTTATTTTTATTTAATTCTCCCCCCTCCCCCGGTTGTCTGTTCTCTGTGTCTATTTGCTGCGTCTTGTTTCTTTGTCCGCTTCTGTTGTCCTCAGCAGCACGGGAAGTGTGGGCGGCGCCATTCCTGGGCAGGCTGCACTTTCTTTCATGCTGGGCGGCTCTCCTTACGGGGCACACTCCTTGCGCGTGGGGCTCCCCTACACAGGGGACACCCCTGCGAGGCAGGGCACTCCTTGCGCGCATCAGCACTGCGCATGGGCCAGCTCCACACGGGTCAAGGAGGCCCGGGGTTTGAACCGCGGACCTCCCATGTGGTAGACGGACGCCCTAACCACTGGGCCAAGTCCGTTTCCCTGAAAGAAGGCTTTTTATAGGAAAAAAAAAGGATTGCCCCTTGGTTTTATTGCTTTAGGAGGGTCAGTAATCAATAGTAACTTTATTGCCTCATTTCTTACAGAAAATCTATATTCTCAAAAATCATCTCTTGTGTTGAATTTACTGCCTGAGACTAAATGGCCTCCAAATCACTTTCCCACCCTGGAATTTTATGATTTAATGAAAGCAATTCAGGAAAGCCTTTGGCGGGAGGACTTGTGCTTCTTGTTCCTGCACCATTGCACATTTGGGTATATGACATATGAATCATTACTCTGGGCAGTTAAACTTTCTCTCTCTCAATTTACACTTTTACCAGTGGAATTCATACTAAGTCTCTGACGCACAGAAACATTGTAAAGACCAATTAAGTACTATGAATGAAAATGCTCTTCTTCAAGTCTTTTTGTTAAGACCATTTATGTCAGTTAACAGCTGAGCAGAGCACACTGTACTAAGTGTTGTTACAAAGTAGGAAAGGTAGGGGCTCCCGCATGACCCAAGTTGCTATCTTCTTTGACGCTAAGTGCTAATCGACTGAACTAGGGCTGGCTTGCATGTAGTAGGGGTTGAATAATATTTAGTGCAATATAGGGCTTTTGCAGATTTGACCTAGCCCCCTTTTCCTCCCTATTTCTGATGAGTTTCTTCTTTTGCCTGACTTATTAGTTTGACCATAAGATATGGTAACTTTTACTGGTCAAAAATGGTCAAATATCAGCAATTTCTTATAAGTCAACTTATAGTTGAGCTAATCTATTAAATAAGTTAGTAGGTGTTCCTACTGTAAACTCTCATTTATTCTGGCACTGATATATATTAAAGCTGATTACTTCTCACTCCCTCTGAATGGTGACAATTTGGCCCCTTCACAATTCTGGGATATGTTAACCAGAAAGTGGGCAAAGAATTCCAATCTATTTTGCTATAGCAGCTCTGGTAAAACAATAGGTAGATAAGATTGACATTTCTGCCTTCAGTGTGATCTGGGAATTATCTGTAGGTTTCAGTTGCCCATGAAATATCTGTTCCCTTTGAAAATAAGTAAAATCAGGAATTGGCTGTATGCAATCATTCTTTTTTTTTTCCTTTAAAGATTTTTTTAAAAATTTTATTTATCGCTTCCCCCACCCCCACTTTGCAGCTTGCTTGCTGTCTGCTCTCTGTGTGCATTTGCTGTGCATTCTTCTGTGTCTGCCTGACTCTCTTTGTTGCGTCATCTTGCTGCGCCAGCTCTCCGTGGGCACGAGCCATCAGCTTTCTGCTGGTGCGGGCCAGCTTACCTTCACAAGGAGGCCCTGGGACACTAACCCAGGGCCTCCCATATGGTAGACAGGAGCCCAGTCAACTGAGCCACAGCCACTTCCCTGCAATCATTCTTAAATTGACAAAAGGAATAAGAGGAAATAATCTGCTTATCTGTGGCAGGGGTGGGGGAAATTCAGGCACCAACTGGTATCACATCAGTCTTTTTTTTAAAGATTTATTTTTATTTCTTTCTCTCTCCTTCCCCCCCCCCCTTCCCACTGTCTGCTCTCTGTGTCCATTTGCTGTGTGTCCTTCTTTGTCTGCCTGCACCCTTGGCAGCACCGGGAAACTGTCTCTTTTTTGTTGTTGTGTGTCATCTTGCTGCATCAGCTCTCCATGTGTGCTGTGCCACTCCTGGGTGGGCTGAACTTTTTTTGTGCAGGGTAGCTCTCCTTGCAGGGCACACTCCTTGCACGTGGGGCACCCCCACATGGGGGCACTCCTGCATGGCACAGCACTCCTTGTGTGCAGCAGCTCTGCACATGGGCCAGATCACCACACGGGTCAGGAGGCCCTGGGTCTCGAACCCTGGACCCTCCCATATGGTAGGCAGATGCTCTATCAGTTGAGCCACGTCTGCTTCCCATGTCAGTCTTTCTTACTGACAAATTCCTTATCAACTTATGGCTTTTACTGTGTTGTATTATAATTTAAATTTTTTTAAATCGTGGTAACATATATACAACTTAAAATTTCCCATGTTAACCACTTTCAAATACACAATTTGGTGGTACTAATTACATTTACAATATTGTGCTACTGTCACCACCACCCAGTACCAAAGCTTTTCCATCACCCCAAACAGAAACTCTGTATCCTCTGAGCCATAGCATAACTCCATATCCTTACCCCCCTCACCTCTGCCCCTGTGAGTTGTAATTTAGCTCTTTGCTCATAAGTATCCTCTTAAGACTGTAACTTCCTGGTAAGAATTTCATATGGTGTTCAGCAGAAAGTAGTCAATCCATAAATGCCTACTGTGAAAAAGTGAGTTTGTTTTCTCTGGCAGTTTGATATTATTTATGAATTATTTCTGAATTCCAACAAAGATAATTGATTATGCTTGTAAACTAGTCTGCTTCTCTGGGCATGATATCCTTTGATTGTATTAGATTTAGCTGAGATGTCTGATAAAATTATGTTAAGGTTAGGGCTCTGAGTGCAATTCAGCTTTGAGTCCCAGCCCTCTTGGGGATAAAACAGATGCTCACATGGAAGTAAACACACAGAGAGGAGGAATACAGATGAAAAGAGACAGCTCATTAGATACAGCAGAGGCCCCGGGAAGGGACATGAGCCTGATAGTCTACAACTGATCTTGCAAAGGGAACTGAGCAGCTGAGCCTGGAAAGAAATGAGCCACAGGGAGAGAGAAGAGCCTTATACCAGCCTACAGCTGAGATTGGAAGAAGCTGGGACCACCGAGCCTTAAGAGGGAGAAGGAAGGCTGAACCCTCACAGACATTGCCCACCATCTTGTTTCAACATATCGCCAATGACCTTGGGTGAGAAAGTACCACTTTTGGTACCTTGAATTGGACTCTTTAGGGCCTTGTGACTGTAAGCTTCTACCCCAAATAAATACACTTTATAAAAACCAACGGAGTTGTGGTACTTTGCATCAGCACCCATTTGGCTGACTACTACACCCTCATAAATCATCCCTTTAATGCCTTAGTTTTTATGTTTCATTTTAAAGAATCTTTTGTTGGTGAGGCCCTGAAAGGTCTTGCACAAAAACCTCAGTCTAGGCTAGAAGGTTTCTTGACACAGTTGCGAAAAAGAATCCAAGGACTAGGCATACAGTATCAAGAGAATTTAATGTAAAGTGAAAGTACACACTCAAGACAGAAGTGCAGGTGTGCTTGTAAGAGACACAAGAGTCACCCCTAATTTGTTTCAGTGAGTCATTTTATAAAGGCTTTGGGCTTTTGCAAAAGAGGGCTTAAAAGTTGTTTCCCCTTTATGCGAAAGAGATTGAAAACTAAGACTCTGTACTGGCTCCAGTGGGAATGGTCAGGAGAGGGATTGGTGGAGGGCGTGGTGATCAGGTGATGGGTGGGCCCTTAGTCATCGGTGTCTTTGGCACTGGCCCTTGGGTGGGTGTACCAGGCATTGGACAGGTGATTTTCTACTGAGGTTAGGTATTCTCTGATGGTAGTTTTCCCCTTGGTCCTCCTCCATTACCGCGTTATCTCCTTTTTCCTACCTCTTTCCCTACCTCAAACCTACATTTTTTTTTTTTAAGATTTATTTATTTATTCCTCTCCCCTTCCCACCCCCCCACCCTGGTTGTCTGTTCTCTGTGTCTATTTGCTGCGTCTTCTTTGTCCACTTCTGTTGTTGTCAGCGGCACAGGAATCTGTGTTTCTTTTTGTTGCGTCATCTTGTTGTGTCAGCTCTCCATGTGTGTGGTGCCATTCCTGGGCAGGCTGCACTTTCTTTCGCGCTGGGCAGCTCTCCTTATGGGGCACACTACTTGCGCGTGGGGCTCCCCTACACAGGGTGGGGGGACACCCCTGCGTGGCACGGCACTCCTTGCGTGCATCAGCACTGCTCATGGGCCAGCTCCACACGGGTCAAGGAGGCCTGGGGTTTGAACCACGGACCTCCCATGTGGTAGATGGACACCCTATCCATTGGGCCAAGTCATCCACCCCCTCAAAACTACTTGATTTATGTTGAAAAGATACAACTATTATAGCAACTAGGATTGCATCAATTAGTGTATATCAGAAACCCCACTACAGTGGCTTAACCAAATGGAAGTAGATTTTTCTCACCTAAGAGGAAGACTGGAGATACAGAGTCATCCTGGTATAGCAGCTTCATAAAATCATTAATGCATCAGGCTCCTTCTAACTTTTGGACTCACTATTGTAACTGATAGTTTTTACCTGCATACTTTTTGCTTAATCACAGTATGGTTGCTTCATCTCTAGCCTCACATGTTCATGTTCCAGACAGTACAAAAGAAGACAGATATGCTAGCCTCATCTGATCCTTCTAAGTAGCTTTTGTAGAGGCCTCATCAAGCATTACACTTATGTCTCAATGGTCAAAACAAAGTCACATGGCCATCCCTACCTGAGAAGGTGAGTATTTTCACCTAAGCGTATTGTCATCCTGAAGAGTCAGGATTGCATTAGTAACCCAATAAGTAGATACTGGGTTAGGCAACTGAAAGTGTTTTAAAAATTATTTAGGATGTCTATGGAGGAACTGTATTTTTCCTTTTTTTTCCTTTTAACCTTAGTTGTAGAAGGTTGAGTTAATCACAGTCTCCAAGCCATAAGCCATTATAAGCATTCTCTGTGCAAAACTCCTCTTTTGTTGTTACTTGTTTTGCTTATTTCTTTTAATCTCTACAAGCCACTCTCTTTGTTATTTCCTTCCTTCTTCTTGCTTTGGGATTAGTTTGTTGTTCTTATTCTAGTTCTCCAGAAGCCACTGTCATGCCCTTCTTCTACCCTAGTAATCATTTTGATATATTTAGTGTGTATCTTTTTTTTTGTTTGTTTTTTGTAAATTCTTGCAAATTGTATAAATATTTAATTTTCTTATTTAATCAGTTTTATTGAAGTATAATTTTCATACATTAAAATTCACAATTATAAATGTTCGATTTAATGAGTTTTGACAAATGTACGCAGCCATGTAACAACCACCAATTTCTATCACTCCTAAAAGTTTCCTTGTATCCCTTCACCACCTCAGTCCCTGGTCACCACTGATTTACTTTTATAACTGTAGTTTTGCCTTTTCTAGAATTTTGTATAAATGGAATTATATAGAGTTTTGTGTCTTCATTCACTTAGCATTATGTTTTCGAGATGCAGTTATTGCATGTATCAGAAGTTTATCCCTTTGTTGAATGGTATGCTATTATATGGATATACCACAATTTTTATCCACTCACCAGCTCACTAGTATAAATAGAGCCACTATGAAAATTCCAGAACAAGTCTTTGTGTAAACTTATTTTTCATTTATCTTGGGTCAATACCTAGGAGTAGAAGGTTGAAGGGTAATAGTTTTAAAAGAAACTGTCAAGCTTTTTCCAGAGTGGTGGTACCATTTTGCATGCTTGCCAGCAATTTATAGAGGTCCCCTTGGTCTACATCTTCATCAGCACTAGGCGTGATCAGTCTTTCAAAGTTTGGCCATTCTAGTGTGTGTGTAACCATGCCCTTTAACAGGCTGAAGAAGTTCCCTTCTGCTCCTACATTGCTGAGAGTTTTAATAATCACAAGTCAGTGTTGAATTTTGTCAAATGCCTTTCTGCAGTTAGTAAGATGATCCTACAATTTTCTCCCTTCATCTGTTAATATGGTTGAAGCAGGCTAGTAAGACAGGGTATCAATAGACAGATCTGGAACCCGGCAAGAAGTCCCCGTGGACATCACTAACCCCAAGACGGCTGCTGGAAGACCTCCCCATGGTTCTGCCACTCAGAAGAAGACTTCCTCCGGAAGCCAGGAGAAGCCCCGGATAGTCCCAAGGACTTTAGCATTGGGCCCTCCTGAGAGACTGATGGGAAAAACACGCAATCAAAATGGTAAACAGCTGGGAGCCCCTCCCCTGCCCTTAGCAAAGGGGTGGGATAATCAACAGTTCAAAAAGGCAGGCACCAGGCCTAAGCTCTCTCTCATGTGCTCTCTCACCTCTGGACCCCGACTCTGGCTGCCTTCTCCCCTGCTTGGATCACTACACAAGTAAACCTGGGTGTTTATAACCTATAATGGGAAACTGTAGCCTGTAAATCAGCCCACTTCACGACTTTTCAACCCCTTCCTCTCTACCTGAGACCCCTGATCTGTTATTTTCTCCCATTTCTCTTCCCTCCCTCCTGAATAAATTACTGGCCTAACTGACCTGACGTGCTCTTGAAATTCATTTCTGCAGCATAAATAAAATCCAGTAACATATTTGGCGAGCCAGCCAGGAGTTTATTGGTGAGTGAAACTTGGGCCGACGGCTTGTTTAATGCCTTCCTTTGGTTCTCCATTTTAAATGGGTTCACCTACAAGCCCCAAAGGTCATAATCCCAGGAAGGAAGGGGCTGGGGCATGGGAATTCTCCATGTCCCTGCCATGTGTCTATGCTTGTGAGATTGGCTGGGTGATAGGGCAGTGGCTCAAATCACAGCCCTGCCAAGACAGAGGTTCCCCAGCAGAGCATCAGCCCCTGCAAAGCTTCTTTTTCAAGCTCTTTTAGCAGCTAGGGGTCTTTGCCCTTGGGCCTGCCTGCTGTTGCCTTCCCCAGCCCTCTCCCCGCAGAGGCAGCATGGCAATGGGAGAAAGCCCCAGGGGCTTGCCCCTCCCACTGGGTCCACACCTTTGCAGGCCCTCCAGGCAGGCAGAGCCAAAATGGATCCTGTGGAAGTTCCCTTCCCCAGGAGTGTCACAGGCCAGGATACCTTTGCGTAACTAACCTTTACCCATGTTTTACCTTCCTACTTCTTGCTGCTGAATTTCTCTTTACAGGTTTGTGTTAGAATGCTTTGGTATGTCTTAACAACCGTGAAAATGGAAAGTCCCTTTGTCTAGGAAGGAAGCTATTGCCTCAGGGCCCCAAGTCCAGTTAGCTAGGACAATTAATCTCTAATCACTTAATGGCCTTTTGATGGCTAGGCTAACCGGGAAACTATCAGACAGTAAAGTCATAAAACTAGGAAGGGGGAAGCAGACATGGCTCAACTGATAGAGCTTCCGCCTACCATATGGAAGGTCCAGGGTTCAATCCCCAGGGGTTCCTGACCCATGTGGTAATCTGGCCCATGTGCAGTGCTGCTGCGCAAGGAGTGCCGTGCCACAGAGGGGCACCCCCACATAGGGGAGCCCCACAAGCAAGGAGTATACCCCAAAAGGAGAGCTGCCCCATGTGAAAAAAATGCAGCCCACCCAGGAGTGGCACCACACACACGGAGAGCTGACATAACAAGATAACCCAACAAAAAAGAGATACAGTTTCCTGGTGCCACCTGACAATGCAAGCGAATGCAGAAGAACACACAGCGAATAGACACAGAGCAGACAATGGGGGGAAGGGGAGAGAAATAAATAAAATAAATCTTTAAAAAAACAAAACAAAACTAGAAAGACTTTAAGAACCTCTGTAAGAATAAGAAGCTTTTTGCCCCTTCTGAAAGGGAGGAGCAATATTAAAGGAAGAAGCACTATTTGGCTTGGCAGCCTCAGGTTGAAATCTATTCAGCCTGTCTCCCAAGTCCAGAATGGCCCCAGGAATGCCCAGTGGCAGGGGCTCTGTGATTCCTAGGGGTGGCAGGAACCAGAGAGAAGCCAAACATTTCCTGAGATTTAACTTGGGAACTTCTGTTTGAGTATCAGTGCAGTCAGTCTTGGACCCTAGAATGTAGGGGTGCCGAGAACCGGAGCAGTAAACTAAATGGCCCCCGTTCCTTAGGCCCATCCACTCAGAGAGCAGCCAAATATCCCCTGAGACAAACACTTCAGGTGCTTTGATTTGGGGCCACTGCACAGTCTCCCACCAATTTGGCTTGGGTGCATTGATCTGATTGCTGGAGAGGAAGCATCAGATATCCCCCCAGGACCTAGGTAGCCCACAGGGATGCCTGTAGGACAGACAGGCTCTGAAAATTGAACTTCTCAGGATTCTGGGACAGAGCATCAGCTCCAAAGTATGTGGAGTGGTGAACGTTTTAGTCACACTAGGACTCTGGGATGCCAGAACAGTCAACTAAAAGGTGTTTCTTCATTTTTTTTTAAAGAGTAGGTTTTTTTTTCTTAAGGATTTAAAAAAAAAATCATTTCTCTCCCCTCCCCCCTCCAGTTGTCTGCTTTCTGTGTCCATTCGCCTTGTGTTCTGTGTCTGCTTTTATTCTTGTCAGCTGCACTGGGAATCTGTGTCTCTTTATGTTGTGTCATCTTGCTACATCAACTCTCTGTGTTTGTGGTCCCACTCCTGGGCAGGCTGCACTTTTTTTTTGCATGGGGTGGCTCTCCTTATGGGGCGCATTCCTTGCACATGGGGCTCCCCTACATGGGGGATACCCCTATATAGCACAGCACTCCTTGCGCACATCAGCACTATGTGTGGGTGAGCTCCACATGCATCAGGAGGCCCTGGGTTTGAACCCTGGACCTCCCATGTGGTAGGCAGATGCTCTATCCATTGAGCCAAATCTGCTTCCCTGTTTCTTCATTTTTTCCTAAAATAATGGGCATGGTCTCTAGCCTACCAGTAAACTCTCCACAAGAGTGTCTCTCAAGAGTCAGGAAATTCTACCTATTGCTGGTCTACATGGCCACAACATAGCCAAAAGCAGCCTCTGTAGAGGACCCTGAATTCCAGTTAAACCAGTGTAAGAAAAGGGGACAGATAGGTCTGAGATCCAGAAACCTCATGTCATGTCTCCTTAAAGAAATGAGGAATTAAACCTCAAAATTCTCAGTTTAAACTCAGTTGTGCCTATAAAAGTTGTGAATAGAGATCAAGATCCAGACAGGTTACTAAACCTCTCCTGGAAAATAAGAAACCTCAGGTGCCATCAAATAAGATCAAAGAGTTCCTAGAAAAGCTAAAGGTATAAAATTCTTCTGTTTTAGTCTGTGCTTAACTTTGTGTTCAACTTTGAAATCTGTGTTTAACTTTGTCAGTTTGCTTCTGCCTAGGAAATCAGATTTGGGATTCATGTGTTAACAAATTGCATAACGGTGAAAGGTAACTTAAAAATAAGTCTTTAAATGTCAATACTTTCTTGCTAGTAGATTTAATGCATAAAGCACAAGTGGAATTTATTTAATTGCTGGAAAAGCAGAGAAACTTCCCACAAATTTGAATGTATAACTTTTGGGATGCTTGTATTTTTTTTTAATTTTGTTTTTTTAATTGTGGTGAAAAAATATACATAACGTAAAAATCAATCATTTTAACCAATTTAAGTGGACAATTCTCTGACATTAAGTACATTGACAATGCTTTTACCACTATTTCCAGACAACTGTCATCATAGCAAAACTCATACTCATTTGGTAATAACTTCCCATACTCCTCTGCCCCCACCTCTGGTAACCACTATTCTGCTTTCTGTCTCCATGAATTTGTTTATTCTAAGTATTTCATATAAGAGAATTTATGCAATCTTTTGCCCTTTTGTGTCTGGCTTATCTCATTCAACAAGTCTTCAAGCTTCATCCATAGTGTAGCATGTACCAGCACTTCAGTTCTTTCTACAACTGACTAGTATTTCCTTATATGTATATGCCACATTTTGTTTATCCACCTGTTGATAAATACTTGGGTTGCTTCCTCTTTTTTTACTATTTTGAATAATGCTGCTCTGAACACTGGTATAAAATTATCTATCTAAGTCTCTGCTTTCAAGTCTTTCGGTTATATACCTAAAATTGGCATTGCCAGATCATATGGTAATTCTATATTTAACCTTCTAAGGAAGTGCCAAACTGTTTTCACAGCGCTGCACCATTTTACATTTCCATGTACAATGTATGAGAGTGTGTGCATTTTAAATGTTACCTAAATTCTGTTGAGTAAAATATATCGTTTCTTTCTTCTTAAACTTTTAAGATTTTTCCTGTTTTGTAACATCTAGTCCACCTACCTGCCTCAGAAATCTAGGGTTTATGTCCACCACATTTTATCTACCCACTTTCCCCCACCAAGGACACCCATGTTGCTTTCAACTCCCCATCATCATGTGTAACACTACAGTGAACATATCCATACATATCCCCTATGATCCTATGTGAGAATGTCTTTGGAATATATATGCAGGAGTGGAATTGTTCAATCAGAGGCATGTACTTAATTTACCTAAGTCATGACAGATTTATAGCCACATGGCTACAATGCATGAGGGTTCCTATATCTCCACATCCCTATCAACATTTGGCATCAACCAGCTTCCTAATTTTTGCAGTCTAATAGATGTAAAGTGATGTTTTTGGGTCTTCTGTTCTTTAAATTGTCATTCATATCCTTCATTTTTCTCTTGTGGTAATTTTCTTTTTTGTTGTTGTTAATTTGCAGGCATTTTTTTGAGATTCTAAATCCTGTTGTCAGATTTGATGTTGTATCTTCTATTCTGTCATCTGTCTATTGAACTGGTCCAAAGTGTTATTTGTCAAACAGAAATTCTTAAATTTTATGTACTAACATTCATAGATATTTTTCCCTTATAGATTTGTACTTTTAAAATTGTATTAAATAATGCTTTCCTAGCCATAGGTCACAAAAATTTTATCTTACATCTTGTATTAAAATTCCAAATTAGATTAATAATGTAACCTTCCATATATAGGTATTTAATCTCGAATTTTCCTTTGAATGTGGTGTTAGTTAGGGAGCCACAAGGAATACGACAGGAGAATTTCAAGTTTACAACTTCTTAATTCTGCAATCAGCGAGCAAAGGGTCTTCTTTTTCCTAAATACAATTTGAAAAATGATGGAAAAGGGATCTGATTGTTTGGTTTGGGTCAAAAGCACATTTTTTTGGCCTGAGTAGCAGGCTGCATTACCAAGTAGTGGGCACACAAACAAATAGTAACTATTGGGAGGAAAGGACAAATACATCCATTTCCTATAATTTAAAGTTAAAAGTTTGTAAAGGTTTAGATTTGGGGAAAATAGCACCCAATTGGGGAACCAGATAATCCTTTATGACAGAAATGACAAATTCAAGAGTCTGTGAAGGATGGGTAAGATTTAGACAAGAAATTATGTTAGCTGTAACTTGTAAGTAGAGGAAAAGCATCAGTAAAATCTTAGCGACAGAAAATTATGAGTGTGTTGATGGTATAATCCACTTTGGCTGGATCACAGCATACAGGAATTTTTAGTGTACACTGACATTCTGGTAAGGTACTTGTAGAAGACACAGCAACTGCTTACCTAACAGCCTTTTACCCATTATCTTTGCTAACAGAACTCTGACTGGGATTGCAGTGTACTCTTCTTTATGGGTTGAATCTTGATTGATCTAAGTCATTTGTGGCACTCTAGTGTTCCCCACCTCACTTCCTCTGCCCGCTAACCATTAGCACCTCCTTACACTATAGCCCCTTTTAGCAGCAGCTCATGCTGCTGCCTCCCCTCACCCCTCCTCCTAGCCATTGTTATCTTCCCTCTCCAGCCGCTGCTGTTCTTCCCGCCAGTCCCGCCCACATTGCCAACATGTAATCTGCCTCCCTCCATAGCCACTGCTTACCTCATAGCCATCCGCCCTTACCCACCTATCCGCCACCACCCCGTCACCAGCCCGCCCCAGCAGTAACCCCTTCCTCTCCCAACCCTATATAACCAAGTGCACTTCCTCAATAAAGTAGACCTGCGCACAGTCCTCGTCTCCGTGGTGTTCTTCCACTGCGCTACGCGTCCCCACCACACCTTGAGCCGCCTGCTGCTGGCTCAAAGGGCCTCCGGCCCCCCGGCAGCTCTCCCTGAGTCAACTGAACCCCGCCGCCTGCGGCGGGCCGCCCGACAGCACTCTAGTACTCTTTTGTCTGACACTGACTGTCCCAGACTTTCTTGAATGTAACTCCTGTAATCCAGGACTGGTCAGTGAAATATAAGTGGAGGTCCACTGGGAACTACTCTGTCCATCCCCTTTGGGGTGGCCCTATAGAAACATCATTAGAGCCAGGTCAGGTTCATGGGCCCCATCCCACAGGGCCCCATGCTCACAGGGACTCCATACTTGACTTAATGCCCTGCTGTTGCCTTCCTGAAATCCTTAGTAATATTTTAATAAGGGATTCTGCATTTTTATTCTTCCCTGGGCCAGGCAAATTGTGTAACCAGTCCTGATTAGACCCTTGGAATCTCCTTCTTCCAAACCTCTTGTTAACAGTAAAGGTCTTTATGCTTTAAAACACTTTTCTTTTTTTTTTTTTTTAAGATTTTACTTGTTTATTTAATTCTCCTACTCCCTTGTTGTTTGCACTTGTGTGTGCTGTGTCTTTAGGAGGCACAGGAACTGAACCCAGGTCCTCTAATGTGAGTGGGAGGCACCTAAGCTTGAGCTACCTCCATGCCCTGCTTTGTTGTGTCACTCATTATGCTTTTCTTCTTGCATCTCTTGTGTCATCTTGTTGTGTCACCTTGCCACACCTGCCCATCACGCCAGCTCTGTCTTCTTTAGGAGGCACTGGGAACCAAACCACAGGCCTCCCATGCCGTAGGAAGGGGCTCAGTCGCCTGAGCCACATCTGCTTCTCTAAAACACTCTTGACTGGGCTTTCTGTTACTTGCTGAACACATTTTGATACAGGATTTAAACTTGAGGCAAGAGTCAACTGTCAAATAATGTCTCCCATAAAAAGATTAGAGGGAAGCGGACTTGGCCAAATGGACAGGGCATCCGCCTACCACATGGGAGGTCCGCGGTTCAACCCTGGGCCTCCTGGACCTGTGTGGAGCTGGCCCATCCGCAGTGCTGATGCGTGCAAGGAGTGCCCTGCCATGCAGGGGTGTCCCCCATGTAGGGGAGCCCCACACGCAAGAGTGTACCCTGAAGGGAGAGCTGCCCAGTGCGAAAGAAAGTACAGCCTGCCCAAGAATGGCGCTGCACACATGGACAGCTGACACAACAAGATGATGCAACAAAAAGAAACACAGATTCCCAGTGTGCCACTGATAAGGATAGAAGCTGTCACAGAAGAACACGCAGCGAATGGACACAGAGAGCAGACAACTGCGGAGGGGGGGGACAGAGAGAGAATAAATAAAAACAAATAAATAAATAATAAAGTAACCAACTAGAAGAAATATATTTTTATAAAGATTAGAACCTCGCCCGGGCTGGTGAAGATCCCACTTCTCAACAGGAGTGACCTCCAAGTCACATATTAAGAACATGTGGAATGGGAGATAGAGCTGCAGTCATATTTGGAAAATACAATCTACTACAGAATGCTAATGATTTGGGTCAGGAAACGAAGTGGTTGACAAACCTGTTATGTGCGTCACATCTAAAGCTAGCTGAAATTTAAAGGATTTGCGAGGCTCAGAATTGGTGATTCAGAGATTCTTTTACATAAAATGGAGATGGGCTGGGTGCCTTAGTGGTAGGACACAGTCGGCCTTCAGGAGCTCGCAGGGCATTTCCTCAAGTATCACTATGTTAGTTCTCGTAGGTAGGCCAGGTTCCAAATCTGGTAAAAATTGTTCTGTTTTTCTGAATTCTCCCATGATTCCCAGGGGATGGGGTATTGTGTTTTGCTTTTTTGTTTTGCTTTGTTTCCTGTCCCTGATTATTGTATGACAGCAGCTAGACTGCTTGGCAAGTCACTGCCACTCTACTTACTAGAGAAACATGAATTTAGGCATACGATTTAATACTTTTACAGGAATTCCAAAAAATAAAACTAAAGTTACCATTAAGTGTTTGTGTGTCAGAGCATACTAAGTGCTTAACATGAATTATCTCATTTAAGCCTCAAAACTACTCCAAGAACTAGGCAGTGTTATTTCTATTTCACAGATGAGGAAACTGAATTTTAGAGGAGTTAATGGGTAAGGTTATGTAGAGACTATTTTAACAGGAGCTCAAAGCCAAGATTCCAGTGCCTCTTAATTTTACTATGCTGCACTATTATGTCTCAATATTTAATTGTATCTATTCAACACATATTTATTAGGCCTTATCACGAGTTCGCATTATTCTAGGCACTAAGGATACATCAGTGAACAAACCTGTTAAGTCCATGCTGTCATGCAACTTACATGCTCGTGGGGAAAGAGATGTAATAAAATATCAGGTAGTGTGTTAAGATGATGTTAAATGAGGGTGATGTCTGATAATGACTTAATGCTGGTATTGAATGACTTTGCAGAAAGAACAATTCTGGCTGACCACAGCAACAACAAAGATCCAGAGGTAGGAAGAAGTTTGGGTAATGGGCCAAAGGCACGTTAGTATAAGATGAAGGCAGGGAGGGAGCAAAGGTTAGACCATGGAGACCTAAAAAGCTGGGTAAACAAACTAATTTACAGATTCAACATAATCCCAATAAAAATCCCAACAGTCTTTTTTGCAGAAATTGAAAAGCCAATAATTAAATTTATTTGGGAGGGTAAGTGTCCCTGGATAGCAAAAATGTCTTAAGAAAGAAGAACGATGATGGAGGACTCTAACTTCCTGACTTTAAAGCACATTACTTAGCTACAGTGGTAAAAACAGCATGGTACTGCCATAAGGACAGACAGATTGACCAATGGAACTGAATTGAGAACTCAGATATTGACCTTCACATCTACAGTCAAGAGACTTTTTGACAAGGCTGTTAAGCCCACCCAGATGGGCCAGAACAGTCTATTCAACAAATGGTGCTGGGCGAACTGGATAGCCATATCCAAAAGAAAGAAAGAAGACCCCTATCTCACACTTTATACAAAAATTAACTCAAACTGGATGAAAGATTTAAATATAAAAACAACAAATATAAAATACCTAGAAGAAAATGTAGGAAAACATCTTCAAGATCTTGCAGTAGGTGGTAGTTTCTTTTTAAAGATTTGGTTTTTATTTATTTCTCTTCTCTTCCCCGCCCCCCCCCCATTGTCTACTCTCTGTGTCCATTCCCTGTGTATTCTTCTGTGACTGCTTCTATCCTTATCAGCGGCACCAAGAATCTGTTTCTTTTTGTTGTGTCATCTTGCTGTGTCAGCTCTCCACGTGGGTGGCGCCATACTTGGGCAGGCTGCACTTTCTTTTGCCCTGGGCGGCTCTCCTTATGGGGCTCACTCCTTGCATGTGGGGGTCCCTTATGCGGGGGACAACTCTGCGTGGCAGGTCACTCCTTGCACGCATTAGCACTGCGTATGGGCCAGCTCCACATGGGTCCAGGAAGCCCGGGGTTTGAATCGCGGAACTCCTATGTGGTAGGCGGATGCCCTATCCATTGGGCCAAGTCTGCTTCCCCGGTGGTAGTTTCTTAAACCTTATGTCCAAAGCACAGCAACAGAAGAAAAAATAGATAAATGGGACCTCCTCAAAATTCAATACTTCTACACCTCAAAGGAATTTGTCAAAAGGACAATAAGGGGAAACGGACTTTGGCCCAGTGGTTAGGGCGTCTGTCTACCACATGGGAGGTCCGCGGTTCAAGCCCCGGGCCTCCTTGACCCGTGTGGAGCTGGCCCATGTGCAGTGCTGATGCGCGCAAGGAGTGCCGTGCCACACAGGGGTGTCCCCCGCGTAGGGGAGCCCCACGCGCAAGGAGTGCACCCATAAGGAGAGCCGCCCAGCGCGAAGGAGGGAGCAGCCTGCCGAGGAATGGCGCCGCCCACACTTCCCGTGCCGCTGACGACAACAGAAGCGGACTAAGAAACAAGACGCAGCAAAAAGACACAGAAAACAGACAACCGGGGGAGGGGAGGGGAATTAAATAAATAAAAAATAAATCTTTAAAAAAAAAAAAGGACAATAAGGCAGCTGACACGATGAAGAAAATATTTGGCAATCGCATATCTGATAAGGGTTTAATATCCATGATATATAAAGAGATCATACAACTCAATAATAAAAAGACAAAGTATCAGATTAAAAAACAGGCAAAAGACTTGAAAAGACAACTGTCCAAAGAAATGCAAATGGCAAAGAAACATATGAAAAAATGTTCAACATCACTAGCAATTAGGAAATGCAAATCAAAACTAGAATGAGATATTATTTCATCCTCCTAGACTTTTCACTATTAGAAAAGTCAGAAAACTGTACATGTCAGAGAGGATATGGAGAGATAGGAGCAATTGTTCACTGTTGGTGGGAATGTAGAATGGTACAGCCACTGTGGAGGACTGTTTGGCAGTTCCTAAAGAAGTTGAATGTAGACTTACCATGGGACCCAGCAATACCATTGCTAGGTATATATCCAGAAGTACTGAGAGCAATGACATGAATAGATATCAGCACACTGATATTCATAGCAGTATTAGTCACAATAACCAAAAGGTGGAAACAACCCAGGTGTCCATCAACTGTGGAAAAACAAATTGTGGAGTATACACATGGTGGAATATTATGCAGTGATAAGAAGAAATAAAGTTGTGAAACATATGACAGCATGGTTGAACCTGGAGGACATTATGTTGAGTGAAGCAAGCCAGACACAAAAGGACAAATACTGTATGATGGTGCTATTATGAACTAAATATATTATGTGAAATATAAATCTATTTTGTGAAATATGAATACGGATAGAATTGCATATATAAGACCGTTTTTCTTTGAAACTGAACAAATGTAAGTTAATAGTACAAAATGTTAATATCAGACAAAAAAAATATTATACTAAATGAAAGAGACCAGACACAGAGTACTACAAATTGTATGACTCATTTATATAAAATGTAAATAGAAATCAATTTATAAAGATGAAAGGAGATTAGTGGTTATGTAGATCTGAGGAAGGAATGCTAAGGGATGTGGAGTCTTTCTTTTTGGAGTAATGAAATTTTTCTAAAATTTTGAGATGACGACTATACAGCATTGTGATTACACTGAAAGTCATTGATTATATACTTTAGATAAAATAGCCAGAAACAGCAGCTATGTACATAAGGGAAAGCATAGAGAGATTGAGAGGTGAGGAATTTTCTTGTTTGTTTGTCTGGTTTTTGTTTATTATTATTATTATTATTATTATTGAAATAATGAAAATGCTCTAATAATGATTGAAGTGTTGAATGCACAACTATGTGATTATAGCAAATACCATTGATTATACACTTTGGATGAATTGGAATTGTATGTTTATTAATATGTATCAATAAAATTGATTTGTTTTTTTTTTTAAAAGCTGGATAAGATTATGAGTTTTAATCTAAGTGTTATGGGAAGCCTTTGGAAGATTTTTAACAGGGAAATGACCTGATCTGAATAAAAACTTCACTCTGGTCATCTTGTGGAGAACAACTTGTAGGGGAATGAGTATGGGCACAGGGGGACCAGATAAGAGCTCAGAAAGTGTACCTTAGATGATGGTATTAATAGCAGTTGTAAAGTTGGAGAGGAGAAAAGGCATTTAGGAGATATTTTCATAGAGAAATTATAGCTTGGATAATGGGATAAACAAAGGAAAGGAATCAAAGATAACACTTCGGTTGTTTGTTTAAGAGGGTAGATGGTGGTGCTATTTACTGAGATGGGCAGAACAGGGGGAGCAACAGGTTTGGAGAAAATCAAGAGTTTTGTTTTAAATATGTTAACATATTATCTAGTAGACATCCACTTGGAAATGTGGATGGAATATACTTTATTTATTTTTTTAGATTTATTTTACTTATTTATTTCCCCCATCCCCTGGTTGTTTGCGTTCACTGTCTGCTCTCTGTTTGTCTTCTTTTTCAGGAGGCACTGGGAACCAAACCTGGGATCTCTCATGTGGGAGGGAGGCACCCAATCACTTGAGCCACCTCCGCTCCCTGCTTGTTGAGTCTCTCATTGTGTTTATTTGCTGTGTCTCTTCATTGCATAATCTTGTTGTGTCAGCTCACTGTCTTGCTCATCTTCATTATGAGGCACTGGAAACCAGACCTGGGCCCTCCCATGTGTAGGCAGCACCCAGCTGCTTGAGCCACATCCCATTCCATGGAATGTACTTTAATGTCAACTTAATATGTGAATCTGGAGTCAGGGTAGAGGTCAGAACTCAAAACATACATGGCATATAGATAATATATGAATAGTGAAGGTAATATTTAAAGCCATGGAAGTGGATGAGATAATGTAAGAATAAAGTATAGAGAAATATGAGAAATATGAGGAAGAACCTCAAGCTTGAGTCCTGAGCACTCCAGCATGTAGAGGCAAGAAAGAGGAGAAGAAGTAAGCAAAGGATATTGAAAAAGATTGGACAATGGGGTGAGGAAGAAAGCCGAGAAGGTATTTCATTCCAGAAGCAAAGAGAAGAAAATATTTCAAACAAGAGGGAATAGTCAACAATGTGCATTGATAAGAGCTGGGGTAAGACAAGGATGGGGAAGTGACCATTGGTAAAGCAACAAGGAGATCTTGACTTCCATGAGCAGTTCCTTGGAAGCCTGAGTAGAATCATGATAATGGGACCTGGGGAAGCAGGGATGGCTCCAATAGACCAATCTTTCAAGAAATGTCATTAAAGTGGTAAGAGAAATGGATGGTAATGGAGGGAGACATAGGGTCAAGGAAACAATAGTTAAGGTACATATTTGAACATGTTTGCATGAGCTTATTCTTTTATATATATATATAAAGGAATATATAAAATAATATATATATTATATATATATATATATGTTTTTATTAGAGAAGTTGTGAACTTACAAAACAATCATGCACAATGTGCAGAATTCCCATACAATGACCCTTCCCCAATACATTACATTGTTGTGGAACATTTGTTACAGATTATGAGAAAACATCATCAGTCTATTACCACTATGTTCTATCGCATACATTTGGTATACTTTTTCCATACCCCCCTATTTAGTAAGTACCTTCTTTGGCATTATAATATTGCTGTTAACTATAGTCCATAAGTTATATTAATTGCATTTTTCTCATGCATCTCCATATTCTTACCACCTTGTAATATTGATGTACATTTGTTCTAGTTCATATAAGTATATTCTCGTATTTGTACTATTTACCACAATCCTCCTTTGGCTTCACTATGTCATTCAGTCCTAGATTATTCTCTAGCTTTCTTTCAATTGACTTTTATATCCCTAGACTACCCTTTTCAGCCACAATTTGCATGGTCTTATTTTTAATAGATTTAAGGGGTGTGAATGAGAGACTGAAACAAAAATAGAAGAGATTTCATTTATTTAGTTAAAATTATTTTATGCTTTCATGTGAAATGTGTGGATTCTCTCTGTTTTGCATGAAGTGCTGTATAATATTTCAGTTCCAAGAATGTCACCAACCAAGGGCTCCTATAGTATAGTGAACAGTGTTACTATTTCTCATTCATTCATTCATCTCTTCATCTTTTGTGAAAAGCACTGAGCATAGGGCAAAGAACAAAACAATGGAGTGAACTAGGAGAAAAGTAGAGATAAGGTCAGAAAGATTCAGGGTCCAGACTTTGGAGCTTTGCAGGCTGTTTAGGATTTGGGCTTTTACTCTGAGTGAGCAGAAGAGTGACATTTGCTTACACACATTTTTAAACAATCTTGCTAGCCGCAATGCTGAAACTGGAGATGATATACAAGAAGATTAGTTAGAAGCCTATTGCAATAATCTGGATGCAAGATGATAGCAGTTTGAACTAGGGCAGAATAGGAGAGTTAGAGAGAAGTGGTTGGGTTCTGGATATATTTTGAAGGTATAACCCAGAGATTTTCTGATGAACTGGGAGAAAAAGAGAAGAATCAAGAATTTTCCTTTAATTTTGTAAAATTCCCAAGGTGATTTTTGTTTTACTCATAAATTTTGCCTGTACCTCTTCAGTGGAACACATTCCAACAGTATTCATTCAACACCAAAGGCCAGTGACCTTTATCAACTAAAACAAACAAATAAACGAAATGCAGTTGGTCTTTAGAATTAAAGCAATTCAGTGAAACCTGTTATATATGTATTAGTGCAATCCAAGGTCACTTGATTTTCTATTTCTAGGCCTCTGAAATAATTTATTTGCAGTGAGAACTCAGAAATGTCTTCTTCATATATCTCATCTCCACTTCCACAGCTTAGCCTGTTTTCAGGATCTCATTACTTTTGGGATTATTTTATCTCATTTTGCAGATTAGGTGGTCACTGGACTCTTACTACAGTTGAAATGCTTTTGCAGTCAGGAAGCTATATATAGTTTAAAATAAAAGTAAAAATAAACATATATATGACCACAAATGAGAGAACATTTATTTTCCCAAGATTCTTGCAGTTTGAAAGTATGGCCTAGACGCAGGGGTGTCCCCCGCATAGGGGAGCCCCACGCACAAGGAGTGTGCCCCGTAAGGAGAGCTGCCCAGCGTGAAAGAAAGTGCAGCCTGCCCAGGAATGGTGCTGCTCACATGGAGAGCTGACACAACAAGATGATGCAACAAAAAGAAACACAGATTCCTGTGCCGCTGACAAGAACAGAAGAGGACAAAGAAGACGCAGCAAATAGACACAGAGAACAGACAACCGGGTGGGGGTGGGGAGAGAAATAAATAAATAAATAAAATCTTAAAAAAAAAAAAAGAAAGTGTGGCCTAGGGAAGCAGATGTGGCTCAAGTGATTGGGCTTCCATCTACCATATGGGAGGTCCAGGGTTTGATACCCGGGGCCTCCAAGTGAAGGCAAGCTGGCCCACACAGTGAGCTGGCCAGAGTGGAGAGCTGGCCTGTGCAGGAGTGCTGGCCTGTGTGGCAAGCTGGCCCAAGCAGAGAGCTGGCACAGCAAGATGCACAACAAAAAGAGACACAGCAGAGAGACAATAAGAGACTCAGCAGACCAGGGAGCTGAGGTGGTGCAAGAGATTGAGCACCTCTTTCCCACTCTGGAAGGTCCCAGGATCAGTTCCCAGTGCTGCCTAAAGAGAAGACAAGGAGACACAGAAGAACACACCGCAAATGGACACAGAGAGCAGACAATGGGTAGGGTGGGGTGGGGTGGGGAGAAATAAAAAAATAAATAAATCTTAAAAAAAAAAAAGAGAGAGTACGGCCTAATAGGAATGGTGGTTGACAAATAATTAGCTTTTAGGCTAAAATGACAACTGGAAAGAAGAGTAACAAATTAGCACTGTGATACATTCATTTAGAAAGGCAGCTGCTAATGGGCATTTGGGAGGAAGTGGTTGGAAATAATAGTGTAGAATAACATTTGGGAATAAGTGGTTTATGAAACAAGACAGTACATGAAGAAAGTGAACTAACCAATTTTGGATGGGTATTATTGCAATTTATTATTATTATTTTTAAAGATTTATTTATTTATTTCTCTCCCCTTCCCCCCCACCCCGGTTGTCTGTTCTCTGTGTTTGCTGCATCTTCTTTGTCCGCTTCTGTTGTTGTCAGCGGCACAGGAATCTGTGTTTCTTTTTGCTGCGTCCTCTTGCTGTGTCAGCTCTCTTTGTGGGCGGCGCCATTCCTGGGCAGGCTGCACTTTCTTTTGCGCCGGGCGGCTCTCCTTACGGGGCGCACTCCTTGAGCGTGGGACTCCCCTATGCGGGGGACACCCCTGCGTGGCACGGCACTCCTTGTGTGCATCAGCACTGCGCATGGGCCAGCTCCACACGGGTTAGGGAGGCCCAGGGTTTGAACCGCGGACCTCCCATGTGGTAGACGGACGCCCTAACCACTGGGCCAAGTCTGCCACCTATTATTACAATTTAAATGTTAACTATTTATCTCATCAATGACTAAAGCCAGGTACATCCCTTGTTAAGACTTTGAAATTTTAAAAATTATGACTATATATAACTGCTCTCTCTATAAATATGAAAATAGAATTGCATAGAGTATGTTTAAGGAGACATATATAAGCAATATATAAAATTTGTGCCAGTTTGTATTATATACTAACTGTCTAAAAATTAAGGTATATGTGTGTGTAGAAGTGGATTTATGTGCATATATCACCTATTCTTTTAATAGGCTTTTATCTTTGCTCATGCAAAATAAAGATTTTTAAATCTGAGCATCAAGTTCTTCTGGTTGGAGAAGAAAAAAGAATCAATAGGTCTTTACTTTTACTGGGGCCTAATATTTCCTTCACATTGACTGTAAAGTAACCAGTATGTATGCTCAATCGACATTTTGTTTTAATTCATATTATTAGAGGATTCAGAAAATATTGTGGAAGGGGTATGATAATTTTAAGAAAGGGATAATCATTTAGAGAAAAAGACTGCCTTTCCCTCTAGTGTAAGAATTTTCTAAGTAAGATAAAACCTAATAAATAGGACTTAGATACCTGAACTTGGGAGGTCAGGATGACCTTTCACGGAGGAAAATAAGAATCAGTGTTTGGAGAAGGGTGGTAAATTCACCTTTAATTATAGGCAGCTAAAGGTACCAATAGGTCAGAACCAAAAGGGTAAATAACCCTGAGAAAACCTGTGGGCGAGATTTTAATTTTTTAAGAAAAGATTTAATTTTTAATTTCTTTATTGCATCCTCCCCCATTATTGTCTGAGCTTTGCTGCCTGCTCTCTGTGTCTGCTTGTCTGTTCAAGGAACTGGGAATCAAACCTGGGACTTCCCATGTGAAGGAGGCACTCAATCACTTGAGCCACCTCAGCTCCCTGGTTTTTTGTGTCTCTCATTGTCTTTCCTCTTTGTGTCTCTTTGTTGTGTCATCTTGTTGCATCAGCTTGCTGCACCTGCCTGTCATGACAGCTCACCTTTTCCAAGAGGCCCCAGAAACTGAACCCAGGGTCTCCCATGTTATAGGCAGGAGCGCAATCACTTGAGCCACATCCTTCCCAGATTATAAATTTTTAAACTATTATTTTTAGTTATTTTTTTAAAGAATTTTTTAAAAAAATTTATTTCTCTCCCCTTTCACCGCCCCCCCCCCAGTTGTCTGTTCTGTGTCCATTTGCTATGTGTTCTTCTGTGACCGCTTCTATCCTTTGCGGGGGACACCCCTGCGTGGCACAGCACTCCTTGCACGCATCAGCATTGCGCATGGGCCAGCTCCACATGGGTCAAGGAGGCCCGGGGTTTGAACTGCAGACCTCCCATGTGGTAGGTGGACGCCCTATCCATTGGGCCAAGTCGGCTTCCCTATTTTTAGTTATTTATTTTACATTATTTAATATTATATTTTATATTCTATTATTTATTTATTTAAATGTACTATCAATGGTTTTAAATAAATATGGAATGATAATCAACTTTGCTAGTCATGCCCATAAAATCTGGGGCAAAGTTGTCTAACAGGAGGATAACATACCTGGTATTCTCTGAATAATTGGTTAATTATTTGGAAAGCAATTGGTGATTTCTATTAAAAGCTGAAAAATGCTTTTACCTTTTGATTCAATAATCACATTTTGGGAACATACACAGAGGAATGAATAATAAAATATGGGAAAAAGTTGTATGCATAAAGTTTGAAGCAACCCAAATGTCCAATATTGGTTGCTCATTCATTTAATCATTCAGCAAGTTTTCCAAGTGCCTACTATGTTCCAAGCCCTGGGAGTAAAACAGGGAATAAAAGAGAGTCCCTGCCCTCATGAAACTTATATTTCAGTGGGAGTGATAGAAAAATTTAAAAATAAGCAAGCTATACATGCATACGTATAAACACACATCTATAGTGTGTCGGATGGAGGAAAATAAAACAGGGCAAGGGGACGAGTGAATGGAGAGGAAAGGCCTCATGGATGTGACTTCTGGGTATGAAGGAAGGAAGGAAGTCTGGCAGCGGTCTGGCAGAACACTGTGCCTATGAGAAGGAGCAAGTTTTGAAGCAGGAGACTCCCTCGCATGTTTGAGGAGCAGCCAGGAAGCCAGTGCAACTAGAGCAGAGTGAGCGAGGAGAGTAGTAAATGAGGTCCAAAAGTCAGTGAAGGGACCAAACCCTGTAGGCCGTTATAAGCCACTTTAAGAATTTAGATTTTACTCTGAGAGAGTTTGAAGCCATTGGAGGGTTTTGAGCAAAGAAGTGACATGATATGACTTTGCTTTTAAAAGGATGAGGTGGGGGTAGGGGTGAGAGGCATAGAAGCATAGAGACCAGTTAGGAAACTACTGAAATAATCCAAGTTTCTCATATTATTAACATTGGGAATTAGTATGGTACATTTGTTACAGCTGATGAAACAATAATGATGCATTATTTAACTAAAACCCATAGTTTACATTAGGGTTCTTTCTTGTGTTGTATAGTACTAAGGTTTTGAAAACTGTATAATATTATCTATCCACCTTTACAGTATCATATATATATATATCATATAGAATAGCTTCACTGTCCTAAAAATCTCCTACCCTCTCCCTATTCATTCTTCTCTCCCTACTCCTGAACCCCTGGCAATTCTGATCATTTACTGGACTGTTTATAGTTTTGCCTTTTGTGGAATGTAATGTAGCTGGAATCATAACTTGTGGTTTTTTCATACTGGCTTCTTTCACGTACCAATACACATCAAGGTTTCTCTGTGTCTTTTGGGGGCACTTCAGATCTTTTGCCCATTTTTAAATTAGATTATTTGTTTACTTAGTGTTGACTTTTAAGAATTCTTTGTCTTTTATCAGATATGTGTTTCTCAAGTATTTTCTCCCAGTCTGTGGCTTATCTTTTCATTATCTAAACAGTGTCTTTCACAGAGCATAAGTTTTAAATTTAATGAAGTCCAATTTACCAACATTTTCTTTTGTAGACTGTGCTTTTGAGGTTGTATCTACAGAGTCATTGCCAAAAACAAGTTCAGCTAGATTTTCTCCTATCCTATCTTCTAGAAGTTAGAGTTTTGCATATCACATTCAGGCCATTTTGAATTAATTTTTGTGAAAGGTATAACATATGTGTGCCTAGTTGTTGTTTGTTTTGGAATATAGATGTCCAGTTATTCCAGCACCATTTGTTGAAAAGACTATCCTTTCTCCATTGTGTTGTCTCTGCTTCTTTGTCAAAGGTCAGTTGACTATACTTGTGTGGGTTTATTTTCAGGCCTTTTTCTCTTTCATTTATCTGTCTATTCTTTAGCCGATATTATACTATATTGATTACTGTAGATTTATAGTACGTCCTTTTTAAAAGATTTATTTTATTTATTTATTCCCCACACCCCACCCCTCATTGTTTTGTGCTCGCTTTCTGCTCTCTGTGTTCATTTGCTGTGTGCTCTCTGTGTCTGCAAGTCTTCTCTTTAGGAGGTATTGGGAACCGAAACTGGGATCTCCCACGTGGGAGAGAGACACTCAATTGCTTGAGCCACCTCCTCTCCCTGCTTTGTTGTGTCTCTCGTTGCATTTCTTCTTTGTGTCTTGTTGTGTCATCTCATCGTGTCATCTCATCGCATCAGCTTGCAGTGCCAGCCTTTCACACTTGTCTCGTCCAGGGGGCACTGGGAACTGAACCCAGGACCTCTTGTGTGGTAGATAGGAGCGCAATCACTTGAGCCACATCCACTTCCTGTATAGTAAGTCTTGAAGTTTGGTAGTGTCAACCCTCCAACTATGTTCTTTTTCTTTTATTGTTGTGTTGACTATTCTGCATCTTTTACCTTTTCATTTCAACCTTGGAATCACTTTATTGATATCCACAAACTAATTTGCTGAGATTTTGATTGTGGCTGCATTATTTGAATCAAGTGTAGAAGTAATGACACCTTAACAACATTGAATCTTTCTGTCGACAAACATGGACTATATTGTTTTATTTGGATCTTTGATTTCCTTCATCAGGGTTTTATAACTTTCCTTGTATAGATACCATACATATTTTGTTAGACTTATATCTAAGTATTTCAGTTTTGGGGGCTAATGTACATGGTGGCATTTTTGTTTATTTATTTTTAGGTACCGGAGCCAGGTATTGAACCCAGGACCTTGTATGTGGGAGGCCAGCACTCAACCACTGAGTTCTCCTGAGTTAGTTGTTTCATTTGTTTGCTTGTAGTTTGCTTTTGCTTTTAGGAGTCACCGGGGATCGAACCTGGGACCTCCCCTGTGTGAAGCAGGCCCTCAATCACTTGAGCCACATCTATCTCTGGTGGTGTGTTTTTAACTTCAAATTCCAATTGCTCATTGCTGGTATATAGAGAGCAACTGATATTTATATATATATTTTTTGGAAACGGACTTTGGCCCAGTGGTTAGGGCGTCTGTCTACCACATGGGAGGTCCAGGTTCAAACCCCGGGCCTCCTTGACCCGTGTGGAGCTGGCCGTGCGCAGTGCTGATGCGCGCAAGGAGTGCCGTGCCACGCAAGGGTGTCCCCCGCGTGGGGGAGCCCCACGCGCAAGGAGTGCGCCCGTGAGGAGAGCCGCCCAGCGTGAAAAGAAAGAGCAGCCTGCCCAGGAATGGCGCCGCCCACACTTCCCGTGCCGCTGACGACAACAGAAGCGGACAAAGAAACAAGACGCAGCAAATAGACACCAAGAACAGACAACCAGGGGAGGGGGGGAAATTAAATAAAAAAAATATATATATATATATATATATTTTTTAAGATTTATTTATTTTTCTCCCCTTCTCCTCCACCCCAGTTGTCTATTCTCTGTGTCTATTTGCTGCGTCTTCTTTGTCCTCTTCTGTTGTTGTCAGTGGCACAGGAATCTGTGTTTCTTTTTGTTGCATCATCTTGTTGAGTCAGCTCTCCGTGTGTGTGGCATCATTCCTGGGCAGGCTGCACTTTCTTTCATGCTGGGCGGCTCTCCTTACAGGGCGCACTCCTTGCACATGGGGCTCCCCTATGCGGCACGGCACTCCTTGCACGCATCAGCACTGCACATGGGCCAGCTCCACACAGAGTCAAGGAGGCCCGGGGTTTGAACCGTGGACCTCCCATGTGGTAGACGGACGCCCTAACCACTGGGCCAAGTCCGCTGCCCTGATATTTATATATTAAGCTTGTATCCTGGAACCTTCTTTTTTTTAAGGAGGTCCCAGAGATTGAACCCATACATGGAAAGCAGACATTTAACCACTGAGCTACACCTGCTCTACTGAACCTTGCTTTAATCACTTATTAATTCTGGGAGTTTTTTGTTGAGTCTTTGGGATTTTCTACAAAGACAATCATATTACTTATAAACAAAGATACTTTTATTTCTTCCTTCCTAATCTCTATACCTTTTATTTCCTTTCCTTGTCTTACTGCATTAGCTTGGACTTCCAGTACTATGTTGAATAGGAGTGGTGAGGAGTTCCTTTTAGGCAGCTCTAATCATTTGTTGGTGTTCCACCTATAACACTTGCCTATACTGCATCATTGCGCTTAGGACAGCCTGACCTCCAATTGCCAACACCTCAACCTCTTGGCCTGTGGGCTTTCTCAAAATAAGAAAATAATGGGTGGAATGGATGTGGCTCAAACAGTTGAGCTCCCACCTCCCACATGGGAGGTCCCGGGTTCAGTTTCTGGTGCCTCCTGAAGAACAAAAAACAAACAAAAAAAACCAACTCAGGGAAACTGACGTGGCTAGTGGTCGAACTCCAGTTTCCCACATACAAGGTCCTGGGTTCATTCCCAAGCCCTGGTACTTGAAAGAAAAAAAAAGAGAAGAAAAGAATGAAAAACAAAACTAAAAAGAACAGGAGATTTTTCTTTATAATAAGAAAGGCATATGAGGAGGAATTCTCTGTCCTTTCTTGCTTGTGAATGTGATGACTAGTGATGTTGCAACCATCAGGGGGATGTCCAAGGGAACTGAACCAAGGCCAACCCAGAGCCCTGACATTGTGGGAATGAACCAGTTCCAGAAACAACCTGCCTCGGGGAAGACTCCCTTCTTATCTAAGCCACTGTAAATCAGTTTCAGTTGAAAGCATTCCTGTATTAGTTAGCCAAAGGGGTGCTGATGCAAAACACCAAAAATTGGTTGGTTTTTATAAAGGGTGTTTATTTGGGGTAGGAGCTTACGGATACCAGGCTATAAAGCATAAGTTACTTTTCTCACCAAAGTCTACTTGGAGCAAGATGGCTGCTGACATCTGTGAGGTTCCAGGCTTCCTGGGTTCCTACGTTCCTGGGGCTTGCTTTACTCTGGATTCAAGATTCCTTCCTTCCTGGGGCTGGCTTCTCTTTCCTTGGTGTGCTGACTTCCCAGGGCTCCAGTTTAAGTCTTCAGCATTAAAGTCCAAAATCAAAACGCCAACATTAAAAGCCCTCAACTCTCTTCTTTGCCATGCTTTTTATCGTCCTAATCATAACTCAATCATGCCCAGGTACAGTTCAGATTACAAGTATAATCCAATATTTCTTTTTGGAATTCATCAATTATATCAAATTGCTACAATTCCTTACTAATTCACTCCTCAATAATAATAATACTTAACCTTATTAAGTGCTTCCTACATTCTAAGTATAAGTAGATACTAACATAGGACAACATCAAGCCAGGTACCACTGAAAATTGGAGCTTAATTGTTTGAGAACTTATAGAATTAAGTGTAAAACATGTATCTCAGAGTTATCACACTCAGAGCATGAGGGTGAGAGAGCTGGAATATTTACACACTAACTCCTATCCGTCACTGGGTGAGGCCTGCTTCTGGGAGTATAAACCCAAAGGCATGGCTTTAGGAATACAGCCCTCAGTGGGACACCAGCTGGAGCACATCGAAGTGGTAAAGTTGGGAGAACGTGGGCAGGACATTGAAATAATTTGCTTCAGTGACATTGACATTTTGGATGATTCCAGGCCAGTTGTCTTATAGAATGTCCCATAACTGGCTACGTGGAATCAATCCTACATGGTCTCTCATGTTTTTGTATGTCTGTGAGCAGAGGCACTAGTTGTTCTTTGGTCCTGGACTATCTTTTCAAGGATGTTTGTATAGTAAACAGTCTTGGAAGCTAGACATAGTATCTCCCTTCAGAACAAGGGCTGGTTTATTGACTGTCCCATATTACAAAGATGTCTTTCTTTGATACAAAGGGTAGGCAGGTTCATTTGCAGCCCATTTTAAAAGATCTGGGTTCTCAAAGAAAAAGAAAAAAAAGAGATTTGGGTTCTTTAAGCTTGGGATTCCTCTCCTGCAATACAGACCACTGCATGTCACTTAGCTCTCAGTGTATCCCACTATGGGAACTGGGGCTTGGGAAACTGGCATAACAAAATGATGATACTTTGGATACTTATATTTCTGTGAGTAATAGACTGTTCTTTGTCTCTGACCCAGGAGTCTCGTGTCTTCTGCCAGCATCTATAGAACTGTGTAGGCAAACTTGTTACCTTGCAAGAAGGGTAAAATCTCAGATCATTTACAGTTCATGACAATGGCTTAGGCTGATTGTTTCCTTATGATTAGATTTTTTTTTTCAAGGTTATTGTTCTAGTTTGCTAAAAGCTGCCAGAAGCAATATACCAGAAACGGGTTTTTACAATGGGGGTTTGTTGGCTTGCAAACTTACAGTTCTGAAGCTGAGAAGTGTCCAAATCAAAGCATCATCAGGCAATGTTTTCTCCCCAAAGACTGGCTACTGGCAATCCTGGACTCCTCAGTCACATGGCAAGGTGTGGCAGCATCTGATGGTCTCTGCCTTCTTCTATGGGCTCTGTTGCCCACAGCGTCTGGCTTCATAGATTTATATCAGCTTCTGTAGGTTTCTCTCTGTTCCTGTCTTTCTCTCTGTCAGTTCCTGGGGTTTCCTCTCTGTGTCTCTCTCCGTATTCACCCTGTTTATAGAGAGTCCAGTAAGAGGATTATGACTTACCCTGGAATTCTGGGAAGATGGCAAACTAGAAAGACAGGAGGTTCTCTTCTCTCCCAGAAAAGTAGCTAGAAGATAGGCATGAACAACCTGGAAAAAAAAGTCTTCTAAGGTTTAGGACACCAGGGGAAGGCTGGACACAATCCAGAAGAGAGAGGGACAAAGGAAAAGAATCTCGACAGCAAAAAGCCGCAGCTACTACTGCTGGCACCCTCCTCCACACTAAAGATACTTTTAAGTACTCAGGCCTCTGGGCTGGCAGCTATGGACAAAGGGGGCCCCAGGGATCTACCTACCCAGGAAAGGGGAGAGAGGGAAATAGCCTAAGGCTGATTTAGCTTCTGAACCACTAATTGAGTCTGCTGTGTCCCAGGAGTCCTTCCAGGCTGGGTGGTCTGCATCATTGTTTGCCCTGGGAGCCAGACTAAAGAGATCTGGGACTTAAGGGATCCCACCCACTCAATCTCCCTCTCTATTAACCAGGACTGATTGCTGAGGATGTACCTCCCCAGGAAAGGGGAGAGAGAGGGACACAGCCTAAGGGTGACTCAGCTTTTGACCTGCAAATTTGGTGCCCTGTGTACCACAAGCCCTTCCAGGACAGGTGGGGCTGCACCATTGTTTGACTAAAGAGAGCCAACCCTCTCCATCTCCCATTCTACTAACCAGGACTGATTATTGAGGACATAGAGGGGAGTGGAATTATTTCCTACCCAAGAAAAGGGAGGAGGCTGCCAGTGAAAGTTGAAGAACTGTCTCTGAGTAAGTGTGAATTACAAGGCTCTTGGCCTCCGGGTAGGAACTTCTAACACAATGATCCAGTCCCTGTTGCAGCAAACACACTCCAGCACTGAACAGAGAGGGTTAGCAAAGCGCACCATCTGCTGGAAGACCGATGAAGTGCACCTGTGGAAATTAAAAGTAAATGAATATTTTTTTGGCCTTTATAGCTTTCCACCCCAAGGCCCTTGGAAGCAGGTCTGCAACCCATTACTGGTTCCTGAGCCCAATTTTGAGCAACTAACAGAGATAATCCTAAAGACCCAGGTTGAACCAAGAATCAAAGAACAGCAGTAACAAAAAGGCTCCTGCCTCCTGCCTCTAAATCCCTATGAGAGAGAAATTGAGCATCAGACTAAACTCACTGTCCTAATCAGAAGCCTAGACATCAGCAAAAAATTGTGAGCCATATTAACAAGAAGGAAGACTTGGTCCAAGAAAAATAATATATCAAAGTCCCAGAAGAGATGCAAGATTTGAGACAACTAACCGAGATGTACACAAATTTCCAAAATCAAACTAATGAGTTTAAAGACAATTTGGCTAAAGAGATAACGGACATAAAGAAGACATTGAGCAAGCACAAAGAAGAATTTGAAAACCTGAACAGAAAAGTAACAGAGCTCATGGGAATGCAAGAATGATAAATGAGATAAAAAGCATATTAGAGGGAAGCAGATGTGGCTCAAGCTATTGGGCTCCTGTCTACCATATGGGAGGCCCAGGGTTTGATTCCTGGGGCCTCCTGGTGAGGACAGGCTGGCCTGAGCAGAGGGCTGGTCCACGAAGAGTCCTGGCCCACAGAGGAGTGCTGGCTCTTGCAGGAGTGCTGGCCTGTGTGGCAAGTTGGCCTGTGTGGGGAGCTGGCGAAGCAAGATGACACAACAAAAAGAGACACAAAGGACAGACAATAAGAGACGTGACAGACCAGGGTGCTGAGGTAGCATAAGAGATTGAGCACCTCTCTCCCACTCAAGAAGGTCCCAGGATCGATTCCCAGTGCCACCTAAAGAGAGGACAAGCAGACAGAGAGGAACGCACAGTGAATAAACACAGAGAACAGAAAACAGGGGTGGGGGGGGTGGGAATAAATAAATAAATACATCTTTTAAAAAAACACAACAACATTGGAGGCATACAACAGCAGACTCAAAATGATAGAAGAAAGAATAAGTAATACCAAAGACACAACAGCTACAATTGAAGAGAGAAAATAACAGAGCAAGAAAAGAATGGAAAAAATTGAGCAGGGACTTAAGGATTTGAAAGACAACATGAAATGCAACAATATATATGTTATGGGAGTTCCAAAAGAAGAGGAGATGGAAAAAGAGACAGAAAGAGTATTTGAGAAAATAATAGCTGAAACTTTACCAAATCTCACTAAGAAATGAACTTACATATCCAAGAAATGCACCATACCCCAATCAGAACAAATCCGAATAGACCTACTCCAATACACATACTATTCAGAATGTTAAATATCAAAGACAGAGAGAAAATTCTTAGAGCAGCAAAGGGAGAAGCAAACCATCACATATAAGGGATGCCCAGTAAAACTTAGTGCAAATTTCTCATCAAAAACCACTGTGGCGAGAAGAACGTGGTATGAAACAATTAGATACTGAAACAGAAAAACTGCCAGCTGAAAATTCTTTATCCAGCAAAATTGTCCTTCAAATATGAAGGTGGGTATAAAATATTTATAACCAAATGGAAACTAAGAGAGTTTGTAAAAAAGGGAGCCTTGGAGCCTGAAAGAAAAAGACAGGAGAGAAAGGTTTGGAGAAGAGTATAGAAGGAAAAATAGCAGAAAGGATAAGTAAAAGAGTAAAAAGACAGATGAAAATAAGATATGGCATATGAAAACCAAAGTATAAAATGGTAGAACTAAATAATGCATTTACAGTAATATCAATGAATGTGAATGGATTAACTCCCTAATCAAAAGATATAGGCTGACAGACTGAATTAAAAAACATGACCCATCCATATGCTGCTTACAAGAGACTCAACTTAGGCCCAGGGATACAAACCTGCTGAAAGTGAAAGGCTGAAAAAAGATACTCTAAGAAAACAGTAATCAAAAATCAGCAGAGGTAGCGATACTAATATTGGACAAAACAGACTTTAAATACAAAGAAGTTATAAGAGATAAGAAGGCAATTATATATTAATAAAAGTAACAACCCACCAGGATAATAGTCAAAAATATCTATGCACCAAACCAGGGTGCCCCAAAATACATGAGGTAAACTCTGGTGAAATTGAAGGGAGAAATATACATCTAAACAAGCCCCTGAAGACTTCAACACACCACTCACATCACTTGATAGAACAACTAGACATAAGATCAGCAAGGAAACAGAGAACTTAAACAATATGATAAATGAGTTAGACCCAACAGAGGTACAGAACATTGCATCCAAACTTGAGAGGTTACATATTCTTCTCAAGTGCCCACGGATCTTTCTCCAGGATAGACCACATGTTATGTAACAATGCAGTTCTCAATAAATATAAAAAGATTGAAATTATACAGAACATAATGGAATGGAACATAATGGAATGAAACGGGAACTCAATAATAGATGGGAAAGAGGTAAATTCTCAATGTTATGGAGGCTAAACAACACATTCCTAAATAACCAGTGGATCAAAGAAGAAATCGCAAGTGAAATCACTAAATACAATGAGACAAGTGAAAACAAGAACACAACTTATTAAAACTTATGAGATACAGCAAGGCAATCTTGAGAGGGAAGTTTATAGCCGTAAATGCCTATATTTTTTTAAAAAGGGTTTAAATCAAAGATCTAACTGAACTGGAGAAACTAGAAAAAGAACAGCAAATCAATCCCAAAGCAAGCAGAAGGAAAAAAAAATTATAAAGATTAGAGCAGAAATAAATGAAATTGAGAAAAAAAAAAAACAATAGAGAAAATCAACAAAACCAAAAGCTGGTTATTTGAGAAGATCAATAAAATTGACAAACCCTTAGCTAGACTGAGAAAGAAAAAGAGAGAAGATGAAAATAAATACAATCAGAAAAGAAAGGGGGGAAGTTACGATTGACCCCTTAGAAATAAAAAGAATTATAAGAGGATATTATGAGAAGCTATATGCCGACAGACAACCTGAATGAAATGGACAAAGTCCTAGAAATGCAAAAACAACCTTCATTGACACTATAAGAAATAAAAGAACTTAACAAACCAATCACATTTAAAGAGATTGAATCCATCATCAAAAATCTCCCAAAAAAGAAAAGTCCAGTACCAGATGGCTTCAGAGGTGAATTCTAACAAGCATTTCAAAAAGAATTAACACCAATCCTGTTTAAATTCTTTCAAAAAAATTGAAGAGGAGGGAAAATTACCCAACACATTTTATGAAGTCAACATCACCCTGATACTAAAGCCAGATGAAGACATGACAAAAAAACAAAATTACAGACCCATCTCTCTAACGGACATAGATGCAAAAATTCTCAACAAAATACTTGCAAATCAAATCCAACAACATCTCAAAAGACTTATACATCATGGGAAGTGGACTTGGCCCAATGGATAGGGCGTCCACCTACCACACGGGAGGTCTGTGGTTTAAACCCCGGGCCTCCTTGACCCGTGTGGAGCTGGCCCATGTGCAGTGCTGATGCATGCAAGGAGTGCCGTGCCACACAGTCGTGTCCCCCCTGTAGCGAAGCCCCACGTGGTAGGAGTGCACCCTGTAAGGAGAGAAAGAAAGTGCAGCCTGCCCAAGAATGGCGACGCACACACACAGAGCTGACACAGCAAGATGACGAAACAAAAAGAAACACAGATTCCTGGTGTTGCTGACAAGAATACAAGCGGACACAGAAGAACACACAGCAAATGGACACAGAGAGCAGACAGTGGGAGAGCAGGTGGGAGAGAAATAAATAAAATAAATCTTAAAAAAAAAAACAACTTATACATTGTGACCAGCTGGGATTTATTTGTGGTATGCAAGGCTGGTTCGATGTAAGAAAATCAATTTAATATACCACAATAACAAATTGAAGGAAAAAAACCCACATGATTGTCTTGATCAATGCAGAAAAGGCATTCGACAAAATCCAGCTTCATTTCTTGAAAAAAAACAAACACTTGGAATATAGGAATAGAAGGAAAATTCCTCAGTATGAAGAAGGTGTATATGAAAAACCCACAGCCAACATTATACTCAATGGGGAAAGATCAGGAACAAGACAAGGATGTCCACTGTCACCATTATTATTTAACATTATATTAGAAGTTCTAGCTAGAGCAATTAGGCAAGAAAAAAAATTAAAGGCATCTAAATATGAAAAGAGGAAGTGAAAGTCTCACTATTTGCAGTGACATGATCCTATATTTAGAAAATTCTGAAATGATTATTACAAAGCTATTTGAGGTAATAAATGAGTTCAGCAAAGTGGCAGGATACAAGACCAACATGCAAAGATCAGTAATGTTTTGTTTTGTTTTTTTTAAAAGATTTATTTTTATTTATTCCTCTCCCCTTCCCCCTAAATGTCTGTGTCCATTTGCTGTGTGTTCTTCTGTGTCTGCTGGTATTCTTGTCAGCAGCACCAGGAATCTGTGTCTCTTTTTGTTGTGTCATCTTGCTGTGTCAGCTCTCTGTGTGTGTGGTGTCACTCCTGGGCAGGCTGGACTTTCTTTCACGTGGGGCGTACTCCTTGCACATGGGGCTCCCCTACGCAGGGACACCCCTGCATGTCACGGCACTCCTTGCGCATTTCAGCACTGTGCATGGGCCAGCTTACCACACGGGTCAGGAGGCCTTGGATTTGAATCCTGGACCTCCCATGTGGTAAGCGTATGCTCCATCCATTGAGCCAACTCCACTTCCCTCAGTAATGTTTTTGTACACTAATATTGAACAATCTGAGGAGGAAATCAGGGGAAATTTTCATTTACAATAGCAACAAAAAGGCTGGAATTCCTAGGAATCAAGTTAACCAAGGAAGCCATAAATAGCAGCTTGTACAGCAGGGGAAACCTAGAGAGATTGAGAGGTGAACAATTTTGTTTTTCATTTGTCTGTTTTTTGTTTATTATTCTCATTTTTATTGAAATAATGAAAATGCTCTAATAGTGATTAAAGTAATGAGCACACAACTATGTGATTATAGCATATACTGTTGATTATACACTTTGTATGAACTGTATGCTTTATTAATATGTATCAATAATATTGATTTGTTAAAAAAAGTACAGGATCTATATGCAGAAAACTACAAAACAATGCTTAAAGAAATCAGTGAAGGCCTAAACAAATGGAAAGACTTTTTCATGGATTGGAAGACTAAATATTTTGAGGATGTCAATCTTACCCAAACTGATTTATAGGTTCAATGCAATATCAATAAAAATTGCAACATCTTAGTTTACAGGAATAGAAAAGGCAATTACCAAATACATTTGGAAGGGAAAGTACACCCAAATAGCCAGAAGCATTCTGAAAAAGAAGAGTGACATGGGAGAAATTTGACTGCCTGATCTTGAAACATATTACAAAGTTACAGTGGTCAAAACAGAATAGTACTGGCATAAAGATAGACACATCGATCAGTGGAATAGAATTTGAGAATTCAGAAATAAACCCTCACCTATACACTCAGCTGGTTTTTGACAAACCTACAAAATTAATATTAATGGGACAAAACAGTCTTTTCAACAAAGGGTGCTGGGACAACTGGATATCTATAACCACAAGAATGAAAGTTTCACCAAATGCAATGAATGTCTCATGATGATGGAGGAGAATGTTGCTATGGGGGGAGTAGTGGGGTGAGGGAGGTGGGTGGTATATGGAGACCTCATATTTTTTAAATGTAATCTTAAAAAAATGAATAAAGACAAAAAAAAAGAATGAAAGAGGATCCCTATCTCAATCCCTATACAAGAATCAACTCAAAATGGATCAAAGACTTAAATATAAAAGCCAGGACCATGATACTACTAGAAGAAAATGTAGGAAACATCTTAAAGACCTTGTGGTTGACGGTGGTTTCTTGGACCTTACACCCTAAAGCATGCTCAACAAAAGGAAAAATAGTTAAATGGGGCCTCCTCAAAATTAAATACTTTTGCATCTCACAGGTCTTTGTCAAAAGGGTGAAAAAGCAGCCACCTCAATGGGAGGAAATATTTGGAAATCACATGTCTGGTAAGGGCTTAATATCCATGATATATAAAGAGATCTTTCAATTCAACACTAAAAAGACTAACGACCCAATTAAAAAATGGGCAAAAAACTTGAATAGACATTTGTCCGTAGAAGAAATAAAAATGTCAAAAAGACACATGAAAAAAAGTTCAATATCACTAATGATTAGGGAAATGCAAATCAAAAGTACAATGAGATGTTCATTTCACACCTATCATAGTGGCCACTAATAAAAAGACAAGTGTTGGAAAGGATGGGCAGAGATAGGAACACTTATTCAATGTAGAATGGTACAGCCTCTGTGGAGGACTGTTTTGTCAGTTTCTAAAGAAGTTGAATATAGACTTGCTACGTGACCCTGCAATACCACTACTGGGTATATACCCAGAAGAACTGAGAACAGTAACACAGACAGACATCTGCACACTGATGTTCATAGCGGCATTATTTACAATTGCCAAAAGTTGGAAACAACCCAGGTGTCCGTCAACCAATTAATGGATAAACAAACTGGTGCATTCACACAATGGAATATTATGCAGCTGTAAGAAGAAATGAAGTTGTGAAGCACATGACAACATGGATGAACCTGGAGGACATTATGTTAAGTGAAGCAAGTCAGACTCAAAAGGACAAACATTGTATGACTGCATTAGTATGAGTCAAATATATTGTGTAACATATTGTATGATTCCACTTATATAAAATGTAAATATAAATTAATTTATAAAGATGAAATTAGATTAGTGGTTATGTAGGGCTGAGGAAGGCACACTAAGGGGTGTGGAGTTTTTCTTTTTGGAGTAATGAAATGGTTTAAAAATTTTTTGTGGTGATGAATGCACAATATTATGATTACACTAAAAGCCACTGATTATACACTTTGGATGGATTTTGATGTATGTGGATATAGCTCACAAAACTGCTCAATAAATGGATAAACAACCTGCAAGGGTGGCCAGAGTGGCAGCTATGTAAAGCAGGGGAAACAGAGAGATTGAGAGGTCAGGCATTTTCCTGTTTACTGGTTTGTCTGTTTTATTATTATTTATTAAAATAATGAAAATGCTCTAATAATAATTGAAGTGATAAATGCACAAATATGTGATTATGCCAAATACCATTGATTGTACACTTTGGATCAATTGTATCTTTATTAATATGTACCAGTAAAAATGATTTGCTAAAAAAATACTCATGCTGGTTATATGTCTTACTGAAATAATCTAATGAAAAGGTCCCAACTACAATTAGTTCACATCCACAGGACATGATTTTTCTGGGGTCCTAGAAGCCTCAAACTACCTCAGTGATTTTGTGCATTTCCCATTCCATCACATGTGAAGGCGTATACCTTCAGTTTGTTCCATTAACAGTGATGCTAAGTTTAATCATTTGGCTAACGTGGTGCCTGCTAGATTTCTCCATTGTAAAGGTACCTTTCTCCTTTATAATTTTTTTAAAGATTTTATTTATCTGTGCCCCACCCCCCCTGCTGTTGTTTGCACCCATTGTGTGCTCTATTTTTTTTATCCCCCCCCTTGTGGCTTTTTTGCATGCTGTCTGCTCTCTGTGTCCATTCACTGCGCACTCTCCTGTGTTTTTGCTTGTTTTCCCTTTCTGTTGCGTCACCTTGCAGAGTCGGATCTCCGTGGTGCTTGCGGGGCGGCACTCCATGGCGTGTGGGTGAGTCTGCCTTCTCAAGGAGGCCCTGGGACGCGAACCCAGGGCCTCCCATATGGTAGACGGGAGCCCAACTGATTGGGCCACAGCCACTTCCTTCTTTTTTTAAGGAGGCACTAGGAACTAAACCCTGAACTTCTCATGTGGGAGGGAGGCACTCAATGGCTTGGGCCATCTAGATCCCACTTGTTTTATCTCTCATTGTGTTTCCTTATTATGTCTCTTCATTGTGTCATCTCGTTGCATCAGCTTGCTGCACTAGCCTGTCATTTTAGTGCACTATCTTGCTCACCTTCTTTAGGAGGCACCAGGAACCGATCCCAGGACCTCCCATGTGGTAGGCAGGCACCCAATCTCTTGAGTCACATATGCTTCCCTGTAATTCTTTATTTAGTTCAGTTACATAATCTCAGAATATCAGTCTATAGATTACTTATTAATTATCTGCTCCAGATTTAAAATCAGTCTTTTCCACAAGGAGCTGGGTGTTTTTAGAGCACAATTGTATTTAGAACCCAAGGTTAAGGTGGTCGTTATGTTCACTGCTATTGGGATTTCTTTGCTTCCAGACCCTTTCAGTGGCAGAGTTAGGAAAAATTCATGGGTTCACCCTGATAACTTCAGTCCAAATTCAACAACACAGAGTTCTTCATTTTCTTCCTTTCCATATTCAAATCCCCTATCTCCCATACTAACATCAATATATTTACTCATTTGCTCTATCATACATTAAAGACAGTTTCAGAATTACTATACCATTGAAGGTACCAACAAGTCTAAGTAACTTACAAGATTACTTTGTAGTTCTTTTGAATCTCAGACTACATAACATTGAGGCTGTGCTATGTTCAAAAGTGATGTGGATGAAATTGTTTTCAGTTTGGTTATGCTCTTTTTTTTTTAAGATTTTATTTATTTCTCTCCCCTTCCCCCCTGCCTCAGTTGTCTGTTCTCTGTGTCTATTTGCTGTGTGTTCTTTTTTGTCTGCTTCTGTTGTTGTCAGCGGCACGGGAATCTGTTTCTTTTTGTTGCATCATCTTGTTATGTCAGCTCTCCCTGTGTGCGGCGCCATTCTTGGGCAGGCTGCACTTTCTTTTGTGCTGGGCAGCTCTCCTTACGGGGCGCACTCCTTGTACATGGGGCTCCCCTACGCGGGGACACCCCTGCGTGGCACAGCACTACTTGCGTGCATCAGCAAGGTGCATGGGCCAGCTCCACATGGGTGAAGAAGGCCTGGGGTTTGAACTGTGGACTTCCCATGTGGTAGGCAGACTCTCTAACAGCTGGGCCAAGTCCGCTTCCCTGGTTATGCTCTTAATTTGATATAATTTGGTTCATTTTATCATTCTTTTTTAATTAAGTTTTTCAAAAATATAAAATAATTATGTTGCTCAAAATTCAAAATTTTACATAAAGGCATGCTAAGAGAAATCTCATTACTATTCTTATCCATGCCTCCCATCCCCTGTAGGTGATCATTGATTACTATATAGTTTATCCTGCTTGTGTTTCTTTTTCAGAAAATCAGCAAAAATTTCCTTCCTCTCTTACACAAAAAATAGCATACTATATACTACTTCACAATTAACAATATATCCTATGAATCACTGTATAGCAGTTTATAGAGATCTTCCTCATTCATTTTTACAATTGCATTTCTCTATTGTGTGTGTGTACCATCATTTACCCGCATACGTTAATATTTTACTATTACAAATAATGCCTTGATGAATAACCTTGTCTACGTGCCATTTCATATTTGTGGAGCTATTAATTTAGGGTAAATTCTTAGAAATGGGATAGCTGGGTCAGAGAATACATGCATATGTAGTTCTGTTAGATAATGCCTAATTCCCCTTCAGAGAGGTTGCACTACGCTATATATATATCGTAACCAGCAATGCAGGAGAGTGCCTGTTTCCTCACTGTCTCACCAACAACGTGTTGCCAAACTTTTGAATTTTTATCAGTTTGATAGTGAGAGATGATATCTGATTGTCCTTTGAATTTGCATTTCTCTTAACATGAGTGCAATTGTGATCTTGTCATATATTTATGGGAGTTTATGTATTTTTTCTCTGGATATCTTCTTTAAAATTATATTTCCAGGGAGTGGTTGTAGCTTATGGGTTGAGTGTCTGCTTCCCATGTATGCGGTCCTGGGTTCAATCCCCAGTACCTCCTAAAAAAATTACCTTTTCTAGTAACTCATATCTGAATATTTATCTTATATTTAGGATACGTCACGAAATTCTCAATATTATTAAGTCTAATGTTTAGTCTATAGATTCTTTCATGTAGAAAATCCTAACGGTGGTTATCATATCATCAATGAATACCAACATATTTGTTTCTTCCTTTTTGATACTTAATTATTTTCCTGTATTAGCATGCTAGTTATGACAGCGATAGAATGTTGAATAGATGAGACAAGAGTGGCTTTTTCTTTTTTGTTATTTTAAAGAGAATGTTTGTCATGTTTTCCATTAAAAATGTTTGCTTTAGGCGTTTGGTAAATAATTTTCTCTCTTTTTCATTTTTGAGGTACCAGGACCAGGGATTGAACCTGGGACCTCTTATGTGGGAAGCTGGCGCTCAACCACTGAGCCACATCAGCTCCCTTGAACTGGTTGTTCCATTTGTTTGCTTGTTTTGTTTGCTTTTGTTTTTAGGAGGCACTGGAGATCAAATCTGGGACCTCCCATGTGGGAAGCAGGTGCTCAATCACTTAAGCCACATCTGCTCCCCTAAATATTTACTCAGATTTAGGCCCAGGCCAGGCATTGAACCTGGGATCTCATGTGAGAAACCAGCGCTTAACCACTGAGCACCACTTTTTAAAGATTTATTTATATATTTCTGCCCCTCCTCCCTCATTTTTTGTGCTTGCTGTGTGCTTGTCTTCTTTTCAGAAGGCACTGGAACTGAACCAGAGACTTCTGATGTGGGAGGGAGGCACCCAATCACTTGAGACACCCCTGCTCCATGCTTTGTTGTGTCTCTCATTGGGTTTTGCCCCCTGTGTCTCTTTATTGCTTCATCTTGTTGCGTCAGCTTGCCGCAACAGTCCATCGTGTCAGCTCGCTGTCTTACTTGTCTTCTTTAGGAGGCATCGGGAAACAAACCCAGGACCTCCCGTGTGGTAGGTGGGAGCTCAATCATTTGAGACACATCTGCTTCCCTAAATCGTTTAAAAAACATTGCAGTAATAATACAACATAATACATAACATAATACAACCATTTTCAAGTATACAATTCAGTGGCATGAATTTATATTTACAACGTTGTGCTACCATCACCACCATCCATTACTGAAACTTTTCATTACCTCAAACAAAAACTCTGTCCCCATTAAGCATGAACTCCCTATTCCCTCCCACCCAAAGTCCATGACAAGCCTCTACTCTGTCTCTATGAACTCACCAGCCTTAGAAATTTCGTATGAGCGGCATCACACAATACTTGTCGCCATGTCTGGTCTAGTTTATGCAGTACAATGTTTCCAATACTGCAGCATGAATCATAACCTCATTTCCCCTTATGGCTAAACAATATCCCATTGTGTTTATACTTGTTTTGCTAAGAGTTTTTACCATAAATGAGTGTTGGACTTTAACAAAAATTTTTTTTTTGCATCTACTGATATGACTGAATGTTTTTTCCTTTAATATGTTAATGTGGTGAATTACATTGATTGATTTTCTCATATTAAATCACATTTGTACACCTGAGTAAACCCAATCTGGTTATAATATACTTTTTTTTTTTTTTTTTGAAATACTGGGACTGGGACTGAACCTGGGACCTCATATGTGGAAGGCCGGTGCTCAACCACTGAGCCACATGGGCTCCCCTGAGTTGCGTTTTTCTTTTGTTTGCTTTTTTTAGGAGGCACTGGAAACTGAACCCAGGATCTCCCATGTGAGAGGTAGGCACTCAACTGCTTGGGCCACATCTGCTCCCATAATATACTATTTTTTAATACACTGTTGTATTTGGTTTGCTATTAACTAATATTTTTGCACAGTGTAATTGCTCTATAGCTTAATGTTATCGTTCTGTGCAGACAAGCTTTGGGATCAAGATTTGATTAATTCACTAAATAAGTTGGAGTGGAAAAGCATTATTCCTCTTGCTTTCTTTTTATCTACATGTTCACTAATTTCTTTAACCACCCTCTTCTGTATTTCAGATCTTTTTCTAGGATTATTTTTCTCTTTCCTAAATTATTTTCCACATAAACTGGTAACAAAGCTCTCCTTTTGTTTATCTGAAAATGTCTTAATTTTTTGCCCTTAATCTTAGAAGATTGTTTTACTTAGTACACAATTCTAATATGACAGCTATTTTCTCTCAGCACTTGAAGATATTACTCTTTTTGTTCTTCTTGGTGTGTTGGCAAGTCTGCCATCTGTCTAATTATTACTTCTTAGGAAAAAGTAAGGTGATCTTTTATTTGGTGGATTTTAACATGTATTCTTTGTCTTTTATTTTCTCATTTTTAATACAATCTATTCAGATTGGATTTTTTTACTTATCCTGCTTATTATTTTTTAAAAGATTTATTTATTTATTTCTGCTCCCCTCTCCCCCCCCCCCCGCATTGTTTACACTTGCTGTGTCTGTCTGTCTTCCTTGCTTTCTTTAGGAGGCAGTGGGAACTGAAGCCAGGACCTCAGATGTGGGGGTAAGGTGCCTAATTGCTTGAGTCACCTTCATTCCCTGAATTGTTGAGACTCTCATTGTGTTTTTCTTCTTGTCTCCTGTTGCATTGTCTGATTGCATCAGTTTGCTGCGCCTGCCCAACGCACCAGCCCACTGTCTTCTTTAGGAGGCACTGGGAGCCGAAACAGGGACCTCCCATGTGGTAAGTGGGAGCTCAATCACTTGCGCCACATCCAATTCACTGATTATTATTCTTTGTGATCTGTGGATTCATGTCTTTTATCAGTTTGCGAAGTCCTTGCCCATTATCTGTTTGAATATTAGCTTTCCTCCATTCTTTCTATTTTCCTGAGACTCTGAATAAATTTAAATGAGAAAACTGCTTTTTCTGTACTCCATGTCTTTAAATCTGTCATATTTTCATCTCATCATCTTTCTGTTCAGCATTCTCGGTAATAACTTCAGCTGTATCTTTTACTTCATTTGTTCTTCAAATGCGTCTGATGTGTCTATTAACTTTTTTTTTATTTTAAATTTTAATTTTTTAATTTATTGAAGTATATCACTCATACATAAACATACATAAACAATAAGTGTATATTGGGAAGTGGATTTGGCTCAACTGATAGAGCGTCCACCTACCATATGGGAGGTCCAGGGTTCAAACTCAGGGCCTCCTGGCCCATGTGGTGAGCTGGCCCTCGTGCAGTGCTGATGTGCGTAAGGAGTGCTGTGCCACGTTGGGGTGTTCCCTGCATAGGGGAGCCGCACGTGCAAGGAGTGCGTCCCCACAAGGAGAGCTGCTCTGTGCGAAAAAAGCGCAGCCTGCCCAGGAGTGGCGCTGCACACACGGAGAGCTGACACAGCAAGATGACGCAACAAAAAGAGACACATTCCCAGGGCTGCTGACAAGAATGCAAGCAGACACAGAGGAACACACAGCAAATGGACACGAGAGCAGACAATGGCCGGGGGGTGGGGAGGGGACAGAAATTTTTAAGAAAAGAACATATTTAAAAAAACAATAAGTATATAATAATAGTTGTGAACTTACAAAACAAACATATATAATATCATACAGGATTCTTATAATTCACCCTACCACTAATAACTTGCATTGTTTTTAAACCTTTTTAATGATTAAAGAGCATTGTCAAAATATTACTACTAAACAAAGTATTTTCCCCCCAACCAATCCTATTATTATTATCTTTATATCATTTATATATGAACATACATAAACAATTAAGTGTATAGTAAAAGTTGTGAACTTACAAAGCAAACACGCATAACATCATACACGGGTCCCATACATCAACCCTCCACCAACACCTTGCATTGTCATGAGACATTTGTTACAAATGATGAAAGAATATTGTCAAAATCTTATTACTAATCATAGTCCTTATCTTACATTTGGTGTGTTTTTCCCCCAACCCACCCTATTATTATTTTTTAATATATATTTTTATGAAGAAGTTGTAAACTTATAAAACAATCATGCACATGTGCAGAATTCCCAAACAACACCCCTCCATCAACACACCACAATGTGGTGTGTCATTTGCTACAGATAAAATAATATCATCTGATTGTTACCATGTCGATAGTGTATATTTGGCTCACATTTTCCATACTGCCTCAGTATCAACACATCTTTTGCATAGATGCAAGAATATTATATTACTACTAACCACAGTCAGTAGGTCACTCCAGATGTATTTTTTCCATGCTTCTCCACATTCCCAACACCCTGCAGTAGTGATATACATTTGCTCTAGCTAAGAAAGGACACTCTTGCATCTGTACCATCAACCACCATTCTCATTCACCTCTTGGTTTTCTGTGGTATCCATTCCTAGATTATTCTCTGGCAATCTGTCAATTGGCATTTACATAACTAAACTAACATTTTCAGTCACATCCCCATTTATAAACTAGCTGTTACTCACTGTGTGTTACCATCCACTCTATACATATCCACACTTTTACAGTAAAGTTAATTAAAACTTCTACGTACATTAAACACTGTAGTCAACTCAGTCCTCCTCTTATCTCCTTAAGAATCCACCACCTACCACCAGGTCTTGAAGATATTTTCCAATAATTTCTTCTAGAAGTTTTATGGTTTTTGGTTTTTAGTTTTTTGATCCATTTTGAGTTAATTTTTGGATAAGGTGTGAGATAGGGGTCCTCTTTCCTTCTTTCAGCTATGGATATCCAATTTTTTCAACACCATTTGTTGAATAGTTTGTTCTGCCCAAGCTATGTACATGTCACAGGCTAGTCAAAAATCACTTTATCATACCTGTGAGAGTCTATTTCTGAACCATAATTTGGTTCCATTGGTCTATTGTGTCTGTCTTTAGGCCAGCACCATGTTGTTTTACCACTATAGGTAGGTATTGTGTTTTAAAATCTGGAGATGAGGGTTCACTTTTCCTTTTTATGATGTTTCTGGCTATTTAGGACTCCTTACCCTTCCAAATAAATTTTATGATCATGTTTTCAATCTTTTCTTTAATGCTGGTGGAATTTTTATTGGGATTGCATTACATCTGCATATCAATTTGAGTAGAAGTGACATCTTAATGATATTTAGTCTTCCAATCGATGAGCATGGAATGTTCTTCAGTTATTTAGGGCTTTTTTGATTTGTTTTAACATTGAGTTGCAGTTTTCTGAATACAAGTGCTTTACATTACTGGTTAAGTTTATTCCTAAATATTTGGGTTTTATCTGCCTTATTTTATTTTTACCACTCTTTTGACACTTTTCATTACTTTTACTGGTATAATCTTCATTTCTAAACTCTCTTCTGAGTCTCACTCCTGTCTTTTCTTTTCAGGCTGTAGCACACCCTTTAGCATTTCCTGAAAAACCAGTCTCTTGGCTACAAACCCTCTCAGTTTCTCTTTATCTGTGAATATTCTAAACTTGCCCTCATTTTTGAAAGACAATCGTGCCAGATATAAGATTCTTGGCTGTAAGTTTTTCACTTGCAATATCTTAAATACATCATACCACTGTCTTCTTGCCTCCATGGCTTCTGATGAGAAATTATTAGCCTTTAATCACATTGGGTATTCCTTATATATTATGAGTTGCTTTTTTCTTGCTGCTTTCAGAATTGGCATTTGACATTCGGATTAGTATGTGTCTTGCAGTGGGTCTATTCAGATTTTTTGGATGGGACTATGTTGTATTTCTTCCACATGGATATCCATGTCCTTCGATAGGGGTGGGAAATTTTCTACCATTATTTCTTCAAATATTCCTTCTGCCCCTTCTGGGACACCCATGACATGTATGTTTGCACATTTCTTGCTGTCATTTAGTTCCCTGACACCTTGTTCAGTTTTTTCCAGTCTTTTCTCCATCTGTTCTTTTGTATGTTTGCTTTCAGAGGTCATTTCTTCAAGCTCACCAATCCTTTCTTCTACCGCCTCAAATCTGCTATTATGTGATTTCAGTGTATTTTTAAAAAAGATTTATTTACTTATTTCTCCCCCTCCCACCATTGTCTGCTTTCTGTGTCCCTTCACTGTGTTCTTCTGTGTCTGCTCGTATTTCATCAGGCGGCTCTGGAAACCAATCCTGGGACCTTCCAGAGTGGGAGAGAGGTGATCATTCTCTTGTGCCACCTCAGTTCCCTGGCCTGCTGCATCTCATTATTTCTCTTCTGTGTCTCTTTTTGTTGTGTCATTTTGCTGCTCCAGTTCTCTGAGTGGGATAGTACTCCTGCACGGGCCAGTATTCCCCACAGGTCAGCACTCTGCATGGGCCAGCTCCACACATGGGCTGGCTTGCCTTCATCAGGAGGCCCTGGGCATCAAACCCTGGACTTTGTATTTGGTAGATGGGAGCCCAATTGCTTGAGCCACATCTGCTTCCCCAGTGTATTTTTAATTTCATTTATTGTGCCTTTCATTCCCATAAGACCTACTATTTTTCTGTGTATGCTTCCAAATTCTTCTTGTGCTCATCCAATGTCTTCTTAATATCTTTAATCTCTTTAGACATCTCATTGAATTTATTATGGAGATTTGTTTGAATATCTATGATTTCAGTTGTCTCAACTTCTTTGTCATCTGGAGGCTTTCCTTGTTCCTTTATCTGGGCCATATCTTCCTGTTTCTTGGTGTGGATTGTAATTTTTGGTTGGTGTCTTGGCATCTGGCTTACTAGAAGTATTTATTCTGTGTGCAGTTTCTCTTTAGGGTTTTCTGCCCTTTCTCTCTTGCTGGTTGTACAGTAGGAGCCAAGGAAATATTTGGTGCTGTAGGATGTGGAAGCTCAAGCTGCCCTCACTGCCTCAGGGACCAACACAGCATCTCCCACCTTTCTCCTCTGCCTGGGGTAGGGACAGAGCCACAGCTGTAATACTCTTTCTCACCTGCCTAGGGCAGGGACGGAGCTGCAGGTATGGGCAATCTATGCCATGTGGGTCCAAAATTACTGTAGTCATTTTATGTGCCTGCAAAATGTACCTGCAGTTACTCAGAGAGGCTGGTGCAGGGTCCACTGGCTTCCTCCCTGCTCGAGGTGGGGCTGAAGCCTAGGCTAGGGTGAAAGAAGTTCATTTGAGTGAAAGAAACTGGTCCCTACCATCACTGTGATTTTTAGTCAGCTGGCTTCCTCTTATGCTGGGGGCAGAGTCAAAATGGTGGCTACCAGCCTTTTTCCAGCTTGGACAGGTTCAAAGTTTAGCTGTTCTTAGGGTTATGCTTTAGCCAGCTGTAGCAGTTTGATATGGTTATGAATTCCAAAAATAGATATTGGATAAAGTTTGTAATCTGGTCTGTACCTGGGGGTGATTAAGTTTTGATTAGGGCTTTGATTGGGCCAACTCATTAGGGTGTTGAGTTCCCACTACTTGTGGTGAAAGGCATGGCAAAAGACAAGAGTTGGAGGGTTTTTGATGTTGGAGTTTGATGTTGAAGTCTTAAGCTGGAGCCCCGGGATGTAAGCTCATAGAGGAAAGAGAAGCAAGCCCCAGGAAAAGAGGAAACCTGAGCCCAGGAAGAAGCAAGCCCTGGGAAGAGAGGAATCCTAAACCCAGAGAGAAGACAGACCCTGGAAGAGAAGAACCCAGGAAGCCTGAACCCTCGCAGATATCTGCAGCCATCTTGCTCCAACACGTGAAAATAGATTTTGGTGGGGGAAGTAACCTATGCTTTATGGCCTGGTATCTGTAAGCTCCTACCCCAAATAAATACCCTTTATAAAGGCATCAGCACCCCTTTGGCTGACTAATGCACCAGCCGAATTTACTAATCAGTAGCTGAAGTCGGTGGCTAACAGTCTCTTCCTTCCCTGTGTTTGGGAAATGGAGTTTCCAATTCCAGAGTCGGATGATCACTGGCTTGCGCAGTGTGGCCTGTATTTTCCTGGAGAGGCTGACACAGGTCCCGCCAGCTTCCTCTTGCCAGAGGTGGGGCTGGGGCTTAGGCTAGAACTCCAATCTCATCTTGCTGCTCCCTACCAGTACTGTGATTTTCAGTCTGCACTGCTTCCCCTCATGCCGGTAGTGGAGTTAAAATGGCGGCTATTGGCCTTTTACTGACTTGGACAGGTTCAAACTTTAGTTGTTCTTAGGATTATACTTTAGCCCACAGAATTTACTAATCAGTAGCTGAAGTTGGTGCCCAATTGTCTCTTCCTCCCCCATTTTTGGTAAGTGGAGCTTCCAATTTCAGCCACAGAATAGCTCCAGACACAGCTTGTGCTCCCAGTGGAGGATGGGCACTGGCCTCTGGGGTGTGGAGTGCTCTACTTACAAATCTTCTCTGCAGATGGGAGTCTCCTCCTTCCTTTCTGTCAAGGATGTTGCAGGATGCTCTTCTGGTCTCATGGAGCCCCCAAACAGGTGCTTTAGACAGCTCTTGTCTATTACTAACTACCCTGTAGCATGAGCTGTCTCTAGGTGTTCCATACTCTGCTGCCATCTTGCTGGTTGTCCAACTGTCCATCTTTTTTATTGTAACCACCCTAAAGGGTATGAAGTGATATCTCATTGTTTCCCCACCCCCCCCAGATGGCTCCGTTGTCCGGTTGCTCATTGTCTGCTCTTGTTTTTTTCTCATTGTGTATTTGTTTTTTCTTTAGGAGGCACCAGGAACCAAACCCAGGACCTCCCATGTGGGAGGTGGGTACTCAACTGCTTGAGGCACAGCAGCTCCCTGTTCGTTTTGCTTGTTGTCTGCATGTTGTTTTTGCTCATCGTTTATGCTCATTGTCTGCTTGATTTTGCTTGGTGTCTACTCATTGTTTTTCTTCTTTAGGAGGCACCTTGAGCTGAAACTTGTAACTTTGTAATATGTTTTTTAAAAAGATTTATTCCTCCCTATCCCCTTGTTGTTTGCATTTACAGTGTTTATTCGTTGTGTGCTCATCTTCCTTTTAGGAGACACTGGCAACTGAACCCGGGACCTCCCATGTGGGAGTGAGGCACCTAATCACTTGAACCACCTCTACTCCCTGCTGTGTTGGGTCTTTCATTATGTTTTCCTCTTTTGTGTCTCTTGGTGCATCATCGTATTACTTCAGCTTTCTGCACTAGCCCATCATGCCAGCCTGTCATGCCAGCTTGCTGTCTTGCTCATCTTTTCTAGTAGGCACCAGGAACCAAACCAGGACTTCCCATGTGATAGGTGGGAGCTCAACTGCTTGAGCCATATCCACTTCCCTGTAATATATTTGTTTTTGTTAAAGCTGTTTCATGCTCCACTGACTTTATTGTTCTCCCTCTCCTCCTCTCCCCCAGCCTGCTGTTTTTGCTGTGTCCATTCACTGCGTGATCTTCTGTATTTATTACTTTTTGTCTTCTCTTCTTGTCTTTCTCCTCTAGGATTTACTGGGACTTGATCCTGGGGACCTCTGATGTGGAGAGAGGTTCCCTGTTAATTGTGCCACCTCAGTTCCTGGTTTCTCCTGCACTTCACCTTGACTCTCCCCTTTGTCTCTCTTTTGTTGCATCATCATCTTGCTGCGTGACTCACTTGCGTGGGCACTGGCTTGCCGAGCAGGCACTGGCTCACCACATGGGTACTCACATGGGCAGTTGGCTTGCCACACGGGCACTTGGCTGTGTGGGCACTGGTTCACTGTGTGTGCCCTGGCTCACTATGTGGGCACTCACGTGGGCACTTAGCTCCCCACGTGGGTACTTGGCTCACTGCATGAGCACTGGCTTGCCATGTGGGCACAGGCTCACCATGTGGGCACTCACATGGGCAATCAAATTGCCACGCAGGCACTTGGCTTGCTATGTGGGCACCCACATGGGCAGTTGTCTTGTGCAGGCACTCAGCTCAGCAGGCACGCACTCAGCTTGCCATGTGGGCACTGGCTTGCTGTGCCGGCACGCTTTCTCTTCTTTTTTACCAGGACCCAGGGATCTAACTCAGGTCCTTCCATATGGTAGGTGGAGGCCTTATCACATGAGGCACATCCGCTTCCCTATAATATGTTTTGAAACCTAGAAGAAGTAAGAGTCTTAAAACTCTGTTCTTCTTCAAGATTTCTTTGGCTATTCCAGGTTCCTTATATTTTCAGATGAGTTTTAGGACCAGTTTGTCAATTTCTGCAAAAAATGGCAGCTAGATTTTGATAGGATTGCATTTAATCTGTAGATCAATTTGGGAAGTATTGGTATTTTAAAAATATTAAGTCTTCTGCTACTATTTTTTGATTTATTAACTCCTAAGATTGGTGATGATTTAGCTTACTTACAAATCCAATAGCTTACAGTCTATACTCCATTTTTCTCATATGTCCCAATAATTTCATCTTGAGCATTTCCTCCTTCATCATTAGATCCTGTCTGGGATCATGAATTGCTTTTGATTGTTATTATCACCTTAACCTCTCCCTCTCTCTTTTTTCCAATTGTGGAAACATGTATACAACATGACTTTCTCATCACAATCACTCCAAAACATAAAATTCAGTGGAATTAATCACACTCACAATGGTGTGCTAGCCTCACCATTTCTTGCCAATACTTTCCTCTCTCAGTTTGCTATGCTACTATGACAAATGCAACACAATGGGTTGGCTTAAACAATGGGAATTAAATGGCTCACAGTTTTGAGGCTGGGAGAAGTCCAAAATTGAGGCATCAGCAAGGTGATGGTTTCTCCTCCTCTGTAACATTCAGCGATCTTTGGGGTTCCTCAGTTTGCATCTTCTTTTCCAGTCACACGGTGATGCCCTCTCCATTGCACTCTGAATTTTGCTGACTTCTGGCCTTTGCTTCCTCCTTGTGACTTTCTCTCTTTATGTCTGGATTTCTTGTTTATAAAGGACTCTAGTAATCTGGACTAACCTCATTCAGTTGGGCCACAGATGAATTAAAGTAACATCTTTAAGGGATCCTATTTACAATGGGTTCACACCTACAGGAAAGTGGATTGAGACCAAGAACTTGCCTAAATTTGGGTACATAATTCAGTCCACCATGTTTGCTATCACCCCAAACAGAAACCCTGCATCCATTATGCATTAATTACCTTTTTTCCTCCCTCCCCTCCCCCCCTGGCAACTCATACTCTGTCTCTGTTTATTTGCACACTTCTATTTCATACCAGTGGAATCATACAATATCTGTCCCTCTGTGTCTGAATTATTTCAGCCAACATGTGATTTTATAATTTTGGCAATTTTATTTTTAATTTCAAGATCTACTTTTTATTCTTGGATTGTTACTTCATCACAGGTGTTATTCTTGTTTCATAAATCATAGAGGTGATACAAATCAGATTTTTTTTTTCTGCGAAGGACCTGTTTTCTCTATGGTCCCATTTTCTGTTTATATTCCATTGATCCTATGTTGGGGGTTCCCTTACATAGCTAATGATCCCGGGTTGATCATATGATCCTGTTCATATTTAAGATAAGTCACTTGGAGTGCTGATTAGAAGTCTTGTCATCTTGGGTGGATCTTGTCAACTTAAGCGCCATCACGTGGTAGGAAACTAGCTATTGTACCAGAATGAAGAATGCTTTACTCTTTGGCATTAACACTTAAAATAGGTGTCCAAGTCCTCCCCAAAGAATCTAAGAACATTTGATTTTTAACCTGGGACAAATGTTTGGCTACTTTATCTGAGGTATAGGGAGGGTTATGCAGGTCCATATCCAGATGTTTATTTAGTCTCTGCTTTCAGCCCTGCTTTTTCCTTTTCTGTCTTGTCTATACTTCCAAATGTCAAGCTCTCGAAAACATTTTTATGCAGTAAGTGCCCTTCCTTGGCTGCAGTACCCACTCTATATTATGGTTCCTCTGCTTTGCTTGGTCAGATCATACTCACTTTCTGTATGTTAAGATTTTTAAAAAAAATTGCTCTCTTCTGATGGTCATCTTCTCATTTTCTATTTTATATAGGTTTGTATCAGTTTTATGCCTTAATATCATTTTAATGGGATCTCAGGAGGAAGAGGCAATAAATGCATCGACTCAGATAGCCAGTTTTAATAAAAAATCCTAAATGTAGATTTAAAAAAGATATTTGGGGTAGGGTAGTAGAAAAAACAACTAGTGCAGTGGCAAAATTTAATAAAAATAAAAATCCGAGTTTATGATAAGACAGTATCCCCATACATAATTTAGTACTTATTTCTTAATTCTCCAGATCCACATATTTTAGGGATATGATGGGTCTCAGACATCTAGTACAGGCTTCATTTTACAGTTGAGAAAAGAACCCAGAAGTAAAGTGATTTGTCCAAGGTCACACAAGAAGGCAGTGTCAGAATAGAGACTAGAAAGATTCACTGACTTCGATTTTACTTTTCCTTCTACCTCTGCCCTACTGAGATGAAGAGATGAGGGAAGGGTGAGAAAGGCCTTAGAAAATAGTCAAAGATGGCTTTTCCTGGGTAAAGAGCTGTAATTCCAAGAGAATTAAATATTTTAGGATGATTATTTGGCAGCTCTATAGTCTCCATCTTTGGCAGCACACAGTCTAAAAATCGGTAGCCATATGTTGGATGTACTGAAGGGGGAGACTGAACAGCAGGGACAGGAACTGCAAAGATCCAAGTGTGTGGTGATCCTGGATGGGAACAATTAGAAAGCCTGGGCAGGATGAAAAAGTAGAATTTGGTGAGTGATTGAGGAGAGATGGGAAATGTTAATGAGATTAAAAGGGTCAGTAAAGTGGTTAATTTGGGGATGGGGTGAGGAAAGGGGTAAAATGGTGACCTTTAACTCTTCTCACCTTAATGGCATTTAAATCTATTTTAATAAACACTGGGAATAATAAAATTCCTACCATCCTTTCTTTCCTGATTCTGAGGTAGGGATTAATCTTTAAATTAATGGCTGCAGCTACCCTCTTTGCATGGCTCCGACAAAAAAAAACAAAAAACGATTGCGATTCTGTACAACAAAATAGGGTTGTATTAAATAATGTACCGATTGTCTGGTAGAAGCGCCGAGCTGTTGGGAGGACTAAATAAAACTGTTAACATAGCACATTATTTGGTACATCACAGGGCCTTAAAGTGGACATAATTTCCGCCAGTGCGCTCGTCTCCTTCCCAGGCATAATCCCTAGGAAAAACGGCGTACACTGGTGTGGATCTGCGGTGCCCAAGTTAGATTCCTAGAGCCGTGAGGACAGCTCCAAATTTCTCACATCTTATTACTACCTCCCGCGACCACACTTTGCAAAAGCCAAGGCAATTAAGTAAAGCCAGTGGGGGAAAAAAAAATCCAACTTTCCTTGGATAAAGCGTGCCCACCTCATAAGTGGGGGCGCATCCGTGAACCAACTGACGATCTTAGCTCTACTCCCCAGGCGGTGGCGGCGGCGGTCCCGGGGTTTGCGTAACCGGCCCCGCGGAGGAGGGGCTGGGGCGACTCCAAGGTCTGGAAAAGACTTCCACTCTCCGGCTTCCAGGCCATCTACTTCCTACGGCAAGCAGAAGGAGACAAACGCCGCCTCTCCGCACTCCCACTACCGTCTTTTCCCAAAGCCGGGAAGACGTGGGTAGGGCGTGTGTAAGCTCGTACGCTCCGCGCCCGTTACTCTGTCTCGGCGCCGAGGTCCCGCCGTAGCCCTGAGTCACCCCGGCTTCTCCTCCCCCTAACCCACCTTCCCCGGAAAGACGCCACAGGCCTGCAGGCTGCCGGGTCCCGCTCCCAGGAAAGTGAGGAGGTAGCCGGGAGGGGAGGAGAAGCTCCGGGCGCCTCGCAGCCGGGGGCCTGGGGGCGGGGCTAGGTGTCTCGCGCAGGGGGCGGGGCGCGGTGACGTCGACGGGCGCCGGGGCCGGGCCGTGGCTGTGGTGGCGGCGGCGGCGGTAGTGGCGGCAGTGGTGTAGGCGGCGGTGTCCGAGCTCGGGCAGCAGCGGCGGCAGCAGCTAGCAGGGGGCTGAGACGGCCTTGGCGGTGGCATCTGGGAAGTCAGGTGGGACCTAGAGCTTCCTGCCTGTCGCTCGCGCTGAGGCTTTTGCCCCTTCTTACCCGGCTTCTTCCGCACGGCCCTGACCAGGGCAGGGCAGCGCGCCCCCGGGGAGGGGTGGAGCTGTAGGTGAGGCTTCAGGACCCCTTCCCCCGCCTCTCCCTCCGGGGGGGATGGGAAAGTCCGGGGAGGGGCGGACCCCACCCTAACTACCCCCGGCCCACCGGCGGGCTCCCCCCAGCCCACCGGCGGGCTCCACCCAGCCGAGCTCCGGGATTGGGCGGGCGCTGAGAAGATGGATGTGGAGAACCCGGGGCCGGAGGTGGGAGGTGGGGGCTCTGGGCGCTTGGAGAACGGAGGGTGGAGGGTTTAAGAGGTGTGTTGTTGCTGCTGAGGAAGACGGAGGAATTGGGGAGCCATGAGCTTGGGTGAATCTGTGGGTTAAGTTGATCGCTGTGAAATATTGAAGGTGAGGATTTTTTTTTTTTTTTTTTTTTGGTGTGTTGTATGTGTGTGAAATGGTGAGATGGGAGATGAAGGGTTGTATTTCAAAAGCAAGATGAGCTGTGCAGGTTGCCTCTGAGGCAGTTGGAAAAGCTATTGCAGTGGATCTCACGTTTCTACTTGAGGGTTTTGGTTATTTTTCTCTTTTTCTCCTTGTGGGAATGGGTGGGGGGAGGGATCAGGAGGGACGAGAAGCCCTTTGCTTTGGCTTGGGGTGGGTAACTAGTGAGTGGGGAGGGAGCTGAAGTTTTACACCCAAGTAGAGTGAGATCTTGGGTTAGACAACTTCACTCTGGCAGCAACCATTAGGGAATAGGTCGCATTACACGTCGATCCTTAAAGGTGTTGTCATCCATTCTTTTTTCTGTGTCTAAATGATCTCTTTATGCTACCTTATTTACAGGCCTTAACCTGGCCCCTTAAAGAAGGCCTGAGAATCTGACGGTTGCTTTGGAAGACACGTTTTTGAGTAATAGTTGCAGGTGGTTTTGGTTGAGTGCCTTGAGTGAAAAAAATTAACAATTTGAACAGTTCTGTGAGAGTTAATTATATGAAAAATGCTTAAAGATGTTAAAGCACAACTGTCTTACAGATCCTTTTTCAGTAGATTCTTTTTATTTCATAATTGCAGATGTACTTATAGTCTTTAAAATGAAATAGATTTTTAAAAAATTGGGACACACATGATAACATGGATGAATCTTGAAGACATGCTAAGTGATATAATCCAGACATAAAAGGACAAATATTGCATGGTTTCGCCAATATGAACTAAATATGAAGAATAAACGCATAGAGTTAAAACCTAGAGTACATGTTATTAGGAGATAGGAGGGCTGAGAAGGAGTACTGATGATTAATGTGTGTAGAAGTTTTAATTACTGTAAAAGTGTGGGAATGGGTAGAGTTGATGGTAACGCATAATGTGAATAGAACTACTTCAGCTGGTTTATCAATGGGATTGTGGCGGAAAAGGGTAGTGTAGGGATATAAATGTCAGTTGAAAGAAAGCTAGAGAATAATCTAGGGACGAATAACACAGTGAACCCAGAGGTGGATGAGAATTGTGGTTAATAGTACAAATGCAAGAATGTCTTTCTGTGAACTAGAACGGATTTATGTCACTATTGTGGGGAGATGGGAATGTGGAGAAGCATGGGAGAAACACAGTGTAACTTATGGGCTATAGTTAACAGCAGTACTGTAATATTCTTAATTTTCTTGCATCAGTGCCAAAGATGTCCTGTGTTATCAATAGGGGGGTATGGAAAAAATATACCAGATTACACTATGGACCATAATTAGTGGTAGTAGTCTGATGATATTACCTCATAATTTGTAACAAGTGTTCAACATCAGTGTGGTGTGTTGGTGAAGGGAATTCCACACATGTGCGTGATGGTTTGTAAGTTCACAACTTTTGTAATAAAAATATATTTTAAAAAATCATATGGCTTTAAATTTTTTAGGTAGGCCCCTCAATTTCTTAGAAATGTTCTTGGAGTGCTTTTAAACTTCTCTTTAGTAACGTTCTAGGACATTGTCACCTTCATGGAGAGATGTTACTAAGGAAATAATGTTCTTCACATCAGTGTTTCACAAGTAAGCACAGTAAATCAGAATCTTTTCTGGACTCCTCCTTCCTGTTAGGTTACAGTATTCCCTAACCTTATTTATAAGTTTTTTTAAAAATTTTTATCATTTAAGCTGTTTCTTGCTCAGAAAACAGGACTTGTGATGGGCATGTATTGTGTAATGGGTGGAATTATGCATGACTCTCAATAATTCATTTATGGAGGAGGAAGAGAAACCATCATGGAATGGAATTTAAGCAGTGACTTTCCCAAGGCTTACCCAATTTATTTGGAAAATAGCCAGAGAAGTGCTTTCTTTTAACCCAAGAGAGAAATATATAGATGAGAGTCAGTAGCTGAAGATTATTGACTTTTCTGCATGCCTACTTCATGAGCAGACACATTATTGTCTTCTAGCAAATACTTCTGCTTGTAGAGACTTATAAGAAACACAAAAGAGAATCTATGATATAATAGTTATTAAGTGAGAAACGATGTGGTCCAATTTATACTTATAAATAAAAGATTTAATTAGCTATATTCAGGCAGGTCAAATTGCAGGTTGATGCATTGAATAGTTTTCATTTTGGGATGGTTACTTAGAGGGAAAAATTAAAATTCACATATATAGTTTTAGCCTTTGAATTGTATTTCGATTGAATTTTGTATGTGTGCAGGGAAGTGCGAATTAAGATACTAGGTGAAACTTTTTTGTATGTACTGCTAAAATGACATTTGCATGGCTGAGAGTGGGATGTGATTCTTCCTTTGTGGGAATGAGATCATATGATTTGGGGGGAGGTCTAAGGTAGAAGCGACCTATTTCTGTTTTGAATTCCTTGGGTCTGAAAAAAGACTACATTTTATTTTTCAGGAAAGTGTTCCTTGCTAGTCATTACTGTGATCCTCGTTGAGCTTGCTGAGATGTTCTTTATTCATTACTAAAGGCATAGATAAGTATGTCAGTCGGTTAATTTAAAAATACTGGAAACCTCAAATAAAAGCAACGGAAGCTACTCTTTCTACGCTACACTTATGCCTTTAGAAGTATTATAAGAGCTGGTAAATGTGCTTTTTACACATTGTATCAGAAACATTGATGATCAGAACACGATTAAGGAATGAAGTATTTCGGTTAATCAGATAATAAACAACACATTATCAACTTTCAGGGAAATACATGTAATAAAATACACGTATTTGGCACAAAGATATGTAGACTATAATTTACTTCTGTGATCCTTTAGGTCTCAGTCTCTTGGAATGTGGGCTCTGGAGTCAGAATGCTTGAGTTCAGATCCTGGCTTTGCCATTGCGTGACCTCAGGCAAACTGCTTAACCTCTCTGTGCCTAATTTATTCATCTGTAAAATGGGAAAAATAACAGTAATACTTGACTTTTTAGGTTATTAAGTGAGTTAGTACATGTATTTAGTACAGTTCTGACACATAATTAGCTGGTTAACTAGCATTTATTGAACTTTTACTGTGACCATTATTTATTCATTCATTTAATAAATATATGTTATCATACCCAGGTGTTCTAGGTGCTAGCAATATAGCAGTAAACAAAGCAGACAAAAATTTGTCACCTCGTGGAGCTTATATTGTATTTGAAACAGGTTATTAAATAAATAAATAAATTGCATAGGAAATCAGAAATTGATAAGTACCAACAAGAGAAATTAAGCGGGATGGGAATGGGGAGACTTGTGAGGCATTCATTATTAGGACTCTGAATTTTACTTTGAGTAAGGTGAGTAGCCATTGTGGAGAAGAATGCCATAATCTGCTTTCTGTTTTCAAAGAATTGCTCTGACTACTGGGTGGGGATTTAGAGTAGGTGTGCAAGATAGAAGCAAGTCATTAGGCTATATTGTAAGGTTTGAAGCGAGAGTGGCTCAGACCAACATGAGAGCTATTGAAGTGGTGAGAAGTGGTTGGATGGATTTTGGGTATATTTGGAAGGTAGAAGTGAGTAGTGTTGCTCTCGTTTGGAAGTAGGATGTGAGTCAAAGAGAAGAATGAGTAACTAAAGTTGTTGGCCTGGGCAATTAGAGAATGAAATTGCTAGTAACTGAGATGGGTAAATTTGTTAGTAGAACACATTTGGAGAGAGATCAGAAGTTTAGGGGAGATGTCTAGGATGGTGTGAGAAATTTGGTTGCCGGCTTACAGATGGTATTTAAAATTACAAGATGGGTTGATAACTGGGGAGTAAATTTAGCTAGAAAAGAGATCCCAACATCTGAACCTTGGGGGACACTTATCCATTCATTCAACAGCTATTTATTGAGCTTGATTCTAGGTACCTTTTAGGCCTTGGGGATTGAGCAAAAAGCCACACCATCATGAAACTAACCTTGATACACTTCCAGGAAAGGAGATTGATAAGAGGCTCTTGTGTATGGAGGAAGAGTTGGAGAGTGTGATGTACTGCAAGTGAAGGAAAGGGAGTTTTCAAGGAGGAGGAATGATCAACTGTCTGAGTGTTGATTTGAATGTTTGTGTTTTTCTTATTGTTTTTTATTTATTTTTTTGTTCAGGATGTTTAGTAACAGTGAAGTGACTAAATGGTTTTAAGTGTAAGATAGATGAGACAAATATAAGAATCTTTGAGTTTTTTACTTTCCAGGATTTAAAAAATTATTTCATTTTTTATTCTTTTTAGAACAAAATAGGCAGCCTGTGAGTGTATAATTGTACTAAGGAGAGTTCTATGACTTGTTATTAATCTTATGTGTAGTTATTTTTAAAAATTGGTAATACATGTGTCAAATTACCAGTTATAAAAGTGTATGTAGGGAAAAGTAAGTCTCCTATCCCATCCAGGTCTCCTTCCTGGAGGCAGTCTGTTTCTATTTCTTGTTTTTCCTACCTGTGAAATTCTGTGCATATATATAAGCAATAATATGGCATTTAGCTATTTAAAATTTGCATAAATATAGCAGGTATTTTATTTCTAGGCATGTTTTTGCAGGCTTAATATTTATTTTCATAATTTGTTTAGCTACCTGCGCACTATTTAAAAAACTAACAGCTTTATTGAGATATAATTCATATACCATACAGTTCATCCATTTAAAGTGTACAATTCACTGGTTTTTAGTATTTTCAGAATTGTTGAACCATTACCACAATCAATTTTAGAACATTTTCGTCACCCCAAAAAGAAGTTCCGAACCCATTATCACTCTCCTTTTTGGTTTTTAAATTAAGTATTAATTATTTTGCTCATTATGTGGGAAAAATGTTGAGTACTTTGTCCAGTGAAGCCATTTAGTGTGTACTTTTAATGTTGTTTTGCTCATTATAAGGGAAAAATGTTGAGTACTTGGTCCAATGAAGCCATTTAGTGTGTACTTGTAATGTTCTCCAATTCAGTGGAAGCATAGGTTTATATATAGATAGATAACATTTTATTTAGTTGAGAGGATACTTCTGGAATATGTTGGTTATCTAAGTGTCTTGTTTTCATTATTCATTCATCAAGTATTTATTGAGTATGTTCTATGTTATAAACCCTGCATTAGGCTAGATGGATGATGAATATGGGACAGAGTTCTTATGGAGTTTCATTTTAGTGGGAGAAGAGGAAAAGTTAATGGGAGACTGTGGTATGCTGTGATAAGTGTTTCAGTAGATGACATATAAGGTACTACAGAAGCTCATAGGATGAATCTCTAAACTGGGTTGTGGGAAGGTCTAAGATGAGGAAAGTATGTTCTGGCCAAATGAAAAGGATGCATGTGCAGAACCCAAAGGCAAGAGAAAACTTGAGGGCAGATTGAGTGATCTGAAAATACGTTGGTCTAACTGGAGTGTTGTGTGCTAGTGTGAGGGGTTGGTATCACTCCTTCTCTTGCTTGCTTGATGGGCATTTTTTTTTTTTTTTTAGGAGGTACTGGGGATTGAACCCAGGACCTTGTACATGGGAAGCAGGCACTCAACCACTGAGCTACATCTGCTTTTTTCCTTTCTTTCTTGTAGTTGTTAGTTGAGGGTGAACAATTGAGTTTTAAATAATTATTTTGCGATCTAGCTTCAGCTTTGGAGTTAGGATTTTGTATTTCAAATATAAAATAAATTTTTTGTATTTTAAATTGTAGGTAATTTATAACCCTCATACATCCCCTTCATTATTTTGTGATTATAAAAGCTAAACAAGCTAATTTTGGGAAATTTGGGCCAATTTCAAAATATGACACTAATAATCTCAGTGATTAGCATTTAGGTGCATTTCCTAAATTTCTCTTCTCTTTTGTGTGTATATTTCAATGCATTTATGTATCCTGCTTTTGCATGTGATTTTTTACTGTATTTTTTGGAAGATACATAGATCACAAAAAATGTTACAGTGAAAAATAAAAAAGGTTCCCACATACCACAGACCCCACACTCCCCACTCCTCCCACATCAACAACCTCCTTCATCATTGTGGCACATCCATTGTATTTGGTGAATACATCTTGGAGCACTGCTGTACTACGTGGGTTATAGTTCACGTTGTAGTTTACACTCTCCCCCAGTACATTCAGTGGATTATGGCAGGATATATAATGTCTAGCATCTGTCCCTGCAATATCATTTAGGATAATTCCATGTCCTGAAATTGCCCCCACATCACATCTCTTCTTCTCTCTCCTTGCCCTCAGCAAATACTATGGCCACTTTATCCACATCAGTGCTATAGTTTCTTCCATTACTAGTCATAATAGTTTTATAGTAGAGTCCCAGTAGGTCCAGTCTAATCCATATTTTATTCCTCCATCTTGTGGACCCTGGGATGGTGATGAGTCCACTCTACCTCTATATCAAGAGGAGTCTTAGATCCCACATGGTTGATGGATGTGATTCTCCTGCTTGCAGTTGTAGGCACTCTTGGTTCCCTGTTGTGGTGGTTGGCCATCTTCACCTCCCTGTTAGCTGACCTGTGTAAGTCCAATGAAGCAGAGTATAGGAGTTGCAACTCTGCTGAGGCTCAGGGCCCAGCTGGCACATGGCCAGTCTAGAGAGTCAAGTCTCCTGGGTATACACCAACCCCAGCACCAATCAGAGGTTCAGTAAAAGTGACAGAAGAGGCATGTGTAGCAAGATCACATACGAGTCCAACTTCATCACACTCAGGAACAGAAATTCCAAAGTGGGGCCCACTGATAAGGCACTGAACTCGAGCCAACTGCCATGACCTTAGAACCTGTGTGTCTCCGTAGTCCTCAGGAGCACCAATATCTGGGATTGTATCTACTTTGGCTGTCTCTGGGATCCTGCTGAGGCGTGCGTAAATGTGACCCCTTTGATGATCTGATTCTTTTTTGAAGACTCTTAGCCATATAAACTCATTTGTCTTTACCATTCCCCCCTTTTATTCAAGGTCTTTTTCTAGTTATATCACGAGTTAGTGATTGGTAGTAATCCCTCTGTGCCAGGGAGGCTCATCCCTGGGAGTCATGTCACATGCTGTGGGGAAGGTAATGCATTTACATGCTGAGTTTGACTTAGAGAGTGACCACATTTGAGCAACATGGAGGCTCTCGGGAGGTAACTTTTAGGCACCCTGCAGCTCTAGGCCTAGTTCAAATTTCAGTCACACAGTCTTATAAGAGCATAGTCATCAGTATCAAGGGCTCATCATTGGACCATCCTTCTTCACTGGTCTTTGCCCTTGCACTTGGGGGATTGTTGCTGTTCCATTGGGGAATGTGACAGAGCTCCCCTGGGTAGGAACTCAGCACTCCCTCAGTTGTCATTTGTAACTGTAACTACTGTGAAAATACCCAATGAATATCCAAACATTTTTATATACCCTATGTACGTGCCCTGGAGAACTCAGCTGCAGCAAATATAACATGAATATGTAAAAAGATCATTGCTGTGGAAGGGGGAAAGAGTTTGATGCTGGATATATGGGAGTCCCCTATATCGCATATGTGACTTTACCGTGATCTAAAACTTTTTTGAAGACAAAAATTAAGGAGAAAAAAAAAAAAGATGTAGACACTGAGGAAAAACGGAAGAAATCACCTTGCCACTGTATATACAGGGCAACACCTATTGCATCTGATGAATTGCAAAACATCAGAAGCAAAGTTTTGTGGTATTTTTCAATTTTTATACCCCAATTTATTTTACTTCAGTTTTTCTAAATTAATATGTATTGTATTTCTAAACTTTAAACCTATCGTTACTATTTCATTTTCCTATTAATTAAATTTGGCAATATAATAGGCTTTATTTTTGAAGAAATTTTGGAATGCAGAGGGGTTCAACTATGGCAGGGGAGGAACGCTGGTTCAACTATGGCAGGGGTGTTATTGGTGAGGATATATGTAATTGTAAGGAACTTTTTTTTTTCCATTTAAAAATTTTTATTGCGTAAGCGGATGTGGCTCAGGCAATAGGACTTCCGCCTATCATATAGGAGGGCCCAGGTTCGATCCCTGGGTCTTCCTGGTGAAAAAGAAGAAGAGAAAGTGTGCCTACACAGTGAGCCAGTGTTTGTGTGGTGAGCCAAGTGCCCGTGTCATGAGTCAAGTGCCCAGATGGTGAGCTGAGTGCCCGTGTGGCGAGCCGAGTGCCTGCATGAGTGCCCACATGGCAAACCAAGTGCCCGTGTGAATGCCTGCATAGTGAACTGAGTGTCTGCAGTGAGCTGAGTGCCCGTACAAGTACCTGCATGGCGAGCCAGTGCCTGTGTGGCAAACCAAGTGCCTGTGCAGTGAGCCAGTGCCCACACAAGTGAGTCACTCAGCAAGATGATGACACAACAAAAGAGAGACAAAGGGGAGAGTCAAGGTAAACCGCAGCATAGACCAGTAAATGAGGTGGTGCAGCTGACAGGGAACCTCTCTCCACATTAGAGGTCCCCAGGATCAAATCCCAGTGAATCTTAGAGGAGAAAAAAATGAGTAGAGAAGACAAAAAGAGAAATGGATAGAGAAGATCACACAGTGAATGGACACAGACAGCAAAAACAGCAGGGTGGGAGGAGGGGGAAGGGAAGGGGGAAAATAAACCTTTTTTTTTTTAAAGATTTATTTATTTTATTTTTATTTCTCTCCCCCCCTGCCAGGTGTCTGTTCTCTGTGTCTATTTGCTGGGTGTTCTTCTTTGTCTTCTTCTTTTGTCAGCGGCACAGGAATCTGTGTTTCTTTTTGTTGTGTCATCTTGTTGTGTCAGCTCTCCGTGTGCGCGGCGCCATTCTTGGGCAGGCTGCACTTTCTTTTGCACTAGGTGGCTGTCCTTACAGGGTGCACTCCTTGCGCGTGAGGCTCCCCTACGCAGGGACACCCCTGCGTGGCAGGGCACTCCTTGCACACATCAGCACTGCGCAAGGGCCACCTCCGCACCGGTCAAGGAGGCATGGGATTTGAACCATTGGCCTCCCATGTGGTAGATGGATGCCCTAACCACTGGGCCACGTCTGCTTCCCATAAACAAATCTTAAAAAATTATTTTATTTTATTTTATTTTTAAAGATTTTATTTATTTATTTCTCTCCCCTTCCCCCACCCACCCAGTTGTCTGTTCTCTGTGTCTATTTGCTGTGTCTTCTTTGTCTGTTTCTGTTGTTGTCAGTGGCACGGCAATCTATGTTTCTCTTTGTTGCGTCATCTTGTTGTGTCAGCTCTGTGTGTGTGCAGCAGCATTCCCGGGCAGGCTGCACTTTTCTTTCGCGCTGGGCGGCTCTCCTTATGGGGCGCACTCCTTGCGCGTGGGGCTCCCCTAGGCGGGGGACACCCCTGTGTGGCACAGCACTCCTGCGCGCATCAGCACTGAGCATGGGCCAGCTCCACACCGGCAAGGAGGCCCGGGGTTTGAACCTTGGACCTCCCATGTGGTAGATGGACGCCCTAACCACTGGGCCAAGTCCGCCGCCTTTTTTTAATTGAAGGTGTATCATTCATACATGAACATACTTCTAACAAGAAATATATAGTAAAAGTTGTGAAGTTACAAAACAAACATGCATAACATCATGCAGGGCTCCCATATATCACCCTCCCACAAATATCTTGCATTGTTGTGAAACATTTGTAACAAATTATGAAAGAGGATCATTGAAGTATTAACTTCAGTTATATTTCATATCTTAAATTTGGTGTATTTTCCCCCCAGCCCATCCTGTTATTACTTTTGTTCATAAACCATACAATTTAACTATAGGGTACAATCAATGGCATTTGTATATTTGTATATTAACATTTCATTCAATATTAAAGCATTTCCTTTACTCCAAAAAGAAAAAGGAGAAAACAACAACCAAGAAACAAATCACTATCATACTCATATGTTAGTGCTGCTAATATAAAATCCTGTGATGTGCTTTCACTATTTCAATTCTTTTCCAAACATTTCCAAACAACTTTTTACCAATCCTGCACAGATTGAATTTCAGGTCTCCATTCTCTAATCACATTCTCTTCTCTGGTGATTTATATACTATATTTATAACTCTGTTAGTTTGTTCATAATATTTAGTTCTTGATAGCAAAATCATACAATATTTGTCCTTTTGTACCTGGCTTGCTTCACTCAACATAATGTCCTCCAGGTTCATCCACATTGTCATATGCTTCACTATTTCATTTCTTCTTACAGCTGGATAATATTCCATTGTGTGTATATATCATAGATTGTTTATCCATTCCTCAGTTGATGGATGTGTCTGTTGTTTCCATCTTTCGGCAATTGTGAATAATGTTGCTATGAACATTGGTGTACAGATGTCTGTTTGTGTACCTGCTCTCAAATCTTCTGGGTATATACCTAATAGTAGTATTGCCAGGTCACATGGCAGGTCTACATCTAACTTCCTTAGGAACTGCCAAACAGACTTCCACAGTGGCTGTACCATTCCACATTCCCACCAACAAAGAAAAAGTGTTCCTATCTCTCCACATCTTCTCCAACACTTGTAGTTTTCTGTTTTTTTTAATAGTGGCCATTCTTGTAGATGTGAAATGATAACTCATTGTAGCTTTGATTTGCGTTTCCCTAATAGTGATGTTGAATATTATTTTCATTTGTTTTTTTGGCCATTTTACTCCGTGTATTCTCCGTGTATTTTGGGCAATACACGGAGAGCTGACACAACAAGATGACGTAACAAAAAGAAACACAGATTCCCTGTGCCGCTGATAAGGATAGAAGTAGTTACAGAAGAGCACACAGCAAATGGACACAGAGAGCAGACAACTGGGGGTGGGGTGGGGGGAGAAATAAATAAATAAATCTTAAAAAAAATCAGTTGACCACAGAGGTGCTAAACTTGCTATTTGATTTCATTGATCAATGTGTCTATCTTTATGCCAGTACTGTGCCATTTTTTAGAAAAGATTTATTTTTTATTTATTTCTCTCCCCTTCCCCCTCCCAGCCCCCCCGTTTCTGCTCTCTGTGTCCTCTGCTGTGTGTTCTTCTTTGTCCACTTCTGTTGTTGTCAGCGGCACAGGAAACTGTGTTTCTTTTTCTTGTGTCATCTTGTGTATCAGCTCTCCGTGTGTGCAGCGCCATTCCTGGGCAGGCTGAACTTTCTTTTGCACTGGGCGGCTCTCTTTACGGAGCACACTCCTTGCCCGTGGAGCTCCCCTACGCATGGACACCCCAGCGTGGCATGGCACTCCTTTCGCGCATTGGCGCTGCACGTGGGCCAGCTCCACCTGGGTCAAGGAGGCCCAGGGTTTGAACCGTGGACCTCCCATGTGGTAGACAGACGCCCTATTCACTGGGCCAAGTCCGCTTCCCTACCATGCTGTTTTGATCGCTGTAGTTTTATAATAACATTTCAAGGTCAGGAAGTGTGAGTCCTTTGACTTAACTTTTCCTATTTATTTATTTACTTACTTACTTTACTTACTTTACTTACTTATTGGAGGTACCAGGGATTGAACTCAGGACCTCAGGCACTCAACCCCTGAGCCGTATCCTCTCCCCTTGCTCTTCTCTTTTAGGATGTTTTTGGCTATTCGGGAATCCCTTCCATTTCAAATAAATTGGGTAGTTGACTTTTCTATTTCTGTAAAGTAGACTGTTGGAATTTTTATTGGGATTCGGTTAAATCTATAAATCAGTTTGGGTAGAATTGACATCTTTATGATGTTTAGTCTTCCAACCCGTGAACATGGCATGTCCTTCTATTTGTTTAGGTCTTCTTTGATTCCTGATTTTTAAAATTTACATCTTCTTTCTTTTTTTCTTTGTTAGTCTAGTTAAGGGTTTGTTGATTTTATTGATCTTCACAAAGAACCAGCTTTTGGTGTTACCAATTTCCTTTTTTTTTTTTTTTTTTTAAGTACCGGAGCTGGAGATTGAACCCAGGACCTTGTATGAGGGAGGCCTGTGCTCAACCACTGAACTAAATTAGCTTCCCCAATTGTTTTTCTTTTCATTCGTTCTTTTTGTTGTTGTTGTTCATTTTGTTTTTTAGAAGGTACCAGGGATCAAACCCAGGACCTTAATGTGGGAAGTTGACACTCAACTGCTTGAGCTACATCTGCTCCTCTGTATCCCATATTTTGATATTTTGTGTTTTTATTGTCATTCATCTCAAGATATCTACTAATTTTTCCTGTAATTTCTTCTTGACACACTGATTGTTTAGGAGTGTGTTGGTTAGCCTCCATATATTTGTAAAATTTCCCCTTTCCCATCTATTTCTGATTTCAAGCTTCATTCCATTATGATCAGGGAAGAAGCTTTGTATAAATTCAATCTTCTTGAATTTATTGGGAGCTGTGTTGTCATCCAGCATGTAGTCTGTCCTGGAGAAAGATCCATGAACACTTGGAAAGAATGTATAACTGCAGTGTTCTTTATATGTCTGTCGGGTCCCGTTCATTTATTTGTATTGTTCAAGTTCTGTGTTTCCTATCTAGTTGTTCTGTCTAATGATGTGACACACTTTTTTTTTTGCATTTAAAGTCAGTTTTGTCTGATACCAGTATAGCTACCCCTACTTTCTTTTGTTATTATTTGCATGAAATGTTTTTTTCTGACCTTTCACTTTCAGTCTGTTTGCATCCTTGGGTCTAAGCTGAGTTTCCTGCAAACAGCACGTGGATGGCTCTGTTTTCTCATCCAGTCTCTCAGCCTATTCTTTTGAGTAGGGGTTTTAATCCATTAGCATTCAATGTTGGGAGGTGATGTGGCTCAGTTGTTGAGTGCTGGCTTCCCACATATAAAGTCCCGGGTTCAATCCCCAGCCCTGGTACCTAAAAAAAAATATTCAATATTATTACTGTAAAGGCATTACTGACTTCAATCATGTTATCCTTTGTTTTTCATATGTCTTATCTTATTTTTGTCTGTCTTTTACCCTTTTGGTTACCCTTTTTGATAGTTTTCATTTTAACACTCTCCTCTAAGCCTCCTTCTCTTGTCTTTTTTTTTTTCTGGTTGCAAAATTCCCTTTAGTGTTTCCTGCAGAGCTGGATTCTTTTTTACAAACTCTCTTAGTTTCTGTTTATCTGTGACTATTTTAAATTCACCATCATATTTGAAAGACAGTTTTGCTGGATAAAGAATTCTTGGCTGGCAGTTTTTCTCTTTTAGTACCTTAATTACATCATACCACTGCCTTCTTGCCTCCATGGCTTCTAAAGAAAAATCTGCACTAAGTCTTACTGGACGTCCCTTGTATGTAATGTTTTGTTTCTCCCTTGCTGCTTTCAGAATTTTCTCTCTATCTTTGGCATTTGACATTTTGAATATTCTGTGTTTTGGGGTTGGTCTATTTGGATTTATTCTGTTTGGAGTATGCTGTGCTTCTTAGACTTGTAAATTCATTTCTTTCATGAGAGTTGAGAAATTTTTAGCCATTGTTTCCTTAAATCTCTTTCTGCCCCATTCCCCTTCTCTTCCCCCTCTGGGACTCCTACGACATGTATGTTTTTGCGCTTTCTGTTATCATTCATCTCTCTGAGCCCCTGCCCAATTTCTTCCATTCTTTCCCCCTCTGATCTGTTTTCAATGTCAACTGTTCTGTCTTCTGCATCACTTATTCTTTCTTCTGTCATATGAGTCTGCTGTTGTATGCCTCTAATGTGCTTTTCATTTCACCTATTGTGTCTTTCATTCCTAGCTTTTCAAATTCTTTGTGCTCATCCAGTGTTGGCTTGATGTCTTTTATCTCTTTAACCAGGTAGTCCTTCAAGTCATTGATTTGACTTAGGAGATTTGGATAAACCTCACTGATAAATTGTCTCAAACACTGTCTCCTCAGGGGCTTTGATATATTCCTTTGCTTGAGACATTTCTTCCATTTTCTTAGTATGGCTTATAATTGTTTTGCTGATATTTAGGTATTTGGTTATGATGGTGAGTTTACTTTGATGCTCAGTTTCTCTTTATTTTATAGGTATTTAGTGGTGGGAGGCTGTTTTACTGCCCCATTATTTGATTCTTGGTTTAAACCATATTAGATCTTTAGAACTGTCCTGTTGCTCAAATCTCAGGGTCCTGGCTCTGCTTATCTCCAGGGGTGGCTGTGAGTCTGTGGGCATGGTGTTGCTGATGGGAAGCTCTAGGGCCCTTTTCACAGACCTACCTTCATCATGGCGGGAGGAAGACCTCAGCTAAAGAAGAGTGTCTCCATCATTCCCTGCTTTGTTTTGTGGAGTCTGAGCTGCTAGGCATTGTTGTCCTGCTTGCCTGCCATCTGGAGTTGACACCTTCTCTGTACACACACATGGATTATTCTACTATGATAGCATCTACTCCAAGCCCTACCTGGGGCCGGAGGTTGCCAGCCGCATGCCCCCCACCCTCACCTTTGCCCTGGTCACTGCTGGGCCCACCCTCGTGATCCTGGTGGGGGAGCTTCTTCCTGGCACACTCCTCGGCCATTCCCGGCCTTTGAGAGTGCACCATCATGTCTGGGGCTGCCACTTTAGTCACTGTTGCGGCAGCTCATCCACTGCCTGGGGGTCTATGCTTTGGGCCTCTTCACCAACACAGGGCAGATGGTGACAGATAACCACATGCCGCACTTCCTGTCAATCTGCCGCCCCAACTACACAGCCCTGGGCTGCCTGCCACCTTTGTCTGACTGTCTGGACCCCAACCGCTTTATCATTGACCAAGGCCATTGTGCCATCAGCCCTAGCCTGATGGCTGCCATGCACCGTGTCTTCCCCTACAAGGATGCAGCCATCCTGCAGGCTGTACAACGTTAGTGGATTCTATTCCTCACCCTTCTACTAGGACAGCTTTTATTTTTTTAATTTAAATTTTATTTTTTTATTTTTAAAGAAACTTTAGAGTACATAAATGTTACATAAAAGATGTAGAGGATTCTCATTTGCCCCAACCCCTCCCCTACCAGAACAACTTTAGCCCCTACCTGTTTGCCAGTTGTGACTATCTGCTCTGCAGCCCCCCCCCCCATCAGCCACCCACTTGGGAATCTGCCCATTCCCCCTTTCTTCCCTGCCATGTTTGTATATGCATGTCACATGTAAGTGCCAAAGCCCCCTTTTCCCCAAGTCAGCAAGGCCCATGATGTGGGGAAGAGGACCCCTGCAAGCTCCTCAATCCATAGCTGCCTACCTGGGAACAGAGGGCCCCAGTGCCGTTAGCTCCAGTGTGGTGTTGGGCTCCAACGGCAATTGCTGTAGCTTTACTCATGGGGTTTTTCCAGTCAGCCGAGACTCCTTTTCTTTACCCTTCTTTCTTCTGGGAGGTATCTTTGATGGCCATTTATTTATTTATTTATTATAAATTTATTTTTTTGGTTTTTTTTATGGCCATTTTAATGCTCATTGGTGGGTCAAAAGAAAAGATTGAGAAAATTAAATTGGTTAGTTTTACTACCTTATATTGGTATGGGCCAAGTTTGGATTATCTATTTTATTGTTTGAAGATTCCCCACCCCGCCCGTGTTTTAACATACTCCAGGATGCATGGTGATTATGCTTGGAAAATATATGCTGGGATGGGAGGCATTAATTACTTTGTCAAGTTTTCTTGTGTTATGGCTTCAAGAATTAAAGCTTTATCATTGATAAGTGAATTTGATTTTTCCACATTTCCCCGAGTTTTAGCCTATTATGATAATACCAGATGTTTCTTTTCAGTGTATGTTAAATGGGTTTAATTCATTTCTTCAGCAGTTGTTTTAGAAGTAGATCATTAATAAAAGGAAAATTAAGGTGACCACATTTAGGAGAATAATGGTAGGGCAGTAAAACTTTACCATGCTTTTGTGAAGCATCACTAGTGAATTAAACTAGTGAATTATTGTAGTTTTTGTTCATTGCTGCCCTCTTGTTATCTCGAATGGTGCCTGGCACATAATAGGCACTCAATAAATATTTGTTGAATGGATGAATGATGAAGTAAATGGGGAAAAGGCAAAAGGCACATTACATAGCTAGTTTGGTTGTCTGTAATAGTGCTTTCTGATTCTTTTCATGTCACATCATATATAAGAAATGATACTGTTTGCAGGGAACGTGGGGTAACAGGAGGCTGCTGGTGCCAGGGCTGACTAGATTTAGGGCTCCCGTCTAACCCAACAATTCCAGCTGCTGAGATCTTTATCTCATCACGCCTGTAAGTCACTCATAGCTTTCCAGTTTAGACACTGTACTGTAAGAAAAGTTTGTATTCATATGTCTATTATCTGTCCTGAGTTTTCATAAGGTTTGTATTATTGTTTTCCTAAGTTTGTATTATTGTTTTGGTGTCATCTTTACTGAGCCATATTTTTTTTTAATCTAAAAATTTGGAGTTGCCATCAAGAAACATCTGGCTTAATAGTAGATATATACTTGGTTGATTGAGGTTTTACTTTTTCCAATCTATGGCTAGCTCATACGTATGAAAGTCACTATACTATAAAGTATATACTGTATGTACTTTTATATGTTCCTATAAAAGTATACTTCTGTCAGATATGCGTTTGACCTCTAACCTAGTGATTTGTGCTGCCTTTTCTGTTTTAATCAGGAAGTAGAGGAAGACACTAGAACTGGCAGGTGGAAGCACTGGTTTAAGAATCTAAGATGAAAAGTATTTACAGGAATAATACATGGCAGATGAAGTGATACTTCATGAGACTGATTTTCATCTCTATTCACCATTTTTTTCCCTCTAGAGAACAGCATGGGGGAGCTGGTACTATTTAAAGAGATGGGAAATGGGATGATTGCCCTTGGAGATCTATTTGATATCCCTAACTGCTTCCCCTTTTCTTCTGTGTTAAGAGGAAAACTATAGTTTTATTTATCACGATTTTATTTATAGCAATTGTAGGTAACTAGAATGAAAGCGTAGCCCTTTAATGCAAACATAGTAACCTACATTGAGTTAATGTGGAGAGTGGGAGTAGAAAGAAAGCACAAATTTGTGGAAAATTTATATTATTGACTATTTGGAAAGAAATTGTGTTGTATCATTTCTAAGCATAAATTAATATAATTGATAAAATATTGACAATGATGCTGCTGGACTTGATTTACTAGAAAGATTAGATTGAGGTGTAATTACTTTAAAAAGTTTCTTAAACAGATAAAACAATTACATTATTAATTTGCTTAATAAACTTACTGTGTGGATTGAAATCACTTCCTAGCAGTATAACTTGGGCATGTTACTTTATTATCTAAAACTCAGTTAATTTTCTTATCTATAAAATGAGGATTGTTGTGAGGAATAAATGTGATAATAAACATTAAGCTTTCAACAAAATGCTTGGGACATAATAAGTACGCACTAAAGTCAGCTGCCCTGATGGTGAGATTGATGGTGGTAGTGATGAAGGTGCCTGACTTACAAAACCCCTTAGGATATTGTGGAACCCCAGAGAGTTCTCCGGAAACTGGAGAATGGCACCTGTTGTTTTAATATTTTTTTTTTCTGAGGGCGAGAAAGTGAATAATAAAACCGAAGACCAGTACTGTTCAATAGAACTTTCTGTGATGATGGAAATGTTCTTTGTCTTCACTGTCTAGTACAGTATCTACTAGTCCCTTGAGACCATTGAACACTTGACATGTGACTGGTGCAACTGAATTGTTAATTTTATTAAAATTTATTTAAGTAACTAGTTGTGGCTTGTGGCTACTCTGTTGGGTAGCACAGTTAACAGTTAAACTGAGGAGTCTAATAATGAACTCTGGCAGTATTTTATTTTATTATTTTGTACAAACCATCATCTGTATTTGCACACTTAAATTTCAAAACAAAAAACTCACAATAAACAACATCCAACCCCGTTGTCAAATGGTGTGAGGCCCTTATATCCTGCCTTAGACACAAGGATGGGAGGGGAAAAAAAAACCCTAGACATTAGTAGATGGAACCAGCTGGGACAGGGCCATTCAGGTTGCTCTGGGAGCCAGGGAGACACTATACATTGGGTACAAGGTTTGTGGCTAGAAACTCCTAATCTACTTCTTCCATCTGGTGGCAGTATTTTAGAATAGATTACTAAATGTTTTCTTTTTTTCATATTTTTTACTTTATTTACCTATTAATTTTAAAGTTAGTTTTAAGAGACCTTGTCAAGAAAGTAGTGATCTCCAAGACACAGCGTTAATTTAATTTATTAAGTCAAGTTAGATCATAATTCTAGTTTCCTAGAATTGACATGGTTAATAGACTAAAGGAAATGCAGTAGGTGTGATATAAATAGACTTCAGCTAGATCTTTTCATGCCATCTTTGTGGAAAATATTAAAGTATGTGTCCTAGGTTTCATGAGGACAAGGACCATGTCTGTCATGTGTTCTCCACTGAGCAAATAATAGGTACTTACTAAATATCTGTTGAATGAATGGATAATGGTGCAAGTAAGTGAATTCATAACTGGTTGAATGGCTTTACCCAGGGGATGGAGAATTGCTTATTGGAGATGATAGGTTTGAGGAACTGGTGTTAGATGACTCATCCAAGTACACATTGAAGCGATCCCCATAGTAGAAGGACTGTCAGGTAAAAGATGGTGACATCCTTGGTCTAGCTGACAGCATATCCTCACCAGATGGGGGGATGTTTAGGTGGTCATTAACTAATGGTGAAGAGGAGGTGGTGGAAAGCTGTATTGCTGAATAGCTTGACAATCACAGTAACAGGATTTTACATGAGGGTTCAAGAATAATGGTCTGGAAGGGGCTTTGGGAGAGAAAAGGGAGTACCAATCTCTTTTCCCAATATTGTGTGTGGAGTGTGAGAGACTGAATAGCCTCCGCTTGAAAAGGTTGTATGGGAAGAGGAGTCCTGATCGGAAAGTCAGTTTTCATTTAAGGCAGAGAGATAGCGGGAATATTTCCCAAAGAATCTGAGGACTTTTAGAGGAGCTCGTTGATTGTGGGATGAAATTTCACAAGAGTTTCTGTCCTATTGGCTTCTAATTATCGTTATTGAAACATGCTCACATCTCTCTCATGTTAACCCAAAACTCCGCTCCACATTCATACTCTCTTTAACTGTTGCTGTAACTTGTTCTCCCCTTTGCTGCCAAGCTTTCTGAGAGGGTTGTCTACATTTGCTACTTATCTCCATTAGCAGTTTTGTTTTAATCTATATCAGTCTTCTGTCTTGTTTCTTTCTTCATCTTTTTACTTGTTTGCTGGGGTTACTAATGTCTCTAAAACCAGTGTGGGTCAGGAATCCCAGTGAGATGCCTCTGACCCAGGTTGCAGTCAAGGTGTTGACTGTGGACACAGTCATCTCAAAGCTCGACTGGGGAGGATCCACTTCCACGCTCATTCCTGTGGCTCTTGGCAGGCCTCAGGTCCTTGCTGGCTGTTGCCTGGAGAAATCAGTCTCTCGCCACCTGGGTCTCTCCAGGACCACTCACACATGGGACCTTGCTTCCCGTAGGATGAGCACTCTGTCAGGGTCTTTTCGAAATCTAATATCAGTAGTGACATTCTACCACTTTTGCTGTGTTTTTTAAATTAGAAGTGAGCCACTATGTCCAGCACACTCAAGGGTAGGGCATTCCACAAGGGCCTGAATACTAGGAGCAGAGGTCATTCAGAACCATTTTCAAGACTGCCTAGTATGGAAGCATTTGATACGGTTGATTTCTCCTTCCTTTGTAAAGCTCTCTTTCCTTGGCATCTCCAGATCATTCCCTTCTATATTTCTTCCTGGTTCTCTAAGCTCCCTTTCTTCAGTCTCCTCTTTTGAATCTTTCTCTACCAATTCATTGAATTTCTCTGGACAATCTTATCCTCTCCTATTTCATTTTTTGTCTGTATGCTGAGTATTCTTTTTTTCCTGTTTTCAGCTTGTCACATTTCTGAGTCTAAGTTCCAATATATCTAATTTGTTATTCAGTATTTCCATTTGGATGCCCCTTAAACTAAGCACATCCAAAACTGAATGCATGATTTCTGCTCTGGTGTTATTTAATTCATTAAATGGTAACACTAGTTGTTCAAACCAGAAATATGTGTGTTATTTTTCATTCCTCCTTCTCCTCAATCTTCTTCCATTTAACTATTTCCTTCCCCCCCCAGTAATCATTAATAATAATATAATAATATTGTTGCTTTAAGAATTAATGTTGTAAGGAGCTAAAATTTTCGTTTTAAGAGGTGAGGCAAAAATATATAATCAAAGGATTTAAGTAGGGAAATGGATTTGGCTCAACGGATAGAGCATCCGCCTACCACATGGGAGATCCAGGGTTCAAACCCAGGGCCTCCTGCCCCGTGTGATGAGCTGGCCCACATGCAGTGCTGATGCGGGCAAGGAGTGCTGTGCCACACAGGGGTGTCCCCCGCGTAAGGGAGCCCCACGTGCAAGGAGAACGCCCGGTAAGGAGAGCCGCCCAGTGTGAAAAAAGTGCAACCTGCCCAGGAGTGGTGCTGCACACATGGAGAGCTGACACAGCACTATGACACAACAAAAAAAGACACAGATTCCCAGTGCTGCTGACAAGAATATAAGTGGACACAGAAGAACACACAGCGAATGGACACAGAGAGAGCAGACAACTGGGGTGGGGGGGAGGGAAGGTGGGGAAGGGGAGAGAAATAAATAAAAAAATAAATCTTTAAAAAAAAAAAGAAAGGATTTAAGTAAAATTCTGTAATTCTAAATGTGATTTGGTATATCAGTATGAACTCAGGATATATTTTCTCTTTGAAAAAATATTTCCTAGCTCTGTCCACTAAAAAACCCTTGAAATAATGACCAACCTGATATAAATGAGCCCCTCTAGCACCCATACTGTGATCACCAAATACCATTTCCCACATACACAAAAAACAAATAACGCAGTGATTCCTTGAAGAAATGGCTAGTTTCAGATCTCAGACAGAAAATGGACTAGTTGTGTTGGGAATATCTCATCATTCCAGAACTGCTGGGATTCTGTAGGATTCTAAGGCAGCTTCAAGAAGTTCCCATTGGCTGAAGCATGGGACAACTGGAGTATGGAAAAATATATTATCCCTTAGCACTATTTGATTTTTAAAAATGTGTACAGGGGAGCAGGTGCAGCCCAGTGTTTGAGCTTCTGCTTCTCATGTGAAGATCCCAGGTTCTTCAATCCCTGGTACCCCCATGTCACTTGATTGTATTTCTCAGGGATATTTTTCCGATTATTACACTGTACACAGATTGTTATGTCATCTTGTTGTGTCAGCTCTCCCTGTGTGCGGCGCCATTCCTGGGCAGGCTGCACTTTCTTTCACGCTGGGCGGCTCTCCCTAAGGGTGCACTCCTTGCGCATGGGGCTCCCCTACACAGGGACACCCCTGCGTGGCACGGCACTCCTTGTGCGTATCAGCACTATGTGTGGACCAGCTCCACACGGGTCAAGGAGGCCCGGGGTTTGAACTGCGGACCTCCCATGTGGTAGACGGACGCCCTAATCACTGGGCCAAGTCCGCTTCCCAATGTTCCTGTCTTGAACTGTTCTTTATAGCTCAGCCTCCAGAGCAGTGTCATGTATCAGTCACCTTTCAGGGTTGTGGTGAGAATCAAATGAAGTACTCAGGACTGAACCTAATACAGTAGGTGTTCGATGTGTGTTGCTGCCCTTCCTTGCCCTCTGATTTGAAGCATGTCACTTGACTTCTTTGTGCCTCAGTGTCCCCAACCTGTAAAACGGAGGCAGCAAACTAAAGGGCCAGAGAGTCAGCTGGCTTTGCAGCCGCTGGAGAAAAGACAACAGGGAAGAGTCACTTCCTGGTACACCAGGCGCCTCTATTCCAGAGGCATCTGCCACCATCCTGAAAGGCTGGCATGGTGGGACATGGAGCTCCTCCCAGGTGCTGACTGGGCCACCCTTCTTCTATTCCTTGGTATCGAGGAACACCCATCCCTACTTTGCTGGGGGCCCTTCACCTGAGACTGTCCTAAAAAAGAACTTAATGTTCTATTGCCCCACTGCCTTCCCTCTCCAACTTCTATTTTTTTTTTAAATGATTAATTATTTCTCCCCACCCCCTTGTTTTTCACTTGCCTTGTTTATCTTCCTTGTTTCTTTAGGAGGCCACTGGGAGCTAAACCCCGGAGCTCTGATGTGGGAGGGAATTGCCTAATTGCTTGAGCCACCTCCACTCCCTGCTTTTTTTGTGTCTCTCATTATGTTTTTCCTCTCTTGTTGGGTCATCTTGTTGCTCCAGCTTGCTGTGCATGCCCCATCGTGCCAGCTTACTCTCTTCTTTAGGAGACACTGGGATCTGAGCCAGCGACATCCCATGTAGGCGGGAGCCCAGTCGCCTGAGCCACATCCACTTCCCACTATGTACTTTTGATTTTGTGAAAGTCATTGCTGTCTAGTGATGGTGTGAATGTTTTTTGAGGTAGTGCATCTCCTGCCAGGGTTCCAAGCATTTGATGAGTATTTGCTATGCAATTTTTAAGGTTCCTTCCAATCTTGAGATACTGTGTGGATAGCTGTTGAAGATTTTTCTTTTTTCTTTTTTTCAAGTAGGAGACTGATAATTAGAGCTATGCTTTAGAAGGATAGGAACTTCCATTTTTAGTGGTTTACTTCAGAATAAAACCAAACCCTGTATTTCTTTTAACCTTATTATGGTGTGTTATGTGATGAATATACAATGCTTTTCATCTGGAAGCCTCTATTTTTTCTTTTTTTAAAGATCGATTTTATTTCTTTCTTTCTACCCCCTCGTTGTTTGCATTTGCTGTGTGTGTTTTGTTGTGTTCTTATCTTCTTTTCAGGAGGCACCAGGAACTGCACCTGGGACCTCCAATGTGGGAGGGAGGCGCCCAGTCTCCTGAGCCACTTCTGCTCCCTGCTTTGTTGTGTCTCTCCTTATATTTTCTTGTGTCTCTTGTAGCATCAGCTTACTGCGCCTGCCCATCACGTCAGCTCGCTGTCCTGCTTGCCTTCCTTAGGAGGACCAGAAACTGAACCTGGGACCTCCCATGTGGTAGGCAGGAGCTCAGTTGCTTGAGCCATATCTGTTTCCCTGGAAGCCTGTTTATATTTATATATACATTTTTTTTTCTTGTTATATTTTGCTTGAGAGCCCTTTTGTATGGAAATAATATAGCTAGTGGAAAAAATAATTGCTATGAACTTCAGTTAAGCATATTTGAAACTCTAAAACTTTTCAAGAAATGAAAGTGCAGACCTTAAACATAATTTCTTTATAGGAATATAATTTATCCATTTGAGGAATAAATCCCTTCTTGAAGCCCTTTTCATTGTGCAATGTGACACATATATAGAAAAGTATGTAAAACAAATGTGTAGCTTAATTATTTTAAAAAACAAACATGTATAATTAACAAGGTATTCTTGGAATACCTTGCCAGTATTTCAGAAGCTTTCTTGTGACTTTTCCTAATCACAACCTACTCCTTCCCCTGTGAAGGTAATCTGTATCCTGACTTTTATCAGAATCACCTTCTTGTTTTTCTTTATATAAACCTATAGTTTAATTCTTCTGTGTTTGCTTGTCTTCTGTTTAGGTGGCACTGGGAACCAATCCTGGGACCTTCCACAGTGGGAAAGAGGTGCTCAATCTCTTGCGCCACCTCAGCTTCCTGGTCTTCTGTGTCTCTTACTGTTGCATCATCTTGCTGCACCAGCTGTCTATGCAGGCCAGCACTCTGGGTGGGCCAGCATTCCATTTGGGCCAGCTCTCTGCTTGGGCCTGCTTGCCACGCAGGCCAGTTTTCCTTTACCAGGAGGCCCCAGGAATCAAACCCTGGGCCTCCCATATGGTAGATGGGAGCCCAGTTGCTTGAGCCACATCTACTTCCTGGGGGTTTATGATTTAATTCATTTTGAAAGTGGATATGATCTAACTTTTTCTCAAATAGCAAATTTCGTTACTCCTTATAATACAAATAATACAAATAAAATCCCCCCATACACTTGTTCTAATAGTTATACCTAACAAATATATTACGTGTTATAATTCATATACATTTCACATGGGTTATCTCAAACTTAAATTTCTACTACAGACCTCTGTTTACTTTCATTCTTCAGAGTTAAAGACAGAATTTCCTCAAGGATAACGAGTTAAAGTAAGATATAATGAAACTTAGTTTATAATAGAAAAAATTCAACATAACACTGTAAATGACAAATGATGGGAAATTGTTTAATTATGCTATACTCTATATGATGACATATGCAACCATTAAAATCATGTTTTGAAGAATACTAAATGAAGAAGGGAAAGCAGGGATTCAGTGCTAAGTGAAAAAAGAGAAATAATAGAGCTATACTTAACAGTTTGTTTATTTATTCTTATAGTGTATTAACTCTAAGTGGAAACAAACACGGAGAGAGAAAATCCAGGAAATTAAATCGAATGGAATACTAGCAATGGTCCCTATAACTATTCTTGTACAAGGCTTTTGGTACATATTTGTATGCATTTCTGAGGCATATGTAGCCAGGAGTGAAAGCACTGGATCTTAGGGTGTGTGCTGTACAATGTAAATAGATATTGCCAAACAGTTTTCCTATAGATTATATAAACTTATATTCTCAAAAGCAATGTTTGAGAATTCCTTTTGTTCTATATCTTTGTCAACACTTGGTATTGTCAGTGTTATTTTAGTCATTTTGGTGGATTGATAGTGAATCTCATTATAGATTTCATTTGCATTTTACTGATTACCAGTGAAGTTGAATACATTTATGTCTATTGGTCATTTGGAAAGCCTTTTTATGTAACATGCTTATTAAATTTTCTGTTGGGTTATCCTTTTTCTAATTAATTTGTAGGAGTTCCTTATATGTTTTGGATATGAGCCCTTTGTTTGTTATTTGTGTTGTAAATATTTCCCCCCACTTGCTACTTTGGCTTACTACTTTGTTTTCTTGATGGTGTCTTTTGAGAACAGGAAATTTTAATTTTAGCGCAGTCCAATTAATATTTTCCTTTGTGGTTAGTGCTTTTTATGTCCTGTTTATGAAATATTTCCCTACCCCAACATCATGAAGTTATTCTCTTTTATTATCTTACGGAGGTATCATTGCTCTACCTTTCTTATATAGAGCTATAATCCACCTGTAATTGTTTTTTTTTTAAGATTTATTTTTTATTTTTAAAAAATTTATCTCTCCTTCCCCTAGATCCCTCACCTTCTCCAGGAGGTACTGGGAACTAAACCTGGGAGCTCCCACATGAGAGGTGAGTGCTCAATGGACTGAGCCACATCTGCTCCCCACAGGCTGCTGTGTCTGCTGGCTTGTGGCCTCTGTTTGGGCTGTGGCCTCTGTGGGGGAGGAATCTAGCTTGTTGCTGCGGGAGGCAGTGTCTAACTCTGTTAAAGCAAGTGGTGGCATCTGCTTGTCTTCTTTGAGGAGGCACTGGGACCCCAGGCCGGGGCCTCCCGTGTGGTAGGCTGGTGTCCAAGTGGTTAAGCTACATATGCTTTCCTGTAATTGATTTTTGTATTTGCTGTGGGTAGGGATTGAGGTTCATATGTTTTCCATACGGTTAACTGGTTTTCTTGGTACCATTTTTTTTCTTTTTCCACTGTCTTGTAATAAATTAAGGATCTCTGTTCTCTTCCATTTGTCTTTCTTGGTCTAACACCAGACTATTTTAGGTGTTGTAGTTTTGTAGTAAGTTTTCATACATGACAGAGTAAGTGTTTCTGCTTTGTAATAGTATAAATACCATAAAACTTCCAATAATTAAGACAGTGTGGTATTGGGATAAGGATAGATATATAGATCAGTGGAATAGAATAGAGTCCAGAAATAAACCCACACATATATGGTTAATTGGTTTCCACATAAGTGCCAAAGTAATTCAATGGGGAAAAGCATAGTCTTTTCAACAGAAGGTGTTAGAATAATTTCATTATCTGCCTGGAAAAAATGAACCTCAAATCTTACCTCATAGGAGAAACCTTATCACATAGGAAATTATCATTGAGACCTTGGGTTAGGAAAGAAATACATAGATATGACACTGACAGCATGGCTCATGAAAGAAAAAATTGATAAATTGGCCCTTATCAATTTAAAAAGTTTTGCTCTTCAAAAGACACCAGTAAGATTTTAAAAAAAACAACAACAAAAAAACACAGAATGGGAAAAAAAATTTCAAATCATATATTTGATAAAGGACTTTATCCAGAATATATAAAGAACACTTCAACTGAGTAATAAGACAGAAAACCCAAGGGAAAAAATGAGCAAAAGATATGAATAGATACTGCATCAAAGAAGATATACAGATGGTAATACACACATGAAAAAAAATGCTTACTGTTATTAGCCATTAGGGAGATGGAAATTGAACCACAATGAAGTAATATTGCACACCTGCTAGAATGGCTGAAATCAAAAGATGGGAATACCAAATGTTGGCCAGAATGTGAAGAAACTGGAACTCTTGTTGATTGGTGGGGGAATGTAAAATGTTAGAGCCATTTTGGAAACAGTATATTAATGCAATGGATTACTACTTAGCAAGAGAAAGGAACAAAATAATGATAGGTTTCTAACAATATAAAAAAAATCATCCAAGTATTACTGCTAACTATAGTCCATATCTTATATTTGGTGTAATTTTCTCCCAATCCACCCTATAATTTTTTTTCCATCTTAAAAATAATTTATTGAAGTCTATCATTCATACATGAACATACACAAACAGTAAGTTTATAGTAAAAGTTGTGAACTTACAAAACAAACATGACCCCCTCACAAATGCCTTGCATAGTTGTGAGACATTTCTAACAAATTATGAAAGAGCATCATCAAAGAGTTACTAACTATAGTCCATGTCTTACATTTGATGTATTTCCCCGCCCCCACACACACCCTATTTTTTTTTCATTAACCATATAATATATCTAAAGCGTACAATCAGTGGCATTTTGTATAATTACCAAGTTGCATATTCATCACTTCAATCAATATTAGAGCATTTCCATTACTCCAAAACAACAACAAATAAACCATTATCTTACCCATATGTAAGCACTACTAGTTGCAGATACTATGATGTACTTTCACCATTTCTATTCGTTTACACATGGGTGGCTTTTCTACCTTCATGGCAGTGTTCACTTCACTTTCGTTATTAGTCTGGTAAGTGGGAGTATTTCATATAGTTTTTCATCCCTCTTTTAAACTGCTGAATTAATTTAGGCTTAACCTTTGCTCGATGTTTTTTCCCCTTAACATTTAAGTAGAAACTACAGTTTTAGAATTATTGACCATTTCACTTAATTTTTCTAGTAGTTAGCTGATACATCTACTTTATAGTGTTGCCAAGTTTTTGAATCCATTGTGAAATAATTTGTTTATTCTTATGCTTAGGTCTTGATAATACTTAATTTTAATAGAGCAGCAATTTTTATCTGGTTCCCAGGTAATTTGTAAAAGTAAATTAATTGAAAATATACATAAATTGTTAGGTTGAAACCCACAAACATAGGGAAAGATTAAATATAATACAATATATTAATATTTCTATATAGCAAGTGTATGTAGTTACATATTTTTTTTTTATTTTTTAAAAAGATTTATTTATTTATTTCTCTCCCCTCACCCCCCCACCCCGATTGTCTGTTCTTGTGTCTATTTGCTGTGTCGTCTTTGTCCGCTTCTGTTGTTGTCAGTGGCACAGGAATCTGTGTTTCTTTTTGTTGCATCATCTTGTGTCAGCTCTCTGTGTGGGTGGCGCCATTCTTAGGCAGGCTACACTTTCTTTCGCACTAGGCAGCTCTCCTTTCGGAGCACACTCCTTGCATGTGGGGCTCCCCTACGTGGGGACACCCCTGCGTGGCATGGGACTCCTTGCGCACATCAGCACTGCGCATGGGCCAGCTCCACACGGGTCAAGGAGGCCCGGGGTTTGAACCGCGAACCTCCCATGTGGTAGACGATTGCCCTAATCACTGGGCCAAGTCTGCTTCCCAGTAGTTATATTTTTAAAGCATCAGTCTGAATTTGCTTCCAAAGTTCAAAATGAGGGGTTGATTCTTAAGTTATATTAAAATTCATTTAAATAGTATAACAAAAATTCTCATTTACCAAATTTTAATTTTTATATTTGTTCAAGAGTTTACATCTATTTTCTTTTTTCCCTTCCTTCCCTTATTCAAAAAATATTTATGGAAAATGAATATACTTCATTCATTTGATATGACTATATTGTGCTGGGTTGTGGCAACATAATATTTGAGACCTTGTTTCTCTCAATTATCAGTGACTAGGGAGGGAAGCAAGTAAACAGGCAGTTATGATAGAGTATGATAAGTGTTAGTGATAGGGACAAGAATTGGAAGGTGAGATGAGGCTGGAGATTGTGTTTGGATCATGAAGGGTTTTGTAAACCATGTTAGAATTTGGACTTTAACCTTTGAGTAAAGGAAATAGTTTATATTTGCATTTTATAGGGAGTGGATTGGAAGAGGCTAAGTGTGGAGGCTGGTTAGGAGGCTGTGGGCCATAATCTTGCTAAAGCCTGAAAACTAGTGTTAGTGATTTGAGAGAAAAGCATACAAAATAAAGAGTTTTTAAGAAGACAGAACTGTGTAGTTCAGTATCAGCATGTGTGCACATGCACACACATTTGTAAATATTTCTTTTTTGTGGAAAAGATAGTTGACGGGATGGAAGGAGACTGAGATGACTCCCATACTCTCAGATGGAACAGCTAAGGTGGAAATAGTGCTGTTCATTATGGTAGCTATTAGCCACATAATGACTATTTAAATTTAAACTGACATGAAATAAGTTTTAAAATTCATTTCTTCAGTTGTACTAGCCACAGTTCTTCTGCTTAATAGCCACATGCGTCTAGTGGCTGCTGTATTGGGCAGGGCAGATATAGAACATTTCCATCATCACAAAAAGTTATGTTGGATAGCATGGGTCTGCAGTTTCAGGTATCTACTTCCTGCCTTGTCCTACTACCCCCTCCTACTTCCCACACCTGGAAAGACAAAACAATAGGTGGTATTCTCTAGTCTCCTGAGAACTCCCTGGCTTCTGTGAGTTAGGCACCATCACTATCCTTTTCCCCACCTCTGCCATCAATTCCTTCATTATCAGATATGGAACATTTCCGTAATCACGGAAGGTTCTATTAGTGCCAAGCTATAGGGATACTGATGCTACTGATTGAGCTATTGATGATGGTGGTGAGGGCAACAGGAGCCTCTAGAAAAGTGCTGTCCAATAGAAATATAATGTGAGCCACATATGTAATTAAAATTCTTTTAGTAGCCACCTTAAAGAGTAAAAAAACAAATGAAATTAATTTTTTATTTTTATTTAATCTAGTACATCAAACTATTATAGTTTTCAACACATAATATTGACCTTTTTTGTACAATGGATTCATTGTTTATTTTTCTTTTACAGTATATCAATTTAGATACTGAGTTTTTATTAGAGATACTTGTTCAATATTTAGATTTATAAAATTTACAGTTGACAAAGTGGATTTATATACCCAAGTTGTTTCAAACATGTTTAATTTTTTTCCTGTAACTGAATTGAGTATCTGTCTTTAATTTTGAATTTAAATTTGAATAAAGATAAATTTGAATGTTATGGCTTAGTTTACATTAAATCCAGAGGCCTTATTCGATGTTTTTTTTAACCTTTTGGAATTGAAGTTTATCATTCATACACAAACATACATAAACAGTAAATGTATAGTAAAATTTGTGAATTTGTAAAAGAAACATATTGTCATACAAGGCTCTCATATATCTTCCTACTACCAAAACCTTGTGTTGTTGTGAAACATTTATTACAAACTATGTAAGAGCATCATCAAAATATTGCTATTGGCAAGTGGATGTGGCTCAAGCATTTGGGCACCCGCCTACCCCATGGGAGGTCCCAGGTTCTGGTTCCCAGTGCCTCCTAATGAAGACAAGCAAGACAGCAAGCTTGATGCAGTAGGCCAGCACGGCAAGCTGATACAACAAGATGATGCAACAAGATGTCACAATGAGATGATACAATGAGGAGACGCAATAAGGAAACAGTGAGAGATACAACAAGCAGGAAACAGATGTGGCTTAAGTGATTAGGTGCCTCCCTTCCCACATGGAAAGTAGGTCCTGGGCTTGGTTCCCGGTGCCTCCTAAAAGAAGACGAGCAGACACATAGAGCACCCAACAGATAGACAGAGCAGACAGTGAGCTCAAACAACAGGGGGAAGGGATAAATCTTTAAAAAATATATTGCTACCAACTGTAGCCCATATCTTACATTTGCTGTATTTTCTCCCACTCCACTTAATTATTAATACTTTATTATTAATCATAAATTATTATATATTGTATATAATATATTATAATATAATTATTAATAATTATTAATAATTAATACTTTATTAGTATTATATATTTGATACTGTTCAAGAGAGAATGTTCTCATATTTGTTCCATTAACCACAGTCTGTCATCAACCACTGGATTTCCTGTGTTATACAGTCCCATTCTTTGTACAATTCATAAAAATGTACATTCAGTGGCTCTCATTTATATCATGGTGTTGTGCTGTCATCACCTCAGTCAATTTTAGAACCCGTTTTCATTACTCCAAAAGGAAAACTCTCTTACCTTCTTAAAACCCCCATTATTGTCCCTTGGGATTGAAATATTTTCTTGCCTTTGCTGCAAAATATTACAGTATTCCTGAAATGGTATTGCTGGATCATACCGCAGTTCTATATTCAACTTCTTGAGGTACTGCCAAACTGTCTTACACAAGCTGCACCATTCTACATTTTTTTGGTCTGATATTGGCATCTTGTAGTACTAACATACATTTGTTCAGTTTCAAAGAAAAATGGTCTTATATATGCAGTTTTACCCATATTTCTGTTTCACATGCAGTCTTACGCTATACAGTCCCATGTTACTTTTTTTTTGTGCTTTCCCCCTTATATCTATTATTGATGGCTATTTTTTTTTTTGGTGATTTTACCTCTTTATCTATTATTGATTTCCAGATTCATTGTTCTCTGAGAAGGTGCTTTGTATAATTTCAGTCTTTTTATTTTTATTGAGGCCTGCCTTGTGACCTAACATATGGTCTGTCCTGGAGAAAGATCCATGAGCACTTAAGAAAAATGTATAACCTGCTGAATTTGGGTGCAATGTTCTGTATGTGTGTGTTAGGTCTAGGTCATTTTTCATATCGTTCAAGTTCTATATTTCCTTGTTCTGTCTAGTTCAGGGTTCTTCACCTTTTTTGTTCTACAGACCCCTTTGCCAGTCATATGAAAACTGCAGATCCCTTACTAAGTCCACACTGTACTGTGTATTATTTAATAAATTTATCACTCCCACACCAACATGTCCCTACAAGAATAATGTTTGTTTTTTTTTTAAATTTCAGTTCAAGCTCAAGACTCCTGGTCTAGTTCTGTCTAACGATGTGAGTGGTGTGTTTTTATTTTTATTTTTAGAGATGCCTCTCCCTTCAGCTTTGCCAACATTTGTCGCATGTATTTTGGGGCACCCTGGTTAGGTGCGTAGATGTTTATTATTTCTTCCTGGTGGATTGCTGCTTTTATTAATATATAATAGTCTTCTGTATCTTGTATAACTTTTTAGTATTTAAAGTTTGTTTTGTCTGTTATTAGTATAGCTACCTCTGCTCCTTTTTGGTTATTGTTTGCATGGATATCTTTTTGTAACCTTTCACTTTCAGCAAGTTTGTATCCTTGTGTCTAAGGTGAGTCTCTTGTAGGCAGTATATGGATGGCTCATGTTTTTTTATCCATTCTGTCAGCCTGTCTTTTGACTGGGGAGTTCAATCCTTTCACATTCAGTGATAATACTGTAAATGCATTATTTACTTCTACCATCTTATTCTTTGGTTTTCATATGTCATATCTTGTTTCTGTTTGTCTTTTACTCTTTTCATTATCCTTTCTGCTATTCTTGCCTTCTGCAGTCTTCTCCAAGCCTGTCTCTCCTATCTTGACTTTCAGGCTGTAAGGCTCCCTTTAGTACTTCCTGCAAAAGTAGATTCCTTTTGCAGACTTTCTTAGTTTCTGTTTATTTGTGAATATTCTAAACTCACTTTCGTAATTGAAGGACAGTTTTGCTGGATAAAGAATTCTTGGTTGGCAGTTTTTTATTATCCTAATTATATCATATCACTGTCATTTTTCCTCCATGGTTTCTGATGGGAAATCCACACTAAGTGTTATTGGGTGTCCCTGTATGTGATGATTTGCTTCTCCCTTGCTCTGAGCATTTTCTCTTTATCTTTGAAATTTCATATTCTGTGATGTGTGTGTCTTGCAGTTGGTCTAATAGGATTTCTTTTGATTGGGATACACTGTGCTTCAAGGACATGTATATTTATTTCTTTCATGAGAGTTGGGAAATTTTCAGCCATTATTTCTTCAAAACTCTTCTGCCACTTTCCCTTCTCTTCCCCTTCTTGAACTCTCATGACACATACATTGTTGCGCTTCTTGTTATCATTCAATTTCCTGAGCCCCTGCTCAATTTCTTCCATTCTTTTCTCTCTCTGTTCTTTTCTCTTCAATTTCAGCTGTTCTACTTTTTGTATCACTTATTCTTTCTTCTGTCATTTCAAGTATGTGGTTATATGCCTCACATATTTTTTATCTCACCTATTGTGTCTTTCATTTCCATGAGCTCTATTATTTTTCTGTTCAGGTTTTCACATTCTTCTTTGTGTTCACTCAATATCTTCTTTATGTCCTTTATTTCTTTAGCCATATTATCTTTCAGCTCATTAATTTGATTTTGGAAGTTTGTATGAAACTTGTTGATTACTTCTCTCAAGTCTTGTGTCTCAACTGGGACTTTGATATAGTCCTTTGCTTGGGCATTTCTTCCATTTTTCTTGCATGGCTTGAAATATTTTGCTGATGTCTGTGCATCTGATTATCATGGTGAGTTTGCTGCTCAGTCTCTCTTTTGTAGGGATTTAATGGCAAGGGGCTGTGTGTTACTGCTGTTCTTTGATTCTTGGTTCAGCCTTTTCTAGGTCTTTAGGATTGTCCCTGTTAGTTGCTCAAATAAAGGCCCTGGGCCAAGCAATGGGTTACAGTCCCGTTTCCAGGGGCCTTCAGGAGGGAGGGAGGCTATAAAGTCCAGAAAAAGCCTCTCCTGCTTATTTACAGTTTCCTTACATGTACTTCCTTGGTCTGCCAGGAGATGGTAGTCTTTGACTGGCCTCTCAGTTCACATCCTGGTCTGGGTGTCTTCACTCTAACTTAGACCAGATTAATGTGCCAGAGGATCCTGCCTGGAGCCTAAGAGCTTCGTAAATGAAACTTTCTCAGAAAGAGTTCTGCAGGCTTTGCTGGCAGCCCTGTCCCTTTTCCTAGGTAGGAATAATCCCATTCCCCTTTGCTTCCTCAACAGTCAGTCCCTGTTAGTAGGGAGGGCCATTGAGGGGGTGAGATGGCTCTAGTCCTGTGCCTGCTCCCAGGGCCAACAATGGCTGGGGCCTACCAGGCCTCAAAGTACTCAAGGGCTTCAGCACACCAAGTACTGACTCAGCCTTGGCCTGTGTGCTTCCCTCTCCCCTTTCCTGGAGAGGCGGATCCCTGCTCGCTGCTTCTGTCTCTAGCGGCAGACATGACGCCAGAGAATTCAGAGCTCTGGTGGGAGAGTTGTCGGCAGCTGTAGCTGCAGCTTCTACTCATGACCTTAATGACGAGGTCCTTTTCCTGTGCCCCTCTCTCTTATGGGCAGTGTCCAGCCTTGTGCTGTTGTCCTGAACCCGAGAACTTTTTTTTTTCCCCAGGCTGTTTCTACCTGTCCTCTAGCTATTTTTCTGGGAGAGGAAAGAGTTGCGTTGTCTTTCTAATCTGCCATCTTCCAGAAGTCCTGTAATATATTAACAGATAACTTAATAGAAATTTTATAGTATTGGGAGTGAATTTGTACCCAATAAGCACAATATTTTCTTGCCAATGCTGGCAGTGTATGTTTGTGAAAAGGTAAGGGGCATGGCATTAGTGTGTTCTTAGAGCTTATGAAGTCTTCCTGGATTTAAGATTTAGGTATAGAATTTCCTATTTTTATTCATTTAAGAAAACATTTTGTTAAAAAAAAGGAAATCTTGCCCATTCAGTAACCCATCATCCCATGATAATATTCCTGGGATAACACTACAGGACAAAAATATGTTGCAAGACATATAGGGAATGAGATTGTCAATTTATGAAATTTGTTGATAACTTAAAAATAGAGAAAAGTTTGTCAACATGAGGGAAATGTTATTAAGACTATAATTATATTATACATGTATACATCACATTTAGTTCAGAGTCCAGTGAACTGATTTCAAAATTATTACCACCTTCTGAATGTATAAGAACTATCTAGTGAATTTTACTTGGATTTAGGTTAATTTATGGATTCAGAAACATTTATCAAATGCTTGGTTTCTAATAGGCACTGTGCTAGGTTTTGGAGATAGGGAAAAGACGTTCCTTTGCCCTTAGGGAAGTAGTTAATTTACTAAAACATAGTAAATACATTATTTTAAAAGCCTCCAGTTACCTAAGAGGAGCACCTAAATTAGACTGAGGTATTTAAGGATTTGTATAGGATTGTGACTTTCAACTTAGTTGGAATGAATGAGTAGTTATTAGCCAGTTGATGGGGAAGAGGAAGGTCATGGAAGCAAGGTTGTTGGCACCATATGGTTCTCCTTCTCCATGTGGAGGAAGAGAAGTTTTAAGAAGTAAATTTAGAGAGGTAGGCAGGGCCCAAAATCAGAAAAATCTTAAATATGTTCCAGGGAACTTAGATTTTTTAAAATTTTGAAAGCAGTGAGAAGCCGTCTAAGTAAGTACGTGGGTATATGTGATTATGTCATAGTTGAGATTTAGAGCAGTGATTCTCAACCTTTTTAATTTTAGCATCTCTTTACACTCTTAAAAATTAATGAGGATCCCATTGAACTTTTGTTTATGTAGGCGATGTCTTTCACTGTTTGCTATGTTAGAAATTAAAACTGAGAAAATGTTACAGCATAAGAGTATACAACACACATTCCATTAGCTGTTGGTAGGATATTACAACCATGTCAGGTAGCCTCTGGAAAATAACAGTTTAAGGCAGATAGCATCATGGTATTATGAAAAGAATTTTCCCTGATGTACTTCCTGAAAGTGGGAAGCAGTGAGTCCCTGGAGGTCCCTGAACCACTCTGAGAATCAAAGTATTAGAAGATTATTCTGGGGAAGCAGATGTGGCTCAAGCAATTGGGCTACCGTCTACCATATAGGAGGTCCAGGGTTTGATGCCCAGGGCCTCCTGGTGAAGGCAAGCTGGCCCTTGTGGTGAGCTGGCCCACGTGGAGTGCTGGCCTCCATGGAGTGCTGGCCTGTGCAGAGTACTGCCCCATGCACGAGTGCTGCCCTGTGCAGGAGTGCTGGCCCATGTGGAAAGCTGGTGCAGCAGGATGACACAACAAAAAGAGGCACAGAGGGGAGAAATAAGAGATGCAGAGATCAGGAAGCTGAGGTGGCGCAAGAGAATAATCACCTCTCTCCCACTCTGGAAAGTCCCAGGATTGGTTCCCAGAGCTGCCTAAAGAGAGTACAAGCACACCCAGAAGAACACACAGTGAATGGACATAGTGGGCAGACAACAGGAGGGTGGGGGGTGGGCTGGTGGAAGTAAATAAAATAAATATATCTAAAAAATAAAAAAAAAATTCTTGCAGTGGTATTGAGCCTTGTTTAGAACCTACAAAAACAAATACACTTTAAATACTTTAAATTGTGATCTAATATGCATGTGTATATCATATGCACATCCAAAGCAAAAGTTTCCGCAAGCAGTACTGTATTAGTCTTATCTTATTACAGAACAAATTACTTCAAAATTTGTTGGATTAAAAATCAAGCATTGGGAAGCGGACTTGCCCCAGTAGTTAGGGCATCCGTCTACCACATGGGAGGTCCACGGTTCAAACCCTGGGCCTCCTTGACCCGTGTGGAGCTGGCCCATTCGCAGTGCTGATGCACGCAAGGAGTGCTGTGCCACGCAGGGGTATCCCTGCGTAGGGGAGCCCCACACGCAGGGAGTGCGCCCCGTAAGGAGAGCTGCCCTGCGCGAAAGAAAGTTCAGCCTGCCCAGGAATGGCGCCGCACACATGGAGAGCTGACACAACAAGATGACGCAACAAAAAGAAACACAGATTCCCGTGCTGCTGACAACAACAGAAGTGGACAAAGAAGAAGAACCAGCAAATAGACATAGAGAACAGACAAACTGGGGGATGGGGGGGAGAGGAGAGAAATAAAAATTCAAGCATTATCTCAGTTTCTGTCAGCATCTTAGCTGGATAGTTCTGACTCAGGGTATCTCACAAATTTGTAGTCAAGATGTCAGCTGGATCTACAGTCTTCTGAAGGCTTGACTAGATTTGCAGAGTCCTCTTCCAAGCCATGGATGTTGGAAGGTGGTATCTGATTCTCACTGGCTGTTGATTGGAGGTTGCAGTTCCTTGCAATGTGGGTCTTCATAGGGACACTTGAATATCCTCATGATATGGCAGCTAGGTCCCACCACAGAGTGAGTGATCCATGAGAGAGTGAACAACACTGAAGCTCCAGTGTCTCTTATGAGTTAGTCTTGAAGCAGTACATAATTAGAAGCAAGTCACTTAAGTGAAGTCCACACTCAAGGAGAGGGAAATCTTGAAGGAAGAGTATCAAATAATTTATGGACATATATTTAAATTACCACAAATACTCATTGAAGAGTCTTCTGTAGGCTGCTTGTGTTCCTGCATGCCTCATTTGCCAAGAATGCAAGGCCCTGATTGCTCTTAACTCAGGCCATTTCTCATGGTTTTGTTTGCAGGGAGCTACCCTGAGGGATGAAGTCATGTCTCTCACTGACAAAGATCAGGCTTGCTGCTTGCTATAAAAGTGGTGAATTCTCTAAGCTCAGTGTTCCTCAGCCATGATGCAAACCCACACATCCATTTGTACCTCTCTCTGTTGCCTTGTGGGATTTGGGATTAATAAGGAACCAATGAAAACATGCTGATGTTTATGCTATTTGCTATGCTTTGGGCAAAAGTTCCTCTGACTTAGGAGACTCAGGTCTCTCTCAGTATCCATGAAACAGTAACAGGCTAACATTAACTTGTAAGTAGGGTAAAATAAAATCCCAGACCCTTTGTGTGGTATCCTCGAAAAATGAGCTATATCTATTTGATCTATTCTCATTTATTTTATTTCATTTTTTAAAAAATGAAAGAAAAAAGAAAAAGTGGTTGCAATCCACCAAACTGATTTTACAATCTACTAATTGGTCATTACCTAAAATTTGAAAAACAGTGATTAGGAAGACTCTGAGACAAGAGGCCAGGAACCAGGTTAGAAAATTGTTTTAGTTCAGTTAAGGTATGATGGCCTAAACCAAAGTAATAATTGTGGTGTTGGAGGAAGAGGATCACTTTGAGAGATACTTGGAAGTCACATGGATAGCAGTTGTATGCGTTGATTATATAGGGAGTAGGAGGGAAACTCAGGCTTCAGGAATGACTCCCAAGTTTCTGGTTTGAGCATTTGGTGTTGTTCATTTGAATATAAGTGTGCCCATTGTGGTTTTTTTTTTTCCTGCTGCAAGAGCAGATTTGGTTAGGGAGGGAGGAGACCTAGATGAAGAATTCATTTCGGGGCATGAGGAGTTTGTGAAATATATACATGAAGATGTCCAGGCAGTGGGATATATGGTTCTGATTGTCAGAAGGGCTGGAGATAGAGGGTTGGGCATATAACTTTGAGTCTTCATTAAACAGATTATATATTTATTTTTTAATAGTTTTTTTTTCCTTTGTTTTTCTTCTTCCCCTTCCTCTCCCCTGCCCTGCAGTTTTTCCTGTCTGTGTCCATTTGCTGTGTGATCTTCTGTATCTATTTCTCTTTTTGTCTTCTCGTTTTTCTCCTCTAGGATTCAGTGGGATTCGATCCTGGGGACCTCTGATGTGGAGAGAGGTTCCCTGTCAATTGTGCCACCTCAGTTCCTGGTCTCTGCTACACTTCACCTTGACTCTCCCCTTTGTCTCTCTTTTGTTGTGTCATTATCTTGCTGGGTGACTCACTTGTGCAGGCACTGGCTCACTGCGCAGGCACTGGCTTATACCGCGCAGGCACTTGGCTCGCCGTATGGGCCCTCGGCTTGCCATGCAGGCATTTGTGTGGGGACACAGCTTGCCACACGGGCACTTAGCTTGCCATGCAGGCTTTTGCATGGGCACTTGGCTCACCACGTCGGCACTCGGTTTGCTACGTGTGCACCCACATGGGCACTTGGCTCACCACATGGGCACTCAGCTCACTGCATGGGTGCTTGGCTCACTGCATAGGCACTTGGCTTGCCACGTGGGCACTGGCTTGCTGCTTAGACATGCTTTCTTTTCTTTTTCATCAGGAGGCCCCAGGGATTGAACCTGGGTCCTCCCATGTGGTAGGTGGAGGCCTTATCACTTGAGCCATATCTGCTTTCCCTAAACAGATTATATTTGAAACAGTGGGACTAGATATGATCCCCAATGATAATATTGTAGTGTGAGAATGATAGGGGGATGAGGATTTAACTCTGGAGATTATGAACAGTTAAAGGAGGAGTAAACAAAAAAGCAGGAGAACTAGGAGAAAGGAGAGTGTGATATGAAAGAAACCAAAGGAGGAAAGTTTCATGAAGTTAAGAGTGCCTAAGATGAGAGACTCTATTTATATATAAAAGTTACAAAGGCATTAGAGAGGAAAAGTATAATTAAGTAAGATTTCTCTGAGGAAGCCTGAGTTAATGGGAACTAAAGTATCTGTGGAAGGATTAGCTTTGACCCTCTTCTTTCACACTAGAGGAAAACAAGTTTAGGGTTGGTGTTGATGTGAATCAGTTTGCCTCAGGAGGATGTTGAGATAATGTGTGATTTCTATATTTCCCTGTGATATAGGAGGTAAGGTCACCTGCTGAAAGTGATGGGCAGAGACAGGAGACACCAGAACAAAATACTGGATTGTGATCTAACAAATCTTGAATAGGGACGTAACTAAGGGACTTGTTAGGACCCTGGGGCAATATTATGGACTTAGCTGAGGTTGGAAATCAAACTGAACAGCTGCATGATTTTCTTTAGCAACAGTCAGGATTCCAGGTATATAGTCAGTAAAATTGTTTTTTCAGATTAATCAAGGGTAGGGGAGTTTGGAATGTATGAAAATATTTCCCCAAACTTTAGTGGTATAACATACACAAGAAACTGCACCTATTTAAAGTGTACAGTTTGATGAGTTTTGACATGTGTACATTTGTGGAACTGTCACAGCAATTCAGGTGGTGAATATTTTCATCATCCCCAAGTTTCCTTCTGCTCCTTTTTGATCCATGCTTCTCTATCCTGTTGCCCAAGCAACTGCTTATTGGCTTTCTGCTGTTATAGATTGGTTCTAGAATTTTATATAAATAAAATCATATTGTATATACTTTTCTGTCAGATTTTTTCAAATTGTTGCAAGCATAAGAATTATTATTATTTTATTATTATTTGTGGTTGTGTGTCTAGTATTTCTTTTTTTAGGTACCAAGAGCCAGGAATTGAAACTGGGACCTTGTATATGGGAAGCTGGTGCTCAACCACTGAGCCACATAGACTTTCCTGAGTTGGTTTTTTCATTTGTTTTGCTGGTTGTTTGTTTTTGTTTTTTCAGGAGGCACTGGGAACTAAACCTGGGACTTTCCATGTAGAAGGCAGGTGCTCAACCACTTGAGCCACATCCACTCCTAGCATGTTTTTTTTTTAAGATCTATTTTTTTATTTATTTCTCTCCCTTTCCACCCCCCCACCCCCCCGCCCCAGCTCTCCGTTCTCTGTGTCCATCTGCTATGTGTTCTTCTGTATCCGCTTCTATTCTTGTCAGCGGCACTGGGAATCTGTTGTGCCATCTTGCTGCGTCAGCTCTCCGTTTGTGCGGCGCCACTCCTGGCAGGCTGAACTTTCTTTCGTGCTGGGTGGCTCTCCTTATGGGGTGCACTCCTTGTGCATGGGGCTCCCCTACACGGGGGACACCCCTGTGTGGCACGGCACTCCTTGCGTGCATCAGCATTGTGCATGGGCCAGCTCCACACAGGTCAAGGAGGCCCTGGGTTTGAACCCTGGACCTCCCATGTGGTTGGCAGATGCTCTGTCCATTGAGCCAAGCATGTCCGCTTCCCTTAGCATGTTCTTAAAATCAAACCAATTTTATTGATATATATTAATAAAGCATACAATTCATCCGAAGTATGCAAATCAGTGGTATTTAGTAGAATCACATAGTTTTGCATTCATCACTTCATTATTAAAGCATTTCTCTTATTTCAATAATAATAATAAAAAACAGACAAGAAAATTCTTCACCTCTCAATCTCTCTCTGTTTTCCCTGCCGTACATAGCTGCTATTTCTGGCCATTCTTGCACATTTATTTTATTTTTAAGCAGTTTTATTGAGATATATTCACATACCATATGATCTATCCAAGGTGAATAATCAGTGGCTTTTAGTATAATCATGTGGGTAACCCTTGAATCTCTAGTGCCCGTATCTGGGTCTCATGTCATTTCAACTAAACTGGCATGACTCACACCCTGATTGATTATCTACCCTGAGACTAGTTTCACCTTAAGAACTATGTAGGATGGAACTTGTATATTCTTTAATTTTGTGTTCAAGTCTTAGGGACATACTTTTGTGATATTATTTTTCACAACTTGGATCTTTTCATTTTCTCTTTTTATTACTGAGATATATTTATATACCATACAGTCCATCCAAAGTGTACAATCAAAATGATTTTTGGAATAATCCTAGTGTTCTGCATTCATCACCACAAAAAATTTTAGAACAATTTCATTACTCCAAAAAGGAGAACACCAGATTCTTTAGCAGTCACCTCTTAATCCATATATCCTTCTGCAGCCTTACATAACCACTAATCTCATTTCATCTTTATAAATTGATTTATATTTACATTTTATATAGATGGTATCATACAATATGTAGTACTTTGTGTCTCATTTCTTTCACTAAGATTAATGGTTTTTATTGGTCTGATATTAACATCTTTTAGTATTAACATATATATTAGTTCTATTTCAAAGAAAAATCTTATATATGCAATTTTACCCATATTCATATTTCACATGTGATTTTACTCTGCTATACATTTCATGTTACATTTTTTTTGTAATATACGTGACGTTATATTTTTTTGTAATATACGTGACGTTAGACTTTCCCTTTAAACCAGTCATACCCACATAATAGTACTGCTACTTAAAAATACTATGTTCTTTCAACTTTTCCGTTCATTTCTGAAGATTAATACACATCCATTTTGCCAATTCTGCACAAGTTAACCCTCAGCTGAGTGTGTCTAGCATATGTATGTATTTTAATTTTTTAAGTTGAAGTTTATCATTCATACATGAACATGCATAAGCAATAAGTATATAATAAAGATTGTGGACTTAACAAAAATAAACATGCATAACGTCACATAGGGGTCTCACATCACCCCTTCACCAACACCTTGCATTGTTGTGAAACACTTGTTACAGACTATGCAAGGGCATTGTTAAAATGTTATCACTAACTATAGTCCCTATTTTACATTTAGTGTATTTTTCTCTCAACCCACCCTATTTTGAAAAAATATTTTATTATTATAGAGGTTGTGAACTTACAAAACAATTATATACATTGTAGAATTCCCTTACAATGCCCCTTCACCAACACACCACACTGTGGTGGAATATTTGTTACAGATTATAAGATAATATCATCACCCTATTTACCCACCAACCAAGGTCCATAGCGTACATTGGCACACTTTTTCCAAACACCCCTATTATAAACACAGCACATCTTTGGCATTGATGCAAGAATATTATAGTATTGCTGTTAATCACAGCGTTTAGGTCACAACAATTATATTTTTCCCATGCTCTCCACATTCCTACCACTACGCAATAGTGATGTACATCTGCTCTAGCTCACAGAAGGACACTCTTGCATCTGTACCATCAAGCACAGTTCTTACCCACTTCTGGGTTCACTGTATTACTCATTCCCTAGATTATTATTTTCTACCTTTCTTTCAGTTAACATTTACTTCCCCTTTTAAGCCATAATCCCACTTATAAACCTGCTGCTACTAACTCTAATGTTTTACCATCAACTCTATCCATTTTCACACTTTTGCAGTCAAGTTAATTAAAACTAATACATTTTAAAAAAAGCTTATTTTATTTTTTATTTTTTATTTTATTTTTATTTATTTATTTTTTTAAAGATTTATTTATTTATTTTAATTTCCCTCCCTCCCCTGGTTGTCTGTTCTTGGTGTCTATTTGCTGCGTCTTGTTTCTTTGTCCGCTTCTGTTGTCGTCAGCGGCACGGGAAGTGTGGGCGGCGCCATTCCTGGGCAGGCTGCACTTTCTTTTCACGCTGGGCGGCTTTCCTCACGGGCGCACTCCTTGCGTGTGGGGCTCCCCCACGCGGGGGACACCCTTGCGTGGCACGGTACTCCTTGCGTGCATCAGCGCTGCGCATGGCCAGCTCCACACGGGTCAAGGAGGCCCGGGGTTTGAACCGCGGACCTCCCATATGGTAGACGGACGCCCTAACCACTGGGCCAAAGTCCGTTTCCCTTATTTTATTTTTTAAAATAACTTCTACATATATTAAGCATCAGTATTTCTTTTCAAACCTCCTTTATCTCCTAATAACCTATAGATTTTAACTCCATGCATTTATTCTTCAAATTTAGTTCATATTACTGAGACCATGCAATATTTGTCCTTTTGTGTGTGGCTTATTTTGCTTAGCATAATGTCTTCAAGATTCATCCATGTTATCATATGTATCCCAATTTTATTTTTTCTTGCTGCAGCATAATATTGCATTGTATGTATATACCAAATTTTGTTTATCCATTCATTAGTTGATGACACTTGGGTTGTTTCCATCTTTTGGTAATTGTGATAACACTTCTGTGAACATTGGTGTGCAGCTGTCTGTTCATTTAGTTCTTTTGGATATATTCCCAGTAGAGGAACTGCTGGATTATATGGCAGTTCTATATTTAGCTTCCTGAGGAACTGTGAAACTGACTTCCACAGAGGCTGCATCATATAACAAGCTCACCAACAGTGAAGGAGTGTTCCTGTTTCTCCACATCCTCTCCAGCACTTATTGTTGTCTTTTTAAAAAAATAATGGCTGTTCTGTGTGGTGTTAGATGATATCTCACTGTTATTTTGATTTGCCTTTCCCTAATAGCTAGTGATATGGAACATTTTTTTCATGTACTTTTTGGCCATTTGTATTTCCTCTTTGGAGAAATGTCTATTTAAATCTTTTGCCCATTTTTAAATTGAATTGCTTGCTCTTTTATTGTTGAGTTGTACAATCTTTTTATATAGAATGGAAATCAAACCCTTATTGGATTTGTGTTTCCAAATATTTTCTCCCATTGAGTGGACTGCCTTTTCACCTTCTTGTTGAAGTCCTTTGAATTACGGAAGTGTTTCAAGTTTGAGGAGGTCCCATTTATCCATGTTTTCTTGGTTGCTCGTGCTTTCAGTATAAGGTTTAAGAATCCACCACCTACACCAGGTCTTGAAAATGTTTCCCTACATTTTCTTCAAGGAGTTTTATGGTACTTGGTTTTATATTTAGGTCTTTGATTCATTTTGAATTAAGTTTTGTATAAGGTGTGAGATAGGGGTCTTCTTTCTTTCTTTTAGATATGGATATCCAGTTTTTGCAGCACCCTTATTGAATAGACTCTTCTGCCCTAGCTGGGTGGGTTTGACAGGCTTGTCAAAAATCACTTCGCTATAGAGGTGAGGGTCTGTTTCTGAACCATCAGTTCATTTCCATTGGTTTATGTGTTTATCTTTATGCCAATACCATGCTGTTTTTTATCACTGTGGCTTGGTAATATGATTTAAAGACTGGGAATGAGGGCCACCAACTTCACTTTTCCTTTTTAAGATGTTTCCGACTACTCAGGACCTCTTAACTTTTCAGATGAATTTGATAATTGTGCTTTCCATTTGTTTAAAAAAAGGCTGTTGGAATTTTTATTGGGATTGCATTGAATCTGATATCAATTTGGGTAGAATTGTCATCTTAATGATATTCATTCTTCCAATCCATGAGCATGGAATGTTCTTCCATTTATTATTTAGGTCTTTTTTGATTACTTTTAGCAATGCATTGTAGTTTTCTGAGCACAAGTGCTTTACATCGTTGGTTAAGTTTTTCCTAAATATTTGATTCTTGGAGTTGCTATTGTGAATGGAATTTTTTCCCAGACTTCCTCCTCAGATTGCACATTACAATTATATAGAAACACCACTAATTTTTGCATATTGATCTTGTATCCTGACACTCTACTGAAATTGTTTACTACCTCTAGCAGCTTTGTTATAGATTTTTTGGGACCTTCTAGATATCGGATCATATCATCTGCGAATAGTGAAAGTTTTGCTTCTTCTTTTCTGATTTGGATGCCTTTTTTTTTCCTTTTTCTTGCCTGATTGCTCTAGCTAGAACCTCTAGCACTATATTGTACATCAGTGGTGACGTTGGGTATCCTTGTCTTGTTCCTGATCTCAGTGGGAAAACTTTCAGTCTTCCTCCATTGAGTATAATGTTAGTTGTGGGTTTTTCATATATGGCCTTTATTATGTTGAAAAAGTTTCCTTCAATTCTTGTCTTTTGTAGTATTTTTATCAAGGAAGGGTGCTGTATTTTGTCAAATGCCCTTTTCAGTCAATTGATATGATCATGTGATTTTTCTTTGATTTATTAATGTGGTGTATTGTACTGATTGATTTTCTTATGCTGAACCACCATTGCACGCCTGGTATAAAACCCACTTGACAGAAGCAGATGTGACTCAAGCTATTGGTCTTCTGTCTACCATATGGCCATTGGTTTTCCGTCTACCATATGGGAGGTCCAGGGTTTGATTCTTGGGGCCTCATGGTGAAGGCAGGCTGGCCTGCATGGAGAGCTGACCCATGTGGATTGCTTGCCTGTGCAGTGAACTGGCCTGTGTGGAGTGCTAGCCCGCTCAGGAGTGCTGGGCTGCTTGGCAGGCTGGCCCATGTGGAAAGCCGGTGCAGTAAGATGATGCAACAAAAAGAGATATGCAGGAGAGACAACAAGAGATGCAGCAGACCAGGTAGCTGAGGTGGTGAAAGAGATCGAGCATCTCTCTCCCACTCCAGAAAGTCCCAGGATCAGTTCTCAGTGCTGCCTAAAGAGAAGACAAGCAGACAGAGAAGACTGCAAGCGAATGGACACAGAGAGCAGACATCGGGGTAGGGGAGAGAAAATAAATAATTAAATAAATCTTAAAAAACCCACTTGATCAGGATGAATAATTCTTTTAATGTGTTGTTGGATTTGAATAGCAAGTATTTTACTGAGGATTTTTGCATCTGTATTCATTAGAAAAATGGGTCTGTAGTTTACTTTTTTCATAATATCTTTATCTGGCTTTGGTATTAGGGTGATATTGGCTTCATAGAATGTGTTTGGTAGCATTCCTTCTTGTTGAATATTTTGGAAGACCTTTAGTAAGATTGGTATTAAATCTTCTTTGAATGCTTGGTAGAAGTCACCTGTGAAACCATCTGGTCCTGTGCTTTTCATTTTGGAGAGCTGTTTGATGACTTTTTCAATCTTTTGTGATTTGTTTGTTGAAGTCTTCTATCTCTTCTATGGTCAGTGTAGGTACATTCCCAGGAATTTTTCCATTTCATCTACATTGTCTAGCTTTTTGGCGTAAAGTTCTTCATAGTATCCTGTTATAGTCTCTCTTATTTCTGTGGGGTCAATAGGAATGTTCCTGTTTTCATTTTTTATTTCATTTATTTGCATCTTCTCTCTTTTTTTCTTAGTCATTCTAGCTAAGGGTTTGTTGATTTTGTTAATCTTCTCGAAGAACCAAATTTTGGTTTTGTTAATTTTCTTTTTTTTTTTGTTCTCATTTTCATTTATTTCTGTTCTGATCTTTTTTCATTCTTTCTACTTGCTTTGGGACTAGTTTGCTATTCTTTTTCTAGTCCTCCAGCTGTGTAGTTAGGTCATTGTTTTTAGCTCTTTCTTCTTTTTTACTGTAAGCATTGAGGACTATATTTTCCCTTTCAGCACTGCCTTTACTGCATCCCATAGATTCTGATATGTTGTGTTCTCCTTGTCATTTGTATCAAGATATTTATTGATTTCTCTTGAAATTTCTTCTTTGACCCACCGATTATTTAAGATGTGTGGTTTAATCTCCTTATATTTGTGAATTTTTCCTTTTTTCTGCCACTTGTTGATTTCCACCTTTATTCCATTATGATCAGAGAAAGTGCTTTGTATAATTTAGATCTTGTTGAACTTATTGATCTGCTTTGTGACTCAACATATGGTCCATTCTGGATAAAGGTCCATGAGCACATGAAAGGAATGTATATTCTGTTATTTGGGGGTTTAGTGTTCTGTGTATGCCGTTGCCTGGAAAGGCCGTGGAAATCCCAGCCCCCTCCTTCTTATTGGGGGTTAAGTATGGATCCACAAGTACCCACCAGTCCAGGCTGTGTGGGCCAGAAGCACCTGTAGTTACCCAAAGAGACTGGGCAAACACAGCTTGTCTCTTGTCCTGTTAGGGGTGGAGATGCAGCCACAGGTGCCCAGTGGTCAAGTTTGTGCAGGTGAAAAGTGCCTGCAGTTACCTGGAGGGGCTGAGGGAACAACAGCCCCTTCCTATCCTATGGGGAGTCAGAGGTGGAGATGGACTTGAAAGCGCTCAACAAACCAGTTTATGTCGTCTGAAAATGCCTGCAGTTGCCTGGAGAGGCTGAGGAATCCCAGCTCCTCTCCTTCCTTATTGGGGTGCAGAGATGCAACCCCAGGTGTTGGACTACTTAGTCTGTGCTGGTCGGAAGCACCTGCATTTGTCTGGAGAGCCTGGTGTGGGTCCCACCAGCTTCCTTCCTACTGGAGGTGGGACTGGAGCCTAGGCTAGGGCTGCAGTCCAGTCTTGGTGGAAAGAAAGCAGTCTCTAACTTTGCTGTGATTCACAGTTAGCTCGGCTATCCCTATGCCTGGGTGGAGTAAAAATTGCGGCTATCAGCCTCTTTCCAACTTGAACTGGTTCAACCCTAACCGTTCCTAGGATTATCCTTTAGCCCGCTGAGTCCACTAATCAGAAGTTGAAGTCAGTGGACAGCCATCTCTTCCTCCCTCGTTTATGGGAAGTGGAGCTTCTAACTCCAGCCACAGAATAGCTCCTGAGGCAGCTTGTCCCGCCAGAGTAGGATGGGCACTGGCCTCTGTGGCATGGCTTGCCATTTCCCAGAGAGGTGGTGTAGGTTCCCCCAGTTTCCTCTCTGCTGGAGATGGGGTGGGGTTTAGGCTAGAGCTGGAATCTGCTCTGGGTGGAAAGAAGCTGGTCCCTATCAGCACTGTGATTTTCAGTCTGCCTCATTTCCCCTAGTGCTGGGAGCAGTTAAAATGGCGGCTTCTGGCTTCTTTCTGACTTGGACAGGTTCAAAGTTTAGCTGTTCTTTGGGTTATACTTTCACCTGCCAAATTGACTAATCAAACTGAAGTTGGTGCCTCAGTGTGTCTTCTTCCCCTGTTTTTGGGAAATGGAGTGTCCAATTCCAGTCACAGAATAGGTCCTGAGGTGGCTTGCATTGTGGGCACCGGCCTCCACAGCATGGAGGGCTGTACTCATGAATCTACTCTGCAGAATGGCAGTCTCCTTCCATACTTTCAAGGCTGTTGCAGGATACACTTCTGGTCTCCTGGGGCCCCCAAACAGGTGATTTAGATAGCTCTGGGTGATTACTAATTGCCCTGTAGGATGAGCTGACTCTTGGAGTGCCTTACTCTGCCACCATTTTGGCTTCCTCCTGTCTAGCATATTTTTAAAAGAAATTATTTTTTTAAAAACACTATCTTCCTTGCAGCTCATGAAATTCAAAAGCTGATATGAGGGAGCCAGTGTGGCTCAAGCTGTTGAGTGCCTGCTTCTCACATGGGAGGTCCCGGGTTCAGTCATGATGCCTCCTGAAAACAAAAAAAAAATAAATAACAAACAAACAATAAAACCAGTTCTGGGAGTGTATGTGGCTCAGTGGTGGAGCACCTCCCACATACAAGGTCTGTGGTTGAATTTCTGGTCCAGATATCTTAAAAAAAAAAAAAAAAGCTGATATAAGGGCTTTAGACAAAGCTAGTGAATTTTCTTTAGAAACAAAGACTTAACATGCAAATGCCTTTTAGATATGGTAGCAACTTGAACATTAGAGTGTACCTGCTGATGCTGAAAACTTGATGTAAATTTTTGTTATTGGATCTTTGTTCGTTATGGTTCCTTGAATACATGAAAATAGAGTTCTGCACAAAAGCACAGTTAGGAATTTTCTTCTTGAATGTGACATTTTAAAAGTTTTTTTTTTTTTTTTTAATAGGTTAAACAATGGAAATTGATTTGCTCACATTTTGAGGCTGGGAAAAAGTACAAATAAGGCATCATCAAGGTAAATGCTTTCTTCCCAAAGACTTTGGTATTCTGAGGCTGGGTACTGACATTTTTTGGCCCTTGGCTTGGCACATGGCAGGGCACATGGTGGTGTCTCCTGGTCTTGCCCTCTTCTTTCAGGTTGCAGATTCCATTGATGTGAATTCTTGCCTCCTCTGTCTTTTCCTCTTTCTGTCTGAATTTCACTTTGCTTATAATGGACTCCAGTAATAGGATTAAGACCAATCCTATTTGGTCTGGGCCACACCTTCACTGTAGTAATCTCATCAAAAGGCACTACTGACAATGGGTTCACAACCACTGGAATGGAATAAATTTAAGAATATGTTTTTATGGGGTACATAACGCTTCAAAGCACCACAGATAGCCTCTGAACTTCCTGTGTCCTGTGCTGGAGTCACTTGCTGGCGTTCAGTTTTTGGGACAAAGGCTGACTTCTCAGAGTGCTACCTGTTACTACCCAGAATACTGATTGCAGATATATCCTACTGCAGCTATTCTGAATGCAATCAATTGAACCAGTTGTGCAGCATTTTAAAGTTATGATGACATGATCATTTTTTTTCATGTGCTTTTCGGCCATTTGTATTTCTTCTTTGGAGAAATGTCTAAGTCTTTTGCCGATTTTTAAATTGGGTTGCTTGCTCTTTTATTGTTATTTGTATGGTCTCTTTATAAGGAATTGAAATCAAACCCTCATTTGGATATGTGGTTTTCAAAATTCCATTGACTGTGCTGCCTTTTCACCTTCTTGATGAACTCTTTTGAATCACAAAAATGTTTAAGTTTGAGGAGGTCCATTTATCCATTTTTTCTTTCGTTGCTTGTCCTTTCGGTGTAAGGTTTAAAAATCTGCCACGTACCACTAGGTCTTGAGGCTGTTTCCCTACATTTTCTTTTAGGAGCTGTATGGTTCTTGCTTTTATATTTAGGTCTTTGATCCATTTTGAATTAATTTTTGCATAAGGTGTGAGATAGGGGTCCTCTTTCTTTCTTTTGGATATGGATATCCAGTTCTCCCAGAGCCGTTTGTCGAATTGAGTGTTCGGTCCAGCACGGGTTTGAGAGCCTTGTCAAAAATCACTTGATGGTTTCTGAACCATCAATTCATTTCCATTGGTCTGTGTGTCTATCTTTATTCCAGTACCATGCTATTTTTACAATTTTAGCTAGGTAATATAATTTCAAGTCTGGAATAAAGAGTCCTCCAACTTTGTTCTTTTTTTAGATGTTTCTGGCTGTTTGGGATTCCTTACCTTTCCAAATAAATTTGATAATTGTTTTTCCATTTCTTTAAAAAATGCTGGTGGAATTATTATCGGGATTGTATTGAATCTCTATATCAATTTATGTAAAATTGACATCTTAATGATATTTATTCTTCCAGTCCATGAGCATGGAATGTTCTCCCATTTATTTAGGTATTTTAAAATTTCTTTTAGTAATGCATTGTAGTTTTCTGAATAAACATGCTTTACGTCCTTGGTTAGGGTTATTCCAAAATATTTGATTCTTTTAGTTGCTATTGGAAATGGAATTTTTATCTTGACTTCATCCTCAGATTGTGCATTACCAATGTATAGAGACTGCTGATTTATGCATATTAATCTTGTGTCCTGACACTCTGCTGAAATTGTTTATTAGCTCTAGCAGCTTTTGTTGTTGATTTTTCGGGACTTTCTAGGTATAGGATCGTATCATCTGTAAATAGCGGAAGCTTTACTTCTTCCTTTCAGACTTGGATGCCTTTTATTTCTTTTTCTTGCCTGATTGCACTAGCTAGAACTTCTAGCACTATATTGAACAACAGTGGTTACAGTGGGCATCCTTGCCTTCTTCCTGATCTCAACGGCAAAGATTTCAGTCTTTCACCATTGCATACAGTGTTACCTATGGGTTTTTCATCTGTGACCTTTATCATGTTGAGAAAGTTTCCTTCAATTCCTATCTTTTGTAGTATTTTTATGAAGAAAGAATGTTGTATTTTGTCAAATGCCTCTTCTGCCTCAATTGATAGGATCATGTGATTTTTCTTCTTTGATTTATTAATGTGTATTATGGTAATTGATTATCTTTTGTTGAATCACCCTTGCATGCCTGGTATAAAACCCACTTAATCATGATAAAAAAATCTTTTAATGAATTTTTGGATTTAGTTAGCAAGTAGTTAGTTGAGGAATTTTGCATCTGTATTCATTTGGAAGTGGGTCTTTAATTTTCTTTTTTTCTAATATCTTTACCTGGCTTTGGTATTATAGTGATATTGCCTTCATAGGATGTTTTGTAGTGTTACTTGTTCAGTACTTTGTAAGACTTTAAGTATGATTCTTTTTTTAATGAGGTACTGGGGTTTGAACCCAGGACCTCATAATGTGGGAAGCAGGTGCTCAATCACTGAGCTGTATCTGCTCCCCAATGAGAACTTTTTCATTTCTTTGTTTGCTTGTTTTAGGTGGTACAGGGGCTCAAACCTGGGACCCTGTACATGGGAAGCAGGTGTTCAGCCACTTGAGCTACATCTGCTCTCCAAGATTAAGTCTTTGTCAGTGCTTGATAGAATGCACCAGTGAAACCATCTGGTCCTGGGTTTTTCATTTTGGGGAATTGTTTGATTGCTTTTGTCTCTTTACTTGTGATTTGTTTGTTGTGGTCTTCTGTTTCTTTGAGGGTCAGTGTAGTTGTTTGTACATCTATGAATTTTTCAGTTTCGTCTGCATTGTGTAATTTGTTGACATATAATTGTTCATAGTATCCTCTTATGATTTCTTTTATTTCAGTGGGGTCAGTAGTAGTGTCCACTTTAATTTTTGATTTTATTTATTTCTTCTCTTTTCTTTCAGTCTAGCTAAAGGTTTGTCAATTTTTTAAATCTTCTTGAAGAACCAATTTTTGGTTTAATTTTCACTGTTTTTTGGTTTTCAATTTCATTTATTTCTCCTCTGATCTTTGTTATTTCATTCCTTCTGATTCCTTTGGGAATAGTTCATGGTTCATTTTCTAGTTCCTCCAGCTGCATAGTTAGGTTATTGAGTATAGCTCTTTCTTCTTTTTTTTTTTTTTTATTTATTTTTAAAATTTTATTATTTCTCTCCCCCCCGCTGCCCCATTGTCTGCTCTCTGTGTCCATTTGCTGTGTGTTCTTCTGCGTCTGCTTGCATTCATGTCAGCGGGAATCTGTATCACTTTTTTTGTTGCATCATCTTGCTGCATCAGCTCTCCATGTGTGTGGTGCCATTCCTGGGTAGACTGTGCTTTTTTTTTCTTTCGTGCAGGATGCCTCTTCTTTCAGGGCGCACTCCTTGTGCATGGGGCTCCCCTATGTGGGGGACACCCCTGCGTGGCACGGCACTCTTGTGCGCATCAGCACTGTGTGTGGGCCAGCTCACCACATGGGTCAGGAGACCCTGGGTTTGAACCCTGGACCTCCTGTATGGTAGGCGGATGCTCTATCTGTTGAGCCAAATCTGCTTCCCTCTTTCTTCTTTTTAAATGTAAGCATTGAGAGCTGTACATTTTCCTCTTAGCACTGCCTTCACTGCATCCCATAGATTCTGATATGTTGTCTTCTTGTTTTCATTCATCTCGAGATACTTATTGATTTTTCTCACAATTTCTTCTTTGATCCACTGATTATTTAAGGTGTATTGTTTAATCTATATGTATTTGTAAATTTTCCCTTTTTCATCCTCTTATTGATTCCTGACATTATTTCATTACGATCAGAGAAAGTGCTTTCTATAATTTCAGTCTTTTTTTACTTTATTGAAATCTCCTTTGTGACCCAACATATCATCTGTCCTGGAGAAATATCCATGAGTGCTTGAGAAGAATGTATATCCTGCTGTTTGGGGCTGTTTTAGTCAGCTAAAGGGGTGCTGATGCAAAGTACCTGAAATCTGTTGGCTTTTATAAAGGTTTTTATTTGGGCTAAAAACTTACAGTTACAAGGCCCTAGAGGGTCCAACTCAAGGTTGCTTGCTTACCTGACTTTGTTGCCACGTGTTGAAGCAAGATGGCGGGCAATGTCTGTGAGGATTCAGCCTTCCTCTTCCTCTTAAATCTCTGTGGGTCCAGTTTCTAGCAATCTCAGCTGTAGGCTTGCATAGGGCTCATCTCTCTTTCTGGGGCTTGTTTCTTTCTGGGCTCAGCTGCTCTGTTCTCTTCACAAGGTCAGCTATAAACTATCAGACTTATCTCTCATCTTGCGGCTCCAATATGAAAACAAAGTTCTGTCCTCTGTGCTGTCTTTTTCTTTGTTTTCCTTTGTATCTACTTCTGTGTTAGAGTCTGTTTTATCAACCCACCAATGGTGTGGGAACTCAACCCTGTTCACTCTAATTACGTGTTCAAATCAAAGCCCTAATCTTAGCATAATTTAATCAGTGACATGTCAGCTGAATCTGGTAGACTCAAAGCCTATCGTGCCTGGAGGAACAGACCAGTTTACAAACATAATCAAGTATCTTTTTTGGAATTCATAAATAATATCAAATTGCTACAGGGTGTATGTAATGTTCTATGTATGCTTGTTAAGATTAGTCTGTTTATCGTATTATTCAAGCTCTTTGTTTCTTTATTGATCCTCTGCCCAGATGCTTTGTGGAAGGCTGAGAGTAGTGTGTTGACGTCTCCAAGCATTATTGTAGAGATAATCTCTTTCTTCCCTTCAGTTTTCCCAGTGTTTGCCTCATGTAATTTGGGTCATCCTTGTTAGGTGCATACACATTTATGATTGTTATTTTTTTCCTGGTGAATTGCCCCTTTTATTAATATATCATGTCTTTCCTTGTCTCTAATAACAGCATTGCTTGTAAATCTCTTTCACCTGATACAAGCATAGCTACTCCAACCCCCTTTTTTTTTTGTTACTGTGTACATAGTATATCTTTTTCCAGTCTTTCACTTTCAGTCTTTTGGTATTCTTGGATGTGAGGTGAGTTTCTTGTAGATAGTATATAGATGGCTCAGATTTTCTTATCCATTCCTCCAGTCTGTATCTTTTGACTGGGGAGTTTAATTCATCAACAATCAATGTAATTATTGTAAAGGCAGTTCTTAGTTCACCCATTTTGACTTTGGTTATTTATTTATTTACCACACCCCCCCCCCCTTTGTGGCTTGCTTGCTGTCTGCTCTCTGTGTCCATTTGCTGTACATTCTTCTGTGTGTGCTTGTCTCCCTTTGCTGCATCATCTTGCTGCATCAGCTCTCTGCAGCCGCGGGCCATCAGCTCTCCGTGGCGCGGGTCAGCTTGCCTTCACAAGGAGGCCCTGGGGTACGAACCCAGGGCCTCCCATATGGTAGATGGGAGCCCAATTGATTGAGCCACAGCCGCTTCCCTGACTTTGGGTTTTATCTGTCAGATTTTATTTTCACCACTCTTTTTACCTTAAGTTACTTTTACTGATATACTCTTGATTTCGAGACTTTCTTCCAAGTCTCTTCCTCCTCTCTTTTCTTTTCAGGCTTTAGCACTACCTTTAGTATTTCCTGCAAAGCTGGTCTTTTGGTTATAAACTCTTATGGTTTCTATTTATCTGTGAATATTATGAAGTCACCGTCATTTTTTAAAAACAGTCTTGCTGGATGTAAGATTCTTGGCTGGCACTTTTTCTCTTGCAGTATCTTAAATATATCTTAGCACTGCCTTCTTGCCTCCATGGTCTCTGATGAGAAATCAGCACTTAATTTACTGGGTGTTCCTTTTATGGGATGCATCACTTTTCTCTTGCAGCTCTCAAAATTCTCTGTCTTTGGTATTTATTTTGATTAGTATGTGTCTTGGAGTAGGTCTGTTTGGATTTATTTGGTTGGGAGTATGTTGTCCTTCTTGGACGTGGATATTTATATCCTTCAATAAAGTTGGGAAATTTTCTACCATATGTCTTCAAATATTCCTTCTGTACCTTTTCTGTTCTCTTCTCCTTCTGGGACACCATGACATGTATATTTGCAAGTTTCTAGCCATCATTTAGCTTCCTGAGAACCTGTTCAATTTTTTCCATTCTTTTCTTTACCTGTTCTTTTGTATGCATTTGGAGGCCGTGTCTTCAAGTTTACTGACCTTTCTTCTGCCTCCTCAAATCTGCTGTTACATACCTTCAGTGTATTTTTTATTTCATTTATTGTACCTTTTATTTCCAGAAGTTCTGCTATTTTTTTATGTGTGCTTTCAAATTCTACTTTGTGTTTACAAACTGTCTTCTTAATGTCCTTAATCTCCTTAGCCATCTCACTGAATTTATTAAGGAGGTTTGTTTTAACATCTATCATTATTTGTCTCACCTCCTTTATGTCATCAGCAGGCTTATCTTGTTCCTTTGACTGTGCCATATCTTCTTCTTTATTGTTATGGATCGTAACTTTTTGTTGGTATCTTGGCATCTGACTTATGAGAAGTATTTATTCTTTGCTCAGTTTCTCTCTATAATTTAGGGCTTTCTTGCCTTTTATCCCTTGTTGCCTGTGTAGCAGTAGCCGAGGATGTAGACAGTACTGTAAGCTGTGGAGGCTGAAGCTGCCTGTGTTGACCTAGGAATTGATGAAGCTTCTCCCACATTTCTCTGATGGGGTAGGGACAGAGTCACTGCTATGTGTAGTAATCCAAGTTGTGCAGGCCAATATCATCTATAGTTACCTGGAGAGACTGATGAACCCTCATGCCCTTTCCTTCCCTGCCTGGGCAGGGATGGAGTTGCAGGTGTGGACAGCACACTCAGCCTTGCGTATTAAAACTGACTGCAGTTAACCAGTTAGAATAACATAGTTCCTGCCTCCCTCTGCCCCCTGCCATGGGTGGCGATGGACCCCCTGGAGTGTCCAACAATCCAATCCGTGTGGCTGAAAGTGCCTGCAGTTGCCCTGAGAGGCTGAGGAAGTACTGTCTCTTCTGCCCTTTAAGGGGTGATGATGGAACCACCCAACAAACAAGTCTGTGCATGCTGAAAGCAACTTGCCCAGAGGCTGGGAAATACAGCCTCCCTTGTGTTTTATTGCAGGGTAGGGATGGAGCTATAGGAGTCCAAGTATCCAGTCTGTGCGGACTGAAAGCACCTGCAGTTGTCCAGAGAGGCTGAAGAAACACCAGCCCTCTTCTATCCTGTGGGGGGGAGGTGGAATTGAACATGCTCCACACACCTCTCTGTGTGGGCCAAAAGCACTTGTAGTTGCCCAGAGAAGTTGAGGAAACACAGCTTCCCTCCTATCCTGTTGGGGGATGGGAATGGAGTCCCAGGTGTCCAACTATCCAGTCAGTGCCAGCAAAAAGCACCTGCAGTTGCCTGGAGATGCTGGTGCAGGTCTTGCCATCTTCTTCCCTGACAGAGTTGTGGCTGGGTCCTAGTGTAGGGTTGCAGTTGATATGGGTGGAAAGAAGCCAGTCATTACCTTCACTGTGATTGTCAATCAGCCCTGCTTTCGCTTAACCTAGGGATGGAGTTAAAATGGCGGCTATTGGCCACTTTTTGACTTGGACAGGTTCAAACTCTGCCTGTTTTTAGGAATATACTTTTAGCCAGCCAAATTTACTAATTAGTAGCTGAAGTCAGTGCTTGACCGTCTCTTCTTTCTGTTTTTGGAAATGGAGCTTCCAACTCCAACTACGGAATAGCTTCTGAGGTGGCTTGCGCCACCAGTGAAGGATGGGTACCATCCTCCATGGCATGGAGTGATCTCCCCATGAATCTTCACTGCAGACAGGCAGTCTCTTCAGGGATGTTGCAGGATACTCTTCTGGTCTCCTGGGTCCCCCAAAATAGGTGCTTTAGGTAGCTCTGGGTGATTACTAACTGCTCTGTAGGACTAGCTGACTCTTGGAGCCCCTTACTCTGCTGTCGTCTTGCCCCTCCTTCCTCTATAATCAGATGATGATAGAAGGGGAGCTCTTCCTCAGGTAGGAGTAATCAAAGTTTCCAAGAAGGCAAATATTTGTTATTGGAGAATTTAATGTATGAATTTTTCATTACAGATAAGGTGTAAGAAATTTTTTCAAGATTGGACAGCTGGGAACCTGTTCTGATTAGCCTTAAGAAGACTTGTAGCCATAGAGAAGCCTCACGGAGTTACATTTTTTTTTTTCTTTTCTGCTTTACACCTTTCTTGGCAACTCAGTTCACCTTGCAACGATGTATGGAAGTGCTCGCTCAGTTGGGAAGGTGGAACCAAGCAACCAGAGTCCTGGGCGATCACCTAGGCTCCCACGTTCTCCTCGCTTGGGTCATCGTCGAACCAATAGTACTGGAGGGAGTTCTGGAAGCAGTGTTGGAGGTGGCAGTGGGAAAACTCTTTCAATGGAAAATATCCAATCCTTAAATGCTGCCTATGCCACATCTGGCCCTATGTACCTAAGTGACCATGAAAATGTGGGTTCAGAAACACCTAAAAGCACTATGACACTTGGCCGTTCTGGGGGACGCCTGCCTTATGGTGTTAGGATGACTGCTATGGGCAGTAGCCCTAATATAGCTAGCAGTGGAGTTGCTAGTGACACCATAGCATTTGGAGAACATCACCTCCCTCCTGTGAGTATGGCATCCACTGTACCTCACTCTCTTCGTCAGGCAAGAGATAACACAATCATGGATCTGCAAACACAACTGAAGGAAGTATTAAGAGAAAATGATCTTTTGCGGAAGGATGTGGAAGTAAAGGAGAGCAAATTGAGCTCTTCAATGAATAGTATCAAGACCTTCTGGAGCCCAGAGCTGAAGAAAGAACGAGCCCTGAGAAAAGATGAAGCTTCCAAAATCACCATATGGAAGGAACAGTATAGAGTTGTACAGGAGGAAAACCAGGTCAGTTATGTATGTGTGTTTATCTCTGTTGGCTAAATTCATTTATATGAATGAAAGGAGCCATTCTTTTTCTTTTCTTTATGTATTTCCTTCTCTGTTCATTTGTCTTTATTTTTCCTGTTTATTTTCATATTTCTGACTTCTGTTGCTTAGTCTTTTCCAGATTTTTCTGACTCCCTGTCCCCTGTTGTTGTCTTAGTTGCCTTAGCTGCTTGTTCCCCATTCTTCTGTTTCTTTTCCTAGCTTTTTCTTTTGCTTCCTTCCTTTTCTTTTAGCATATACTATCTTTTTTACTTCTTGTGAAGGTGTATTTTGCCACACTCTCTAACATCCATTAGCAAAATGACTTCAGACTATGTAATTTAAGCATAAAGTATAGCGTAAAGATTTACTGTAGTACATGTCCAGAAAAGTCAGTCTTACCGAAAAAACAACTATCAGAAGGCAAATAAATGTTTTCAGCACAGGAGGGAAATTACTGAAAAATGTTTGATATTGAAGATGTAAATATTTATTAAATACCAACAGTTTTTTCTGTTGACATTTATGAAGGTTTAATATGTTGCAATTTTCTTTTGGTTCCTTAATTCTTCAAATTTTAATGTGGAGGAAAAGCAATGTGATATGATTTGTTGGTTTTAGAAAATAAATGGGAACACTTGGCATTATCATTATGGAACTTTGCAGTTCAAGAGCTAAGTGCTACCTTATTAGGTATGTGAAACATTCATTTATTATTTTTCTACACTCTTGTAAGTTATAGTTGATATCTTGGTGATAGCTATATTACATTTACTAACACATTTTATGACTCCCAGTATGTGAACAAATCATATTCCACCCCCAGCAATTAAAATTTTAAGTAGAATTTTTGTTTAAAAGACTTAGAAAATTTGTTAAATTTGCAAGCTTGACTTATTTGCATTGTTAAAAAAATTCTCCTATATTTTAAAGAAGAGTTTTGAAGTAGCTATCTTTTGTTGGTATTGTACTTTATTTCTGAGTTAGGTTAGCTAAGAATAATGAAAAAAACAATAAACTTGTCTAGATTCTGCTGTCTTCTCGAATGGTATGGAAGAAGGAATTAGAAATAATCTCTGTCTCTGTTGAAGTAAATCTTTTGTCTTACTATTCTGTTAACAAATGCTCAGTTGAGGTTTTAATCTTTTCTGATTTGGTTACTTGAAAGTCTATAGTTATATTAAATTTTGTATGTTAAAGTCCCAGACTTGTTTTTCTCAGCAATAAAAATTAGCTTATTTCTCTCCTGATCATAAAAGTAGTATGAGGGAAGCAGCTTTGGCCCAACAGATAGGGTGTCCGCCTACCACATGGGAGGTCCAAGGTTCAAACCCAGGGCCTCCCGACCCATGTGATGAGCTGGCCCACGCGTAATGCAAGGAGTGCTGTGCCATGCAGGGGTGTCCCCCGCGTAGGGGAGCCCCACGCACAAGGAGTGCATCCCGTAAGGATAGCCACCCAGCATGAAAAATAAAGTGCAGCCTGACCAGGAATGGCACCGTGCACACGGAGAGCTGATGCAGCAAGATGACGCAACAACAACAAAAAAAGCAAGACAGATACTGGGTGCTGCTGACAAGAATACATACGGACACAGAAGAACACACAGCGAACGGACACAGAGAGCAGACAACTAGGGCCCAGTGGGGAAGGGAAGAGAAAAAAAAATTATGAAAGTAAATTTTATTCCAAATCTTTCCAACTGCTAATAAGTTCGTTTTTCCCCCGTTAGCATTTATTCATTTATTTATTTATATTTTTGGGATTGCAAGATATAATGCACATTTTTATTTTTAAGATTTATTTATTTCTCTCCCCTTCCCCCCTGTTGTCTGCTCTCTGTGTCCATTCGTTGTGTGTTCTTCTGCGTCTGCTTGCGTTATTCGGCAGCACTGGAAAACTGCGTCTCTTTTTTGTTGTGTCATCTTGCTGCGTCAGCTCTCAGTGTGTGCAGCGCCACTCCTGGGCAGGCTGCTTTTTTTTCCCACACAGGTAGCTCTCCTTGCAGGACACACTCCTTGTGCCGGGCACCCCTGCATGGGGGTGCCCCTGCGTGGCATGGCACTCCTTGTGCGTGGCAGAACTGCTCGTGCGCCAGCTTATCACACGGGTCAAGAAGCCCCAGAGATCAAAACCTGGACCCTCCATATGGTAGACGGACACTCTTATCAGTTGAGCCACGCCCACTTCCCTATAATGCAATTTTAAACAGTTAAAATTATGAAAATATACAAAATTGTTGGGCAACACAGCTAGGCATTTGTACATTTTCAGTTATATGTAGAACACTAAAAATTTCTCTACTTTTTATCCATATCAGATAAATTATCTAAAGCAAATGTTTGCTTTGGAGAATTTTAACTTAGGATCTTAATAGTATAAAATTTATTTTTTAGTCTATAAACAGTAGTCATGTTTTTTTCTCCTTTCCTTTTCTTTTTCTTTAAATATTAGTTTACTACTCAAAACAATCCACACAAACCAAAAAGAGCAGCAGCAATGAGTTATTTGGGAATTCTCTTCAAATACCAATGACATTTGATTGCTGGAAGAGGGTGCTTTTTACTCATTAAATAATATATGTCTTTTTTTTTTTTTTTAAGATTATTTATTTATTCCCCTCCCACCCGCTCTGGTTTTCTGTTCTCTGTGTCTATTTGCTGCATCTTCTTTGTCCGCTTCTGTTGTCAGTGGCATGGGAATCTGTGTTTCTTTTCGTTGCGTCATCTTGTTGTGTCAGCTCTCTGTGTGGGCGGCGCCATTCTTAGGCAGGCTGAATTTCCTTTTGTGCTGTGCGGCTCTCCTTATGGGGCGCACTCCTTGTACGTGGGGCTCCCCTACACGGGGGACACCCCTGCATGGCATGGCACTCCTTGGCGCGCATCAGCACTGCTCATGGGCCAGCTCCACACGGGTCAAGGAGGCCTGGGATTTGAACCGCGGCCCTCCCATGTGGTAGGTGGACACCCTAACCACTGGGCCAAATCCACTTCCCTGTCTTTTATTTAAAACTGTATACAAATTATAGTGCATGACAGTTTCCAAAAGAACAAATCAACAAAAGATACTGGCCATTTCTGCATAATTTCATTCTTTTTATCTCAAAATGTAAGAAGTTGGATTTAATGGAAATGTTATATTTCAGGAGGAAAATCAGCAAGTAACAAAGGAAGCATAACCTTGCTGTAACATTATCTGTCATTAAAACCAGTGGAGGTCCCAGATGCCACCAGGCAGGAGACTGGTTAGATAAATCACTGAAGTTGTACTCCACTACATTTTACACTAGCATTTTATGTCTCTCCCTTATTAAATATCTTTATGCATATATGCATACATATTTTATACAGATGGTATATTATAAGTATTAGGCTGTGAACTCCTCTTTTAATACAGCTTTTCTATTGTGTGTTAAGCTCCCATAATATGTATCTAAATCATTTTTTAATGCTTATATGCAATTCTGTTACTTTTATACTAGCTTAACATTACAGTAATATGTATCTAAATTGTCTTTTTAATGCTTGTATTAGTCAGGGTTCTCTAGGGAAAACAGAATCAACAGGAAATATCTGTCAAAAGTAAGAGAGTTTTTAAGAGTCTCTCACATGACTGTGGGGATGTTCTTTAGACTGTAAAGAAAGGTCATGAGACAGTGGATCAAAGCATCATAAAAAAATAAAGACCCCTGGTAAAGGTAACCATATAGGTAATTATAAATTTCATTCATGTTGTATTTTATTTTTTTGGTATGTAACTCTACTTTTTTACTTCTTACTTTTCTGAAATAAACATGTTGATTGTGGTTTTGGAATACAGTGTATATTGAAATTAAGTTAGTCTGAAATGTGATTGTTAAAGATTTAGAATGTTAAATGTAAGCCCCATGGTAACCAGAAAGAAATGTCTGAACAATACATTCAGAAGGAAATGAGCTTTTACCCTCATTGCACCCTGAGAGTAAGATGGGTCACCAGCAGCTCTGCTGTCACCATCTGTGAAAATTGGGCCAGGGTTCCCACTCTTGCCATGCCTGCTCAAACCGACATGGTCTGATCCAGAAATATGGTCTCAATATGTGCCACCAGTGTTTCCATCAGTATGTGAAGGATATAGGCTTCATCGAGTTGGACTAATCTTACTTGAATGGACTGCCCAGGACATCTTCCTAACTAAAACTATGCTAGCTGTTTGTATATAAAATAAAACTAAAAAAACTGAAAAAAAAAAAAAGAAGGAAATGAGAAGGGACTGAAAATGGTACACTACCAAATAAACAAATAAATGTGAAAGGCAATAACGGAGGAATTGTGGGATAGAAAGGTATAAACCTTACAAAAACCAAAGAGCAACATTTCACTAGGAAATCCTACATTATCAGTAGTTACTTTAAATGTAAATGGAAAAGCAGATGTGGCTCAAGTGATAAGGCCTCTGTCTACCGTATGGGAGGATCCAGATTCGATCCCTGGGGCCTCCTGGTGAAAAAGAAATCATGCCTGCATGGTGAGCCAAGTGCCCCTTTGGTGAGCCAGGTGCCTGTGCAGTGAACTAAGTGCCCGCACGGTGAGTTGAGTGCCTGCACAGTGAGCCAAATGCCCATGTGGGTGCCTGCACAGTGAGCCGAGGGTCCACACGGTGAGCCGAGTGATCACGTGAGCGCCCACATGGTGAGATGAGTGCCCATGCAAGTGCCTGCATGGCAAGCCAAATACCCATGTGAGTGCCCACGTGGTGAGCCAGTGCCTATGCGGTGAGCCGAGTGCCCATGTGGCGAGCCAGATGCCTGCATGGTGAGCCGAGTGCCTCCGTGGTGATCCATTGTCCGCGTGGTGAGCCAGTGCCCACACAAGTGAGTCACGTGGCAAGATGATGATGCAACAAAAGAGAAATGAAGGGGAGAGTCAAGGTAAAGTGCAGCAGAGACCAGGAACTGAGGTGGTGCAATTGCAGGGAACTTCCACTTTAGAGGTCCACAGAATAGAATCCTGGTGAATCCTAGAGGAGAAAGACTAGAAGACAAAAAGAGAACTAAATACAGAAGATCACACAGGAATGGACGCAGACAGCAAAAACAGCAGGGTGGGGGAGGAGGAAGGGGAAAAAAATTTAAATGGATTAAACTCTTCTGTCAAGAGTCAGAGATTGGCAGAGTAGATAAAAAACCATGACTCCTGTATAAGCTACTTACAAGAGAAGAACCTTAAATTCAAAGACACAAATCACTTGAAAGGATGGAAAAAATATACCACACAAACAATAACCAAAGGAGAGCTAGGTAGTTGTATTAGTGTTTGATATTGTTTATGAAATCCCAGTATAGATACTGGGCTATGTTTGTAAACCGGTCTGTCCTTCTGTGCATATTAGATTATATTGGTTTCAGAGGTTTCAGTTTTACTTGATTGAATAAGGACTGATGCTTTGGTTAGGCCATGTGAGTAGGACGTTGCATCCCCACCACCTTGGTGGGTGGGGACTCAGAGAAACCACACCACAGAGAAAGGAATTTTGAGCTGGAGCTCAGGAAGTAAGCACACAGAGGAGCACAGCAGCTGAGCCTGGAGAGAATCACACCCTAGGGTGAGAGATGGAGCTGGTCGCCTGATAATCTACAGCTGGCCTTATGGAGAGAGCAGGGCATCTGAACCTGGAGAGAAACAAGCTCTGGGAAAAGAGGAACTCAGGAAGCCTGAACCCTCACAGATATCGGCAGCCATCAGCAGCTATCTTGCTCAGACACTTGGCAGTAGACTTTGGTGAGGGAAGTAACTTAGGCTTTATGGCCTGGTAACTGTAAGCTTCTACCCCACATAAATACTCTTTATGAAAAACCAACTGATTTCTGGTATTTCGCATCAGCATCCCTTTGGCTGACAAATACAATTAGTATCAGATAAAATAGACTTCAAGTCAAAAACTGTCACAATTGACAAAGAAGGTCACCATTTATACTGATGAAGGGATCACTCAATGAGAAGACCATAACAGTTATAAATATATATGTCCCTGAAGATAGAGACCCAAAATATATGAATCACATATTGATAAATTTAAAGGGAGAAATAGATGGTTCTTAATTAGTAGTAGGAGACTTCAATACACCACTTTCAGTAATGGATAGAACCTCTAGAGCAAAGATGAATAAGAAATAGAAGACTTGAATGATAATATTAACCAACTATAACAGACATTTATAGAACTCTCCACCTATAGCAGTTGGATATAGTTATGAATTCCAAAAATACATATTAGATTATGTTTGTAATCTGGTCTGTTATTGGGTAAGATTGACTTATGATTAGGGCTTTAATTGGGCCACCTCATTAGGGTGTTGAATGGGGGTGGGGACTCACAGATAAAAGACATGGCAAAGAACAGATTTGAGATTTTCTGATGTTGAAGTTTTGATGTTGGAGTTTGATGCTGAAGACCCGGGAAGTCAGCACACAGAGGAAAGAAGCCAGCCCCAGGAAGAAAGAAAACTTGAACCCCAAGAAAACCAAGCCCCAGGAATTTAGGAACCCAGGAAGCCTGAACCCTTGCAGATGTCGGCAGCCTTCTTGCTCCAAATGGACTTTGGTGAGGGAAGTAACTTATGCTTTATGGCCTGGTATCTGTAAGCTCCTACCCAAATAAATACCCTTTGTAAAAACCAACCAATTTCTGGTATTTTGCATCAGCATCACTTTGGCTGACTAATACACCACCCGACAGCAGCAGAATAAACATTTTTCTGTAGTGCACATGGGTCATTCTCTGGGATAGACCATATGTTTGGTCACAGAAGAAGTCTCAGTAAATTAGAAGAATACCAGAATCATACAGTGTGTCTTTTCTGACCACAATGGAATGAAGCTACAGATCCATTAACAGAGGGACAACTGGAGAATTTGCAAAGAAGAAATCACAAGGGAAATTAGGACATTTCTTGAGGTGAATGAAAATGAAAAAGACAGCATACCAAAATTTATGGGATGCAACAAAGTCCTGACAGGGAATTTATAGCTCTAAATGTTTACATTAAATAAGAAGAAAGATCTCAAATCTGAGACCTAACCACACAACTGAAGGATTGAAAAAAGAAGAGTTACCAAATTCAAAGCAAGCAGAAGGAAGGAAATAGCCACTTTAGAGTGTGGATTAATGAAATAGAGAATTTAAAAACCTATAAAATCAACTAAACCAAAAGTTGATTCTTTGCAAAGATCAATAAAATTGACAAACCTTTAGGTAGAGTAACAGAGAAAGAAGAGACACATATAGCTAAAATCAGAAATGAAAGGGAGCACATTACTTCTGACCCCACAGAAATGAAAAGTTTTTTTTTTTTTTCTGTCTGTTTGTGTCACTGTCTTTTTGGTGCGTTGATTTGCTGTGCATTGGCCTGCACCTCTCTGTGCAGGTCTGGGGCGCCTTTTTTTTTTTTTTTAACCAAGAGGTCCTGGGGATTGGGATTGAACCCAGGTACTCCATGTGGTAAAAAGGAGCTCAATTGCTTGAGCCGCAGTTGCTTCCTAAAAAGTCTTTTAAGAGGATAAAATGAACAACTGTATGCCAACAGATTATATAACCTAGATGAAATGTAAAGGGACTTGAACAAGTATCTGTACACTGATGTTCATAACAGCATATTATTGCCAAAAGTTGGAAGCAAACCAAATGTCCATTGGTTGATGAATAGGTAAACAAAATGTGGTATATACATGCAATGCCATATTATTCAGCAACAAAAATGGATGAAGTTCTGATACATGCGACAGCGTGGATGAAATTTGAAGACATCATGTTGAATGAAGTAAGACAGATCCAAAAGGACAAATATTGTATGATATCACTTAGTTAATTAGAATAAGCAAATTCATAGCATTAAAAAATAATATAGTTTTCCAGGGCTAGGGGAAGTGTGGATGAAATTTGAAGACATCTTGTTGAATGAAGTAAGACAGATACAAAAGGACAAATATTGTATGATATCACTTATATTAGTTAATTAGAATAAGCAAATTCATAGCATTAAAAAATAGAATATAGTTTTCCAGGGCTGGGGGAAGTGTGTAGGGTATAAGGAGTTAATGCTTAATTGGTACAGAGTTTTTGTTTGCAGTGACAGAAAAGTTTTGATAATGGTTGATGACGGTAGTACCATAACATTGTGAATGTCATTAACATGACTGAATTATATATTTGAATAGGTTAAAAGGGGAAATTTTAGATTACATGTATATTGTTCAAGTAAAATTTTAAAATACTATAGGACTGTATAGCACATACAGTGAACTCATATTAAACTATGGACTATAATGGTGTAGTTATAATATTGTTTCTTTAGTTGTAACAAATGTACCTCACTAATGCAAAGTGTCATTAATAGGGAAAACTGTATATCAGGTTGTGGTGTATGAGAATTCTGTATTTTCTGATGGAATTTTCTATAAACCTACAACTTCTCCATTTAAAAAAAAACACAGCAAAAGACTCTAATGAATAGAATGACAGTATTTAGGTGTTTGTTTTTGTTTGTTTTTTTAATTTAAAATGGATTTTGTTCATTGAATTTAGCTTTCTGTTCTTATCATTGTATTATCCTCTAGTGGACTTTTCTGATAGTGATGAAAATGTGCCCATTACTAAGATGCTATTATTAGCAAGCGACACAAATTCTTTCAATGAGGAAAAAAAATACTAGCACACTTCTTTATTTTCAATTAATTGAGGCAGTTTTTATGCCTGTGTTTTAAAAGCTGCATGGAAGTAAAACAATGGCAATTTCTCTTCTAATCATCTAGCTACATACAAAGGCAAAATATTTGACTCTACTGAAAAGACCATAGTCAGTACTCAGCACTTCAGTCCAGTGGAAGTGAAACAGTCCAGAGGATTTTGATGCCAAAAGAACCATGTGTGCTGGAGAAGGGTGAATGCTGCCTTATCTAGATTCTCCCCCTTGTCCTAATTAAACACCAATGCTGGCAGGAATGTATTCTTCCTGCACCCACTATAATTTACTACACAATCCTAAAATTGTATAACTTTGGTCCAGAAAAAGGAAGGGTGTAATTTTAAAGTAAAATGAAACATTGCAATGACATATAGAGACTGAAAATGCTAATTAATAGATTATAGTCAGCCAGCAGTGTGCCCTAATTAAACTCTGCATTCATTATACCCTCCATTGCCCTCAGAAGTCAGACATCTTCCACTTTATAAAGAAGATTGGTTTAATAGAATTTACAGTAATTAAATTCCCCTCTTTCAATTTGAGACTGGGAAATTAGGTCCATTGTAAATGTTTGATCTGATTGTCCCACAGAGATCTTGGTTTAGTATCCTACTAGATGTAAAAACACATTCACTTAGATTTGCCTCATGTGTATAGTTTGTTATTATGGAGTCCTTTTAGAAGATTGTGTCTAATAATACTCATCTGCTTTTATGTCCCATGCTCTTTTTGTTACTGAACTTTCAAATGGTGGTTGGAGAGGCAGACTGTTAGATATGCTTTACAAAGAAGGCCGTTTTTGTTTTTTTTAAATTGAGGCTATGGTAGGCTTTTAGTATATGCTTGCTTCATGAAATATAAAAATCAAAGCTGTGAACTTGGTTGAATTTGCAGAGGTAAGACTTTATACATATATACATACATATATATACACACATATATAATTTTACTCTAACCATCTAGAGGCAGATATTGAATTTAGTTGGAAATTTACTTTTAATTATTTTAAAGTGCTTTCATTGGAATTCTGTGTGATCAGAGTACATTCTGTTTAATATTACAAGGTGGTAGGTGGGTTTAATGTTTTTGCCTTGTGCATTTGTTTCTTTTTGGAGTTCTGCTTTTATTCAGGATTCTTGTTTTTGGATTCTGATTTTATTTATTTAGAGATCAAGAAAATGTCAAGGTCAGAAATGCAGAAACATTTACCCTGTGTAAATTTTTGTTTTGTCCTTTGCCTTCACCATTTGGAGACTCTTGACCATTAGCATTTATATAATTTAGTTTGTACCTTAATTCGACACATGGTAAAAAAAAATTTATTTCAACTTAAATCTTATCATGAGGTTGCTAATTGTTTCACTGTCATTTGAAATCATGTCTCATAATCTGGGGTGTATGTCTTGGGCTATTTATTTAACTTTTCTTTCTAAGTTGTTTTTCATAAAGAAGAATTGTGAATGATTATTGGGAGTATTATGAGTAAATCGGTATTCCCATCTCTTCTCTGGATAAAGTTCATCTTTTTTGGTGTTCCAGAAGTAGAATGTGTTTCGGCCCAATGCATTGTGTTCTGAGAGAATTAAACAAATTTGAAATAGAGATGTTCTTTTTTGGGGGAGTCTACAGTTATTTTGAGAAGAAAAATGTGTACTTATGTGGCTTACAAAAATTTAAGCTCTTCATCCCTTGAATCTTGTCATGTTTAAAGGTATCTAAGTCAATATGTGAATTGACTTCTTGTTGAATTGGTAAGTTTGCCTGGAATGTAGTGGAATGTTATGAATAATGATTCAACAAATTTAATAAAAATATTGAATAAATACATGACAGAGCTTATTTGTGAGGAATTAAGGGCAGAAATGTCGGAATTGCAGTCTTTCTCTACTGCAATCTCTCCCTCTCTCTCTCTTTTTTATCCCTCTTCTTGGATTCCGCAGTAATTTTTGTTACTTTAATCTTGATCAAGGAAGGTCATAATTTCATTTTACCTTTTTTTTTTTCTTCCCCATATTCTTTAAAAACCATACCACCCCTGGACTTGGCATCCTCTTACAGTGTTGTGATGGGTAATTTCATGTGTCCACTTGGCCAGCTGTTACAGTGTTCCAGTTGTTTGGTCAAGGAAGCACTGGCCTGATTGTTATTGTGAGGGTTATTTCTTGAATTTAAATCATTAGTCAGTTGACTGCATCTATGGCTGATTACATCTGTAAGCAATAAAGGAGATTGCGTTCAGCAGTGAGAGAATTCTGTCTCATCCCCTCAGTTGAAGACCTAAGGGAGAACTGATAGTTTCAGCAGTCATAGGAATTTCAGCCACCCTGCTTATTCTGGGGAATTCATTGTCACCATTGAGTTCCCAGTCTGTGGCCTGCCTAGTAATTCAGACTGGCCATTCCCCACGGTCAAGTGAACCAATTCCTATAATAAATCTCTTTATGTATGTATATATGTGTGTGTGTGTGTGTGTATGTATGTACGTATGTATGTATGTATCTATCCATCTATCCATCCATCTATCTAATCTATCTAATCTTTCATCTCCTGTCAGTTCTGTTTCTCTGGAGAACCCTGACTAATACAATTGCTGTATTTCCCCGCAAGAAACCATCTTTGTAAGAAGTGGCTGAAGGAACTAAATAAGAGAAGATTTGTGACATTTTCATTATATTATGTCTATTTGATGGATTGTCACGTGGAAGGAAGTTCTTTTTTTCTTTTTCTTTTCCTCCCCTCCCCTCCCACCCTGGGAAAATGGGTACAATTTTGGAATTCTAGATTTTGTCTCCTTGAAGAAATACTTTTTCTAACAAAGCTATATCAGTTTGATGGGAAGTCAGTTTCACAAAGTAATTCTTCACCGTTACTTGAAGTGGTTACTGGAAAATCACATTATCTTCTTAGAGGAGTGTTGAGTGACCTCTAGAGTCAGGATGCCAGAAGTGGTATGGAGTAAAGTGGTACTTTGCAGAGAACTGCTTAGTGAGTTTCCTCCCATTCTCCCACCACCTTTATTACCCTCCTTTTCTCTTCCTTTCTTCTTCTTCCATCCATCCTCTCTTTCCTTCTTTTTTTTTTAAAATGACATCTTTGTTGAGATATAATTCATTTTACCATTTAAAAGTGCATTTTAAAAAATCTGACTTATAAGAATTGTAAGGCAGGCATAATAAAAAATGCTGTTTAGAGGCAGCTTTTATTGCTATCAGCAGGATAGAACGAAGGAAAGAAGACAAGGGAAAGGAAATGAGTTTGTTGCAAAAGGCCTGGGTTAACTTGGATAATAAGAGTAGAGAGGAAGGTGCACATCCAAGAGAGATCTTTTTCAAAGAAATATTTGGATATAGACTGATGGTTAAAAATAGAGAGAAATTAGAAAGTGGAACTAGATTTAGGGTAAGAAATGATGAATTAGTTGTTTTTTTTGTTTTTGTTTTAATTGCTTGAGTGGAAGTGTTTGATAAGCATTTGAAAATAAGAGACCAGTGACTTACCTCAGGTGGATTCCTGTGGTGGTTATAGTGTGCTTCTTAATGTTGGGGAACTTACTGTTTTAGTTATGAAGTATCCCTCCATGTCTCTGCTTGTGGGAGTGAGGAGTGGAGAGGAACGAGAAAAGCTATTAGATGATACCTGTTTTATAAGTATTTTCTCAGCTAGATATTTTTGTGTTTTGTTCTACTATCTTTGTTGTATTTTTCTTTGACGGCTGATAAATTCCTTAAAGTCACTATTAATATTAAAAGGGGTTAATAATGATGTATATTCCTTTAGTAAATCAGCTTCTGCTCATTGAGAAGTCATTTATTTTATTTTAGTTAGTGACAGTTTCATGGAGATCACGTTCCTCTGCGTTATGAATTAGGATCTGAGTAAATTTGTTAAAAAGAGAAATATTGCAGAAAATGTTTTTTCATTGAGGAAATGATTAACTTTATATTGAAAATGTTCTATTCTTCCCTTATGCACAGATTAGAAATGCTTTTATGAACTGGATTTTTCATGTTTTCTGTGCTGGCATATGTATTTCTTAAAAATACTTATTTTTCCTTCTAGAGTTGGAAAGGTAGTCCTTAACAAGGCTCTATTTTATTTTTACCATATTAATAGCAATAATGCTTACTGAAGCCCCTCTCCCTTTCTTTGTTCTGCCAGTCTTCCATAGTAGGTGCATGGTAAATTTTTTTTAACTTTTGACAGCTTCTGGAGAATGCTGGTTAGAAATGACACCTGTTCAGCCAGATTTCATATGTGAGGATCCTGTGGGCTTAGAAAGGGAGAAATAGTTCCACCTTGATGAGTGCACTGCCCAGGGACGTATATCCTCAGCATTATCTGGGTCTTGTGTACTTTGCAGTATGTGCTATTCAGGGACCTGTTTTACTTTGGAGCCACTCTTGGGTAATTGCTTTGGTTTTGGACTATCCTCAGGCACTTGGACGGTTTCCTATAGCAGCAGTTCTCATTTTTTGACTTCAGGACCCTGGTGAACTTATAAAAATTATGAAGGACTCCAAGCAGCTTTTGTTTGTATAGGCTATATCTTTCAATATTTGTCATATTACATATTAAAATAGAAATTAAAGATAGTTATTAATTCATTAAAATAGTAAATCCATTAGGTGTAACATAATTAGCATTTTAATCAAAAACTGTTTAAGTCTCTATTTTTAAAAAAAAATTATTTTAAAGACTGAGTCAGGCTTTTTTTTTTTCAAGATTATTTTATTTATTTCTTCTCCCTTCCCCGCCCCCTCCCCCAGTTGTCTGCTCTCTGTGTCCATTCGCTGTGTGTTCTTCTGTGTCCACTTGTGTCAGTAGCACCTGGAATCTGTGTCTTGTTTTGTTGCATCATCTTGCTGGTCAGCTCTCCGTGTGTGTAGTGCCATTCCTGGGCAGGCTGCACATTTTCACGCTGGGCAGCTCTCCTTACGGAGAGCGCTCCTTGTGCCTGGGGCTCCCCTATGCGGGGGGCACCCCTGTGTGTCAGGGCACTCCTTGCGCTCATCAGCACTGTGCGTGAGCCAGCTCATCACACAGGTCAGGAGGCCCTGGGTTATGGGGGGAGAAGTGGGGGGAGGAGTGGGGTGAGGGAGGTGGGGGGTATATGGGGACCTTTAATTTTTTGAATGTAACATTAAAAAAATAAAGACAAAAAATAAATAAAAAATAAAAACAGTTACTTAAGTATGAGCAGTAATTTCTTAACTGTCATTTGTATTTGCTACTTTAGTTCTTTCTCAGTATTGGGGTTTGGACTTCAGTTTGCATTAATGAAATACACAGGCTGGTGGAGAACTATGAAATAGTGATCTCTCTTTACTGATCTGCTTCATCAGCTAAATTCATCAAAGCTTTTATTCCTAGTTCAGTTTTTGTTTTATATTTCTTTTGACTTCTCTTCTTCAGTGGCTATATCACATAACTCTCTAAGGTGTTTTGATGTAAATTTAACACAAAATAAATGATGACAAATTAAAAAAAAAAGAAAGCTTATTCTCATATCTGCTTCTACATTCATTTTCTTGTAATTTGTTGTTTTAGTTGAAGTATATGAAGAAAATTAGGCCTCACATAAATAAGTAGTTGGAAATGAGAGTGAAAAATAGTTTTAAAAGCTTTTTTAGATAATTATGGATCTTCTTGGAAAATATGCCAAAATTGGAAAAGTGATTGTTTCCTTTTTTTTCACTTTTTTTGAGGAACACTTTACATGCAGTAAGATTCATCCATTTTAAGTGTATAATTCAGTATTTTTAAAGTAAATCTATCAAGGTGTGCAGACTATAACCGTTATCCAGTTTTAGAACATTTTCATCAGCAAGTTATAGTTTTTTAAAGTTAATTTCCATGTGGACTCTGAAACTCTAGTAGTGAAGTTTCCATATTTTGTTACATTAAAATTCATTGGTCTGTTTTGCACTTTGAATGGCTCTTTTACCCATGTATGATTTGATGACATTGGTCTTTTGGAAAGTTTGAGTTCATTGAATTATGTAACTCTTCTAAATGTTGATACATTTCCTTAGACAAATTTTAAAAATCACATTAATATCACCATCTGTTTTTTCAAAGATTTATTCACCCTCCAACCCTACCCCCTGTTGTCTGCTTTCGGTGTCCATTCTCTGGCTGTTCTTCTGTGTCTGCTTGTCTTCTTCTCAGGTGGTACCGGGAACTGATCCTGGGATCTTCTGGAGTGGGAGAGAGGTGCTCAATCTCTTGGCCACCTCAGCTTCCTGCACTCCTGTGTCCCTTATTGTCTCTCCTCTGTGTCTGTTTTCATTATTTTCTTGAGAGCACGATAGCCAAGTTTGTATAATCAGTTTGTCAGTTCAGTCTTTTAAATTAAAATTGGTGGGGAGTAGATGTAGCTCAAGTTGTTGAGCTCCTGCTTCCCATATATGAGGTCCTGGGTTCAATCCCTGGTACTCCTAAAAAAATTAAATAAAAATTGGTGTTGCACAAGTCCTTTTGCTTGAGACAGTCATTGTTAGGACTCTTTGGTTCATCAGTTACCCAGTTTTTACTGTGAAAAGAATTAAAAAACAATAGGCTATATTGATCAACTTTTGGTTGTAATTGTATTCACACTAACATTTGGTTTTATTCTCCCACTCTGGAAGCTATTTAATATAATCATATCCATAGCTCTAAATGTAGGACATAAATTCTTAAAGAAGCACTGCATGCTTGTAAGCATTGCTTGAATGTTACAATTTTTGCTCTAAAAAGAAGTGAACAATCACCAAGAAATACTTGAAATTGGGATCTGTATTAACATTGCCATTAGAAAGCTTTGTAAAATTCTGTGTTCAATTTTATTTATTTAGTAATAAATTATTTTTTTAAAATGTGGAACACTTCAAAAATTTGTGTGTCATCCTTGTGCAGTGGCAATGATAATCTCTGTTATCACTTTAATTTTAATATATTTGCTGCCAAAATGAGCATGAGTTCAATTTTAAACACTGAATATTGGCAGGCAATGTATATTAAACCATTCTCATGGGAAATTTAACATAACTTTTTATTACCCAGTTTATGCTGGAGAATCTTTTTTCTCCATCCAGTTGTTTAAAAGGGGTTGTTTTTGAGTTTTAAGCCCATCAGTGCTGCTGCTTCTAAAATGGTATTGTATCTATTGAGGCCTCTTATTTTATATGTTTCATTTTGATTTGGTTTTTAAATCTTCTTTGCGTGGTGAGGAAAAAATCATGTATTTTTATTTTCTGATACTCCTAGCATAGGATATGATGAAAGTTCAATATCAATATCTTTGGGGCTGTCATCATTTTGTTACATAATGTGCTTTTGCCCATTTTGAAACAGGAAATTTGTACAAATTAACCTCTAAGTTTTGCTTCATGCAGTAAGATTTTGTAATGGAGAAATTATGTTCTTCATTTTCATAGTATCTAAAAGCATAATTGAAGAAAAGGTTTTCTTCAGGTTAAGTTTCTTCATTGTTTCTATTGACAGTTTCTATGTTCTGTGAAATCTAGGAAGAGAGATGTTTCTGTAATTCACATGTTTTCATTGTCAACAAATATAGATAATGCTCTCATATTTTATCTGTTTATTAGGTATACAGTTTTAGGTAGCTATTTATATTTTATTTTATTTTTTGTATACCAGAATTATTCCTTTAATTAGTCTGATATAATTGTATTAAATTTACAGCAAAAATGCCATGATTGGCTGTTCATAAATATTTGTTTAAGTACAGTAATAATAGTATATATATATGAAATTACGTTGTATTTAAGTTATAAGCCTTCTACAGCATTCATTCTGTTTTAAAGAAAAACACTTTTAGAGACTAATTGCAACCTGTTACTGTTTAGGATTAAAATCTATTGAGAAGTTGGGAGACTATATTAAGAAAGTGTTCTTAGTTTTGATTATCTTTGATAGATTTGATAACCTGAATAATTAATAACTTATTCTTGCCAAATGACTCTTCTTCATGGCCATAGAAACTTGGAATTAGGTGCCAAATTCTTAATTGCTAAGCATATTTAGAATGCTACTTTATTTATTTATTTATTTTTATTGACTTTGTAATAATATTACATTAAAAATATATATGTGAGGTCCCATTCAACCCCACCCACCCACCCTCCCTCTCCCCCCCCCAACAACACTCATTCCCATCATCATGACACATCCATTGGATTTGGTAAGTACATCTTTGGGCACCTCTGCACCTCATAGACAATGGTTCACATCATGGCCCATACTCTCCTCCATTCCATCCAGTGGGCCCTGTGAGGATTTACAATGTCCGGTGATTACCTCTGAAGCACCATCCAGGGCAGCTCCATGTCCCAAAGACGCCTCCACCTCTCATCTCTTCCTTAGAATGCTACTTTAATGAGTGTTTTTAGCCTTTCCTATTCTGTAATTTCATGGAGTATATTTCTTGTTTCTCTAAGTTAAGTTGTTACCCTGGGCACAGGGCATTTTCAAGAGATGAAGCAAGTGAAAAAGAATCTATTAAATGGTCACAGATAAATTCTTGTATTTCTCTTAGTATTTCTAATGATAGGTACTTATTTTCAAAGTGTAGTGTGTTGGTTCTCAGTTGCTGGAAAGTAGTGGGAACACTGGTTACTAGAATAACTGGGGACAAGGGTGTTGCTGGCATTTAGGATGGAGAGGCATAGGATTGCAAAATACTCTGTAATGTTTAGGATAGCTTTGCATAATGAAAAATACTCCCTTAATCCCATTGGATTTTCAGATGCTTTGCCAGAAATTTATGTAGTATCTGACCCTGGATCCTAACTAAATAGTGTGCATCAGTACATTAAGCATTTTATTTATTTTATTTTATTTTTTAAAAAAGATTATTTATTTAATTCCCCCTCGTCCCCCTTCCCCGGTTGTCTGTTCTCTGTGTCTGTTTGCTGTGTCTTTTTTCTTTGTCTGCTTCTGTTGTGGTCAGCGGCACAGGAAGTGTGGGCGGCGCCATTCCTGGGCAGGCTGCACATTCTTTCCTGCTGGGTGGCTCTCCTTACGGGTGCACTCCTTGTGCGTGGGGCTCCCCTACGCGGGGGACACCCCTGTGTGGCGCGGCACTCCTTGCGTGCATCAGCACTGCGCATGGACCAGCTGCACACGGGTCAAGGAGGCCCGGGGTTTGAACCGCGGACCTCCCATGTGGTAGACGGACGCCCTAACCACTGGGCCAAGTCTGTTTCCCACATTAAGCATTTTTAAATGGTTCTAGTATACAGTGAATGTTCTAACAATGTAACTACTATGTAAGTAATTGAAGATTGTACTTTGTTTTATTTGCAATTTTATCTAGAGTTTTTACAAAACACTTACAAAACAATCACTTCAACAGCAGCATTGCACTGAGTTGCCAGTGCATTATTATGTCTTGGGTTGTAGCTATGCCCCAGCACTTACATTTTCTTTTCTTTATTAGATAAATTGTTATTTACAGAACAATGATGAATAAAATACAGGATTCCCATACACCAACCCACCACTTTCCAACTGATGATAGCACAATCTTACAACTGTACTATTTAATTAAAGCCCATGTTTTAACTTAGGGTTCACTGTGTAGTGTAGTTGTATGGATTTGAAAAAAATTGTTATATGCAATCTAACACTTCTTTTAATCATATTCAGATATATATTTCAGTGCTGTTAATTGCTTTCGTAATGTTGTGCTACCATTACCATCACCCATTACCAAAGTATTTCTATTATTCCAAATAAGAACACTGTACATTTTAAGTCTTAACTTCCTATTTCCTATGCTTACCCTGTCCCCTGGTGTGACAGTTTGATATTATTTATGAATTCCTAAAAGATATTTATTATGTTTGTAAATTGGTCTCTTCCTCTGGGTGTGGTACCTCTTTGATTGTATTTAATTTAGAGGTTTCAACTTTTACTTTATTAAATACCGATTAGGGCTTTGATTCAACCACGTCATTACGTCGTGCAGGACTGAGTCACTGCTCCCTTGGTTGGCTGATAAAACAGATTCTCACACAGAAGTAGATACACAGGAAAAGAAGAACACAGAGGAAGAAAGACATCCCCATAGACACGGCAGAGGCCCCGGGAATAGGGATGAGACTGATAATTTGCAGCTGAAGTAAACAGAGCAGCTGAGAAGCCCTGTGAGATGAGCCTTATGCCAGCCTTCAGCTGAAATCAGAAGAAGCTGGGCCCAAGGAGCCTTAAGAGAAAGAGGAAGGCTGAACCTTCACAGACATGTCTGCCATCTTGTTTCAACAGTGGCAATCGAGTTTGGTGAGGAAGTAACTTTGAATTGGACTCTTTAGGGCCTTGTAACTGTATTCCACCCCAAATAAATACCCTTTATACTTTGCATTAGCACCCCTTTGGCTGACTAACACACCTGGTAACCTATATTCTTGATTCTGACTCTATGTTACTGATTTCTAGCTTCCTTCTCTTGTGGTCAGAGAGTACATATTGTATGTTTTCAATATTTTTGAATTTATTGAACTTTCTTTTGTGATTCTGACTTATAGTCTATCCTGGAGAATGTTCCATGTGCTCCTGAAAAGAATGTGAACTTTGAAAGAGGCTGTTGATGTGGGAGGAGTGGGGGTGGGGGGTGGGGGGTATATGGGAACCTCATATTTTTTATTGTAACATTTTCTGTGATATATGTATCTTTAAAAAAAAAGCCAATTAAAAATTTGCTATAAAAGAAAAGAATGTGTACTCTGTTTTTGTTGGGTGTAGTGTATATGCCTGTATGTCTAGTTGGTTTAATGTATCATTCACGTCTTATACTTAACATACTCATCTTCTGACTAGCTGCTCTATCTATCCATTGCTGAGAGTGGTCTGTTAATTAATGTAGAACCGACATTTTCCCCTTTCAAATCTGTCAGTATGTGCTTCCTATATTTTGGAACTCTGATGTTAGGTACATATATGTATTTATAGTTGTTACATTTTCCTTTTGAATTTTCCCCTTTCTAAGTATGTATTGGCTGTGTTTGTCCCTCATAACTGTTTTTCACTTAAAGTCTATTTTATCTTATGTTAGTATAGCTATCCCAGCTGCCTTTTGGTTACTATTTGCATGATATATTTTTTTCCATCCTTTCACCATCAGCCTACTTCTATCTTTGACTTTAAGATGAGTTTCTTGTAGACAGCATATTGTTGGGTCATGCTTTTTTAAGTTGTTCTGCCAATCTCATCTGAGGTTTGTCAGTTGCCAAATGGGAATAGTAATACTTATATGGTTGTTGTGATATATAAATGAGATTACTGGAGATAACAGATATAAAATTATGGGAATAACTGCTTGGGATAGTAGGTATATACAATAAATGTTAGTTGAATTAGAATCAAAGTCAAGTATTTTGTAATTACAGTAATCTTTTTATAACTTTTTTGATACATAAATATACCATCTAATCTGTTATCAGACGGCAAGCAAAACTGTGGGACCTATAAAGTTTTTCTACTAAGTGGGTCACAATGGATAAGTTTTTTAAAATATATAAATCACTACTTCTGTAGCCATAATATTCCTGATGGAGTTACCAGGAACTTTAGGTAATTAACTTTTAGGATTTCAGTTACAGTCATATTCATTATTTAACATTTTATTTCCACAATGACTCATCCATGAATTATAGAGTAGTTTTCCAAAAGGAATGTAATATTGCTGAAAATAAATTTTTTACTGCTTTTTTTTTTTTTTTTTTCCTGTCGTAAGGGGTTTCTGCCTGGTTAGTTAGGCCTGAAACTCTATACAAATAATTTTGACTATATCCCTTTGTGTGATGAAGCCTTAACTTTCCAAAGGCAGTGGAGATTTCTTGAGAATGGGCAACATAGAATTTTTATTTACACATTTCTGTGTATTTTAAACAGTTTCTGTACTATGTGTCCTACTTTTTTTTTTTTTAGCTGAAATCTTACGTAGTAAGTGCATGTCACTAAGTAGGGCTCTTTTTTTCACATATCCTTATTATTTACTACACTGATCTTGCACTTAATCTTAGCCAAAGGACCGAGAAGTGTTTTCACTTACATTAAAAATGTAGCATTACATCTCATGTTCCCCTTTGTTTTCATATATTGTCTGCTGTTCTTCCCTTAGAAGTACTGTGAGTTTTGTTAATAAAATAAAAATGATGTCTCACAGTGACACTTTTGTCAAATAGATCTCTAATAGAATACTAATTAAGGAGATCTGCTAACTAACATTTGTAGAACATTATAGATCATACTGGATGCTTTACTTCTACTTTACTTCTGCATTACTTCTAGTCCTCATGATGGCCCTGTAGGTAAGTGTACTCATTTATAGTGAGGAAGCTAAAAATCAAGAGAGAAATCTGTTCAGGTCACATAGCAGTGAACAAATGGATAGAAGAACTTTAGAAGTAGAAGAAGCAGGAGACCACTGTGACCTTAGGATATCAAGACAAATGCTGCCTTTACTGTTAATATGTGGATGATAAATTCTTGTTGTAAATGCAACCTTAGGTGGTTTGAAGGGATGGTCTGTAGGAAAATGAATTGTCCAAAGAATACACTGTCTTTGATAAGGGCTGTCATTTATCATCTCTAACTGGACCTGCAGAACAATATACTGGGGCGTCATGGGTCAAATCACTAAGTTCCTTATTAATCTGTTTCAGTGCCATAGTCTGTGCTTTTTGTCTGGGTCTAAGCTATCTCAGTGTGCACTCAAAGGCCTACCCAAAACTTGTTTGTCAGGCAGTGGGGAAGGATTCTATCTTCATCTCACACTGGTTCTTCTAGACACAGGAGCTTGGTATTGAGATGAATCGCTGCCAGGATTTGTTGATTCTGTGGGCTGAAAATGATTTTTACATTTTTAAATGGTTGAAAAAAGTCAAAATAAGAATACTATTTTGTGATGTGAAAATTATATGAAATTCAAATTTCAGTGTCCATAAATAAAATTTTTATCACGACAGCCATTTTACATTTCCATCACAATGAACGAATGTTCCTACTTCCCCACATCCTTTCCGATGCTATTTTTTGGATAGTAGCCACTCTAGTGGGTGTGAAATGGAGTCTTATTGTAGTTTTGATTTACATTTCCCTAATGGCTAATAATGTTGAGCATCTTCTAATGTGCTTATTGGCCATTCATATACCTTCTTTGGTAAAATGTTTCTTCAAGTCTTTTACTCATTTAAAAAAATTTTATATAATGCCCATTTTTTAATTGGGTTGTCTTTTGTTGTAGAGTTTCTTCTTTATATTATTAATCATCATAACCTTATGAGGTAAGTACTGTATTCTTATTTTACCAATGTGGAGATTGAGGCTTAGAGAAGGTAACTTGACCAAGGTCACACAACTCTTCAGTTGCAGCAGACTCAGTATTCTGGCCCAGATAGTGTGCCTTATTGTCTGTCCTCTTTCTCACTTGTCCTCTTTGTCATTCTTTCTCACAAGACTGTCAGAAAAAAGAAAACAAAGAGACACTTTAGGACATTGAACCCACCCTAAGAAGGGACTATGGTGCTTTGTAGGGGTGGGAGGAATTATGGGATATTTGGGTGGCAAGTGGAGGATTTGGAGAGGCGGTAAGGGTTGAGTTTTGAATTGTGGTTCATGCTTACGCTCATATTTTGCAAGTTGCTTCCTTTTGTTCATTTTGAAGTTTTGATCATGCAGAGAAAACTGCCAGTGCTTTCCATAATAGAGGACTTTGAATTTGTCTTAAGTGTTGACTTGTTTCTTTTTTGTATGTGTGTGTGTATGGTTTCTGTTTGCCACTACATGTTGCTCCTTCTAGTAGTGAGATAGATTTCTAGTGTTGGTGGTTTTTCTTCTTCTTACCCATTCCATTCATAATTGGGCACTAATAATTTTGAAAATATTGTCCATTACCAGGGTTAACTGGAATTAAAATCTAACTTGGATGTACCCAGATTGAGGTAGCATGCTCTATTCCTTGGCAACTACTGCTGCCTCTTTTTCTTGTTAACAGATGGCTTCCCCTCCTGGTTGTAACCCGCTGCAGATTGCTTTTTCAAAGAGTGAATTCCATGTGTTTCCCATTTTGGCAATGATTATGTTCTGCCCACTCATTGGCTTCAGAGGACCTTGAAATTGGATGTATTTGCTGCTGGCATTTATGGCAGGAAGTGGATGCAACTGTAACTCTCTGGACCAAGTGTTCATTTATTAGAAAAATTGTAAATTCTGAAAATTAAACATTCTTTTTGTTGTATCAGGAGGAAAAATGAATTTGATGGCTTTTGTAGAAGTTACTTTTCACTTGATTTTGCATAGTAAATAATTTTGGTGCCATATTTATTGCAAAGTAAGCTTTTAAATATGAATTTCACAGTTTCAAAGATTTATGGTATGTCAGTTTGTACAAGATGTTGAATGAATAGATCTAATTACATTGAATATAATCATGAAAGGGATTTGTATCACAGAGACTCCAAAAAAACAGGTAAAATTGTGATGTGTGGTTGTGGACTTTGAACTTATTATTTTTTAAAAGATTTATTTTTTATTTATTTCTCTCCCCCCACCCATTGTCTGCTCTCTGTGTCCATTTCCTGTGTGTTCTTCTGTGTCTGCTTGCATTCTTGTCAGCAGCACCAGGAATCTGTGTCTCTTTTCGTTGCATCATCTTGCTGCATCAGCTCTCCGTGGGTGCAACACCACTCCTGGGCAGGCTGTGCTTTTTGTCATGTGTGGGTGCATTCCTTGCGCGTGGGGCTCCCTGCACGGGGGACACCCCTGCATGGCACCGCATTCCTTGCGTGCATCAGCACTGCTCATGGGTCAGCTCACCACAAGGGTCAGGAGGCCCTGGGTTTGAAACCTATACCCCCCATATGGTAGGCAGATGCTCTATCAGTTGAGCCAAATCCACTTCCCTGAACTTATTTTAAATATGCTTTATGGGAAAAGTATTGTCCATTTTAACTTTCTTGTTTAGAATTTCTCTAGAGGTTCTCAACCTTGGCTGTACACTATAATTACATTGGGAGCTTTAATTCTAGTCATGTATAGATTGGTGGACATCATCTTGGCACTGAAGAAATTTGTAAATCTAAACCTGAGCCGGTTTAATTCTACAAAAATACTGTTCATAAATATAAGTTGGGGAGCGGATGTAGCTCAAGTGGTAGAGTGCCTAGGTTTGATCCTCAGTACCTCCTAAACAAAAAAAATGAAAGCGAAAAAAATAATGGAAGTAGGGTGTTTGGCTTTTAAAAATGCCTGCCAGGTCAGAGTAGCCAATACTTCTTTTTTTTGGGTCAAGAAATACCCTAAAATTAAGGTAAATATTAACAATACTTATATATCACTCTCATTTGTGCTGGAATTTCAAATTTCTGTTCTCAGAAGTCACTGTTCTGTCAGAGCTTATTGTATTTGGCTGAGTGAATCTAGTGCAGAAATGGCAAAAGTATTGTGCATCCATGGCAGACAGTCCATAAGTCTGTTGTGGGAATCTCACCAGCTTCACCTAGGTCTGTGATTCTCAGTTTTGGCTGCACATTGGAATCGCCTGAGAAACTGAAAACAACACCCTTCACTCCCCACGCCTAGAGATTGTTATTTATTTGGGTCTTGGGTGTAGCTGCCATTTGGGGGTTTTTAAAGCTCCCCATGTAATTCTAGTGTGCAGCCAAGGTTGAGAATCTGTGTCTTCTATTAATGGATGAATTAGCACATGAATTGAAACCTTTTTGCTGTCCTCTCTCTAGTGAGGTGTTACATGTAACCATGCCATAATATATGAACCTTTAAAAGCAATTTACAATTTGAATGAATGGAGGATATTTATTACTGGAATTTGAGAGCACGATTATAACTTGGGGTGATTAACTTATAGTGTTTTGTGACATTTTTACTGAATTAGCATGGTACAAGATGTTGCCATGTTGGACTGGAAATACCCAAGGTTTAGCGGTCTTAGTAAGGAGGATGAAGGGGCCAAAAAGTAGATAACACAAAGAGCACAATTAGAATGAGGATAAAATGAGAAGATAGGATGGGATCTAAGTCTTGAAGCAGAAATTGAGGGAACTACATTTTCCTCACCCATTAGAGGTAAATAGGGCTTATCATTCTGTGAGAGTAGGAAGTGGTGGTAATAAAATTGATGGAATGAGAGGGTTTCCCTTTACATCCAAATCTGTTCTCTGCCTAGTGGCAAAAGGATCAAATTCCTCTTTATTAAGCATTTCTCAATCTTAAGTGAATAAGGATCACCTGGAAGTAACTGTTGAAATTTAAAATTTCTGGATCCACTAAAAACTTTTGGTTTAGGACTGCTGGAGAAGGGCCCAGTTCTATAGTTTTAATAAGCACCCTTGGTCAAGGATAACCAAATATTTTTGTTTGCATTTAATCTTTGCAGTGTTCACCCTATCCCTTGTACCATTATTTATTTAGTAGTTTTTTAAATTGACTACTTAAAAAAAAAACTGAATCTTATTCTAAAATGAATTACTATATGGGAATGAATTACATATATATGGAAAAGATAAATCACTTGCTCTGGCAGTTTGACATTATTTTATGAATCTCAAAAGAAAAAGAATTATGTTTGTAAATTAAATCTGTTCCTGAGGAACAACTTCTGGGAAGATGGTGGACTAGAAAGACACACAACTCTCTTCTCCAGAAAAATAAAGGACAGACTGAAACAGCCTAGAAAAAGATCTTTTAGAGTTTAGGACACCAGGCAAAGGTTGGGCACTGCCCAGAGGAGAGAGGGACAAAGGAGGGAAATCGTGATGACAGACTGTGAGTTGAAACCGGTTGGCTGCTGCTGTCAGCACCATCCCCCACACTAAAGACACTTAAGAATTCTCAGGCCTCTGGTCCTGTAGCTTTAGAAAAAGGGGACTCCAAGAACCTACCACCCCAGGAAAGGGGAAAAAGAGGGACACAGCTAAGACTACTCAGCTTCTCACCCACAAATTTGGTCTGCTGTGTCCCACCAGCCCTTCCAGGCCAGTGGGGCCATATGGTGGTTTGCCCTGGGAGCCTGCAAAGGACTGGAGAAATCCGACTCTTGCAATCACCCTCTCTTCTAGCTGGGACTGACTGTTGAGGATGCCCAGGGAAAGGGGAGAGAGACACAGCTAAGGCTGACTCAGCTTTTGACTTACAAATTTGGTCTTCGGTGTCCCAGGAGCCCTTCCAAATCATACCATTGTTTGCCTTGGGAGCCAGCAAGGGGCTAAAACTACCCTTCCAATCTCCTTCTCTAATAACCACAGGACTGATTGTTGAGGACTCAGAGGGGAGTGAAAATATTTCCTAGCCAGGGAAAGGGAAGGGGCTGCCAGAGAATGCTGGACAGTTGTCTCAGAAAAAGTTTGAATTACAAGGCTCCTAGCCTCCAGACAGGAAGCTGTAACACAATGATCAGGTCTGCGTTGCAACAAACACACTCATACCAGGCATAGATCTGAGGGCTGCCAAAGAGTGCCACCTGCTGGCAGAGCAAGGAAGTGCATGTGAAAAAATTAATAAGTAGGAGCGGCTTTTTCTGGCCTCTAAAGCTTCCCTCCCCAAGGCCCTAAAAAAAGCGAGTCTACAATCAATTACTCGGTCTAATGCTGAGTTTTGAGCAACCAACAGGGACAATCCTAACAGGTCAAGCCAAGAATCAAAAAGCAATGGTAGCACACAGCCTCCTGCCACTAACTACAAAAGAGAAAGAAATTGAACATTTGAGTAAACTACATCCTAATCAGATGTCTAGACATCAGCAAAAAATTACAAGTCATACTAAGAAAACAGAAGACATGGCCCAAGAAAAGGAATATGTCAAAGCCTGAGAAAAGGGACAGAATTTGAGAAAACTAAACAGCAAGATGTGCACAAATTTCCAAAATCAAATTAATGAGTTGAAAGACAATGTGGTTAAAGAGATAAATGACATCACAAAGACATTATTTGGGGAAGCAGATGTAGCTCAATCAATTGGGCTCCCATCTACCACATAAGAGGTCCAGGGTTCGATTCTCAGGGCCTCCTGGTGAAGGCAAGCTGGCCCATGTGGCGAGCTGGCCCATGTCGAGTGCTGGCCTGCACAGAGTATGCTCAGTATTGCTGCTCAGGGCAGGAGTGCTTGCCCACGCGGACAGGTGGTGCAGCAAGATGACGCAACAAAAGGAGACATAATAAGACACGCAGAAGATCAGGGAGCTGAAGTGGCACAAGAGAATGATCACCTCTCTCCCACTTTGGAAGGTCCCAGGATCAGTTCCCAGAGCCACCTAATGAGAATACAAGCAGACATAGAAGAACACACAGTGAATGGACACAGAAAGCAGACAGTGGAGGGAGGGGGGAGAAATAAATAAATAAATCTTAAGGGGAAAAAAAAAAAAAAAGACCATGTTTGAGCACAAAGAAGAATTTGAAATCCTGAACAGAAAGTAACAGAGCTTATGGGAATGAAAGACACAATATGAGAGATCAGAAACACATTAGAGGGAAGCAGAATTGGCCCAGAGGATAGGGCGTCTGCCTACCACATGGGAGGTCTGCAGTTCAAACCCTGGGCCTCCTTGACCCTTGTGGAGCTGGCCGCTGTGCAGTGCTGATGTGCACAGGGAGTGCTGTGCCACGCAGGAGTGTCCCCCGTGTAAGGAAGCCCCACGCACAAGGAGTGCGCCCCATAAGGAGAGCTGCCTGGCGCAAAAGAAGGTGCAGCCTGCCCAAGGATGGTCTGCACACACGGAGAGCTGATGCAGCAAGATGACGCAACAAAAAGAAACACAGATTCCCAGTGCTGCTGATAAGGATAGAAGCGGTCACAGAAGAACACACAGCGAATGGACACAGAGAGCACACAACTGGGGGGCGGGAAGGGAAGAAATAAATAAAAAAATCTTAAAAAAAAAATAGAAACACAATAGAGGCCTACAACAACAGACTAAAAATGACAGAAGAAAGAATAAGTGATACTGAGGACAGAAGAGCTAAAATTGAAAAGGGCAAAGAACAGAGAGAGAAAAGAATGGAAAAAATTGAGCAGGGGCTCAGAGAGTTGAATGACAATGCGAAATGCAACAACATACATGTCATGGCAGTTCTAGAAGAAGAAGAGAAGGGAAAAGGGACAGAAAGAGTATTTGAGGAAATAATAGCTGAAAATTTCCCAACTCTTATGAAATAAATGAACTTACTTGTCCAAGAAGTGCAGCATACCCCTATCAAAATGAACCTGAATAGACATACTCCAAGACACATACTATTCAGAATGTCAGATGTCAAAGATAAAGTGAAAATTCTGAAAGTGTCAAGGGAGAAGCAACCATCATGTACAAAGAACGTCCAGTAAGACTTAGCACAGATTAATCTACAGAAACCATGGAGGCAAGAATACAGTGGTATGATACAATTAAGGTACTAAAAGAGAATAATTGTCAGCCAAAGTTTCTTTATCCAGGAAATTGACCTTCAGATATGAAAGTGAGTATAAGGTATTCACAAACAAACTAAGAGAGTTTGTAAAAGGAAACCACCTTTGCAGGAAATATTAAAGAGAGAAGTGGACTTGACTCAATGGATAGGGCATCTGCCTACCACATGGGAGGTTCTGTGGTTCAAACCCAGGGCCTCCTGACCCGTGTGGTGAGCTGGCCCATGTGCAGTGCTGATGTACACAAGGAGTGCCATGCCACATGGGTTGTCCCCTGCGTAGGGGAGCCCACATACAAGGGGTGCACCCCATAAGGAGAGCCGCCCCATGTGAAAAAAGTGCAGCCTGCCCAGGAGTGATGCCGTACACATGGTAAGTTGATGTAACAAAAAGAGAAAGATTCCCAGACAAGAATACAAGTGGACACAGAAGAAAACACAGCAAACGGACACAGAGAGGAGACAACTGGGGGGAGGGGGTAACGGGATAGAAATAAATAAAAATAAATCTTAAAAAAAAAAAGATGCAGGGTGATAGAATGGATAAAAAAAACATGAGTTTTGGGGGACACAGCGGTGCGAGGAGGTGCGCAAGCCAGAAGGAGCCATGAGTTGGGAGCCGCAACCCGCTGTGCCACCACTGCCGCTCACCCTGCCACCACTGCCGCCCAGGGTCTAGGTGAATGCATCTTGTATCCCCCGCCCTGGGTTCCTCTGTCCAGTCTGAGGAGATGTGGTCTGCTCTCTTCACACCACTGCTCTGGAGGCAGGTGGTCATGGAGGGAAAGTCTTGGCTTTGGTGCCGTTTGGGCACATCCTAGATCCAACCCCTGCTGTGGAACTACTAAATTTTACTTATTAGTGGAAACATTATTTTCTACAAAATGAAGCCAATGTTTTAATTTAAAACCAATGTTTATGTGGTTCTGATTTATCAGCTATGGTTTGTGAACCTTGAAGTCTAAAGAATACAGGGTCTTTTGTGATGACAATATGACAGAGTAAAGGAAGATGTATTATTAATAAAATAAGTGATGGTCCAAGTGGTGGAGGAAGTTTTGTAGATTGGACTTTAAATTTAAATACAGTTCAATCTGATAAGTTTTAAAGTTACTGTTGAGTATGGTTCCAGTCATTTATAAGAAAAATCAAGAAGACAGGCACATAAAAACAAATGGCATTTGGCAATATGGACTATCAAATACTGTTGCACAAACTTTTAATAATAGAGCTGAACAACACACAGATTATCACAGTTTTTCAGCGCAGTCTTTTCGTGGCAATTATGGGCATATATCATCAAGCTGTAGCCAAAAGTATGATGATTATGCCAACTAGAATTACTGTGATGGAAGGGATGCATCTGAAACTACTGCCATGTTACAAGATGAAGACATTTCTAGTGATGGTGATGAAGATGCCATTGTCCAAGCAAACCAGAAATTACCAAAGGAATCCAGTGGTGTCATGGCATTGCAAATACTTGCGCCATTTTTGCTAGCTGGTTTTGGAACAGTTTCGGCTGGTATGGTTTTGGATATAGTACAGCACTGGGAGGTGTTCAAAAAAGTAACAGAAGTTTTCATTTTAGTTCCTGTACTTCTTGGTCTCAAAGGGAACTTGGAAATGACATTGGCATCCAGATTGTCCACTGCAAACAGCTTCTCCTACTTCTTTTGTAGATGATGTTTGTGATGGTTAAACTTTTGTGTCAACTTGACCAGGTAATTGTGCCCAGTTATTTGGTCAAGCAAGTACTGGGCTAACTGTAATACAAGGGCATTTGTGGACTTTAGTCACTTTTGAATTTACTGCAGTGGTAAATCATAGAAAGCTGGTTATAATTACATCCGTCAGGGAGATTGCGATCAGCAATGAGTGATGCTTAATCCAATCAGTTGAATCCCTTAAAAGGGGAAGTGATTTCAGCATTGAGAGATTTCCCAGCTCGTCTTTGGACAGCCAACATCTCCCAGAACTCGTCAAGAACCTTCATTGGGGGGGAAGTGGATTTGGCTCAACTGATAGAGCGTCCACCTACCATATGGGAGGTCCAGGGTTCAAACCCAGGGCCTCCTGACCCATGTGGTGAGCCACCCCACATGCAGTTTTGATGTGCGCAAAGAGTGCCATGCCACAAAGGGGTGTCCCCCGCGTAAGGGAGACCCACATGCAAGGAGTGCACCCCCCAAGGAGAGCCGCCCTGCCCAAAAAAAGCGCAGTCTGCCCAGGAATGGTGCTGCACATATGGAGAGCTGATGCAGTAAGAGGACGCAACAAAAAAAAGAGACACAGATTCCTGGTGCCGCTGACAAGAATGTAAGTGGACACAGAAGAACACACAGTGAATGGACAGAGAGAGCAGACAGTGTGGGGAGTTGGGGGGAGGGGGGAGGAAGGGGAGAGGAAAAAAACTTAAAAAACTTAAAACAAACAAAAAAACATGAGTCATCCAAATGCTACTTATAAGAAACTCACCTTAGATCCAGGAATACAAAACTGCTGAAAGTGAAAGTTTGGGAAAAGGTACTCCATGTGAATAGCAACCAAAAAAGAGCAGGGGTAGCTATACTAATATCAGACAAAGCAGAATTTAAATGCAAAATAGTTACAAGATACACAGAATGCCATTATATATTAATAAAAGGGACAATCCATCAGGAAGATTTAACAGTTATAAATATCTTTGCACCTAACCAGCATGCCCCAAAATACATGGAATACAAAATAAACTTGGAAAACTGTAAGGTAGAAAGAGACATCTCTACAATAATCATGGGAGAATTCAACACTCCACTCACATTAAATAGAACAACTAGATAGAAGACCAACAAGGAAACATAGAACTGAACTTTATGATGAACGTGTTATAACTAATGGACATATACAGAATAGTGCATCCAAATTCACTGGGTTATACATTCTCAAGTGCCCATGGATCTTTCTCCAGGATAGACCACGTTAGGGCACAATGCAGCTCTCGATAAATAGAAAAAAATTGAAATGATATAAAAGCACCTACTGGAAATCAATAATGGACAGGAAAAAAGTTAATTTGCAAATGTGTGGAGTCTGAACAACACACTCCTAAATAATCAGTGGGCCAAAGAAGAAATTGCAAGTGAAATCAGTAAATAAATATATTTTTTAAATTTTTAAAAAAATTTCTCTCCCCCCCCCCCAGTTGTCTGTTCTCTGCATCTATTTGCTGCGTTTTCTTCTTTGTCCGCTTCTGTTGTTGTCAGTGGCACAGGAATCTGTGTTTTTTTTTTTGTGTCATCTTGTGTCAGCTCTCTGTGTGTGCAGTGCCATTCTTGGGCAGGCTGCATTTTCTTTCGCACTAGGCAGCTCTCCTTATGGGGCGCATTCCTTGCGCATGGGGCTCCCCTACGCAGGGACACCCCTGCGTGGCACAGCACTCCCTGTGGGCATCAGCACTGCTCATAGCCAGCTCCACACGGGTCAAGGAGGCCCGGGGTTTGAACCACGGACCTCCCATGTGGTAGATGGATGCCCTAACCACTGGACCAAGTCTGCTTCCCAATAAATATATTGAGGCAAATGAAAACGAGAACAGAACTTATCAAAACTTAAGGGATACAGCAAAGGTAGTCTTGAGAGGGAAATTTATAGCCATAAATGTTTATATTCAAAAAGAAGAATGAGATAAATTCAAAGATTTAAGTCAACTAGAGAAACTAGAAAAAGGACTGCAAACCAATTTCAAAGCAAGCAGAAGGAAAGAAATAAGAAAGCAGAAATAAATGAAATTGAGAACAAAAAATAGTGAAAATCAACAAAACCAAAAGCTGGTTCTCTGAGAAGATCAATAAATGGATAAATCCATAGCTAGACTAAGAAAGAAAAAAGAAGATGGAAATAAATACAATCAGAAATGAAAGTGGGGAAGTTACAACTTACCCCACAGAAATAAAAAGAATTGTAAGAGGATATTATGAGAAACTATATGCCAACAAACTAGATAACCTAGATGAAAAGCAGAAATTCCAAGAAATGCACAACCAACTTATACTGATGCTATAAGAAATACAAGAACTTAAGAAACTAATCATTTAAAGCGATTGAATCCGTCATCAAAAATCTCCCAGGAAAGAACAGTACAGGACCAGATGGATTCACAGGTGAATTCTTCCAAAAAATTGAAGAGGAGGGAAAATTACTCAACACATTTTATGAAGCCACCATCACCCTAACACCAAAGCCAGGTAAAGATATTACAAGAAAGGAAAATTACAGACCCATTTCTGTAATGAACATAGATGCAAAAATTCTCAACAAAATGCAAATTGAATCCAGCAGCACCTCAAAAGACTTAAGCATCATGTCCAAGTGAGATTTATTCCTGGTATACAAGGCTGGTTCAACATAAGAAAATCAATCAATGTAATACACCACATTAACAGATTGAAGGAAAAGAAAACACATGATCATCTCAATTGATGTAGAAAAGGTACTCAACAAAATCCATTATCCTTTTTTGATAAGAACACTTCAAAAGATAGGAATAGAAGGAAAAATCCTCAATATGATAACAGGCATATAAGAAAAACCCACATCCAGCATCATATTAATGGGGAAGGGTTTAAAGCTTTCCATCTAAGATCAGGAACAAGGCAAGGATGCCCACTGTCACCATTGTTATTCAATATTGTACTAGAAGTTCTAGTTAGGACAATTAGACAAAAACTAAAAAATTCAAAGCATCCAAACAGGAAAAGGGGAAATAAAGCTCTCACTGTTTGTGGATGACATGATCCTGTACCTAGAACCTTCTGAAGTATCCATGACAAAGGTACTTAATCTAATAAACGAGTTCAGCAAAGTGGCAGGATACAAAATCAGCATGCAAAAATCAGTAATGTTTTTGAATAGTGGTACTGAACAATCTGAGGAGGAAATCGGGAAAAATTCTGTTTTCGATAGCAACAAAAAGACTCAAATACCTAGAAATTATTTTAACTAAAGAAGTACATGACCTATATGCAGAAAACTACAAAACAATGCTAAAAGAAACTAAAAAAGACTTAAAACAAATGGAAAGACATTCCGTGTTCATGGATTGGAAGAATAAATACCGTGAAGATGTCAGTGTTACCCAAACTGTTTTATAGATTTAATACAATACCAATAAAAATCCCAATAGTTTACTATACAGAATTGGAAAAGGCAATTACCAAGTTCATTTAGAATGGAATGTGCACCTGAATAGCCAAAAGCATTCTAAAAAAGAAGAGCAATATGGGAGGAATTTCACTGCCTGACCTTGAAACATATTACAAAGCTACAGTGGTCAAAACAGCATGGTACTGGCATAAAGAGAGACACATTTATCAGTGAAATAGAATTGAGGATTCAGAAATAAATTCTCACCTATACTGTCAACAGGTTTTTGACAGACCTACCAAGTTAATGTTAACGGGACAAAATAGTCTCTTCAACAAATGGTGCTAGGAGAAGTGGATATTTATTACCAAAAGAATGAAAGAAGACCCCTGTCTTACTTTCTATATAAGAATCAACTCAAAATGGATCAAAGACCTAAATATAAAAACCAGTACCTTAAATCTCCTAGAAGAAAATGTAGGGAAACAGCTTCAAGACCTTGTAATAGGTTGTGATTTCTTGGATCTTACACCCTAAGCATGTGCAACAAAAGAAGAAAATAGATAAATGGGACCTCATCAAGATTAAACACTTTTTTGCACTTTGTCAAAAGGGTGAAAAGGCAGCGGACTCAATGGGAGAAAACATTTGGAAATCACATATCTGATAAGGGTTTAATATCCAGGATGCATAAAGACATGTTACAACTCAACAATAAAAAGAAAAACTACCCAATGTGCAAAGGGCTTGAATAGAGATTTGTCCAAAGAAGAAATGGCAAAAAGAAAAACCCACAAAAAAAAACACATGAAAATAGCTTCAGCATCACTCATGATTAGGGAAATGCAAATCAGAACTTCAACGAGATATCATTTCACTCCTATCAGAATGGCCACTATTAAAAAGAGAGAATTATAAGTGTTGGAGAGGATGGGAACAGATAGGAACCCTAAGTCACTGTTGGTGGGAATGCAGAATGATAACGGCCACTATGGAGGACTGTTTGGCAGTTCCTAAAGAAGTTGAATGTAGACTTGCCACGTGACAATACCTCTACCGAGTATATATCCAGAAGAACTGAGAGCAGCGAAATGAACATATCTGCACACTGATTTCATAGCATCATTATTCACAATTGCCAAGTTTGGAATCAACCAAGGTGTCCATCAGCATTGAACAGAATAAACTGTGGTTTATTTTCACAATGGAATATTATGCAAATAGAAGAAATGAAGTAGTAAAGCATATGACAACGTATATGAACCTGGAGGACAGTATGTTGAGGAAAGCAAACCAGACACAAAAGGACTAATACTGTATGGTTGTGTTACTATGATCCAAACATATTGTGTAACATATTGTATGACTTAAAAAAAAATTCAGATGTATGCAGTAAAAAAACATCTGTTCTTCTGTGTGTGCTACCCGTTGTTGTATTAAATTCGTTTGAGGGGCCTTTAATTAAAATTACTTGATAAGATCACTTTAGGGCTTTGAGTCTTCACCCCCTTGCTGGGTCTGATATAAAGGACTCACTCACCAACAGACATATACACACACAGTAAGAGAGCTTTGTCATTTTTGATCTTGCCACGTGACAGAAAGAAGGCTCAAACAGCTGAGGCCCCAGGGAGAGATGAGCCATTTTGCCTGATAGGTTACAGCTGAAATCTGGAAGAGAGCAGACCAGCTAACACTGATATAAAAAGCCTGGAAAGTAACAAGCCCTATGCCAGGAGAGAGAGGAAGCCCTAAAAGACAACCTATGCCAGCTTGCAGGTGAAATTGGGAAGAAAGTAGAGTAGCTGAGCTTGAGAAAGGGAGCCCAGAGGGGAAGGCTGGAAACTCTCAGAGATCGGCAGGTATCTTGCTTCATTATGTGGCAATACACCAGGATCAATAGTGGCTGACTTTTGTGAGAAAGTATCTCTGCTGATGCCTTGATTCGGCCTTGGAACTGTAAGCCTTTACCCCCAAATAAATCCCTATTATAAAAGGCAAAAGCGGTATTTGCATCAGCACCCCTTTAGTGGACTAATACACTTGCCGTAAAAAAAACAAAGGTTTATTGATGTAGCTCAAGTGGTTGAGTGCCTGCTTCCCTCATGGGAGGTCCTGGGTGTTGTCCCAGGTGCCACCTAAAAACAAAAGTAACAAAGAAACAAACAGAAAAAACCAACTCAGGGGAGCCGATGTGGCTCATTGGTTAAATGCCAGCTTCCCGCGTTTGAGAACCTGGTTTCAATCCCTGGCCCTGGTACCTGAAAAAAACTATCAAAAAAACCAAACACACACACAGAAAAACAAAAACTTGAGATATGTATGGGAAACACAGGAACTGAGAACCTTGAAATAAATTATAATTTCTTCAATTCTAAAGCGCAGTTCATAGGATGGAGGAATAAAATGTTAATTATAGTGGGGGGGGGGAATCATGTGTTCAAAGTTTGTGCTATCACAATTCTCAATTTATTAGGATTTGCCCAACTAAAGTCAATCAATAACTGACTTCTGTCTTTGTAGAGGACTCCTCTCAAGCCAAATGCTTTTCCAGAATCAGGGCACATCATGAAGTGTGAGGTGCATCACAGAGCAACTGTGGTGGGTTAAGAAGTGCAGGCAAATGTGCTTTGTCTCAGATGCTGCATGTTACAAACCCTTTAGGAGTTTTGTTTTTGCTTGCCATTTCTGGGGCACTAGAATTCTTGACTTTTTTTTTTTTTTTTAGTTCTCTTAGTTTGTACTTTGCCTATTTGGTTGCCAGATATGTTTATCTGACCTTAGATAGTGCAGGCAAAGTCCAGCATTTAGGCAATGTGAATGGCAGTGTTAGTTGGGCTTTTTATTTTTATTTTTATGGTAGTATGTCACTATGCATTATTTGGGTAAAATGCTTTATGGGTATCTGTATGGTTAAGAAAAGGAAGGTCAGGCTGTGTTCATCCTCACAACATGACCCTTGTTTCTCTGTTTTCTATTTCATCATAACATTGTCTGAGTCTATCAGTAAGTATTTATTCAGTGCCTTCAATGAATGCCTAGTCATGTGATGGGTGCCTTGAGGGATTTTTAAAGGGGGTTGAGGGGAGAAAGAGAAATAGGGACATGAGTTCAAGGAGCATTAAGATCATGTTAACATGAAATATATATGCCATGTGGTTTTATTCCTGTATATTTATTTTTATTTTTGTTTTTTTAGGAGGTACCAGGGATTGAACCTGGGAGCTTGTACATGTGAAACATGCACTGAACCATTGAGTCTCACCTGCTCCATACTCTGTGGCTTTGGGTTTTTTTTTTTAGTTTTTTTTTTTAGATACTGGGAACTGGGGATTGAGCATCAACAAGGAGGTTCTCAGGTGGTAACTCTTAGGCACCCTATAATCCTAGGCTGTTTCAGTTTCCAAAGAAAGGTTCATAAGTACAGTCATCAATATCAAGGGCCTGTCACTGGTCCATCCTCTTTCACTAGTCATTGTCCCTGTGCTTGGGGGATTCTTGCTGTCCCATTAGAGAATATGGCAGAGCTTCCCAGGATGGGTATTCGATATTCTTTCAGTTATTGTATAACTCTCCGCCCACCATAACAATGCCCCATGAACACTTGAACACATTCATATGCCTCATAGGAATGCCCCAGACGAACCTCCAGATTGAATCTCAAGTTGGGCCATTTCTTATCTTTGTGACCTGGAACAGGTTACTTTTCATCTCTGTCTTGGTTTCCTTATTTGTAAAATGAAGATAGTAATAGTACATCATGAGGGAGATATGAGGATAAAATGAATTAAAATACATCAAGCATTAAAATAATTGCTGTTGCATGGTAAGCACTAATTAGATTGTTAGCTATTATATTTAATATACTATATAGATTTTATTGATGTGTATTATATGTTACTTATATATATATATATAAATATATGTATATTTTTTAGGAGGTGCCAGGCATTGAACCCAGGGCCTTGTACATGGGAAGCCGGTGCTCAGCCACTGAGCTTTATCCATTCTTCAGTGAGAGAGATGGTCTTTTCGTCGTTATTTTTAGGAGGTACCAGGGATCAAACCTGTGGTCTCGTACATGGGAAGCAAGTGCTCAGCCACTGGAGCTACATCCACTCACCTGTCCTCTTCTCTCCTCTTCTCTCTTCTCTCTTCTCTCCTCTCCTCTTTTCTCCTCTTCTCTGCTCTTCTCTGCTCTGCTCTGCTTTTCTCTTCTCATTTATTTATGGGGTGCCAGGGATTGAACCTGGGACCTCATAATGTGAGAAGCTGGTGCTCAACCACTGAGCCACATTGACTTAGCTGAGTTGGTCTTCTCTTTTCTCTTCCTTTCTCTTCTTTCCTCATCGGGAACTGAACCCGGGACCTCCCGTGTGGGAAGCAGGTGCTTAACTACTTGAGTGACATCCACTCCCCAGTATATATTTATATATTTTTAAAGGTCTTTTTAAAAAAAATATATATATATGTATTTTAAAATTTCTCTCCTTCCCCCTCCACCGCCCGTTGTCTGCTCTCTGTGTCCACTTGTATTCTCATCAAGCGGCACTGGGTATCTCTGTCTCTTTTTGTTGTGTCATCTTGCTGTGTCAGTTCTCCGTGTTCTCTGTGTGTGCAGCACCCCTCCTGGGCAGGCTGGACTTTCTTTCGCGTGGGGCAGCTCTCCTTTTGGGGCGCACTCCTTGCGTGTGGGGCTCCCCTCTGCAGGGGACACCCCTGCGTGGCACGGCATTCCTTGCACACATCAGCGCTGTGTGTGGGCCAGCTCACCATATGGGTCAGGAGGTCCTGGGTTTGAACCCTGGACCTTCCATGTGGTAGGTGGAAGCTCTATCTGTGGAGCCAAGTCTACTTCCCCACATGTACTGTTTGTCTTACTTTTAAAAATTTAATGAGATGATCTTTGCCCCTATGGTATTAAATATTCTCCAAAAACATTTTAAAAGATTACATAAAATTACATCATAATTTTAACTGTTTTCTATTATTGGATATTTGGGATTTTTCAATTTTTTGCTGCATATTTAATACTGTTACAGTTATTTTTGTTAATAAACCTTTACATTTCTAATTATTTTCCTTTGATAGATTACTTAAAAATGTAATTTATTGAACAAGGAAGATCAAAGGAATTACAGAAATCTTTTATTCTACATTACATTTATGTATTTTTAAAATATTTTTCCATATGTATTTAATACTTTGTAATGAGAAAAAAATGTTACAGAAGTGACTCTACAAATCACACTATTCTTTGTATTTGGAGAGAATCAACGTTGCTAAAATACAATATTTTTTCCTGAAGTATTCAAAATCATTCTTATTAAGTAAAAGACCAAATTAATAGTTTTAAAGAATACATCTTATTATTATTACTTTTTTCCTAATGGCTCTAGGTCAGCCCTCTTACCTGGTTCCTTTGAGAGAATTAAGCCCTAATGCTCAAAGGCATCCATTGTATTTAACAAGTTAATTTTTTTCTTATACATCTCTATTTTGGTAGTGACTATGAATTATCTTGTGAGAACTGAGAAAATAGTCGTTGAAATAGTTTTATATATGGCTTAATTGTTTAGTGAAACACCCGTTGAGAAAGGCTGTTCTAGATATACCTTTAAACAAATTGCTTCACAGAAAGAATGGACTATATTAGGAAATCATCAGCGTTGTGTAAATACACCTGTCTCACCCTACCTGTTGATATGATGTTCAAAAATTTTTTGTCTGGCCTTCTACAGTATGGCCAACGACGTTAGCTAGCGCTTGCTCTACTTTATAACAGAGAAGCAGCAGATTTACAAGAGATTGAACTGTATCTGCTTATTTCCAACATACTCATGTTTCAACTTTTGCTCACAAAAAAAGCCAGGAAATTTTTATTAATCCTTTTTTTTAAACACCATGGAGTTTCTTCCCTTCAGCCCCTCAAATAAAGCAATATTCTCTTGCACTGTGGGTTTATACGAATCTTGTACTTCAGAGGGGAAAGGAGAATGGATCCTGGTCCCAATTTTCCTTTTAGGTCAAGTGAATTTGTTCTACTCTTTTATTGACAGATGGTGACAAAAATAAACAGAGTATTTTAGCCTGAGAAAAGGGCGCATGGGCAGAATGGTAAGGAAACCTTCAACCATGCTGTGTTCCCCAGTGAGTCAGTAAATGAGATTAGCTTATCATGAGCACCATGCCTTTATTAACTTACTAAGTAATATAAAAGGTGTTATATGTAAACTATTAGGAGGATTTACTTTAAAGGTTTTGGATTCAGTAAGTCAAGTGAGCTTGAATCATTCACTTTACTTTTATTTTAGCAGCCATTTCCACTAATTTCTGTTAATAATATACTTGAAAGCTTTTGTTCAAATCAGAATTAGTTTTTTTTCTAACTGAAAAACCTATCCTGTGACTTAAAGTTCTGTGACTTTGTGATATGTGATGCATGTGATGGTGTTCTGATGTCATCTGTTTCACTATAATTTGATAGGATAAATAAAGTGACTACTCACAATGAAAGCTGTCCAGATTATTCAGGTGTTCACAGTGAAGCAGAATGCTATTCATAAAACATAATATGAAATTCCAAAATAATTACTTAATGGGAAATATACACTTTCAAGAATAGCCATCTTAGGAAGCGAACTTGGCCCAATGGATAGGGCGTTTGCCTACCACATGGGAGGTCCGCGGTTCAAACCCTGGGCCTCCTGACCTGTGTGGAGCTGGCCCATGTGTGGTGCTGATGCGCACAAGGAGTGCTGTGCCACTCAGGGGTGTCCCCTGTGTAGGGGAGCCCCACGTGCAAGGAGTGCGCCCCATAGGGAGAGCCGCCCAGCATGAAAGAAAGTGCAGCCTGCCCAAGAATTGCGCCGCACACACAGAGAGCTGACACAGTAAGATGATGCAACAAAAAGAAACACAGATTCCTGGTGCTGCTGATAAGGATAGACGCGGTCACAGAAGAACACACAGCAAATGGACACAGAGAGCAGATAATGGGGGAGGGGGACGGATGACTAAATCTTTAAAAAAAAAGAATAGGCATCTTTTTTTTTAGCTATATTTGCAAATTCTGTGGGATTTACCTAATTGAGAAAACAGTGAAGCTAGTTAAATTTTATATTTCTTGTCAGTATTTTTTTTTTTTTTGGATTGGTGCTGTGATGTTTTGTTCCTTCTGAATTGATATATGAAACACTTTTTTTTTTAGTGTTTCTAAACAGAATGTACTTTGTTTGAAATCAAGTGATTGAAACACTGTTTTAACTTATTTTAAGCACATTTATAGCCCATGGTCTGTATTACATTACTAATGGGTTAAAAAAAATTTTTTTTAGTAACTATATACAACCTAGAATTCCCTCTTTTAACTACATTCAATTATATAATTATGTCATGTGAATCACATTCATAGCATTGTACTCTCATCACCACCATCCATTGCCAAAACTTTTCTATTACCCCGAACAGACACTTTGAAACATTTAGGTATTATCTCCCCATTTGCTACCTCAGTCCTAGCCTCTGGTAACCCGTATTCTAGTTCTGACTATGAATTTGCTTATTCTAATTATTTCATAGCAGTAAGATCATGCAAAATTCATCCTTTTGTGTCTGGCTTATTTCACTCAACTTGATGTCTAAAAGGTCATCCATGTAGTCATCATATGTATCCATTCTTCATTCCTTTTTACAGCTGAATAATATTCCATTATATGCATCTACTACATTTTGTTTATCCATTAATCTGTTGATGGACACTTAGATTGCTTCCTCCTTTCAGCAATTGTGAATTATGCTGCTGTGAATATAGATGTAAAAATCTGTTTGAATCTTTCAATTCTTTTGGGTATATACTTAAAAGTGGGATTACTAGGTCTTATGTTAATTTGTACTTAATTTTCCAAAGAACCACCAAACTGTTTTCCACAGTGGCTGCCCCATTTTACGTTCCCATCAACAACACAAGTTTTTGAATTTGTAGTGCGTATGAAATGGTATTTCAGTGTGGTTTTAATTTGTATTTACATAATGGCTAATGATGTTGAACATATTTTCATGTACTTACTTATTGGCCATTTATGTATCTTGTTTGGAGAAATGTCTATTCATGCTTTTTGCCCACTTTTTAATTGGGTTGTTTGTCTTTTTGTTGTTGAGGTGTAGGATTTCTTTATATATTCTGGAAATTAAACCTTTATCAGCTATGTTGTTTCCAAATATTTTCTCCCATCCTGTAGATTGTCTTTTTAATTATGATGAAATCATTTGATGCACAGAAGTTTTATTTTGATGAAGTCCCTCTTATCTGTTTTTTCTTTTGTTTTTGTGCTTTTGCTGTAAAGTTTAAGAAACAGTTGCCTAAACAAGGTCCTGAAGATGCTTCCGTACATTTTCTTCTAGCAGTTTAATGGTTTTAGATCTTATAATTAGGTCTTTTATCTGTTTTTAGTTAACTTTGGTATATGTTGTGAGATGGGGGTCCACCTTCATTTTTTTTTATTATGAATATCCAGTTTTCTCAGTTTTCTCTAATTATATTTCCCTCCCGCCACCCACCCCAAGATGGCTCCCTCATCTGTCTGCTCATTGTCTGCTCATCTGGGAACCAAACCCAGGACCTCCCATGTGGGAGGTGAGTACCCCACTGCTTGAGCCACATCTGTTCCCCCTGCACGTTTCTTTCCCTTTCCTTTCTTTTTCTGCCTTTCTTTCTCATTTATCCCCATACTAACAGGTCTACATGTTTAAATTGAACCAACTTTTAGGAAAGATACTCAGAGACTTGATTCTTATCTCTTATGTTGAAAAACCAGTCATTATGTAGTCACCAAAATTGTGTGATGCTTCCTCCTGCTCCATTCTCATCCCTTATGGATAAATAGGAAAAGAGTTAATCCTTGTGATGTTGGTTAAATTTTCATTTCATCAATTAAGTAAACTTTTTTTTTTGAGGGTCATCTGTGACCCTCATGGTGCTATGTGGTAGGGGTGCAAAGATGAGTAAGAATTATTGTATGCCCTCAAAAGGCTCATGGTTGATGGGAGAGCTAAACAGATAAAAATGATAATATATAATAAAGTGCAACAGTAGAGATATGTTGAATGCATTATGGGGATATAGAGGGAGCTCACCTAATTCAGCTTGGGGAATCAGGACAGGCTTTCTAGTAGAGGTGATGCCTGAGTTGAGACTGACAAGGCAAGTAGGAGGTAGGTAGGATAGGGAAAGAAAGAGCAGAGGACACAGCCTAAGTAAAGGTTAAGGGGTGAATGGTAAAAACAGGGGTTTAGGTACTAAAAGCTGTTTGGGGTTTCTGGAATTTGTACTACAAAGAGTTTATTGCTACATGAGTTGTTGATTATCTTGATGAGCCCATTGTATATAGAATTTATTTATGACTGTATGACATCCCCATTTTGATACCATTGCCATTCACTCTTTAATTTGCATTCTGTGTTGCTAGTATAGTGATGATTATGTTTATTTGTGATATATATTCCTGTTGTGCAAATTTTGATGTTCTTTGGGGATTTTTTGCCACTTGGATTTACATGCAGGGTTCTTGGAGCAGAAAGTTAGAATGCTCTTATTTTTCCTGAATTCAATAGCGGAGATTAGTTGCTAGAATTTCAGCATAATTGCTTTTTCATTTCCTTGATTCTGATATCTTTTGTAGAGGATAGTAACTTTCTCAATAAGCTCAAGAGGTAAGAGTGTCAAGCAATTGAATTCATCCATTGGAGTTCTGATATAGTTCTGTCTTGTTTTTAGTGTATTTCTTGCTAATGTTTAGACTATTCTGAGAACTTTATTTTGTTTAATATCTAAGAGCTATTGTAGTATGCTTTGCTGCACAGAAAAGAAATCTCCGCATCTGCTAAACAAATACTGGTCTTAATGATCAAGAGAAATGAATTGCCTCAGAAGCTCTTCCTCAGTCTCAGTCTCTGAGGTTCACACTTATTAAATCTATCTAGTTTTTTCTTCTAAACTGATAGAAATTGGAATACTTTCTTTTTCATTGAAATAGATTAAAGGTTTGTGAATCAGCTCATAGTGATGGTTATAGGTTCTAAACTTCATTTGAATATGTTTATATGTCATTTTCTCTTTATAGAATATTCTTAATTTAGCATTTATAATAGGGTACAATACAGGTGAGTGAGTGTATATGTAAAACAAATATGCTTTACCAATTTGCAAACTTAATTTTGGACAATAACTCTATCTTATACATTTTTTGTGCTGTAGCTTTTGTAACACTAAAAGTGCGAAAGGTACTGTTGACTGTTAATTACTCTTCCTTCATGAAAGGGCAAACAATACAAAAACCTATAGTATATAATTAACATTTTTATAAGTGTTGTGTTTTGTGTTTTGACCTGTTTGATTTTAAGATAGAATTTTTTGTATAGGCTAGTGAAAAAGTAATTATTATAAGAGTAATTCATTTTATTATTTTATAGGAGAGAGATATAACTTCTAGGGACTTGAATTGCATCTATTGTCTTGTTGCCATTTACTTTCAATACAGTTTTTCAAAATCTGCTTTTGTTAATCTTTCAACAAAAGTTTATTAAGTCTCAGACCTGCAGCCTGCACCTGCCTGCCTTGAGGTTTCTTTCCCCCTTCCTCCTCCTCCTTCTCTTTCATTCCTCCTTACTCCTTTGCCTGCCCGCAGGGGGAGCCCCCCTCGCCTTCTCTCCTGCCCCTGTTGTTCTGCCCCTGGCCTCCCGCCCTTCCCCTTGCCACCCGCTCCCCTTTTCCCCACAGTTGCCTTGCACCTCCAGTGACCAAAGACTTAAACCACTCAAAGTTCAGCTCCCCAGAACACTGCTCGACATGGACACTGGTGTGATTGAAGGTTGATTAAATGTAACTCTCACCATCTGGCTACATATGCATGGAAAGGAAGTTGGCAGTACCATCGGAAAGAAAGGAGAATCAGTTAAGAAGATGCGGGAGGAAAGTGGTGCACATATCAACATCTCAGAAGACGGATCCACTAATGCCATCTTTAAAGCCTTTGCTGTGATCATTGACATACTGGAAGAGGACATCAGCAACTCTATGACTAATAGCACAGCCGCCAGTAGACCTCCATTTAAACTGAGGCTGGTGATCTCTGTAGTCAGTGTGGCTCTCTCCTTGGGAAAGGTGGTTGCAAGATCAAGGAAACAGGAGAGAGTACAGGGGCTCTCAGGTCCAGGTGGCAGGGGATGTGCTCCCCAGCTCAACTGAGCGGGCCATCACTATCACTGGCATTCTGCAATCCATCATCATGTCAAACAGATCTGTGGGTCATGTTGGAGACTCTCCCAGGCCCCTCACTGAAGGGCATGGCCATCCTGTACAGGCCCAAGCTGTTCAGTTTTCTGGTAATCTTTGCAGGTGGTCAGGACACAGCACAGGCAGCGACAATGTGAACTTTGCCCACACCACCCGTCCATGTGCCTCAGTCCTGACCTGGAGGGACCACCTGTAGAGATTTATGCCATTTCACAGCCAGATTTGACCAACCTGCACCAGTTGGCAATGCAACAGTCTCATTTTCCTATGACGCATGGCAACACCAGATTCAGTGCAGATTTGGATGCATCTGTTCAGACTACTCATGAACTCACCATTCCAAATGATATGATTGACTGCATAATTGGGTATCAAGGTGCCAGAATCAGTGAGATCCGTCTGATGTCTGGGGCACAGATCAAAATTGCAAACCCAGTGTAAGGATCTACTGATAGGCAGGTTACCATCACTGGATCTGCTGCCAGCATTAGTCTGACTCAGTATCTAATCAATGTCAGGCTTTCCTCGGAGACGGGTGGCTTGGGGAGCAGCTAGAACAATACAGATTCACCCATAATCCCTTTCTGCTGTTCACTACCACCCATGATTCATCTGTGTAGTTTCTGAATAGTCAGTAATTCCAGGTTTAAATAGTTTGTAAATTTTCAGTTTCTACACACTTTATCATCCACTCATGATTTTTTAATTGAAGTGTTTTAATTCCTTTCTCTGCTCAGCTGTTAATGCTGAGATCCATATTTAGTTTTATAAGCTTCTTCCTGTTTTCTGTTTTGTGTGGTTTTTTTTTGGCTCATGAATTCTTTCCCCCTATTTGTCATGGAAATGTAAGTGTGGAATATTAATACTTTTCAGTTTAGTTCTGTAATGTCAGGAATTTTTCAAAAAAAATTAAGAGGTGGACTGGAAAAAAGAAGTTTATTAAATATTTATTATGCCAAATACTGTGTTGTGCCCCAGGTTAAAAAGATGACAGTTCCAGCCCTAGAAAGTTTATTGAACACAGATGCAAACAGATAAATTGCAGATCAATCTAATAAGGCTATCCTAGGGAGCATACAGTGCTGTGCAACACAGAGTAGCCTGAGGAAGCCAGAAACTCAACTCAGGTTACTTTACTAAGAATTATTATAAGCTCTTTTGCATCTTACATTAATAAAGTTTACTTAATGTATATATTTATATGTTTCAGAAATAAATTGTTCTTAGATTAATATTTATACTAGAGTCAAATACTAACTTTCTTTTCCTCTAATTTTGGTTATCTTGATAACCAGTGCTTTGAATTTGTTGTGCATGTATTCTAATGAGTAGTTTTCATGTATCCATAATATCCTTTTTTGCTAACTGAAGATAGCTCTAGATGACATAGTTCTATCATTATAAAATCAGAAGAAACTGGATCAAAGTATTATCTCATTTATTGGAAGTTCTGCCTCAGAAAAGATTCTGATATTTAGTTCAAATATATCAAGGGTTGTTTGATCTGTCATCATTGTACTGATATGTTAGTTTTCTAGTAAAAGTCATAGCCCCATCAGAGATTTAAGAATTTCCTATATGGTAGTTCACAATATCCTACTATTACTTCGAGATACAGCTTGGTATAATAATTTATAATCCTTGGAAGTAAATTTTAGGCAGTTACTTTTCTAGCCTTTCCAGATCAGGCTAAGTGTTAGAGTGAAAAGAAATAGACAAGAGGGTAACAGTGTAAAATTTAGAATGTGAGAAGTGCAAGTTAATTTTAGAGATTATCATGAGCAGATTTCCTAAATAGAAATGTGCCTAATATCTAATGGAGCTCTTTCTACTGAATTCAGAGTATCTGGTTTTGGTTGATCATCATAAATGTCTATGAGATATGCAAATACGCTTATTTCATCTTCTGTATGAAAATACTAGAGAAAGAGTAGTCTAGCTTCTAGTACTGCTTCTTTCTTCTCCAAGGGAGTTGGCAGACCTTTTAGAGCCTCAATGTAACCTAGAGAAGGAATATTGATTTGTATTTCAGAGGAACCTTTCATTCTACCAGGCAGAACATTGTAAAATGGGTGTGAGCAGAGCTGAATAGACAGTGCATAAATAGTTTTATTTTCTTCTTCATCAAAATAGTGGTTGCCAAACTAGACTAGTCAGTATATGCTAAAATGTATGTGAGATTATCAACTATGATCATTATCTGTTTCTCCTTGGATGAATTGGTGAATATTCTAAAAGGGAGGAACAGTTGTACCTAGAAGTCAGTTTCCTTCTTAAATATAGCTCATAGTAGTTCCCTTTTGGATAAAGTCACAAAGGAGTGTCTTGATTACTTAAGATAAAGAAGAAAACTAGGCTTGGTTATAGGCTTCAGAGAATCACGGTTTTGATTTATCTTTTTATTGAGGATTTTAAACTCCATTAACTGTTACAAATCTTTAAAAGATGATGCTGACAATTAAATGTGCTGAAATCATATTCATGAATTAAAAATTACCTGAAAGTTTTATTGTAAATCTTGAAAGTAGTGCCTTTCAAGAGTTTGAAGGCTACCAAAAATGGAAGTTCAGTACTTTCTAAGCATAATATTAAAATCAGAAATCATAAAGGAAAAGGTTGATAGCTTTTGCCTTAAAAAGAAAATTCTGTATGTAAAAGTCACTATAAACAATGCTAATAAAAAATGGCGGACTTCAGAAAATATTTGGAACATGCACAACAGACAAAAGGTTATTTTCTTAATATAAAATGTTCTTAACATGGATTAGGAAAAACTTTAAATATCTCATGAACAAATTGTGCAGAGGACAAGAGCAGATGAGTCACAAAGGAGAAAATCCAAAGTGCCAGTAAACCTGTGGATATGTATTCAACCTCACTTGTAATCTAAGAAATGTAAAGCAAAACAAGAATGAGATTTTCACACCTTGCCCCCACCCCTGTCAGAGTGGCAAAATTGAAAAAAAAAAAAAAAGAATGTGAAAATGCCCAGGGTTGTCAAAGGTCTGGGGAAATAGCCACTTTCTGACATTGGTGGAAATTTGTATCTATACAGAGCCACTTAGAGATAATTTCCTAATGTATCTAAATTTTAACTGTGCACATCTTCTGATTCAGCAATTCCACCTTTTAAAATTTATCCCTAAGAAAAATTTGAATACATGTGCAAAAACATACCTTTGACTATGCCTGTAAATATCCATACAGTGGAATTCTATGGTAGTCATCTTTTGGAAAATAATTTGTTTTTTGAATGAGTAATAGATCCAAATGGTTGAAGATTCAAGAGGAGGGTTGGGTGAAAGGGAGACTGGGGAGTGATAATGGGTATGGAGTTTCTCTTTGGAAGTGATAAAAATCTTCTAGAATTAGTGGTGATCTATATATAACTTTGTGAATATGCTAAAAACCACTGATTGTACATTTTAAATGGATGATCTTTATGATTTGTGAATTATATTCAATAAAGCTCTTACTAAAAAAATTTAAAAAGAATGAAATATAGTAAAACTTTTTCATACAACTTGTCCCTTAACCATTCAAGTTCTTCTCCTACAAAAACTACCATTTATATTTTCTTGTGTAACTTTCCAGAAATATTTTTATTTCTTATGAATATTTTGTTATTTATAATTCAAAACAAATATTGCCACCCCCTTTTGAAAAATGGCAGCATATCGAACACAGTGTTATGTATCTAAGCAGGCATCTTTGAAGTCTGTTTCTTTTATTTTTAGATAAATTTTTTTAAATTATTGAAGTATTACATGCTTGCCATAGGAGATTTAGACAGTTCCAAAAAGCATAAAGAAAAATGTGAACACTACCAGAGATAGCCATTGATCATTGTTTACATCTTTTCAGACATTTCTTTGTATATACACATTCTCTTTTAAATCAGAAATGGTTACTCTTATACAGTCTGCATTTTTATATGTATAAGTACATTGTGACCTTTTATGGTGGGTAGATGTAACCTACATTGTTATTTTTAATTGATGCATTTAAATAATGTGGATATTTATTTATTCTTAATCTATCACCTACTAATACACATTCAGGTTGTTTCTAATTTTGTCACTATATAAACAATAATGAGTATCTTTGTATATACTTTAAAAAAAAGATTTATTTATTCCATATCCCCGCTCCCCCCTTGTTGTCTGCTCTCTGTGCCCATTCACTGTGTGTTCTTCTGTATCTGCTTGTATGCTCATTAGGTGGCACCAGGAACCGATCCTGGGATCTTCTGGAGTGGGAGAGTCATTCTCTTGTGCCACCTCAGCTTCCTGATCTGCTTCATCTCTTATTGTCTCTCCTCTGTGTCTCTTTTTGTTGCATCATCTTGCTGCACCAGCTCTCCGTGTGGGCCAGCACTCCTATGCGGGACAGCACTTCTGCGTGGGGCAGTACTCTGTGCAGGCCAGCACTCCACATGGACCATCTCGCCTCATGGGCCAGCTTGCCTTCACCAGGAGGCCCTGGACTTTGAACCCTGAACCTTCTATATGGTAGACAGGAGCCCAGTTGCTTAAGCCATATCCGCTTCCCTGTACATTCTTTTAAATTTAATTTTTTTAGGAGGTGATGGGGAGTGAACCTAGGACCTTGTACATGGGAAGCAGGCACTCAAACCACTGATCTATACCTGATCCCTATAGATATTTTTGTCTATTTGCCAAATCATTTTCTTGAGAAATTTAGTATACTACTGTTGTACAGTCTGCCAAAATTTTAAACAATGTATGTTTTTTAAAAAGATTTATTTTTTATTTTTCTCCCCTTCATCCTAGTTGTCTGCTCTCTATGTCCATTTGCTGCGTGTTCTTTCACATCTGCTTGCATTATCAGGTGGCACTGGGAAACTGTCTCTTTTTTGTTGCTTCATCTTGCTGTGTCAGCTCTCCATGAGTGCGGCATAGATCCTAGGCAGGCTGCGCTTTTTTCACGCAGGGCGGCTCTTCTTGCGTGGCATACACCTTGCACGTAGGGCACCCCTTCGTGGGGGTGACCCTGCATGGCACAGCACTCCTTGCTCTTGGGCCAGCTTACCACACAAGCCAGGAGGCCCTGGGGATCGAACCCTGGACCCTCCATGTGGTGGACAGACGTTCTATCAATTGACCCACATCTGCTTCCCAACAATGTATGTTTTTAAACACACACCAGAAAGATTTCCATGATATATTAATTCTGAGAAGATGGTATAGGTATTAATACCTCTTTTTTAAATGTGAGAAATCTGGGAGTGGAAGTGGCTCAAGTGGTTGGGAATTTGCCTCCCACACGGGAGGCTCTGGGTTCGGTTCCTGGTACCTTCTAATGAAAATGAGCAGACAGATGAGGGAGCCATCTTGGGGTGGGGGTGGGGGAATAAAAATTAATTATTTAAAAGAAAATAAATATGAGGAATCTGAAACCCAGAAAGATGGCATCAGTGTGAGAACTGGAAGTAAATCTTAGGTCTTCTGATCATGGGTTAGTGTTCTTTCCACTATGACATACTGCCAGACCTAATCTAGAATACAAATGTGATCTTTTTTTTTTTTTTAAAGATTTATTTATTTATTTCTCTCCCCTTCTCCCCCCTGCCCCAGTTGTCTGTTTTCTGTGTTTATTTGCTGTGTGTTCTTTGTCTGCTTCTGTTGTTGTCAGCAGCACGGGAATCTGTGTTTCTTTTTATTGCGTCATCTTGTTGTGTCAGCTCTCTGTGTGTGCGGTGCCATTCCTGGGCAGGCTGCACTTTCTTTTGCACTGGGCAGCTCTCCTTATGGGGTGCATCCCTTGCACGTGGGGCTCCCCTACGCGGGACCATCCCTGCGTGGCATGGCACTCCTTGCATGCATCAGCACTGTGCGTGGGTCAGCTCCACACGGGTCAAGGAGGCCCGGGGTTTGAACTGTGGACTTCCCATGTGGTAGATGGATGCCCTAACCACTGGGCCAAGTCTGTTTCCCTACAAGTGTGATCTTATTGTTGCTTTTTCATTCCTAAAAATAAGGTACTTGATGTAACATCCTTTGGAATTCTTTGCACAATATGCTGGGATTTACTTATTGTTTTATATTAAAGGTTCATATAATTTCATTATAGATAAAGGCTAAGGATATGCCCTTTCAAACTTTTGGTTTATCTGCATTAGCATCTTCATTAGATTACTAATCTGTATTGCTATCTTCCCTTATATGAAAAGCTCACATATTCTTAGTTGTTTTATTTTAAGCTTCAAGTTATGTTATTACTTAGAGTAGGACTAGTTTCAGTGGGTCTGAATGACAGCACTTTCAGGTACTATGTAATCTTGGGCAAGTTACTAACCTCTTAAACCTCTTAAACTAAAGACTTAGTTTCTTCAACAATAAAATTAAATTAATAGTACCTATATCATAGTGAGGATTAAATGAATTAACACAAAAAAGTGGTTGGCACAATGTGGCATTAGAAATTACTTATTAAGTGTTAGTATTTCTATTTATTGTTTACAATACATGAAAGTTGCTTGTACTTTGATATTCTTCCTACTTTTTGTTGAATGTTTTTGAATGAATGTGTTTGCATTTTTTGTAACTTTCCCCCTCCCCTTGACTTCACTTCATATGTATTTCAGTCTGTTAATTTTGAATGGTGTCTTTATTTTAATCACAGTTTATACAAAGTGAGGAGTTGCCATACTTACCTAATTTATCTTGTTTCATGTTGGGAATAAGCACAAGTAGAATCACATTTTGCAGATTATTTCTTCTTTTTTAAAATTTTTTTGAGAAAATGTAAATCAGAATAATGTTAGTCTTAATTTGCTAAATGCAGTGTTCTAAGAGCCCTTGTGGCTCCTATTTGACTCCCCAAAAGGGTTAAAGAAGCTACTCCGTTTTTGGTACTTGAGAAGGAGGCTGACTTGAGGATTTCCTTTTGTCTTGTTTCTATTCTAGCACATGCAGATGACAATCCAGGCTCTCCAGGATGAGTTGCGGATCCAGAGGGATTTGAACCAGCTGTTTCAGCAAGATAACAGCAGTAGGACTGGTGAACCTTGTGTGGCAGAGCTGACAGAGGAGAACTTTCAGAGGCTACATGCTGAGCACGAGCGGCAGGCCAAGGAGCTGTTTCTTCTTCGAAAGACACTGGAGGAAATGGAGTTGCGTATTGAAACTCAGAAGCAAACCCTGAATGCTCGGGATGAATCCATCAAGAAGCTTCTGGAGATGTTGCAGAGCAAAGGACTTTCTGCCAAGGCCACTGAGGAAGACCATGAAAGAACCAGACGACTGGCAGAGGCAGAGATGCACGTACACCACCTAGAAAGCCTTTTGGAGCAGAAGGAAAAAGAGAATAATATGTTGAGAGAGGTGAGTGACTGCTTTTTATCTCTTTTTTTTTTATTATTAGTGTCTTGGCCTAGATAAATTTATGTGTTCTACTGTGCTCCTAGTGGAAGGGAATTCCTTCTTTTATGTATAGTGCTTAACTGATCTCTATTCTGATTTGCTTTTTTATATGGGATGACATTATCTGGTATGTATGCTGGTTTTATACGTGTCTTGAGTCTCCTGCCCCCCCCCCGCCCCATTTCTATAGACACATTTGTTGCTAGAGGGACACAGAAGTTTCTTGGTTAATCATCTCTAGATGAGTTTATAGAGATACACTCAACAAAACCAAAATCGGAGTAGTTGTCTATTACTCGATTTTTAAAAATTAATAAAGTGGTTACCTCAGTTTAGGTGTGCTTATAAAGTCATTGCTAACAGTAATTCATGGTTGCTTTGTGGTTTCCCTGGAAACTGTTGCCTTGCTGTAAACCATATGTAATAAAAAAATCATTTGCTGCCAAGGAGGCATAGCTGGAAAGAATGATATAAAGGCACACTGTCATTTATATTTTAGGGAGGAAACCCCATCTTTAGCAGGCTACTCTGCCTTTTTGATAATTTTTCACTTTTCTAGGTAATGCTTCATTTAAAGAAAGTATAAATGAAGAATTCATCTTACAGTGAATAAAAAAAAAAAATTAACACCTGTAGTAACTTCTCTGTTTTTGATCAGAGACTTCAGATGATTTTCACATATGGAGTGGGGAAAAATCCCAAAAAGCTGTTTTAGTACCAGTATTAATAATTGCTGTTTAAATAAGGTGTGAAGGAGGTTAAATAATAGAATATTCCTGAAGCAGCAAAACACTTTTAAAAAAGTACTTCAAATTCATAGTTTTTCCAAACTTTCTCCTTTAAAAACTTCATTTTTAAAAAATAATTTAAATTCAGTTTGTTCCAAAATTTCTCCTTTAAAAATATCTTTGTTCACATTGCATGGATTTAAGCTTTATTAATTTGTATTAATAAAATTAATTTATTTTAAAAAATCTGAAATATTTATTTACAGTGAAGGCATTTTTATTTTTGAAGAGGACCTTAATTATTATTTAAAAACATGGCTTTATTACACAGGAAATCTATTGTAGTCAGTTGTTGAAAATGAGAAAATAGATAAGCAAAAACTTAAAATCTAAAATGTTGTTACTTAGTGATAAGTGTTAACTTTTGTTATGATATATTTCCAGTATTTTACTATGTGTACATTCTTTCATTGTTTCCTTTTTTTTCTCTCTTAAAAAGATGGGGTACTATACATAAATACTGTCTGGTTGAAATTTCTGCAGTGATGGAAATGTTTTATATCTGCTTAATCAAATAAGGTAGCCATTAGCAACATGTGGCTACTGAGCACTTGAAATACAGTTAGGGCAACTGAAAAAGTGAATGTAAAATTTTATTTACATATAACTAATTTAAAATTAAATTTAATTAAATTTAAATATATATAGCTAGTGGCTACTGTATTGGGTAGTGTCCTGTGCATAATGTAATATCCTCTGCTTTTCTTAGTTAATATGTCTTGACCATCTTTCTCTGAGAATACTTGTAGATTTTTCATAATTTTAGGTAACTTTATAGTTATCTATAATTTATTTGAACATCTCTTATTGTTGGAAATTTAGACCTTTTAAGACTTTATATTTTAATAATATAACCCAGAGCCTGGCATACATTGTTAGAGAAGTTCTAATAATTACAAATAACATACAACATGAAACTATTATGGGATTGTGATGAATTTGAATGTCAGATTTTTGTTGCTTCTGTTGTGACTATTTCACCTATGTCAATTCATTTTTGTGTTTTGGAGTTAATAAATGTCTAATAGTTGAGGATTATTGAAGGCCACGTGTTATTCTGACATAGAAGAAACAGAAATAAGGTGAATTTGAAAAGTGATGGAAAAAACATGAACTTAAGAAGAATTGATTTCTGCCAATGAAAAACTCTAATATATCAAGTCCCACTTATGCACATAAGTGGAAAGAAATATAGACCTTATCCATCACACCAGCATAAAATTCTAGTTGCTGTTAGTAGCTTAGTATCCTCTAGTAAGAAACACAGCAACATTAATTAAAAATTTTTAAGGGTAAGAGGGAATGATTGCTTGAGGGAAAAAATATTTAGAATGTCCATGTCCTTTTCTCTTGCTCCTACTTACTGTCAAGACTCAGCTCAGATTTCATTTCTTCTGAGAAGCCTTTCTTGTATAGCACTGTACATTTCTATAGATAGAACCATTCATATTATAGTATACCTACATGTATGTTTCTTCATTGTTCACTTAAATTTTTGGAATCAAAGATAAATGCTGTTTATTTTCATATTGCCAGTGTGTAACACACAGTGGATATTTAGCAAATGTTAATTGAATAAGTTGAAATTCAGGGAGAGGTATTTGAACCTGGAACTTACAGAAAGAAAGATGACCTTTTAAGTTCTTTTAATCCTAGTAGGTATAACCATGAATTCAAAACCTAAGAAAGGTTAAAGAAAACAAACTAAACTCTTTAAGAACTTTTAAAAAATGATCCCTCCCTGCCCCCCTTCCCCCCCCCCCAAGATGGCATCCTCATCTGTTTGTTTGTTGTTGTTTTTTCTTGTTGGTTTTGATTGTTGTCTGCTCATTGGTTTTTACTTGTTGTTGGCTGGCTTTTTTTCCCCCCAGGGAACTGAACCCGTGACCTCCCATGTGGGAGGCAGGCACTCAACTGCTTGAGCCATGTCTGCTCCCCTTAGGAATTTCTTTTATTTATGAGTTTAGATATAGAAATTATAAATGAAATATTAGGAAATAAATCAGCATTGTAATGACAAGAGGAAGAATGCCAGGGTGGCTCAATATGTCCTATACAATTATAATTTAAACTAGATTAAAGGAAAAGAAAAACTTGTGGTATTGTGGGTGGTTGTCTCTAAGATATTAAATAAAATGTTATGGACATTTTGATTTGAAGCAGAGCAAACAAACCCTTAATAAAATAAGAATTGAATAATACATTTATGGCATGATCTAAATAAATAACACAAATGTATGTTATAAACACATGTCCTGAACCAGTAGCCAGCATCACACGTAACTGGTGAACATACACATTGAATTTAGGAAGAGGTCAAAGGTGGTTGTTCTTATCAATATTTAACATTGGTCTGGAGTTGTTAGGCAGTGTAATTTGTTAAGGAAATGGCATAACTAATGGAAAGAATGGGGCTAAAATTTTCAGTATTTTCAGATAACAGAATTACCTATGTTAGATAATATAGAATTCATAGTAACAACAAAAACCTCATGAAATGTGTAGATTTAAATTTATATTAAGAAATGTGAAGGAAAGCAGTGGTACTGGGGGTTAGATAGTCTGGGATTGCCAATTGCATTGTGGAAAGTTTAGTGTCTTGTCCCCTAGGCTAGTACTACCCCATCAGTCATTGTGACCATGTAAAATTCCTCCCACTCATGGTGAAGAAATCGCTAAACTCTGCTAGAGATACATGTAAAAAATCTTAATAAGTGAAGAGCTATACCATCTTCTTCTGTGTTAGTCTTTAGCTTATTTAAGAGTTTTCTCTTCCTAAGAACTCAAACTCTCTTTCAAGTCTTGCCTGGTTGATTAGAGATTTAAGTCCCAGGTTTTTTTGGCTATAAGTTTGTATTCCCTACCCTATAGACTGTGAGTATTGGCTTCTCCTTGTGGTTACTGAAAATGGCATTAATAATCCCTATTTACTTTCTCTCTCTCTCTCTCTTTTTAAAGAAGGGTTTCTTAAGATTTGATACAAAAGAAGGATGTATTTCAACAGGAATATTGTGTATATTGCTTGTAGATTAGTTGTTCTTGTTTGTTTTTTGAGGCCTCCTTAAATACCTCTTTGTGCTTTCCCCCATTTTTAACCACCCTTAAAAATGTACTAGAAGAGACAATCAAGAGGACAGGTTTCTTTGGCCAGGTGCTAAGTATATGGATCTTAATTTCCCTATCTAATGATTCCGAAGAAAGGTTTTATATAGCTCTGGCTTAGGCTGAATTGGGAGTTGTGATTCAAAATAGCCACTTTCATCCATTGATTGTTTTGGGCATGTTAAGTTTACTCCTCTACTTACTTAAAAGTGGGTAAGGGGTGGTAAAGTTTATTACTAGTTGAAATGTAGGCAGTTTACAAGGGACAGATCTAGACTGGCTGCTGACATAACTTCTGCAGTGGAAGCATAGTATAAAGATAAGAGTGTCAAATAAGGTAAAAATATAATTGTAGTTCCTTTTAAGCTGGACTTGTCAAAAGTGTGAATGAATATAATATAACTAGATAAATATAAGGTGATATTGAAAACAATTAGGCAAGCAATGAGAGGGTGATACGAGGTGGTATATATCCACTCTCCATCTCCTTTTTTTTTAAAATATTTTTTAATTTTTAAAATTTATTTATTCTCTCCCTGCCCCATTGTCTGCTCTCTGTGTCCATTCGCTGTGTGTTCCTCTGTGTCTGCTTGTATTCTTGCCAGTGGCGCCAGGAATCATTGTCTCTTTTTGTTGTATCATCTTGCTGAGTCAGCTCTCTGCATGTGCAGCGCCACTCCTGGGCAGGCTGTGCTTTTTTCATGTGGGGCGGCTCTCATCACAGGGCGCACTCCTTGCGTGTGGAGCTCCCCTATGCGGGGGACACCCCTGCGTGGAATGGCACTCGTTGCGTGCATCAGCACTGCACGTGGGCCGGCTCACCACATGGATCAGGAGGCCCTGGGTTTGAACCCTGGACCTCCTATATGGTAGTCAGACCATCCCTTGAGTCAAATCCACTTCCCTCCATCTCTTTCTTATCCAGGATCTGCTCACTATGCAAGATTAGGTCCTACTCACCAAGTACTTAAGGATTTAGTTAAGAAAGGTAAGAGTTTAAAGTTTCATGAATCAAGGAGAAAAGTCCACTTTTCCCAGCCATTACAGGTGGGAAGACTAATACAGAGGTGTCAGTTTTCCCCAAATCTATAAATTGAATACTCTTGAAACATTCACAAATGATTTTGCAATTTATTTGCAAGACAAGTAATGCAGGAAGATTTGTCTAAGCAGATGATGATATATGTATTTTAATTAAAAAGATGTACCTGCACAGTAATAGCTGTATCAGTGAAACAGGATAGAGTCCAGACATGATAATATAGTATTAAATATATGATGAATGTTTTGGGTAATGGCCATCCATTTGGGCAAAGGTACCTAGTTATATGACAAATAAAATTCCAGATGACATATGGAGCTCTTTCTTAAATAAAGTAAAAAATCTTAAAGGAAAATGTAGGTGGAAACCTTTTAATACAATCTAGAGATAAGAAAGAAATCATTGCCATAGCATGAACCTTAAAAATTAAACTTGTGTGTTAGAAAATAAAATTAACAAAGTTAAATGATAGTTTGGAGTAAAGTCTGTAACATGTGGCCAGACTAATACATAAAGATTGTTTCCAAAACAACATGACGAGGTACTTGGTACTATCTTTCCTTTTTCACTTTTCCAACAATTATTTATTGAGCCTTTATTATGTATTTGATCCTGGGATAGGCACTGGGTATAGACTTTTTATAACAGAACACAGGGTCTCTGCCCCCCTAGAACTTAAAAATCTTGTGGGAGATAGGCAGTAAACTCTTAATTATGGCATGAAAGAAATGAGTTGGGTGAAGTGTTCATTATGTTGTGTTGGGGGGTGGTTTCTGAAAACAGTGGTTAGGTAAATGTCTTTGAGGAGTTGCTTTTAAGTGGATATCTGAGGAAAGGGAAGGAGAAGGCCTTCCTGAAGCTTGGGTAAAATCCTTTCATGAAGAAGGGTTAACTCTTTCAAAGGACTGATAAGAATGAGTCTTGAGGGAATGGAAGAAGGCCCAGGGCAGAGCCCTACTGTATAAAGGGTAGAGTGGCATGAGATAAGGAGTCGGAGAGGGTGCCAGCTCTAGTTCATTCATTCTCTTCATCAGATATTTATTGGGCACTTACCATGTGTAAAGCACTAGGAATATAGCAATGAACGAAACAAAATCCATGTTCTCTAGGAGATAGAGTACATACTTCATGGTATTTTGACAATGCAACAGTTTGTGTTTTTTTTAAGCAGTTTTATTGAGCTATATTCACATACCGTATAGTCTATCCAAAGTGTATAATCATTGGCTTGTAGTATCACAATGTGTATTCCTCACCACAGAAAATTTTAGAACAATTTCATTACTCCAAAAGGAAAAACTCCACACCCCTTAGCAGTGCCCTCTCAATTCCTCTGTCTTCCCTAACTCTATAAAACCACTAATCTAATTTCATCTTTATAAGTTGACTTATATTTACATTTTATATAAATGGAATAATAAAATATATAGTACTTTGTGCTTGGTTTCTTTCACTTAGTATAATGGTTTTTTTTTGCCTGATAATAACTTCTTGTAACATTAACATGCATTTGTTCAATTTCAAAGAAACACAGTCTTATATATGCAATATTACCCATATTCTTATTTCATGTAAGTTTTTACTATCCTATACAGTCCTATACATATTACCTTTTTTAGTTTTCCATTTAGTAATATACATGACCTTAGACTTTGCCTTTTAACCAGTCATACCCATATAATAGCACTACTAGTTATAAACATTATTTTGTGCTTTCACCCTTTTGTTCATTTCCAAAGATGAACACACATCCTTTTTTTTTTAAATCAATTCTGCACAAGTTAACCCTCAGCTTTCCATTCTTTAACTTCATTCTGTTTTCTGATGACTCATATTCAAGTTAACTCCATGAGATAAACAATATATTTAGTTCATAATAGCACAGTCATACCATATTTGTCCTTTTGTATCTGGCTTGCTTCATTCAACGTAATGCCCTCTAGGTTCATCCATGTTGTCATATGCTTCATGACTTCATTTCTTTTTATAGCTGTATAATATTCCATCATGTATATATACCACTGTTTGTTTATCCTTGCATTGGTTGATGGAGACCTGGGTTGTTCCCATCTTCTGGCAATTGTGAATAATGCTGCACATTGGTGTGCACATGTCTGCTTGTCTCACTGCCCTCAGTTCTTCTGGGTATATACCCAGTAGTGGTATTGCCGGTCACATGGCAAATCTTTATTTTACTTCTTTAGAAATTGCCAAACAGTTCTCCACAGTGACAACACAACAGTTTTATTCAAAATCCAAGAGAAAACCTTTTAATGAAGGAAGTGACATGATCTGATTTATGTTTTATGTTTTAAAGTTTACTTTGGTTGTGTTCAGAGTAAATGGGGAGAGAAGAGTAAGGAACTCAAGTGCTCTAATCTAGGTTAGGTGAATGACAACATGTAATGACTGTTGAAATGAATTGTACCACTAGTGTTATCAGAAATGGCAAAAAGAATTGTAGTTTAGAAATACCAGAATATCCAAAGGTTTTATTTATTGGAATGATTGTCTATCTTTTAAAAATTTGGTATTTCATAAATTCTAAGATTCACAGTTTTCCCCATTTTAACAGTATACAGTTGAGTTAAATCTTATACTTGATGACATTTTACAGTCTATTGGCAAGTTAGTAGTTGCAGTCCTAATATATTTGTTTGCAGTGTATTCACAAAACCAGTGTGGCTGTTCATTTTGTCATTTCAGTTGAATTACAAACATTGTTGGTATTTCTCATGTTAAATGTATTTTTTTTCTTTTTAATATATTTTTTATTTTTTTAAAAAGATACATAGATCACACAGAATGTTACATTAAAAAAAATTGGGGATTCCCATATGCCCCACTCCCCACCCCACCCCCTTTCCCACATCAACTACTTATTTTATTAGTGTTGCATTCATTGCATTTGATGAATAAATTTTGGAGCACTGCTACAGAGCATAGATTATAATTTACATTGTAGGTTGCACTTTTTTCCCAGTGCATTCAGTGGGTTATGGCAGGATATATAATGTCCTGCATCTGTCTCTACAGTATTCTTCAGGACAACTCCAAGTCCCAAAAATGCCCCCATATTAATTTTAATTGTATTTTAAAAAATTTTTGGAGGTACCTGAGGTAGGAATTGAACCCAGGACCTCGTACATGGGAAGCCGATACTCAGCCACTGAGCTGTACTGCTCCCCTTGTTGTACATTTTGTTTTCAGAAATATTGTGCTTTGAATAAGCATTACACATAAATTTTATCGGATGTGGGCAAAGTTATGAAAAATGTTAATGATAATCTGATAAAACTGTTTAAATAAGTTAAAAAAATAACTTGCAACTAGTATAAAATAAACATTCTAAATGATAAAGCTTTATGTCATGGTTTATTTGGAGGCATTCTTCCCCTTTCTTGCCGGCATATAAGATAACGGTGTGTTTTATAATCAATGACATCTTAGATTTGATGAAAAATTGTAACATTAAAATGGCATTTATATGTGATTCATTTTCCATTTTGTTTGTGAACACGTATCTCTAGGTAACAGGCAAAAGTTATTCCCAATAAAAAGTTAAAAGAGCAGAGCGGGTGTGTAGCTCATTGGTTGAGTGCCTGCTTCGCACATATGAGGTTCCCGGTTCTATCCCTGGTACTGCCTCAAAAAAATTACGTAGTTTTTTTTTTTTACATTAGATGATTCCATTGAGAGTTCAAAAAGTCAAAACTCAATGATATTTAGGGATGTATAGTGTCCACTGTAAAAATGAAGGTCATGATTACCTAGAGATAGAGGAGCTGGTGATGGGAAGGGACAAGGAACTGGGGGAGGGTGTTTCTGTAATTCCTACAATATCTTATTTTCTTTCTTTTTTTAAAGTATATTTCTTATTTATTTTTAAAAGATATTACGCTACATAAAAAAATATAGGGGATTCCCATATGCCCCTCTCCCCACACCTCCCACCTTTCCTCACATTAACATCTTATTTCATTAGTGTGGTATATTCATTGCAATTGATGAACATGTTTTGGAGCATTGTCACACAGCATGGGCCATAGTATGCATTGTAGTTTATACTCTCTCTCACTCCATTCTGTAGGTTATGGCAGGATATATAATGTCCTGTATCTGTCTTTGCAGTGCCACCCAGGACAACTCCCAGCTCCTGAAAATGCTCCCATGTTACACCTCATTTTCCCTCTCTCTGTCCTCAGCAACTCCAGTGGCCACTGTGTCCACACCAATGATATAATTTCTTCCGTTGCTAGAATCACAATGTCTATAGTAGAATACTGTAAGTCCTCTCTAGTCCATATTTTATTCCCCAGTCCTGAGACATTGTTTTGATTGTGCTTGCTAGATTTCATATTGTTTTGTTGTAGCACGTCTCTTTTGATTGTTAGAAGCATGAGGACATCTAGTGGACAAATATAGAAGTTGTGTTGGTTAGTTTTCGGTGCTTCGGCATATGAAGTCGTGATAACTTTTTAGGTTGCACGAAAAAGTTTGAGAGTAAAACTTTGGTTCTCAGACTTTTGGCAGAGGATACCTAAGATATTTATGGTATTTTTTATATCTGTTATCCATATGCATACCAAGCATTGTTTATAGGCTAGTTAAATAATATATTTATTGTGCTTCTTTAAAAAAAATGTAGATAGGCGCATTGTAATAAATTTTGGTCTCAATAAGATTTTGATCATCAAATCTTGGTAGTACAACCCGCTATCGTGTGGGCTTGTAAAAATGTTTGAGATTAAAAACTTTTATCAGTTAGATAGGTTGAGGAATGTCAATCATTTGGCAGTTGGAAAGTATAAGCAGGGGAGTAGAATAAAAAAAAAATCAGTAGATATGTATATAGAGGAAAAATAGACAAAGGACAGGAGAAATTAAAGAAAAAGGGGCTCATAATTTAAAACTTTTGTAGTGATTTTTGGAAAATAAGAACAGCTGCATCTTTTATTTATTTAGGTTATTCCACTTCCCCTCATTTCCAATTTGAGAAGATGGTAAGTTTCCTCAGCATAATAACATTGCTAAAGATGGTAAAGAGTTAAAAGTACAATGCTGAGTTTAAGAATCAGAAAAAGTAGTGAGGATTCTGTTTATCCTTTATTTTCTTTATTTCTGTTTTCTCTATATTATAATAATATAAAGTACAGTAAGCCCAGAAATTGTATGAAAGATTGAATCTATGAAGGAACTTCACATGGAATCTTGATCTTCTACCCTTGAACCAAGGGTACTGAAGTCTAAAATATAAAACTTGAAAAAAAAGAAATTTCAGACATGAGTAGTGTTTTTCAGTCACAAATATTTTCTTTCTCTCAGTTGTGTAAGTAAAAGTTGATTCACTTTTAAAAATAGACTAAAGAAAAGCAGAAACATAAAATTTTGTTTCTAATGCATTTAAAAAAAAAAACAAACTTCCTCTAGATTAGCCATTATCCTTTAGGAAATTAATGAGAGAAAATTAGCAATTAAATAAATCTGCCACAGCTGACAATATCACATGATCAGATCATGCTACCTCTGTTTTTTATGTATGTATGTGTGTACCAGGGCCAGGGATTGAACACTGGGCCTTGTATGTGGGAAGCTGGCACTCAACCACTGAGCCACATCAGCTCTCCTGAGTTGGTTTTTTCGTTTGTTTGCTTGTTGTTTATTTTTTTACTTTTAGGAAGCACCAGGAAGCTAACCTGTGACCTCCCATGTGGGAAGCAGGCACTCAACTGCTTGAATCACATTCCCTCCACTTATTTTTGAATGAGAATTTTCAGTCCTACAAGGAGGGAAATAAAGTGAGCAAAGAGCGTGTTCTTCCACTTAAAATAGTTTGAATAGTATATTCGTTTCTATTTCCAGAGTCTCTTCCCTATATTACTAGTGCATAAGTCACAGGCTTCATGTGCTGAATGGGAAAGAGGAGTTTATCAGCTAACTTACAGGAAGATGTATTCATAATGAGTTTTTTTCCATCTTTTTTTTTCTTCCCTTTTTTAAAATTTTTTAAAAGAACTTTGATTACATAAATGTTACAGAGACTATATAGGGGATTCCTATATGCCCTGCTCCCCACACCTCCCACATTTTCCCACATTAGCAACATCTTTCATCAGTGTGGTACATTCATTGCAATTGATAAACACATTTTGGAGCATTGCCACTAAGCATGGATTATAGTTTACATTATAGTTTACACTCTTCCATTCAACTCAGTAGGTTATGGCATAATATGTAATGGCCTGTATCATTCAGGATGATTCCCAAGTCCCGAAAATGCCCCCTATTACAACTGTTTTTCCCTCTCCCTAAGCCCAGAACATCCATGGGTCACTGCCTTTACAACAGTGGTATTTCTTCCATTGCCAGAATCACAATAAATCTATTGTAGAATACTAGTAAGTTTATTTTAGTCAGATTGTTTGTTTCCCAATCTGAGGACTCTGGGATGGTGAAGCCTACTTCACTTATTATCATAATGAGTTTTTTCTTTTCTTTTTTTTTTTTTTAAAGATTTATTTTATTTATTTAATCCCCCCCCCACCCCGGGTTGTCTGTTCTTTTTTTTTTTTTTTTAAAGATTTATCTGTTTATTCCCCCCCCTCATTGTCTGCTCTCTGTGTCCATTCACTCTGTGTTCTTCTGTGTCTACTTGTATTCTTATCGGGCAGCTCTGGGAAACGATCCTGGCACCTTCGGGAGTAGGAGAGAGGCAGTCATTCTCTTGTACCACCTCAGCTCCCTCATAATGAGTTTTAATGTCAGGTCTCTGAATGGAAATTCCATTACCTGTGATCAACTTCAAAATCTTTTTTTTTTAAATTTTATTTTGTACATTTAATAATTGAAAATATAAACTATTAAAAATTAAAAAGAAAACAACTGAATAAAAACATTTATCTCAATTAGATATACTAGATATATATAAAAAATTTTTTTTGAATCATACAGTGTTACACAATATATTTGGTTCATAGGAACGCAGTATTGGTTCTTTTGTGTCTGGCTTGCTTTGCTCAACATAATATCCTCCTGGTTCATCCATGTTGTCATATGCTTTTTGACTTCATTTCTTTTTATAGCTGCATAATAGTCCATTGTATGAATACACCACAGTTTATCTATTCACCTGATGAGGAAACCTGGGTAGTTTCCACCTTTTAGCAATCGTGAATAATGCTGCTATGAGCATTGGTGTGCATATAACTGTTCGTGTCACTGCTCTCAGTTCTTCTGGGTATATACCCAGTAGAGGTATTGCAGGGTCCTGCGGCAAATCTAGATTCAACTTCTTTAGGAACTGCCAAACAGTCCTCCACAGTGGCGGTACCATTCTGCATTCCCACCAACAGTGAATAAGGGTTCCTGTGTGTCCATATCCTCTCCAACACTTGTAATTCTCTGTCTTTTTAATAGTGGCCATTCTGATAGGTGTGAAATGATATCTCATTGAAGTTTTGATTCGCATTTCCCTAATCATGAATGATGTTGAACATATTTTCATGTGGTTTTTTTTTTCTTTTTGGCCATTTTTATTTATTCTTTGGACAAATGTCTATTCAAGTCTTTGGCCCATTTTTTAATTGGGTCATTTGTCTTTTTATTGTTGAGTTATAACATCTCATCTCTTTATATATCCTGGATAATAAACCCTTATTGGATATGTGATTTCCGAATATTTTCTCCCATTGAGTCTGCTGCCTTTTCACCCTTTTGACAAAGTTCTGGGAGGTACAAAAGTGCTTAATTTTGAGGAGGTCTGATTTATCTATTTTTTTTTCTTTTGTTGCACGTGTTTTGGGTGTAAGGTCCAAGAAATCACTGTCCTTTACAAGGTCTTGAAGATGTTTCCCTATGTTTTCTTCTAGTAGCTTTTTGGTCCTGGCTTTTATATTTAAGTCTTTGATCCATTTTGAGTTGATTCCTGTATAGGAAGTGGGATAGGGGTCCTCTTTTATTCTTTTGGTTATGGATATCCACTTCTCCTAGCACCATTTGTTTGAGAGACTGTTTTGTCCCGTTAACATTAACTTGGGGGAAACGGACTTTGGCCCAGTGGTTAGGGCGTCCGTCTACCATATGGGAGGTCCGCGGTTCAAACCCCGGGCCTCCTTGACCCATGTGGAGCTGGCCATGCACAGCGCTGATGCGCGCAAGGAGTGCCGTGCCACGCAGGGGTGTCCCCCGCGTGGGGGAGCCCCACGCGTGAGGAGTGCGCCCCGTAAGGAGAGCCGCCCAGCGTGAAAAGAAAGAGCAGCCTGCCCAGGAATGGCACCGCCCACACTTCCCGTGCCGCTGACGACAACAGAAGCGGACAAGGAGACAGGACGCAGCAAATAGACACCAAGAGCAGACAACCAGGGGAGGGGGGGGAGTTAAATAAATAAATAAATCTTTAAAAAAAACAAAACAAAAAAAAAAAACATTAACTTGGTAGGTCTGTCAAAAAACAGCTGACTCTATAGGTGAGGGTTTATTTCTGGATCCTCACTTCTATTCCACTGATTGATGTGTCTATCTTTATGCCAGTACCATGCTGTTTTGACCACTGTAGCTTTGTAATATGTTTCAAGGTTCGACAGTGAAATTCCTTCCACATCGCTCTTCTTTTTTGGAATGCTTTTGGCTATTCCGTTGCAGGTTCCCTTCCAAATGAACTTGGCAATTGCCTTTTCTAATTCTGTAAAGTAAGCTGTTGGGATTTTTATTGGTATTGCATTGAATCTATAAATCAGTTTGGGTAACACTGACATCTTCATGATATTTATTTTTCCAATCCATGAACATGGAATGTCTTTCCATTTGTTTAGGTCTTTTAGCATTGTTTTGTGGTTATCTGCATTTAGGTCCTGTACTTCTTTGGTTAAATTAATTCCTAGATATTTGAGTCTTTTTGTTGCTATTGAAAATGGAATTTCACCTCTGATTTCATCCTCAGGTTGTTCAATACCAGTGTTCAAAACATTACTGATATTTGCATGCTGATTTTGTATCCTGCCCCTTTGCTGAACTCATTTATTAGATTAAGTACCTTTGTCGTGGATACTTCAGAAGGTTCTAGGTACAGGATCATGTCATCCACAAATAGTGAGAGTTTTATTTCCCCTTTTCCTGTTTGGATGTCTTTAATTTTTCAGTTCTTGTCTAATTGCCCTACCTAGAACTTCCAGTACAATAATGAATAACAATGGTGATGGTGGGCATCCTTGCCTGGTTCCTGATCTTAGAGGGAAAGCTTTCAACCCTTCCCCAGTGAGTATGATGTTGGCTGTGGGTTTTTCATATATGCATTTTATCATATTGAGGATTTTTCCTTCTATTCCTGTCTTTTCAAGTGTTTTTATAAAAAAATGATGCTGATTTTGTTAAGCTCCTTTCTGCATTGATTGAGATGATCATGTGTTTTCTTTTCCTTCAATTTGTTAATATGGTGTGTTACATTGATTGATTTTCTTATGTTGAACCAGCCTTGCATACCAGGAATAAATCCCACTTGGACATGATGCTTAAGTCTTTTGAGGTGCTGTTGGATTCAATTTGCAAGTATTTTGTTGAGAATTTTTGCATCTATATATATTACAGAGATGGGTCTGTAATTTTCTTTTCTTGTAGTATCTTTATCTGGCTTTGGTGTTGAGGTGATGTTGGCTTCATAAAATATGTTGAGTGATTTTCTCTCCTTTTCAATTTTTTGGAAGAGTTTAAACAGGATAGGTGTTAATTCTTTTTGAAATGCTTGTTAGAATTTACCTGTGAATCCATCTGGTCCTGGACTTTTCCTTGCTGGGAGATTTTGGATGATGGATTCAATCTCTTTAAATGTGATTGGTTTGCTAAGTTTTTGTATTTCTTGTAGAGTCAGTATAAGTTAGCTGTGCATTTCTAGGAATTTCTGCATTTCATCTAGGTTATCTAATTTGTTGACATACAGTTTTTCATAATATTCTCTTATGATTCTTTTAATTTCTGTGGGGTCAGTTGTAACTTCCCCCTTTCATTTCTGATTGTATTTATTTGCATCGCCTTTTTTCTTTCTTAGTCTTTCTAGGGGTTTGTCCATTTTATTGATCTTCTCAGAGAACCAGCTTTTGGTTTTGTTGATTTTCGCTATTTTTGTTCTCAATTTCATTTATTTCTGCTCTAATCTTTCTTATTTCTTTCCTTTCTCTTGCTTTGAGATTGGTTTGCTGTTTTTTAGTTTCTTTATTTCAGTTAAATCTTTGTTTAGCTCGCTCTTCTTTTTAAATATAGGCATTTATGGCGATAAATTTCCCTCTTGCCTGCCTTCGCTAAGTTGTGTTCTTGTTTTCATTTGTCTCAAAATATTTACTGATTTTACTTGCAATTTCTTCTTTGACCCATTGATTATTTAGGAGTGTGTTGTTCAGCCTCCACACATTTGCAAACTAACTTTTTCCTGTCTATTAATGATTTCCAGTTTCATTCAATTATCATCTGTGAAGGTGTTTTGTAAAATTTCAGTCTTTTTGTATTTATTGAGAGTTGCATTGTGCCCTAACGTGACCTATCCTGGAGAAAGATCCAAGGGCACTTGAGAAGAATGTATAACCTGGTTAATTTGGATGCAGTGTTCTGTATATGACCGTTAGGTCTAACTCGTTTATCATATATGTTCAAGTTCTCTGTTTTCTTGCTGATCTGCTGTCTAGTTGTTCTATCTAATGATATGAGTGGGATGTTGAAGTCTCCAGTAATTATTGTAGAAATGTCTGTTTCTCCCTTCAGTTTTGCCAGAGTTTGTCTCATGTATTCTGGGGAACCCTGGTTAGGTGCATAGATGTTTTTGACTGTTACATCTTCCTGGTGGGTTGTCCCTTTTATTAATATATAATGGCCCTCTATATCTATTATACCTTTTTTTTCATTTACAGTATATTTTGTTTGATATTAGTATAGCTACCCCTGCTCTTATTTTGGTTACTATTCACATTGTATATATTTTTCCAACCTTTCACTTTCAACCAGTTTGTCTCCCTCGGTCTGAGATGAGTTTCTTATAAGCAGCATATGGACGGCTCATGTTTTTTCATCCATTCTGTCAGGCTGTATCCTTTTATTGGGGAGTTTAATATGTTCACGTTCAATTATAGTAATGTAAATGTGCTTTTTACTTCCACTATTTTATTCTTTGGTTTTCATATCTCATATCATGTTTTTGTCTTTTTACTCTTTTAGTTATACTTCTGCTATTCTTTCTTCTATACTCTCTTCTAAGCCTCTCTCTCTTATCTTTTTCTTTCAGGTTCTAAGGCTTCCTTTAATATTGCCTGCAAAGATGGGTTCTTTTTGGCAAACTCTTAGTTTCTGTTTTTGTGAATATTTTATGTTCACCTTCATTTTTGAAGGATAATTTTGCTGTATAGATAATTCTTGGCTGGCAGTTTTTCTTCTTTCAGTGTCCTAATTGAAGCATACCACTGTCTTCTCGCTTCCATGATTTCTGAAGAGATATTTGTGCAAAGTCATAGTGGACATCTCTTGTACATCATGGTTTGCTTCTTCCTTGTGCTCTGAGAATTTTCTATTTATCTTTGACAATTGACATTCTGAGTACCTTTTTTCTTAGTGTAGGTCTATTTGGATTCTGATTGGGGTACAGTATGCTTCTGGGGCATGTAAGTTCATTTCTTTCGTGAGAGTTGGGAAATTTTCAGCTATTATTTCCTCAAATACTGTTTCTGCCCCTTTCTCTTCTCTTCTCCTTCTGAAACTCCCATGCCACTTATGTTGTGTTTTGTGTTATCATTGAACTACCTAAGCCCCTGCTCAATTTTTCCTTTTTTTCTCTCTTTAATTTTAGTGCTTCTGTCTTTGGTATCATTTACTCTTTCTTCTGTCATTTCAAGTCTACTGTTGTAGGCCTCTAATGTGTTCCCCCCTCTCTCTGCTGCTTGCTTGCTGCCTGCTCTCTGTGTCCATTTGCTGTGCATTCTTCTGTGTCTGCTTGTCTCCCTTTGTTGCGTCATCTTGCTGCACCAGCTCTCTGTGGGCACGGACCGTCAGCTTTTTGCAGGTGCGGGCCAGCTTGCTTTCACATGGAGGCCCTGGGATGCGAACCCAAGTTCTTCTATATGGTAGACAGGAGCCCAGTCGGTTGAGCAACATCTGCTTCCCTCTAATGTGTTTTTGTTCTCACCTGTTGTGTCTTTCATTCCCATGAGCTCTGTTACCTTTCTGTTCAGCATTTCAAATTCTTTTTTACACTCGCTCCAAGTCTTCTTGATGGCACTTACCTCTTTAACCATATTGTCTTTTTTTTTTTTTAAGATTTATTATTTATTTATTTCTCTCCCCTTCCCTCCTTCCCCCCCAGTTGTCTGCTCTCTGTGTCCATTCACTGTGTATTCTTCTGTGTCCACTTGTACTCCTGTAAGCACACTAGGAATCTGTGGTTCTTTTTGTTGCATCATCTCGCTGCGTCAGCTCTCAGTGTGTGCGGCACCACTCCTGGGCAGGCTGCACTTTTTTTCACGAGGCAGCTCTCCTTACAGGGCGCACTCCTTGCGTGTGGGGCTCTCCTACGCGGGTGACACCCTGTGTGGCATGGCACTCCTTGTGTGCATCAGCACTGCACGTGGGCCAGCTCATCACATGGGTCAGGAGGACCTGGGTTTGAACCTTGGACCTCCCATGCGGTAGGCGGACGCTCTATCCCTTGGGCCAAATCTGCTTCCCTCTTGCAGGGATTTAGTGACAGGAGGCTGTGTATTATCATGCTTTTTGATTCCTAGCCCAACCTGGATTGTTAGGATTGTCCCTGCTGGTTTATCAGAACTGGCACTGGACCCAGTAATTGGTTGTAGACACACTTCCTAGGGTTTGGATGGGAGCTTAGAGATGTTGGAAAAAGCCTCTCCTTCTGTTTAATCTTTTTGCATGTTCTTCCTTGGTCTGTCAGCAGATGGTGCCCTTTGGCAGCTCTCAGTTCTATGCCTGGTCGGAGTGTATTTGTAGCAACACAGACCATATCAAGGTGATAGTGCTTTTTTCTGGAGGCTAGGAGCTTTGTAATTCAGACTTTCTCTGATATAGTTCTCCTGCCTTCGGTGCCAGCCCGCTCCCTTTTCCCAGCTAGGAAATATGTCCACTCCCCTCTGAGTCTTCAGTAATCAGTCCTGGTTAGTAGAGGAGATTGGGAGGGTGGTATATATTTAGCCCCTTGCTGGCTCCCATGTCAAACAATGGTATGGCCCCACCCAGACTGGAAGTGCTCCTGGGACACAGCAGACCAAATTTGTGAGTCAAAAGCTTAGCCATCCTTAGGCTGAGTCCCTCTCTCTCCCCTTTCCTGGGGGGTCCTCAACAATCAGTCCTGGCTAGAAGAGAGGGAGATTCTGAAGGTCACATTTCTCCAGTCTTTCACTGGCTCCTAGGGCAAACCATGTGGTCCCACCTGGCCTGGAATGGCTGGTGGGATACAACAAACAAAATTTGTGGGTGAAAAGTTGAGTCAGCCTTAGGCTGTGTCCCTCTCTCACCTCTTCCCTGGGGTGGTAGGTTCCTTGAGTCCCCTTTGTCTGTAGCTGTAGGCCCAGAGACCTGAGAATTCTGAAGTGTCTTTAGCATGGGGTAGGGTGCAGGCATCAGCAGCCCCTGGTTTCAACTGACATTTCTGTTACCGTGATTTCTCTCCTTTGTCCCTCTCTCCTCCGGGCGGTGTCCAGCCTTCAGACCTGGTATCCTAAACCCTAGAAGATCTTTTTCTAGGCTGTTTCAGCCTGTCCTTTAGTTATTTTTCTGGAGACCAGAGTCCTTTGACTTTCTAGTTCTCCATCATCCTGGAAGTTAGTACTGTTTTAAAAATACCTTAATAAAAAAGCTTGGGAAGCAGTGTGTCTCAGGCAACTGAGCTCTTGCCTACCACATGGGAGGTCACTGTTTTGGATATTGGTGCCTCCTAAAGAAGACAGCTGGCATGTCGGGCAGGCACAGCACACAAGAGACACAAGAGATACAAGAAGGAAAGATACAATAAACAGGGAGCAGAGGTTACCGGTGCCTCCTAAAGAAGACAGCAAGCAGATGCAACAATATGATACAAGTGATGTGGTGGGAAGGAAAAATATAATGAGATACAACAAATAGTGGTTCAAGCAATTAGGTACTTCCCTCCCATATCAGAGGTTCTGGGTTTGGTTCCTGGTGCCTCCTAAAGAAACAAGGATGATGAACAGACATAGCAAATGTAAAACAGCAAGGGGGGGGTAGGGAAAAATAAATAAAATAAATCTTTTAAAATAAAAAGAGAAAAGCTTTATGCCTGTGGATAGTTTAAAATGCATCTTAGTTCCTTATTGTATATAGAAAAGGATTTCTTTATTTAAATGGATTTCTGTGTTATTTTATTTTAATTTTGCTTGTATGCTTGCTAGGATTTAAAATGAAATTATGATAGTTTTACCTTAGAGTAAAGCATTTCAGAATTTACCTTATGTGGAGTTAGGTAACGGAGAAGAGGAGAAGTTAGATAAAATTAGTTCAAAATCTGAATTGTGAGGTATTTCAGTGAAATGCAATTTTAATATTTTCAAGTAGGGAAGTGGATTTGGTTCAACTGATAGAATGTCTGCCTACCAAATGGGAGGTCCAGGGTTCAAACCCATGGTCTCCTGACCCGTGTGGTGAGCTGGCCCAATGATACATGCAAGGAGTGCCGTGCCACACAGGGGTGTCCTCCGTGTAGGGGAGCCCCATGCGCAAGGAGTGCACCCCGTAAGGAGAGCCGCCCAGTGCGAAAAAAGTGCAGCCTGCCTAGGAGTGGTGCCGCACATACAGAGAGCTGACGCAGCAAGATGATGCAATGAAATGAGACACAGATTCCCAGTGCCACTGACAAGAATGCAAGCAGACATGGAAGAACACACAGTGAATGGACACAGAGAGCAGACAGTGGGGTGGAGGGGGAAGGGGAGAGAAATAAAAAATAAATCTTTAAACAAAATAGAATTTTCAAGTAGATACAGAAATACTAAGCAAAAATATTTAGACTATATAGGTTGTAGGATTTTATCAAGATTATTCATGTGTTAAGTGTTGGAATGGAAGAAAATAAATGGATTCAAGGATTTTTTAACTTCTTAAAAATATAGAATAGATGTAGAAAATTATCTGAAAGAAATGTGTAGTTTAATAAATTAGTTTGTCTCCACATGAAATCTTGGTGGGTATTTCCATCTTTCTCTCACATTTCTCAGCAAACTCTGTTCTTTCCCCCGTTTCCCAATATGGTTTTTTTTACTAGCCTAACTAAAAATAAATAATAAATTATAAAGTAGATGCCTTATAACCACAGGCACAGCAAGCTGACAAAACGAGACACAAGAAGGAGAGATAACCAGGTCTAGAAATAGAACTTTAATAGCTACCCAGAAGCCTTCTGAGTGTCCCATCCATACATAACCCTCTTCCTTCTCTCTAAAATTAACCACTGTTCTGATTTTCATGGTAATCACTTGTTTTTCAATACAGTTTTCATGCCTATATTCCTAATATTTATTATTATGGTATTTTATTGTGTTATTTATTATATTAACAATATAGCCTTAAATATTATGCTTTAGTTTATCTTTACATTTTCTAATCCACAGATTCTACCTTTTTTCCACTCATTCAGCTCAATCCTTTATTAGCTGGAATAGTAATTCCTATCATTTTTGTGATTTCTGGTTTTATATCAGTTGAATGATTTTTTTACAGGTCACAGGTCATATTTTCCTGCTTTGTGTATATTGAATAATTTTTTATTGTCTAATATACATTATGGATACTGGTGTTGAACGTCTGGATTTTGTTATCTTCCTTAATAAAGTGTTGTTTTGTCTTGCAGGAATTAATTTACTGGAGGATTAATGTGATCCTTTCAAGACTTGCTTTTTAACTCTGTCATGGTCTCATGGCTGGTCTAGAAGGCTCTCTCTAGGGCTAGATAAGCTCTACTCCTAAGGCTTGTCCTTTCTGGGGTCTCTGCTAAATATCTCTGGTGTTCTCTCCACTCTGGCTGGAACTTGATTTTTTTCCGGCCTCGGTGAGCCCAGGTCTGGTTAAAACTCAAAGCTCCTTGGTAGTTTTTTCCCCTGTAATCTTTCCAGTGTCCTGCCCTGCACCTGCAAAGCTTAGTATTTGTCCAAAGACTCAAGGGAACCCCTGACAGATTAGACACTACTTCTTTTCTGGCAATCTTCCTTCTCTCTTGTTAATCTGCTCCGCAAATTTCTACTGCCTTAAGAGCCTCAACCACTGATCTGTCTTCTGAAAAACTGCTGTAATCTGTTTGTTTGAGCTGTAATTGTGTTTCTCTTTTCTCAAGGACTGTAGTCCTGCACTGCTTTTTGTGCAATATCTGAAATATTTTATATAATTTTATTATACTTTATGACAGGAAGACCATTCTTGTTTCTGTTACTCCCAGTATGATCAGATCGTGTTGATCTTGTAGGGAGTAGGAAGTATAATGAGAAACCCATTGTAAGATTTAAAGCAGATTAGTGTCATCATCTTGTTGATGTTTTATGAAGATGATCCTTGCACTATCTTGAAAATGGACAAAGAGAAAAGAAGGAAACCAATTAGATAGAGACTGTTGGAGTAATCTAGGCTTAACCTAGGTTGGAAATGGAGGGAAGTGGATGAATTTAAAAGGTATTTTTGAGGTAGAATAATTAGGACTTGCTGTTGAAATGGTTGTGGGCAATGAAGATCTGGGAGGAATGAAAGGAAACATTCCAGTTTGGACTTGAACAACTAGGATGGTAGTACCATTTAATGAGATGGAGAAGAATTGGGGAGGGCTAGGTTGAAAGAAGAAAATCAAGAGTTTTGTTTTGGATAAAATAAGTTTGAATTACCTATTAGGCATCTAAGCAGAGATATGAAATGGGCAGCTGAATATTTGAGTATTGATGTCAGAGTAGAGATCAGGCCTAGAATTTACCATCATCTTGATAGTATTTTTTTTCTAATTTATTGAAGGATATCACTCATACATAAACATACATAAACAATAAGTGTTTGTAATTATTGTGAACTTACAAAACAAAACATATGTAGCATCATACAGGACTCTTATAACTCACCCTACCACCAATACTTTGCATTGTTGTTAAACATTTTTAAGTAATGATTAAAGAGCATTGTCAAAATATTACGACTAATGAAAATATTTTTCCCCCAACCCACCCTATTATTATTTTTATATTATTTATATATGAACATACATAAACAATAAGTGTATAATAAAAGTTGTGAACTTAAAAAGCAAACATGCATAACATCATACAGGGGTCCCATACATCAACCCTCCACCAACACCTTGCATTGTTGTGAGACATTTGTTACAAATTATGAAAGAATATTGTCAAAATCTTACTGCTAATTATAGTCCTTATCTTATATTTGGTGTATGTAGCCATTTGATATTATTGATGAATTCCAAAAAGAAATATTGGATTATGTTTATAAACTGGACTTTTCCTCTGGGCATATTAGATTATATTGGATTCATAGGTTTACTTGATTAAGTTTTTATGTAAACCTCTTGTGCCAGTAGGGCATTGAGTCCCCACCCACAGGGATAAACCGACATGACAAAGGACAGAGTTAAGAGTGTCGGAGTTTTGATTTGAGAATTTTGATGCTGAAGCCTTAAGCTGGAGCCCCAGGTAGTAAACATACAGAGGAAAGAGAAGCAAGCCCCGGCAAGGGAGGAACCCAGGAAGCCTGAACCCCATCGGCAGCCATCTTGTTACAACATGTGAGAATAGACTTTGGTGAGGAAAGTATATTATGTTTTATGGCCTGGTATCTGTAAACTCCTACCCCAAATAAATATCCTTTATAAAAACCAACCAGTTTTTGCATCAGCACCCCTTTGGCTGACTAATACAGAATTTGTTACCAAGGAGTAGGGAAGTGATTTTTGCAGTTACTGAAATGCTGGAATGGTTTTATAAATGGGTAAGGGGTATTTTTTGGAGGAATTGTGAGATGCTTGATGGGAAAGGCCTAGATCGCTCTGAAGAGACTATTGATAAAAATATGGAAGCTAAAGAGACTTTTTATGATGCCTTGTAAGTAAATGATGAAATATTATTGGAATCTGGAGAAAAGATGATCCATGTTTTAAAGTTGCAGAGAACTTAGCAAGATTAACTCCTGGTGTTGTATGGAAGGCAGAATTTGAAAATGGTGAGCCTGGGCATTTAGCTGAAGAACTTTCCAAAGTAAACCTGGAGACTGTGAGTTGGCTTCTGCTTGTAGCTTATAGCAAAATGCTAGATGAGAAAAATATGCTGAGGACTGAACTGTCAGCACAAAGGAAACAGAAACTGATTCTGGAAATTCCAAGCCTCTGGAAATCAAGCTCCCAGATGAAAGAGCCCCACTGGAGGACTTAACTAAACTTGGAACTTGTAAATCATGATTGAAGATGCAGTTATGTCAGAAAGACTTGTGGAAAGTCTTACTGTCTGATGGCTTGGACCCCTGCTTCCTGCATGCTAAACCAACAGACTTTTTGAGAGAGCTGTATGAACAAAACCACTGTCAGCCTAGAGTAAAAGGGACATGGAAAGGAGAGATTAGAAATGACTTTAAGAGGAAAACCATGGAAGCTGAGATCTGGAATTAGGACATCACCTTGGGCCATGAGAAGAATCCTACCCATGTGTACAGAGAGGTTGAGTTTGCCTCAGAGTTGAAGAGGATGGATGTTTCTGCCCAATGTTCTGGGAGAGTTTCACTACTCCAGGGTACAGAGGGGGTGGAGCACATTCCCCAAGGATTAGGGTGTTTAAGGTTGGCACCCCACAGGTCTGAGAGGGGTGGACCTGTCCCCCAAAGGTTAGGGAAGGGAAGGTGGTCAACTTGTTGCTCTGAGAGGTTGATTTGAGCCTGTATGCCAAAGGTTAGGGCGAATGTTGTCTTCATGTCACTGTTCTAGAGGGGTTAAGACTCTAACCCAAAGATTGGGTAAGGTGTGGCAGTCATCCCAACACTCCTAGAGGGAGAGGTCTGGAGCTTGGTCAACACCCAGAAGCTTGTCGAGGATGGAACCAAGAAAATGGCTGTTGGGCAAGCCTGTGGAAAGGGTGGGTTAACATAAGGCCCCAAGGAGAGGAAACCGCCTTTTTAAGAATGACTCTCAGACTTTGAAATCGAACAGGGGATTCCCTGCAGGTCTACAGAACTGTAGAGAAACCATTAACTCCTGTTTCCCTCCCAATTTCTCCTTATTGTAGTGAAAATGCTTTTTGTCCATTTGTGTTTTGGAAGCAGATGAATTGTTTTGTAAGTTTCAGTGGTCCATAGCAGATGGGCCTTTGCCCCAAGATAAATCATATTTCTTTAAATTGATTGTGATATGATTTAGTAACTTGCATTGTAACTGACTTAAAGTTTTTAAAAAATATTGTGATGTCTTTTTGGAATTCAGAGGGTGGAGTATAGCCATGTATATTATTGGTGAATTCCCAAAAGAAATATGGGGTTATGTTTGTAAACTGGTCTTTTCCTCTGGGCATAATAGGTTATATTGGATTCATAGGTTTACTTGATTAAGTAATTATGTAAACCTCTTGTGCCAGTAGGGCATTGAGTCCCCACCCACAGAGATAAAAAGCGTGGCAAAGGACAGAGTAAAGGGTTTTTGATGTTGGACTTTTCGATGTTTGAGTTTTGATGCTGAAGCCTTAAGCTGGAGCCCCAGGAAGTAAGCACACAGAGGAAAGAGAAGCAAGCCCCAGGAAGGGAGGAACCCAGGAAGCCTGAACCCTTACAGACATTGGCAGCTATGTTGCTCCAACATGTGAAAATAGACTTTGGTGAGGAAAGTAAATTATGCTTTATGGCCTTGTATCTGTAAGCTCCTACCCCAAATAAATACCCTTTATAAAAACCAACCAATTTCTGGTATTTTGCATCAGCACCCCTTTGGTGGACTAATACAGTGTATTTTTCCCCCAACCCACCCTCTTCTTATTTTTAAATATATTTTTTATGACAAAAGTTGTAAACTTATAAAACAATGATGCACATGTGCAGAATTTCCAAACAACACCCCTCTATCAACACACCACACTGTGGTGGAACATTTGTTATTTACTGATAATGTCATCTGATTGTTACCACTTCTATAGTGTACATTTGGCACACATTTTCCATACTGCCCTGTTATTAATACAGTATATCTTTGGCATAGGTGCAAGAATATTATATTATTACTGCTTACCACAGTTCATAGGTCATTCCAATTGTATTTTTCCCATGCTTCTCCACATTCCTAACACCCTGCAGTGTGATATACATTTGCTCTAGCTCATAAAGGACACTTTTGCATCTGTACCATCAACCACAATTCTCATCCACCTCTTGGTTCACTCTGCTATTCAGTTCCTAGATTATTCTCTAGCATTCTGTCAGTTGGCATTTACATACCTAGAGCACCATTTTCAGGCGTATCCCCATTTATAAACTAGCTGTTACTATTTGTTACCATCCACACTATATACATTTCCGCACTTTTACAGTAAAGATAATTAAAACTTCTGCATGCATTAAACATCAGTAGTCCATCTCTGTCCTCCTCTTATCTCCTTTAAGAAGCCACCACCTACCACCAGGTCTTGAAGATATTATCCTAAAATTTCTTCTAGAAGCTTTATGGTTCTTGCTTTTATTTTTAGGTTTTTGATCCATTTTGAGTTTGATTTTGGATAAGGTGTGAGATAGGGGTCCTCTTTACTTCTTTTGGGTATGGATATCCAGTTCTTTCAGCACTGTTTGTTGAATGGACTGTTTTGTCCGAGCTCTGAGGGTTTGACAGGCTATCAAAAATCACTTGGGGAAGTGGACTTGGCCCAATGGATAGGGCATCTGCCTACCACATGGGAGGTCTGTGGTTCAAACCCTGGGCCTCTGTGACCCATGTGGAGCTGGCCCATGCTCAGTGCTGATGCGCGCAAGGAGTGCCGTGCCACGCAGGGCTGTCCCCTGCGTAGGGGAGCCCCATGTGCGAGGAGTGCTCTTTATAAGGAGAGCCGCCCAGCGCGAAAGAAAGTGCAGCCTGCCCAGGAATGGCGCTGCACACGTGGAGGGCTGACACAACAAGATGATGCAACAAAAAGAAACACAGATTGCCGGTGCCGCTGATAAGGATAGATGTGGTCACAGAAGAACACACAGCTAATGGACACAGAGAACAGACAACAGGGAGGGGAGAGAAATAAATGAAAAATAAATCTTTAAAAAAAAATCACTTGAGGGTGAGGATCTGTTTCTGAATCATCAGTTTGGTTTCATTGGTCTATGTGTCTGTCTTTATGCCAGTATCATGCAGTTTTTACCACTATAGCTAGGTAATATGATTTAAAGTGTGGAAATGAGGGTTTGCTTTTCCTTTTTAAGATGTGTGTGGCTATTCAGGATCCCTTACCCTTCCAAATAAATTTGATAATTGTGTTTTCAATGAAAAAGAAATGCTGGTGGAATTTTTATTGGGATTGCATTGGATGGTTAAATCAATTTGAGTAAAATTAATATCTCAATGATATTTAGTCTTCCAATCTGTAAGCATGGAGTGTTCTTCCAGTAATTTAGTGCTTTTTTTATTTCTTTTAACATTGAGGTGCAGTTTTCTGAATACAAGTGCTTTATATCTTTGGTTAAGTTTATTCCTGACTATTTAAGTTTTATCTGTCATATTTTATTTTCACCACTCTTTTGACACTTTTAGTTACTTTTATTGATATAATCTTCACTTCTAGACTCTCAGGCTTTTCTCTTCTGTCTTTCATTTTTAGGCTGTAGCAGGTGCTTTAGTAGTTCCTGAATATCTGGTCTCTTGGTTAGAAATTCTCTCAGTTTCTGTCATCTGTGAATATTCTAATCTCACCCTCATTTTTGAAAGACAGTCTTGCTGGATATAAGATTCTTGGCTGGAAGTTTTTCTCTTATAGTATCTTAAATGTATCAGAGCACTGTCTTCTGGCCTCCATGGTTTCTGGTGAGAAATCAGCACTTAATCTTATTGGGTATCCCTTATATGTTATGCATTGCTTTTCTCTTGCTGTTCTCAGAATTCTCTGTCTTTCGCATTTGACCTTCTGATCTAGTATGTGTCTTGGAATTGATCTATTTGGATTTTTTTTGGATGGGAGTACCTTGTGCTTCTTGAACATGGACATCTATGTCCCTCAATAGGGCTGGGAATTTTTCTACCATTATTTCTTCAGATATTCCTTCTGCCGTTTTCCATTCTCTTCTCCTTCTGGAACACCCATTACTAGTATGTTTGTACATCGTTTGCTGTCATTTATTTCCCTGAGACCTTGTCCAATTTTTTCCATTCTTTTCTCCATCTGTTCTTTTGTACACTTTCAGAGGCCATTTCTTCAAGTTCAACAATCCTTTCTTCTGCATCTTCAAATCTATTATGTGATTCCAGTGTTTTTTTAAAAATTTATTTATTGCACCTTTCATTCCCATAAGATCTGCTGTTTTTCTTTCTCTTTTTAAAAAAAGATTTATTTATTTATTTATTTCTCTCCCCTTCCCCCCCATCCCAGTTGTCTGTTCTCTGTGTCTATTTGCTGCATCTTCTTTGTCCGCTTCTGTTGTTGTCAGCGGCCTGGGAATCTGTGTTTTTTTGTTGCGTCATGTTGTTGTGTCAGCTCTCTGTGTGGGTAGCGCCATTCTTGGGCAGGCTGAACTTGCTTTCGCGTTGGGCAGCTCTCCTTACGGGGCGCACTCCTTGCGCGTGGGGCTCCCCTACGCGGGGGACACCCCTGCGTGGCACAGCACTCCTTGCACGCATCAGCACTGCGCATGGGCCAGCTCCACACGGGTCAAGGAGGCCTGGGGTTTGAACCGCGGACCTCCCATGTGGTAGACGGACGCCCTAACCACTGGGCCAAGTCCGCTTCCCTGCTGTTTTTCTATGTATGCTTTCAGCTTCTTCTTCCTGCTCATCCAGTGTCTTCTTAATATCCTTAATCTCTTTAGCCATCTCATTGAATTTATTAAAGAGATTTGTTTGAACCTCTATGATTAGTTGTCTCAACTCCTTTATGTCATCTGGAGGCTTATATGATGTCATCTAGAGGCTTATCTTTTAACTGGGTCATATCTTCCTTTTTTTGTTATGGATTGTAATTCTTTGCTGCTGTTTCGGCATCTGGCTTTTTAGAGTATTTATTCTTGGTGCAGTTTTTCTCTTTAGCTTAGGGCTTCTTGCCCTTTCTCTCTTGCTGGTTGTGTAGTAGGATCCAAGGATGTAGTTGGTGATGTAAGCTGTAGAGGCTCAAGCTGCTCTCACTTCCCCAGGGACCAGTGAAGATTTGCCCAACTTTCTCCTTTGCCAGGGGTAGGGACAGAGTCACAGCTAGGTGGAATAATCCAAGTTTTGCAGGCCTAGACTGTAGTTGCCCAGAGAGACTGATAAAGTTTCATGTCCCTTTCTCCCCTGCATGGAGTGGGGATGGAGCTGCAGGTGTGGGCAGCAGTCTAGGCAATGTGGGTTCAAGATGACTGTGGGTGTCCTGGTAGACTTCCGATTATTCAGTCTGTGCCAGCCAGAGGTACTTGCAGTTACCTGGATAGGCTGATGCAGGGTCTGTCAACCTCCTCCCTGCCAGAGATGGGACTGAAGCCTAGGCTAGGGCTGCAGGCTGATCTGGGTGAAAGAAACCCATTCCTACCATCACCGAGATTTTCAGTCAGCCAGCATCCCCTCATGCTGAGGGCAGAGTAAAAATGACTGCCACTGGCCTCTTTCTGACTTGGACAGATTCACACCCTAGCTGTTCCTAGGGTTATACCTTAGCCATCCGAATATACTAATCAGTTGCTGAAATTAGTGGCCAACTGTCTCATCCTCCCTGTTTTTGGGAAATGGAGCTTCCAATTACAGCCACAGCATAAGTCCTGGGACGGCTTGCACTGCCAAAGTAGGATAAGCACCGGCCTCCGCAGCTTGGCCGGTAATTTCCCAGAGAGGCTGGCACAGGTCTCCCAGCTTCCTCCCTGCCGGAGTGGGAACTGGGTCCCAGGCTAGAGCTGCAGTCTGACCTGGATGGAAGGAAGCCAGTCTCTACCAGCACTGTGATTTTCAGCCTGTCCCGCTTCTCCGTGTACTGGGGGTGGAGTTAAGATGGTGGCTACCAGCTTCTTTCTGACTTGGACAGGTTCAAACTTTAGCTGTTTTTAGGATTATACTTTAGCCTGCTGAATTTGCTCATCAGTAGCTGAAGTTGGTGCCCAATCATCCTTTCCTCCCTGGTTTTTGGGAAGTGGGGCTTTGAATTTCAGCCATGGAACAGCTCCCAAGGCGGCTTATGTCTCCCAATTAGATGATAGGTACCGGCCTTCATGGTGTGGAGTGTACTATTTATGAATCCTCTCTGCAGATGAATAGTTTCCTCCTTCTGGTGTCCTTGTCTTGTTCCTGAACTTAGAGGGAAAGCTTTCAACCTTTTCCCAGTGAGTATGATGTTGGCTGTAGATTTTCATTATGCCTTTTATCATATTGAGGAATTTTCCTTCTATCTTTTGAAGTGTTTTTTTTCAGGAAAGGATGCTGGATTTTGTCTAATGCCTTTGATGCATTGATTGAGATGATCATGTGGTTTTTTTTTCAGTTTATTAATGTGATGTATTACATCGATTAATTTTCTTACGCTGACCAGCCTTGCATACCAGGAATAAATCCCACTTGGTCATGATGTATAAGTCTTTTGATATGTTGTTGGATTCTATTTGCAAGTATTTTGTTGAGAATTTTTGCATGTGTGTTCATTAGAGAAATTGATCTGTCATTTTCTTTTCCTGTAGTGTCTTTATATGGCTCTGGTATTAGGGTGATGTTTGCTTCATAAAAAGTTATGGGTAATTTTCCCTCCTCTTCTGTTTTTTTTTTTTTTTTTTGAAAGAGTTTAAACAGAATTAGTGTTAATTCTCTTTGAAATGCTTGTTAGAATTCATCTGTGAAGCCTTCTGGTCCTGGACTTTCATTTCTTGGGAGATTTTTAATGATGGATTCAGTCTTTTAAAATGTGATTGGTTTGTTAGGTTCTTGTATTTCTTGTAGCATATGTGTACGTTGTTTGTGCATTTCAGTGAATTTGTCCATTTCATCTAGGTTGTGTAGTTTGTTGGCATACAGTTTCTCATAATAACCTCTTGTGATTCTTTTTATTTCTGTGGGTTCAGTTATAACTTCCCTCCTTTCATTTCTCATTGTATTTATTTGATTTGTCTCCCTTTTTTTCTTTGTTAATTTTGGTTGGGGTTTGTCAGTTTTATTGATCTTCTCAAAAAAACAGGTTTTGGTTTTGGTGATTTTCTTGATTGGGTTTTTCTTCTCAATTTATTTCTGCTCTAATCTTTATTATTTCTTTCCTTCTGCTTGCTTTGGGATTGGCTTTCAGTTCTCATTCTGTTTCTCTAGTTGTTCAGTTAAATCTTTGAGTTTGTCTCTTCTCTCTCTCTTTCTCTCTTTTATGCCAGTAAAAAATTTTATTGGGAAATGGGGGAAAAAAGAGCAGAGCTTGCTTAGAAATGGAAGAGAAGGATAGAAATACATGCTGAAATTTGGTGCAGGCTCCTCTATGCAGAAAGAGTGAGACTGGGCTTGTGTGGTTACTTTTTAAGCTATTAATTATTCCCTCCCTTGTTAATGTTAAGGAGAGAGCCCCCAGCTATTACTGGTTACCTCACGAATGGTGGAGGCCAATATGAGGCTTGTTTGAAATATCTGGGGTCCCCCCTTGGCCCTGGGTAGAGTCCCATTTTGGACCTCAAGGTCAAGGTCAGGGTTTCGGCAGGGTCCCATGGCCGTGTTGTCTCTTGACCCTGTTGTGGCTCATTTTCTCATTTCCCTGTAGTAACCTGTGTCAACTTCCCCTCAGAGAGTTTACACCCTTAGTCCTAAGGCGGTGCAGAGGGGCGATGGTCGTTCTTCTGTGGTTACTTTGTACTGATAAGGGCAGTAGTCCCCGCCTGAGAGGGTGTAAATATCTTTGGCTCCTCTATTGAGGTTGAGGAAAAAGGATCTGATGCTGTGTGTTTAACTGGATGAAATCCTCACATTACTAATAAGGCATTGTTCCTGTAAGAAAGAAACTTAATTAGAATTTTGAAGATACCTGGTGCCACTAAAAGGATAAAGAAGATGGTGCTTAGCAGGCCCAAAAAGGGGGCCAGCTGTGACACACTTGACCACAAGAGTGAGAAAGGCCAGGTGCCTTCTGATGCTGCATCCTCCCCAAATTGATGGGAAATAGCATCCTTCCTTGAGTTCTTTTATGCTGTTAGTTAATTCTAGGGAGAGGTTGTGGTAAACCTGCTGGGTTTGGGTGTAAACTGCCACCCCCAGTTCCCACATCAGTGGTTATGCTTAGGACAGCTAGCAGAGGTATGAAGCAAGGCACTAGGTACAGTACTTAGTACTAATCAGTGCACAAGTTCCTCTTGGAGCTGCAATCAATAGATCTAAGCTACAGTTTTGCAATACCATACATGTTATCTTTCTATGGGATCAGGCCATAATGCCAATTGTGTTTATTTAAGTTCTACTCATAGTACTTCAGTTATTATTGCTCCACTTCGTATGCCCTCCACACAGCCAGCAGACTGTAACATTGTTGATCCTAGAGCGAGAATAGGAAGGTAGGGCTCCAATATTTCACTGGCCTGGTGCATAGTGCCTTTAGGGACCATTAAACAGAGCCAGTCTGGAGGCAGTGTCCATTATACATCTGGCCATATTGAGCCATTGCTGGCTGCTGCAGGAGTCTGAACCTGCAGTATACTCTCCATCCACTTCAGGAGCATGTTCAGAGATTCAATAGATACTTTTATTGTTTTAGGGGTCAGTGACCAATCTAGCCAGTAACTCAAATGGAGAGACAGCATGCAGTGTACTGAAGGCCTGGTGTGAATGTGCAAGAGGGTTTGACAATACTGAAGTCTATATCTTAATCTTTACACATTTTCTAAACATTTCCAATGCAATGTGTAATGTATTAAATGAACTTACTTTTTAGTTCTTTGCTTTTTACTTCTGTGCCTTTACCATGATGTTAATTAACAGGTATTTCACTTTAGTAGCACAGGAAAAACTACTTTCTCATTTATTTTATGAAAACTGAAGATTGCCAATGGAATCAAGATTCTCTTTCCTTACCACCACTTTAACATGCAGATTGAGGTGGCCTCTGACAGTTTCCCTGTTATGAAGTTACTTTTTGTTATTAATATCAGTTTAGGTTTCTAAATAATAATGGCTTTCTGGAATTAGCCATTCAAATGTTTCAGTTTAGAAGGTGCTTTCACAAAGTTCTTATAACTAGAAGGTACTTTATCTTTATATAAGCTTATTAAATTATAATTAGCAACCAGTGAAGCTTCCTTTATCCATTTAAGGGAGGACAGATCTACATTTCCTTCTTTAAACTTAATTTCATTAAACATGAACTTACAACTTTCATCATCTTAAAAATTTAATACATATAATGTTAATTTTTTAATTGGTATTTTGTAAACCTAGGGAGATCACACCCAAGCTAAATAAAATTGAAACCATTATAGTTTATGCAAAGAATGTTTTTTTTCCTTCCGTTACAGGAGGCTAAAACCTCTTCTATTTAATAAAATTTTAAAACGGTGATATCTTAAAAGCATACTGATTGCTAGGTTCTGGAATAACTACAAGTGCTTGTTTTAAAAGATCTTTCCATAACTTTCCAGGACTTTTACTTAGTGAAATTTGACAATTGATTTTTTTTTTTTAAGATTTATTTATTTATTTCTCTCCCCTCCCCCCCACCCCGGTTGTCTGTTCTCTGTGTCTATTTGTTGCGCCTTCTTTGTCTGCTTCTGTTGTTGTCAGTGGCACGGGAATCTGTGTTTCTTTTGGTTGCGTCATCTTATTGTGTCAACTCTCCATGTGTGCGGCACCATTCCTGGGCAGGCTGCACTTTCCTTCGCTCTGGGCGGCTCTCCTTATGGGGCGCACTCCTTGTGCGTGGGGCTCCCCTACACGGGGTACACCCCTTTGTGGCATGGCACTCCTTGCGCGCACACCAGCACTTCACATGGGCCAGCTCCACATGGGTCAAGGAGGCCTGGGTTTGAACCGTGAATATCCCGTGTGGTAGACGGCCGCCCTAACCACTGGGCCAAGTCCACCACTGACAATTGGATTATTAACCACCTTTATTTTAAGACTAGTAAAAGATTTAAATTGGGGAATTACGGGGCATGCTGATTCTTAGTTCCCCAGCCTAGAAGATAGAATTTTTTATTTTTGAAGATAGAGTTTTATTTATTTATTTTTAAAAGATTCATTTATTTTATTTAATTCCCCCCCCTCCCTGGTTGTCTGTTCTCTGTGTCTATTTGCTGCGTCTTGTTTCTTTGTCCGCTTCTGTTGTCATCAGCAGCACGGGAAGTGTGGGCGGCGCCATTCCTGGGCAGGCTGCACTTTCTTTCACGCTGGGCGGCTCTCCTTACAGGGCGCACTCCTTGCGCATGGGGTTCCCCTACGCGGGGTAACCCCTGCATGGCAGGGCACTCCTTGCGCGCATGAACACTGCGCATGGGCCGGCTCCACACAGGTCAAGGAGGCCCAGGGTTTGAACTGCGGACCTCCCATGTGGTAGACGGACGCCCTAACCACTGGGCCAAGTCCGTTTCCCGAAGATAGAGTTTTAATCTGCCACATCTAGCCCCTCCCTCAGAGCTCTTGCAAAGTGAAGGCCTTGAGGACTGGGTCGGTCAAAGAGCTCAGGAAAATCTTTTCCCTTTCCCAATAGTTTATTTTTTAAGATTTATTTTATTTATTTCTCGACCCTCTCCTTGAGGTCCCAGTTAACTCTTTCTGGTACCTCCTCTTGGCCCCATATTCCAAACAGTCCTCACCATTGGCCCCCACTATTGTTGGGGTAGCCAGTAACCGCTGGGGCTCCTCCCCTTAGCATTAGCATGGGGAGGGATAATTAATAATTTGAAAAATAACCACACAAGCCAGAGATTGCTCTCTCTGCCTAGAGAAGCCCGCACGAAATCTTGGTGCGTATTTCCGTCCTTTTCTCCCATTTCTTAGCAAGTTCTGTTCTTTTCCCCCATTTCCCAATCAACTATTTTACTGGCCTAACTAAACTGGCATGTTCTTAAATTCTTTTACATGACATAGCCAAGAACCTAGAGGAATCCAACACTTCCTCAGCTTCACTTTTATCGTTATCCAGTTTGTAACAGGCGAACCCTAAATCTGATATACAAGTTCCTAGGCACGAGCATACAAAGTTAAAGCAAAGCACAGATTAGAACAGAGGAGAGAATTTTACACATTTAGCTTAGCTTTGGGAAAGACTTGAATAGATGTAAAGCTCCTAGTGTCTGTCTATGGCAGAAACTTCGTGCAGGACCCTCCAGCTTAATTCCTCCAGGAAAATCCTTGGGTAGTTCCTAAGTACAGAGCTAAGGTATCCAAAGAAGCCCTATTTATGATGAGACATGAATTAGGGCTGCATCCCATTAGTTACCTCCCACAAGGGGTGAAACCTTGCAAGCCTCTTTTGCTGGAGGGATTGGAGTGCTACAGGGAAATAGGCAGGAAACTAGGAGAGCCAGGAACCTTTTAATCTTAATAATAGCACATGAGGAGGTTCCTTATTCTACAGTGGAGAGGTTTAGTAAATGTATTGCATTTCCTCATCCCTTTAAGGAGACATGACCACGTGGTCTCTGGCCCTCAGATCTATCTGTCCTGTCCTCTCTTAACACAGGTTTAATTGGAATTCAGGGTCCCATACAGAGCCCAGTCTCGGCCATACTGTTGTCATGTGGTATGGCAGAAAAAGATTAGCCTCTTTCTTTTTAGACCATCAATAGGTAGGTTGTCCCAGTGTCTGAGAAGGCACCCCAGTGGAGAGTCTGGTGAAATGCTGAAAGAGCCGCCTATTATTCTAGGGGAGGATAAAATACCATCTTCAGTTTGGGGGCATCCCACTGCTAGACCTGACTGAATGGATTGCTTACCGAGCCAGTGTCCTGGAAATGGGGAGATCTAATCACCATCCCTGATTTTCTGGGAATTGGGAGCTGTTTGTCACTGGTATCCCCAGAGCCTTAGAGGTCTTGGGGGTATCTGGGTACATCTTCCAGATCGAACACCCAAGCCTGGCTGATCCTAGGAAAGAGGCTGGCTAGGGACCTTTCTTTTGCCTACTTTGCAGATGTCTTAGGAGTTAGCCACGAGTGAGCTCATCTCATGGTGACCCCCAGGGTCTGAAGTTCCACAGTTGTGATGGTTAGGCCATCATGTCAACTTGGCCAGGTAATTGTGCCCAGTTGTTTGGTCAAGCAAGCACTGGACTAATTGTAATACAAGGGCATTTATGGACTTTAGTCATCATTGACTTTACTGCAGTGGTAAATCATAGATAGCTGGTTATAATGACATCAGTCAGGGAGATTGCCATCAGCAATGAGTGATGTTTAACCCAGTCAGTTGAATGCCTTAAAAGGGGAAGTGATTTCAGCATTGAGAGAGAATGTCCCAGCTCATTTCTGGACAGCCAGCATCTCTCAGAACTCATTAAGAACCTTCATTGAACTTTGATCGGAGCTCCTGGTTGCAGCCTGCCTGTGGAACCTGGATTTGTACATCCCCACGGCTGCGTGAGAGACTCTGATAAATCTCTTACTGTCGGCAAATATCCGTTGTTGATTCTGTTTCCCTAGAGAACCCTGACTAATACAGCAGTTAAACCCAACATTAAAAGCCCATTAAAAAACTAGGGACTAATTGTCCTTTGGCTCGCCAGCAGACCGCCTTAGTGTCCATTCATCCTGTTTCCCCCCACCCCCCCACCCCAAGCCTCAACAATTTCAGGGTCTTCCCAGGAGCAAAGCCTCAGGGTGTTACTGAGGGTGGTACATTTTCAGTTTCTAAGGCATTCTAAAGCATCTCATGAAGCCAAAATGAGGACTGCAGTAGTTGGAAGATTAAAGATACTTCTAATTAAAGGAGTTAACTAGTGGTCTAAGGAAATGATACAACTGATGATAGCCCTTCTCAACTCATAGGGAGGGCTTGGTGAACTGCTTACAGACTCCGGCTCTACTTAGGTCAATGCCCAGCAAAGTCTCAAGGACAGTTTCGCTCACCACCTAGAACTTCCTTGCATTTGCACAGCATGGGGGTCTGCCCCTTCCACCTTCAAAGAGGGAGCTAGAAGTTTGGGCAGACCGAGTATATGTCCTGTCGGAGCCTATCCAGGAGCCTCCTTTACAATAACAGGCTAAAGGCACTTACAGTGAAAAGGAGCTTACAGAGAGGTCCTGGTAGACTCCTGGCAGACTCCTGCTTGACTTAGACCACATGCCCAGTCAGGTCTCAAGGATGGTTTCACCCGCCACCCAGAACTTCCTTGGATCTACATGATATGGGATCTCGTCCCTACCACTTCTGAAGAGGAAGCAGCAAGTCTGGGTTTAAGTCCCATGGGAGTCTCTCAGGAACCCCCTTTAAAATGGCAGAACCAAAAGGGGGCACAGACAGGCCTTAATTAAAACTCACCAGTCTCCCCCAGGGGTCGGGGAGCACACTTGCCTTTCTGTCTCCTGTCAGTTGCTCACAAAATGAAGCCAGGGAAGTGTTGGATTCCTCTGGGTTCTTGACTATGTTTCATAAAAGAATTTAAGAACACACTAGTTTAGTTAGGCCAGTGAAAAGAATTTATTGGGAAATGTGGGGAAAAAACAGAGATTGATGAGAATTGGGTAAGAAGGACAGAAAAATGCACTGAGATGTGATGTGGGTTCCTCTAAGCAGAGAAAGCCTTTTTTTAATTTATTTTTTTAATAAAAGTTAATAGATAACAAAGAACTTTACATTAAAAAACATAAGAGGGGGAAGCAGCTGTGGGTCAATCAGTTGGGCTCCCATCTACCACGTGAGAGACCCTGTGTTCGCATCCAGGGTCCTCCTTGTGAAGGCAAGCTGGCCCATGCGCTGCAGAGAGCTGATGGCCTGTGCGCCATGGAGAGCTGGTGCAGCAAGATGATGTAGCAAAGGGAGACAAGCAGATACAGAAAATACGTGCAGTGAATGGCACAGAGAAGAGATAGCAAAAAGAATGGAACAAACTGCAGGGGGGGATAGATAGATAGATAGATAGATAGATAGATAGATAGATAGATAGATAGTCACATCTGAGTCTAGTTCCATCCCACTCAGGAGCACAAATTCCAAAGTAGGGCCCTCTGACATGGCACAGAACTCCAGATCTATCTGCCATGACCATATACCCTGTGGATCTCCATAGCCTTCAGGAGAACCAGTACCTAGGGTTGTATCTACTTTGACTTTTTCTGGGGTCCTGCTGTGGTGTGCTAAAGCATGACCCCTCTGATGACCTCCCAACTCTTTTTTGAAGCCTCTTAGCCATATACACTCATTTGTCTTTGCCATTTCCCAAGGTCAAAAGCAGTTTTTAACATATGATCCTGCATGTAGGCTGAGATATTCTACTGGTCTGAGTTGACCCCCTTCTTTTTTACTATAGGCATTAGGGCTTTAAATTTCCCTATCAAAACTGCCTTCAGTGTATCCCATAAGTTTTAATATGTTGTGTTCTCATTTTCATTTTTCTCAATATATTTTCTGATTTCACTTTGGATTCCTTTTTTGACCCACTCATTATTTAGTGGAATGTTGTTTAGCCTCCATACATTTGCAAATTTACCTCTTTCTTGCCTATTATTGATTTCAAGTCTCATTCCATTATGATCTGAGAAGGTGCTTTGTATAATTTCAGTAGTTTTATGTCTGTTGAGACTCTCATTGTGCCCTAATATGTGGTCTATCCTGGAGAAAGATCCATGGACACTTGAGAAGAATGTATAACTGGTTGAGTTTGGATTCAGTATTCTGTATGTTAGGTCTAACTCATTTATCATATTGTTCAAGTTGTGTTTCCTTTTTGATCTTCTGTCTCGTTATTCTATCTAATAATGTTAAGTGGTATGTTGAAGTCTTCAGCGATTATTGTAAAGATGCCTATTTCTCCCTTCAGTTTTGCCAGAGCTTGTCTCATGTGTTTTGGGACACCCTGGTTAGGTACATAAATATTTATGACTGTTATATTTTCCCGGTGGATTGTCCTTTTTGTTGATATATAATGGCCTTCTGTGTCTCTCGAAACTTTTTTGCATTGAAAGTCTGTTTTGTCTGGTATTAGTATAACCTACCCCTGCTCTTTTCTGGTTACTATTCACATGGAATATCCTTTTACGCCTTTCACTTTTCAACCGTTTGTATCTCTGGGTCTAAGGTGAGTTTCTTGTGAGCAGGAAATGGATGGTTTATGTTTTTTTTTATCCATTCTGTCAGCCTATACCTTTTGATTGGGGAGTTTAATCTGTTAACAGTCAATGATAATTACTGTAAATGGATTATTTATTTCACCATTTTTATTCTTTGGTTTTTATATGTCGTATCTTATTTTCACCTGTTTTTAAAATTCTTTTGGTTATCTTTCTGCTATTCTTTCTTCTATACTCTCCTCTAAGCTTCTCTCTCCTGCCATTTTCTTTCAGGCTCTAAGGCTTCCTTGAATATTTCCTGCAAAGGTAGATTCTTTTTTACAAACTTTCTTAGTTTCTGTTTGTTTGTGAATATTTTATACTCACCTTCATGTTTGAAAAACAATTTTGCTGGATAAAGAATTCTTGGCTGGCAGTTTTTCTTTTTCAGTATCCTAATTGTATCATATCAATTCTCACCTTCATAGTTTCTGATGAGAAATCCATGCTAAGTCTTACTGCGGGTGTCCCTTGCCTATTATGGTTTGCTTCTTCCTTGCTGCTCTCAGAATTTTTCTTTATATTTGACATTCTGAGTAGTATGTTTCATAAAGTATGTCTATTCAGATTTATTCAGATTGGGGCACAGCATGCTTATTGGATATGTAAGCTTGTTTTTTTGTGTGAGAGTTGGGAAATTTTCAGCTATTATTTCCTCAAATACTCTCTCTTCCCCTTTTCCCTTCTGGAACTCCCATGACATGTATGTTGTTAGATTTCATGTTGTCATTCAATCCCTGAGCCCCTGCTTAATTTTTTAACATTCTTTTCTCTCTCTGTTCCTTTCTCTCTTTAATTTCAGCTTTTCTGTCTTCTTTATCACTTTTTTTTTACAAATCAATTTTATTGACATATATTAATAAAGCATCAATTCTATGTGATTATACAAAATACCATTGAGTGTGCACTTTGGATGAATTGTATGCTGCATCACCTATTCTTCTGTCATTTCAAGTCTGCTGTTGTACTCTTCTAATGTTTTGTTTTTATTTTTAGAGATTTATTTATTTATTTATTTAATTTCTCTCCCCCTCCCTGTCCCATTGTCTGCTCTCTGTGTCCATTCACTGTGTGTTCATATGTGTCTGCTTGCATTCTTGTCAGTGTCGCTGGGAACCTATGTCTCTTTTTGTCACATCATCTTGCTGCGTCAGCTCTCCGTGTATGTGGCGCCACTCCTGGGCAGGCTGTGCTTTTTTCGCATGGGGCGGCTCTCCATGCAGGGCATACTTCTTGTGCATGGGGCTCTACTACGCAGGGCCACCCCCACGTGGTATGGCACTCCTTGTGTGCATCAAAAATGCACGTGGGCTAGCTCACCACACAGGTCAGGAGGCCCTGGGTTTGAAACCTGGACCTCCCATATGGTAGGAGGATGCTCTATCAGTTGAGCCAAATCCACTTCCCTCTATTTTTTGTTTGTTTGCTTTTTAAATTTTTATCCCCCCCTCCCCCCCTGGCTTTTTTGCTTGCTGTCTGCTTTTCTGTGTCCATTCTTCCGTGTCTGTATTATTTATTTATTCATCCCCCCACCTTTGTGGCTTGCTTGCTGTCTGCTCTCTGTGTCCACTTGCTGCACGTTCTTATGCATTTTTGCTTGTCTCCCTTTTTGTTGTATCACTTTGCTGAGTCGGCACTCCGCCATGCTTGCAGGCCAGCAGCTCCCTGCAGCATGTGTGCCATCCTGCCTTCACAGGGAGGCCTCAGGATGTGAACCCAGGGCCTCCCATATAGTAGACGGGAGCCCAACTGATTGAGCCACAGTCGCTTCCCCCTCTAATGTGTTTTTGATCTCACCTATGATGTCTTTCGTTCCCATGAGCTGTTTCTTTTCTATACAGGATTTCAAGTTCTTCTTTGTGTTCACTTAATGTCTTCTTTCTTTAAAGATTTATTTATTTTTTCTTCCCCTTCCCCCCCGTTGTCTGCTATGTCCATTTGCTGTGTGTTCTTCTGCATCTGCTTGCATTTTCTGGCAGCACTAGGAATCTCTGTCTCTTTTTGTTGCGTCATCTTGCTGCATCAGCTCTCCGTGTGTGCGCGCCACTCCTGGGTGGGCTGTATTTTTATCACGCAGGGCGGCTCTCCTTGCGGGGCGCACTTTTTATGTGTGGGTCACCCCTACGCAGCACAGCACTCCTTGCATGCATCAGCACTGTGCGTGGGCCAGCTCACCACACGGCCAGGAGGCCCTGGGGCTCGAACCCTGGACCTCCTGTATGGTAGGTAGATACTCTATCAGTTGAGCCACGTCTGCTTCCCGATTAATGTCTTCTTGAGGTCATTTATCTCTTTAGCCATATTGTCTTTCAATTCATTAATTTTATTTTGGTGATTTGTGTGTATCTCCTTAATTAGTTGTCTCTACTCCTACGTCTTTTCTTGGGCCATGTCTTCCATTTTCTTAGTATGGCCCGTAATTTTTTGCTGATGTCTAGGTATCTGATTAGGATTGTAGTTTTCTCAGATGCTCAATTTCTTTCTCTTTCATAGGGATTTAATTGCTGGAGGCTGTGTGTTACTGTTGATCTTTGATTGTTGGTTGAACCTTCATTGTTAGGATTGTCTCTGTTAGTTGCTCAAAAACTGAGCTCTGTACCCAGTAATGGGTTGGAGACCTGCTTCCTAAGGCCTTGGAGAAGGAGGCTATAAAGGCTGGAAAAAGCCTCTCTCATTTACTTTTTTTTTTTTTAATTATCCCTACCCCCTTGTGGCTTTTTGTGTGCTGTCTGCTATCTGTGTCCATTCAGTGTGTGTTCTTCTGTGTCTGTAGTTATTTATTTTATTTCCCCTCCCCCCTTGCAGCTTGCTTGCTGCCTGCTCTCTGTGTCCATTCACTGCGTGCTCTTTCTGTGTTTTTTTGCTTGTCTCCCTTTTTTTTTTTTTTGTATTACCTTGCTGAGTTAGCTCTCCGCGGCCCCTGTGGGCTGGGCTGCGCTCCGCGGCACCTGCAAGCTGGGCAGTGCTCTGCAGCATCTGCTGGTGAGCCTGCCTTCACAAGGAGGCCCCTGGATGCGAACCCAGGGCCTCCCATATGGTAGACGGGAGCCCAACTGATGGAGTCACAGCCGCTTCCCTCTCTTATTTACTTTAATTAATTATTTTCACTCCCCTTCCCTGCTCCCCCTCCAGTTGTCTGCTCTCTGTATCCATTCGTTGTGTGTTCTTCTATGTCTACTTGTATTCTTGTTAGCAGCACCCGGAATCTGTGTCTCACTGTTGCATCATCTTGCTGCATCAGCTCTCCCTGTGTGCGGTGCTACTCCTGGGCAGGCTGCACTTTTTTTGTGCTGGGTGACTCTTCTTACGGGGCGCACTTCTTGTGAGTGGTGCTCCCCTATGTGGGAGACACCCCTGCGTGGCACAGCACTCCTTTGTGAGCATCAGCATTGCGTGTGGGCCAGCTCACCACATGGGTCAGGAGGCTCTGAATTTGAACCCTGGACCATCCATGTGGTAGGTGGACGCTCTATCCATTGGGCCAAATCTGCTTCCTTCATTTATTTTTAATTTTCTCATGTACACTTTCTTGGTCTTCCAGAAGATGGTGTTCTTTGACAGTCCTCTCAGTTCAATGCCTGTTTGGAGTGTTTGTGAGTTTTGCATTTGCGATTCTTTTCTTTTGTCCTGTCTCTCCTGGGCAGTGCCCATCGTTTGTGTGGTGTACTAAATCCTAGAAGACATTTTTCTAGGCCATTTCAGCCTGTCCTCTAGCTATTTTTCTGGATGAGAATAGAGTCCCTAGTCTTTCTAGTCTGCCATCTTCCTGGAAGTCTGGTGGTTTTTTTCTTTTAAAAACAGTTTTTTACATATAAACTATACAGTTATTTATTTATGTTTCTTCTTTTAGTCATTTGACAGATATTTTGAGTACTATGTATTGTTCTGGGTCCTGAGTATACATCAGGGAACAAAGAGATTTCTGAGCATAGTGGAGACAGGCGATAAACAATAAACATAAATAAACAGTATGCTATTAGAGGGTGATAAATGCTAAGGAAAATACAGAGCTTGGTTAGGGGGATTGGAAGTGTAAGTTGGAGGCAAGTTATGAATAGAATAAAGATGGACCTCCTTGAGACTCTCTTTGAACAGACTTAAAGAGGTGAAGGAACAAGTTATTTGGCAAATGTAGAAGAGTCAGTCTGAGGGAACAGTCAGTTCAAACGCTTTGTAAGAAGCATTACTTACGTGTTAAGGAAAAACAAGGAGGCTAGTGTGACCAGAGCAGAATGGTCAAGGGAGAGAATAGTAAGGGATGAGGCCAGAAAGAGAGTCCATGGGGTCAGATCATATAGGGCCTGCTAGGCCAGAGTAGGCACTGTAACTTTCACTATGAGGGAAATGAAGTGAGGCGCTTTTGCAAGATTTTGAGCATATTTTTACTTCCGTTTTAAAAAGCTCATTTTAGCTGCACTGTTCTAAATAGAGAGATCAACTTTGGGAGACTGTTGCTATCATTCTGGCAAGAGATAATAGTGGTTGAAACCAATGTGAAGGTGGAGGTAGTAAGATGTAGTTAATTTCTTGAGATATTTTGAAAATAGGGACAAGAGGATTTCCTCATGTGTTAGACTTATATATAGGAGAAAGAGAGGAATCAAGTATGACTCCCATGTTTTTGGCCTGAGCAAGGAGACAGACCACATTACCATCAATTGAGGTAGGGTGGGTGAGGCAAGTTTAAAGGGTAAGATCAGTTTCGGATGTATGAACAGTATGATATCCATGTTGAGATGCTGAAAAGGTAATTGTACATACAAGTGTGGATTTCAGTTGCAGGTATAACTTTGGGAGTTATCCTTAAATATTGGAAGAAACGAAAGTGGTTGAGGACACTAAGGAGAAGGGAAGAATACAAAGAGAGTGGTCAGTAGAAAGGTGAGGAAGTAATGTAGGAGGAAAAGCTAGGAGAGTTTTATGTTGTGGAAGCTGAGAGAAAAGAATATAATAAAGAAGAGGGATTGAGCAACCATGTAACATGCTGCTGATAGATCAAGTAAGGTGGAAATTAAGGAGGAAGCATGGATTTTAGTAATGTGGAGGTCATCAATGACCCGGATGAATTATTTTGGTGATAGTTTGATTAAAATATGTCTTTCCTACTAGCCTTAAAGTTCCTAGAGTAAAGGCACCAAATTTGTTATTCATTCGTTTGTTTATTTATTTATTTTTACCATTATGTCTCGAAAACTTAGCGTTATTCCCGGCACAAATAAATGGATAAATAGATAGGTCCCAGAATCTCTGGGACAGCGTGATAACTGCTTTCAGAAATTATATAGCCATGAATAATGCCTTAAATCCAACCTGCTCCTTTATTGATTTGGTGAAGACAGCTGCTGTTGCTGCCAGGCATAGGCACAGCAGATTTTTCTGCTGTTACCATTGACACTGTACATTACTATTAGGTCCTCTGACATTGGCGAACCTCGTAGCTTGAGGTAACTGCTGTCTTTGCCACCCAGTGCCAGAATTGTCCCTATTTATTCGTGTCCTGTTTCTTTATGCCACAAGTTTCTGATTCAAATAATATGTTGAATATGTCTAATTGGGGTGACTAAGTCATGTCCCTGGTCTTTTGCTGTAAGAAGGGCAGAGGAAACAACTATCTGGAATTTTCAGCTTCTTTTGTTGGAGATCCCAGACACAGGAGATCAGATATCACAAGGCAAGACAGGGTGAGAGAAATAGATTTTACAGGTTATTCATGAAAAGGTAGTAAAGTTGTGGAACTAAAGAATGGCTGTCTTAGATGGTTGCATGGCCGGTTGTTCACCAACAAGAGCTCCTTGCTGATGGAGTGAAAAGGGCCAAAAATGCATGTTTCATGGTGAGGTTGCATCTAACCTAAAGGGGTAGCTTTTTCCTGATTCATGTGATGTTACCCTGTGTATAGTGAAGTTCCTGGATTAGGTTATAGAGACATGAGAACATTTCCAAGGACAGAAACCTAGAAAATGTCTGTCTTGTCAATAGGAATAAAGAAGGGACACAGAATGACTTTTACTATTAGGATAACTTTTTAATGGAATCCATTGTGAATGAAACAAAGATCCTGGTCCTTGTGGAACTTACTGTCTTATAGAGGGAAAAGAAAATAATACATTTAGTAAATGGAAAAAAAAAACCACATAATATATTGAAGGAAAAGTGCTATAGGAAAAAGAAAAAATAGAGCAGTATAAAGGGGAGAAAGGACATGTGTGTTCTTTTTTTCTCAGTTTAAAATTTTGAAGTTGAAATTCTGTGTCACCTTGTGAAGGAAGTGTAGGAAGTGCTTCCTGGAGCACCGACAAGGTCACCAATCATGTGACAGCAGCTTGTAGAGGAATCTGTCTTTGAAGCTGTTCCTGAATTGACAGTAGGGAAAACACAGACAGCCCTGGGACCCAAAGTCCAAGTCGTGGAGATTGAGTCTGCAGAAGAAAGGGATTCATCATGGCTGATGATCTAAAACAATTCCTGTATAAAAAAAATTACCAAGTGTTGAAGGGTTCCATGCTATTGTTATGTCAGATAGAGATGGAGTATTTGTTATTAAAGTGGCAAATGATAATGCCCCAGTGCATGCTTTAAGACCTGGTTTCTTGGGAAGCGGATGTGGCTCAACTGATACAGCATCTGCCTACCATTTGGAGGGTCCAGGGTTCAATACCCAGGGCCTCCTGACCCATGTGGTAAGCTGGCCCATGTGCAGTGCTGCTGCATGCAAGGAGTACCATGCCACACAGGGGTGCTCCCGCATAGGGGTGCCCTACGCGCAAGGAGTACACCCCACAAGGAGAGCTGCCCTGCGTGAAAAAAGCCCAGCCCGCCCTGGAGTGGCGCTGTACACATGGAGAGCTGACACAGGAAGATGATGCAACAACAACAACAACCAAAGAGACGCAGTTTCCTGGTGCCACCTGACAATGCAAGCAGATGCAGAAGAACATACAGCAAAATGGACACAGAGAGCAGATAGTGGGGGAAGGAGAAAGAAATAAAAGAAGTCTTAAAAAAAAAATCTGGTTTCTTACCAATTTTTGCCCTTGAAACAGATCAAGGGAGCAAACCTGGTCTGCCAAAGAACAAAAGTATTACCTGTTGTTATAACTCCTACTAGGTAGTTCAGTTTAACAGCCAGCAGCAATGCCAACACAGGACTAATTGTCAGCCTAGAAAAGGAACTTGCTCCATTGTTTGAATAATTGAGATACGTTGTGGAAGTTTCTTTATCTGACAGTGGATTCAATTTGTATCTTATCTTCATTATGCCAGACACGAAATCAATCCAGAAATCTTTAGACCATAATAATACTTATGTCATGTATGCAAGAAAGGGCCCCTTTTCTACTAAGAAAGAGCCTAGAGATATAATTTCTGGAGAGATTGTTTCATTTCCTTGTTTAGGGTCTCAGTGAGATCTGGGGACACTACAAAAATGGTTCTGTCTAATGTCAGCTCCTATGGAGTTAGTTCACTCACCAAATATGCTTAAGATTCTCTTCAGTAGATCAGAATCAAAATGGTATGTTGGTTTATTTAAGCCATTAAATGATCCCTATTGTATAATTCTCCCAGGCCTTCAGAGTGAAGCAGACACGTTTTATTGTGAATAATGTGAGGACATGTTTTTCTTCATATTAAGTTTTATTTCTTTGCATTGAATGTGAGAAAGGTAAAATGACTTATGAAAGGTAATAAAGTCAGTACAATCACTGACCTTCCTATGTATATATTATTGCTTAGTATAGACAAATATTACTAAATTTTTAAATTCTACTCAGAGGGTGCCCCTCCTTACCTAAAATGCAAATTATAGCTAATGGGTTTTCCCCCCACTCTGCTCTCTGTAACCAATCAGTGTTTTAATATTTGTGTTTTCTCTAAAATTTAGATGGGATTTGTTATAGAACTCTGTTTCCAATTATGATATGTATGCAAACTTGATAATGCAACCATTTTTTTTCATACCTGAGTATAAATAAAATAATATTTTTAAGAGTTAAAAAAATAAAATTTTACGGTTAGGTAGAATGTTAAATATTAATTTTATTATTAAAAATTTCAAAACTACACAAAAATAGTGAGAATAGTGTCATGAACCTCCATATACTTTTATCACTCAGATACACCAGTTATATTACTAAAATTTTGTCATATTTGATTCATGTATTCTGTTTTTATTGCTTCACCAAAGATTTAAAAACAAATTTTTGACACAATGTCATTTTATTCCTATAGACTTTTGTATGCATCTCTAAAACATATGGGTATTAAAATTTTTTTTATCATGGTAATATACATAGAACATAAAATATTCTACTTTCAAGTATACAAGTCAGTGGTAGGTATTAATTATATTCACAATGTTGTGTTACCAATACCAGCACTTTTCTGTCACCCCAAAGAGAAGGCTCAGTACCCATTAAACATAATTTCCCATTTTGCCCTATTCCTGGTAACTTGTGAATCTATCTTCTGTCTTTATGAATTTGCATATTCTTTTTTAATTAGAGAAGTTCTAGGTCTATAGAAAATACAAAATTCCCATTTACCCCTTACACATAAAATTTTTCCTATTAATGCTTTGTATTAGTGTGTTACCTTTGTTACAACTGATGAAACGATATTATTTTAATTAGACATTATATAGTCCATAGTTTACAGTAGGGTTCACCATTTGTGTTTAGAGTCCCATGTTTTTTTAAAAAAATTTTAGTCTAGTAACATATGTACACATACCCTAAAATTTCTCCCTTTTTTTTAAAAAACACATTTAGATATATAATTCAGAGGTATTAATTACATTCTTAATATTGTACTACCATCACCACCATCCAGTACCAAAACTTTTCCATCACCCCAAATAGAAACTCTGTACCAAGTAAGCATTAACTCCCCATTCTATCCCCCCCGTTCTCTACCTTCATCTTGGCCCCTGATAATCTGAAGTCTAGTTTCTGACTTTTGAATTTGCTTATTTTAATTATTTCATATCAGTGAGATCATACAATGTTTGTCCTTTTTGTGCCTGTTTTCACTCAACATGATGTCTTTAAGGATCATCCTCATTGTCGCGTGTATCAGAAGTTCATTTTTTTTTTATTGCTGAGTAATATTCCATTATATGTGTATACCTCATTTTGTTTATCCATTCATCTGTTGATGGGCTTGGGTTGCTTGCACCTTTTGGCTGTTGTGAATAATGCTGTGAACATTGGTAGAAAAATACTGTTTGAGTCCCTGCTTTAAATTCTTTGGTGTAGATACCTAGCAGTGGGATGCTGGGTGATGTGGTAATTTTAGGCCAGTGAGGCTGAAGCATAGTGATGGAGGGAAGAGTGCTAAGAGGTCTAGTTGACTACTGAAAGGATGTTGGCTTTACTTTGAATGAAATGGCTAGCCATGACAGGGTTTTGAGCAGAGAAATGACAGAATCATATGATATTCGAGGCATTCTGCGTGCTTTGCTGGAAAGAAGTTGTGGGGGAAGCAAGATAGGTGGGTGTTAAGAGCCCAGATAGGAGGCTGATGTTGAGGTAAAAGTGTGTCTTTGCTCAGTGGCTCATACCTGGTAATAGCAATAGATATGGTAAGAAGTAATTGTATTTTGGCTATGTTTTGAAGGTAGCGTTAAGAGGCTTTTCTGACAAATTAATTGTGGCTTGAAAGAGAAAGGAAGGTTTGGTAACTGGAAGGATTAGCAGATTTTAGGGGAACAATCAAGAGTCTTGTGTATATAGAGTGTGAGATGTTTGTTAAACGTACAAACTGATTTGGATATTTGGAGGAGAGGTAGCAGAAAGGGTGGTGATAGGAATAATGGTTTGTGCTGTAGTATGAGCAGCCAGATGAAAGGTATATGCTTATAAATTACTGGTGTTTAAACCGTTGACTGTTTATAATTTAGAACTTCTGTCAGTTCACTTAGGACTACTCTTTCAGGAAGAGGTAACTCAGAGAAATTTACAGTTATATTTTCTATTTCCCTCAAACCAGTTTTCCTGGCCAGGCAGGAATGAATAGATTTTGGTGAGGTAATTAAAGTATATACTGTGTATTCCTTTTTTATGGTAAGAATTGTTCATAGGGAAAGTATTCATCTATATATTCCCCGAGGTTACTCGAGGCTGCCCCGGGGGTATTTTGGATGAACTGAATGACTAACAATCTGACAACAAAATAGCCTGAAATGGTCTGGTAAACTACTGTGTGATTCTTCAAGACCCTAATTTTGACATTTCTGTCTTGCCTTCTTTCCTTCCCTATCCTGAACTCACTAAAATTTGGGTTTATATATAAAAAAAGCTATGTTGTTTCTGACATTTTCTGAATATGAACTATTTAGGAAACTTGTTCTGTCTCTTTTTCTTTCTACTTGTGGCTTCCCTGGAGAATTTTCATCATAGGTAACCAGGTAGTTGTTACCCTGGGGGTGGATGTTATGAAAAGGATATTGTTAACACTGATGTTTTCAATTACTTTATACAGTGTAGACTGAATGTTACTGTGTTTATTTCTCCTTTGAAAAAGGAAAAATTTCTTATCCACTTTTTGGATCATTTTACATTCAAATTGTATGTCTTGGAGTCATGTGGAAGACTGACATACCAACCTGGGGACATGCTGTGGTTTCATCTGTTGTAGTAGCTGAAGTCTGTGTGGACTAATTTAAAATAACTTGGCAGTCAGAGACAGTGACCCTTCTATGTTTGCATGATTGAATTAGCCTGAATGCATCCTGTGGATTGGATTCCCTGATCCACAGGGAATGGTCGGGTTGGCAGAAAGGGTCAGAGGATTTCAGAAAGCTGTAGTAATCATATTTTGCACTTAACTAGTCTTCCTTCCCCTCCCCTTTAAAAAAATGACAGAAGGAGGGCACTTACTCCCTTTTTTTGTTTTTCTTCTATATAGGAGATGCACCGGAGATTTGAGAATGCTCCTGACTCAGCCAAAACAAAAGCTCTGCAAACTGTTATTGAAATGAAGGTGAGACTCTAATAAAGAATCTTGAGTCAGTTTACATTTTTAAATCACTGTTTTTACCTTTTATGTGTGAGTTTCAGAAAATGGTATGCAATAAAATCTCACTCGTTTTCTAAATATAGAGAGGAAATAGTAAGACAATGAAAATTATATTTTAAAAGAACTTCAATTAAATTTTCTTTCAATTGTAGACTGTAACTCAAATTGAGCTAAAGTTATCCAGAATTTCTTTAAATCAGCTGTTCACAAACATTTTTGTCTCAGGACCCCTTTATTCTCTTTCAGTGATAGGCTCACTTCATTCAATTTTCAAGGAAATTAAAAAAAAATTTTTTTTTTCCAAGGAAACGGCTGCCGAATATTGAGTCTGAGAAACCATAGTTTGTCTCTCAGTTTTTCTTTCAGGCAAAAATAGTGTTCTATGAAAAAAGTAGCTAATTCAGTTCACAACTCAAAGCTGCACAGATATGCTTCTCCTAGGGATGACCACTCTACTCCAGCAGAAATGCTTCGTGCCTGGTTCCCATTTCTTTACTGAGAATATTAAGAAGATGTGTATTCAAGGACTAAGAATTATTAAAATAATTTTTACTGCTTTACCAAGAACATTCTTAGGTAAAGCAGATTGTGAAATATATTTTATTTATTTTTTCCTGTGAGTGTCTGAACAGGGATGAATATAGCAATTACTAGTATGATATAGTGCTACTGCCTTGAGTTGTGCTGAGGCCTAGCAGTTTTGCCCACTGTTGCTTTTAAACCTTTAGTGCAAATGTCAACAAAATGGAAAAAGGGGAATAATATCATAGTGGTATTGTTACTATGAAACAGTAATAGAAATAGTCTTCACTATGCAGTCTTCCTGAAAGGGTTTCAGGGAACCCCAGAGGTCCATAGAGCATACTTTGAAAACCCCTACTTTAAGTTAATGAATAGTTACAAATCTTTAGGCTGTATAGAATTGTAATTAAAAGCTTTCCTTATGTAGTTAAACTTCCTGGATTAAAAATCTGGCTTTACTAAATTAATTGTGTGACACAGAACATGTTACCTGACATCTCTGTGCCTCAATTTCTTTATCAATAAAATGGTGATAATATCCATCCTATGGATTGTTTTAATGTTTAAATTAGTTAAAATAGGTAAAACACTTTGAACAGGATCTGGCACATGGTAAATGTTCATTAACTGTTAGCTGCCCCTGTTGCTGCTATTATTAGCTTACTAACATGTTTTTTCTTTTCTTTCTTTCTTTTTTTTTTTTTTTTAAAGACTTATTTATTTATTTATCCCCCCCCCCGGTTGTTTGTTCTCTGTGTCTTTTTGCTGTGTCTTGTTTCTTTGTCCACTTCTGTTGTCCTCAGCGGCACGGGAAGTGTGGGCAGCGCCATTCCTGGGCAGGCTGTACTTTCTTTCACGCTGGGCGGCTCTCCTTACAGGGCGCACTCCTTGCGCGTGGGGCTCCCCTATGTGGGGGACACCCCTGTGTGGCAGGGCACTCCTTGCGCGCATCAGCACTGCGCATGGGCCAGCTCCACACGGGTCAAGGAGGCCCGGGGTTTGAACCGCGGACCTCCCATGTGGTAGACGGATGCCCTAACCACTGGTCCAAGTCCGTTTCCCAACATGTTTTTTCTTTTCTTTTTTTTTTTTTGGTGGTGGATTCTTTTTTTTTTTTTTAATTTTTTAATATTTATTTATTATTATTATTATTTTTTAATTACATTAAAAAAAATATATGAGGTCCCATTCAACCCCACCGCCCCCGCCCCCCACTCCCCCCACAGCAACACTCTCTCCCATCATCGTGATACATCCATTGCACCTGGTAAGTTCATCTCTGAACATCACTGCACCCCATAGTCAATGGTCCACATCATAGCCCAGACTCTCTCACGTTCCATCCAGTGGGCCCTGGGGGGATCTACAGTGTCCCGTAATTGTCCGTGAAGCACTATCCAGGACAACTCCACGTCCCGAAAACGCCTCCACATCTCATCTCTTCCTCCCGTTCCCCACACCCAGCAGCCCCCATGGCTACCGTTCCCACACCCATTCCACATTTTCTCTGTGGACATTGGATTGGTTGTGTCCATTGCACACCTATGTCAAGTGAGGGCTTAGATTCCACATGGGTACTGGATGCACTCTTCCCGCTTCTAGTTGTAGACACTCTAGGCTCCATGTTGTGGTGGTTGACCTTCTTCAACTCCATGTTAGCTGAGTGGAGTAAGTCCAATAAGTCAAAGTGTAGGAGCTGAAGTCTGTTGAGGCTCTGGGCCTGGGTGTCATATTATCAGTCCAGAGATTCAAATCCCCTACATATATCTTAAACGCAGCACCAACTACAATTCCAATAAAGTAGCACCAACATGTTTTTTCTGACTCTCTGTTCCCTCCCCTGCCTTTTTCCTTTTTTATTTCTTGATATTACCTAAAAAGCATGACACCGTGTTTTGCATTGTGAGCCTGAATTCAATATTTGTTGATCAGGGAAGAATGTTTAGTTACTGATATATAACTAATTTTATGTAAATAGATGCTTTCCAAGTACAATTATGAAAATCATTCTCTTAATTTGGATTATTTTATCTTGAAACCTTGTTCATATTGTGTACATTTTCATTCTTACAGGGAAAGGATTGACCAAACAAATTCCAAATTAGCGGATTTGGGGTTTTGTAGTTAGATAATTAGTAGTCTTGAAAATATATTGTAAAGAGCTTTTAGAATGGTTTAATTGCATGTTTTTAACTTTTTCACATTCCCACAAGTTTATTTGTACATTTTATATTCTACTCCCTGTCTCAAAAATTACTCCTTTAAAAAAAAGTTTTTATTGTAATAACATATATACAACGTAAACACAAAAATTGTTCCTTAACTCACCTTTTGACAGAATGGGGCAGTGTAATATTGTCATTTGGTGAAGGATCTATTTTTTAATTTAAAGATTTATTTATCCCCCCTTCCCCCCTCCCATTGTTTGTGTTCACTGTCTGCTCTCTGTGTGTGCTTTTCTTTTTTTGGAGGCACTAGGAACTGAATGCAGGACCTCCCATGTGGGAGGGAGGTGCTCAGTCACTTGAGCCACATTCACTCCCTGTTTGTTGCATCTCCTCATTGTGTCTCTTTGTTGTGACATCTTGTTGTACAAGCCCTTTGTGTCAGCTTTCTGTCTTTTTTTTTTTTAAAGATTTTTATTTATCTCTCTCCCCTTCCCTGCCCCCTCCCCCAGTTGTCTGTTATCTGTGTCCATTTTGCTGCGTATTCTTTATCCACTTCTGTTGTTGTCGGTAGCACGGGAATCTGTGTCTCTTTTTGTTGTGTCATGTTGCTGCGTCAGTTCTCCATGTGAGCGGCGCCATTCCTGGGCAGGCTGCACTTTCTTTCGCGCTGGGTGGCTCTCCTTACGGGGCGCACTCCTTGTGCGTGGGGCTCCCCTATGCGGGGGACACCCCTGTGTGGCATGGCACTCCTTGCGCACATCAGTACTGTGCGTAGGCCAGCTCCACACAGGTCAAGGAGGCCCGGGGTTTGAACCACAGACCTCCCATATGGTAGACGGATGCTCTAACCACTGGGGCAAGTCCGCTTCCGAGCTTGTTGTCTTGTTTGTCTTCTTCAGGAGGCACCGGGAACCAAGCTCAGGACATCTCATGTGGTAGATGGTCGTCTAACTGCTTGAGCCACATCTGCTCCCCAGCAGTGGATCTGTTTTAAGTTGCTAACCTTTGGCCATTCTGCTAAGAAGCAGGACGTTCTTGGTGGACCAATGGGTGTATATTATTCTAAAATCAGAACTGACATAGCCCTGAAATAGCTCAGTTGCCGAGAGAATGGCATGAACTTGAGAGTGAGTCTCTGGGGGAAATGGGAAAGGAAGATGATTGATAGACACTAAAAGAGCCCAACTATCTGCAAGGTGATGCAACTTGCTTTTCTTCCTTCTCTTCCCTTGGTCCCCCTTCTCCCTTTCTTTCTTTTTGCCCTTTCTGTTTTCTTGCCTTTTTTTCCTTTTTACTTCTTTTCTTTTTCCTCTAGCAGTGGAAGAGCAGAGAATTATTGTGCTCTAGGATTAGAGTTTTGCTGTGTAGATATAGCAGAATGATGTTAATGTATTGAGGGAAATGAATGTAGACTGGATATGGAAGGAATATAAATCAGAATTGACTGATATTGGGAGAAAATGTAAAAATTAAAGAAGTAGAGATCTCAGTGAGAGTGAAGAACAGGAAATAATGAGAGTATGATAGACCTGGAAAGACCCCTGGGTGATATTAGAATCCAGAGTGTGAGCCTGTAAACTGGATAGCTAAAATGGACTGGAGGATGATTTCATTGGAATTAAGGAGATAAAGAAACTGTGCCATTGAAATCCTAGGATGATGGCAAGAGTGGCTAATGAAGGGAAGATTATGAGCCAGATGTCAGACTTCATAAAATTGGCTGGAGTGATTGGGAAGTCCCTAGATGGTTGCAGTGAGAAGGGTAATGTGAAAGTGAGTATGAGTTTTAAATAAAAGGAAAAAATATCATTGAGGAAACAGGAGAACATCAGTACATTCCCCCTGCTTCTTTTTGGAGCTGAAGGATTACCAGTCTTCATTGGAGAGGTTTAGGGAAAATAGATCCTTTGGAGAAGCCAGGTTTTACTTGAAGCAGGGAGACAACCTTTGTGAAAAGGTTAAGGATCTGGGGGAATTTAACAACTAGCTGAGGATTTCAGTAGGTTCAGTGGGATTGGTTAATCAATGGTGGGAGAGCCAGGGTTGGGAAATTGATGGGCCGTCAGGTGATAAGTATTTGAGTTATTTACCTATTATTAATAGTAATTCTAGGAGTAAGAAGCCTGGTTGGAGGGACTTTCCTCAAATAAACACAGCCTGGATAGAGATGGATTTGTTGCTGTAACTAGCTTAGTGTATCAGGTATTAATATTCTGGCCTGATTTCATAGAGTAGCCTGGTAGGTTCCATTTCTGAACAGTAAGTGCCTGCCTCCTGTTTTTCAGAGCTGCATTCATGGGTCCTTTTAGGGGAGAACTTTATGGGTGCATGTTTCAGTAGTAGAGCTGCTGATCTGGGCAAGAACTGCCTCTCTTTTTCTCTGTATTGGGGTGAGGGAAATGATAATACTTAGGTAAGGACTTTGGGGTAGAGGCTATCTTGTGATGTGCGGAGCTGGAGTTGTAATGAGTGCTTTTTTTCTTAGCTGGGGCTATCTGTATTATCTTGTGTGGCGCACCAGTGTTGCTAGAAGTATACTTCCTTTTTCAGCTGCCCCTCCCCCTTTTTTTAGAGCTCTACATGTATTTTTATTTATTTATTTATTTATATTTATTGAAGTATATCACACTTTCAGCACCATTTATTGAATGGATTGTTCTGCCAGAGCTGTGTGAGTTTGACAGGCTAGTCAAAAATCACTTGACGATACCTGTGAGGGTCTGTTTCTGAACCATAAATTTAGTTCCATTGGTCTATTGTGTCTGTCTTTAGTCTGGTACCATGAAGTTTTTACCATTATATGTAGGTATTATGATTAAAGTCTGGAGATGAGGGTTCACTTTTCCTTTTTATGATGTTTCTGGCTTCAGGACTCCCTACCCTTCCAAATAAATTTTATGATCATGTTTTCAATTTTTTCTTTAATGCTGGAATTTTTATTGGGATTGCATTAAATCTGTATATAAATTTGAGTAAAATTGACATTTTAATGATATTTAGTCTTCCAATCCATGAGCATGGAATGTTCTTCTGTTATTTAGGGCTTTTTTGACTTGTTTTAACTTTGAGTTGCAGTTTTCTGAATACAAGTGCCTTACATCATTGGTTAAGTTTATTCCTGACTATTTGAGTTTTATCTGTCATATTTTATTTTCACCACTCTTTTGACACTTTTAGTTACTTTTATTGATATAATCTTCGTTTCTAGACTTTCTCCTGTCTTTTCTTTCAGGCTCTAGCATACCCTTTAGTATTTCTCTTGCTTAGAAATTCTCTTAGTTTCTGTTTATCTGTGAATATTCTAAACTCGCCCTCATTTTTGAAAGACTTGCTGGATATAAGATTCTTACCTGGAAGTTCTCTTGTAGTATCTTAAATAGATCAGACCACTGTCTTCTTATCTCCATGGTTTCAGGTGAAAAATCAGTACTTAATCTTACTGGATATCCCTTATATATTATGCATTGCTTTTCTCTTGCTGCTCTCAGAATTCTCTCTTTGTCTTTGGCATTTGACATGCTGATGAGTATGTGTCTTGGAGTTAGTCTATTTTTATTTTTTTGAATGATTTTTTCGTTGTGCTTCTTGGACAGGGATATCTATGTCCTTCAGTAGGGTTGGGAAATTTTCTACTGTTATTTCTTCAAATATTTCTTTTGCCCTTTTACCCTTCTCTTCTCCCTGGACACCCATGACACAGATGTTTGCACACCTTTTGCTGTCATTTAGTTCCGAGACCTTGTTCAATTTTTTCCATTCTATTCTTTATCTGTTCTTTTGTATGTTCACTTTCAGAGACAATTTCTTCAAGCTCATCAATCCTTTCTTCTCCTTCCTCAAATCTGCTACTATATGATTCCAATTTTTAAAAATTTCATTTATTGCACCTTTCATTCCCATAGGATCTGCCATTTTTCTATGTATGCTTTCAAATTTTTCCTTGTGCTCATCCAATGTCTTAATATCCTTAATCTCCTTAGCCATCTCATTGAATTTATTTAGAAGATTTTTTGGAACATCTGTGATTAGTTGTCTCAACTCCTTTATGTCATCTGGAAGCTTATCTTGTTCGTTTAACTTGGCCTAAGGTTCCTGTTTCTTGGTGTGGATTGTAATTTTTTGTTGGTGTCTTTGCATCTGGCTTAGTAGAGTATTTTTTCTGGGTGCAGTTTTTCTCTTTAGTTTAGGGTTTCATATCCTTTCTACCTTGGTTGATTGTACAGTAGGAGCCAAGCATGTAGTTGGTGCTGTAAGCTGTGGAGGCTCAAGCTGCCCTCATTGTGCCACCCAATGAATCTTCTTCTAACTTTCTCCTTTGCCAGGGATAGGGACAGAGTCATAGTTGTGTGGAATAATCCAAGTCGTGCAGGTCTAGACTGAAGTTGCCCAGAGAGACTGATGAAGTTTCTCGGCCCTTCCTGCCCTGCCTGGAGTGGGGGAGGAGCTGCAGGTGTGGGCTGCAATCTATGCAGTGCAGTCTAAGATGACCGCAGTTGCCCTGGTAGACTTCTGATTTTCAGTCTATGCCAGCCAGAGTTACCTGCAGTTACCCCTATAGCGTGGTGCAGGGCTCCTCAGTGTCCTCCCTGCCAGAGGCGGGGCTGAATCCTAGGCTAGGGCTGCAGACTGATTTTCATGAAAGAAGCTGGTTCCTGCTGACCCGGAGAGTTTCAGTAAGCTAGCTTCCCCTCAGGCTGCGGGGGAAGTCAGAATGGTGCCACTGGCCTCTTTCTGACTTGGGCTGATTTACACACCCCTGTTCCCATGGTAATATCTTAGCCAGCCAAGTCTCCTAATCAGTAGCCGAAATCCGCAGCCAACTCTCTCCTCCTCCTCTGTTTCTGGGAAATGGAACTTCCAATTCCAGACACAATAGCTCCTGGGGCTGCTTGTGCTGCCGGGGTAGGATAGTCACCGGCCTCCCCAGCTTGGCCAGTAATTTCCCAGAGAGGTTGGCGCAGGTCCCCGCAGCTTCTTCCCTGCTGGAGGTGGCACTGGGGCCTAGGCTAGAGCTGCCATCTATCTGGATGGAAAGAAGCCGGTCCCCACCAGCACTGGGATTTTCAGTCTGCCCCACTCCCCTTGTGCCAGGCATGGAGTTAAGATGGCAGCTTCCGGCCTCTTTCTGACCTGGACAGGCTCAAACTTGAGCTGTTCTCAGGATTATACTGTAGCCCGCTGAATTTACTTTTCAGTAGCTGAAATTGGTGCCCAACCGTCTCTTCCTTCCCCGTTTTTGGGAAGTGGAGCTTTCTATTCCAGCCGCCGAACAGCTCTGGAGGCGGCTTGTGCCTCCAGTGGAGGATGGGCACTGGCCTCCGGGGTGTGGAGCGCTCTACTTAAGAGGCTTCTCTACAGATGGGCAGTCTTCTCCTTCCACTCCTTCAAGGATGTGGCAGGATGTTCTTTTGATCTCCTGAAGCCCCCAAACAGGTGCTTCAGCTAGCTCCAGATAGCCCTGGGTGTTTGCTAACTACCCTGTAGCAGGAGCTGACTCTAGGAGCTCCTTACCCTGCTGCCATCTTGCTGGTTCCTTCTGGCCCCCTTTCTTTACCACCCAGGAGAACTCATATTTCACTTTCTTTTGCAGGTTAGCCATATGCATATACTTAGTATTTTAAAGTCAATATTGAGGAACTACATTTTGATGTTTCCAGAAACACATATAGTAATCTTAAAAGTGATTCTCAGATAGTGCAATTGAAGTAACTTACTTTTCATAGGCCCAGAGATTGCGTCGGGCCCACTAGTTTTAAATGAGTGAATCAAAATCCTGGTTTGGGTTTAGATGTATGTTTTAATTTGGATAGATTTGTAATAGAAAATTTTTGCTGTGGTATTATTAAAGGAAATGCAAGTTTCTGTCCTGAACCTGAAAATAACTAGTTGTAGTTATCCTTCTTGAGTTCTTAAACTCTTTTATCTGCATGCTCTACTAATTAGGATAGCAAGTGAAATCAGTCAAGAAATCTCTGAGGTAAAGTGGCAAAGGAAGTCAACCTCAAAATTGTTTCCCAGAAGAATGAATACTCTGACATTTCAAGTTAAATAAAGCTTAATAATAAAGTTATGCTCTTAAAGGTCTCTTTCTTAGGGAAATAAGTATATGCAGCTATAGATTAAAGGGTAATAGTTCTGTGTAGCAGTTCTTCTGCAATTGATGGCATCTAAAGCAGTCTTAGGAGTAAAGTAGATACTGTGACAAAATCAAGAAATTGAATATTGAAGGATAATCTAGGGTTGATATTTGTGGTAATGTTTACGGTTTACAAAGACAGTGATTTTTAAAAACCTTGAAGTATTTCAAATGTAATTGCTAATGTAATTCATTATTTTTGTTATAAAATTTTCTTTCCCCATCCTGAGATGGCTTGCTTGTCTGTTTGCTTGTTGTTTTTGCTTGTTGTCTGCTTGGTTTTTTTTTGTTTGCTTCGTTGTCTGTTTTCTTCTTCTTTTTTCCCTTTAAGAGGCATGGGGAACTGAACTTTAGAACTTCAGTGTGGGAGGCAGGGCTTAACTGCTTTTGAGGTACTGGGGCTGGGGATTGAACCCAGGACCTTGTATGTGGGAAGCTGGCACTGAACCACTGACTTAAATGGACTCCCCCGAGTTGGTTTTTTTCCTTTATTTTGCTTGTTGTTTGTTTTGGTTATTTTTAGGAGGCACTGGGAACTGAACCTGGGACATCCCATGTGGGAAGTCAGTCACTCAACTGCTTGAGCTACATCCATTCCTCTAAAATTTTTATTATTGTAAATATAGTTATGAACATTTTTGTATAAATCTTTTTTGAGCCCCCAACCCCAATCCTTTCAGGTAGACATATACCTTTTAGGGACCACTGAGTAAAATGATAAAATATTAGACCTAGGAAAGGCTGTGAATTTTAGAATTTTTTTTCACTAAAATTTTATTGACCATCAGTGCAGAGAAACTTTAACCAGTTTTCCATTGCTTCTACTTCTTTAGTAAATTCTCTCAATTTTAATTAAGAGGGCCCATAATCAGAGGAAGAGGTAGAGGAAAAAATCATATTTTAAGATTTCTCTTATATCAAAATGTAAGATTTCTCTTCCTTCTACCCAAAGACCATAAGTGATGTATTTTAGAAGCAAGGCATTAATTGCCAGGTAGCAATTTTTCTGCATATTTGTTTACTTTTTAAAATTTAAAAAAAAAAAAAAAAAGATTTATTTATTTATTTCTCTCCCCTCCCCCCCCGACCCTGGTTGTCTGTTCTCTGTGTCTATTTGCTGCGTCATCTTTGTCCGCTTCTGTTGTTGTCAGCAGCATGGGAATCTGTGTTTCTTTTTGTTGTCATCTTGCTGTGTCAGCTCTCCATGTGGGCGGCACCATTCCTGGGCAGGCTGCACTTTCTTTTACTCTGGGTGGCTCTCCTTATGGGGCGCACTCCTTGTGCGTGGGGCTCCCCTATGCGGGGGACACCCCTGCATGTCAGGGCACTCCTTGCGCGCATCAGCACTGCGCATGGGCCAGCTCCACATGGGTCAAGAAGGCCTGGGATTTGAACCACGGACCTCCCATGTGGTAGGCAGACGTCCTAACCACTGGGCCAAGTCCGCCGCCTACTTTTTAAAAGTTTAACATATTTAAAGAACAGGTTGCTCATCTTCTCTGAGTTTTTGTGAATAATTTAATATCTAAATATTCCATTGTCCTCAGGATTCAAAAATTTCCTCTATGGAACGTGGGCTCCGAGACTTGGAAGAGGAAATCCAGATGCTGAAATCAAATGGGGCTTTGAGTACAGAAGAACGGGAAGAGGAAATGAAGCAAATGGAGGTGTATCGGAGCCATTCTAAATTTATGAAAAATAAGGTAATGGTGTGCTGAATTATTAAAAACAGCTTAAAAAATTGATGAATATTCTTATTTCCTGTTATCAGACTTTAGGGAAGAATACTTACAGAACCATTCTTTCAAATGGAATTTTCCCAGAATTGAATTCAGACATAATTACATTGTATAATTTTCATTGAGAAGAAAATTTCCCATATGAGACTAAGTGTGTATTGCCACAGTTTAACATTTCATATCTGTCAGTACTTCTGGCTGATTAATAGAATTATATTCAATAACTATATTCAATAATTAATAGAATTATATTCAAATGAGTTTTTCTCACACTATAAGACATCAAGTTCTCAGTCTCTTGTCAATTATTTTAAAAGTCAAACCCCTAAGAGGTTGAACCTTTTCCCTGCCTTTTTTCTGACATGAGTTCAATAATACCATGTTTTCCCTTCACATACAGATCCACAAAGGGAAGTCCTTTACTCTCTCCCTTGGGGAAGAACCATTTGCTGTTAGATGTATTGCTTCCCACTTGCCTTTTGGGTACAGCAAGATAGGTACTACTGAGGCACAGCAGTCTGTGTTTATAAAACTTAGACACATAGTTTTGGAACTTCTATAGTTCCAAAGTCATTTAGTTTGAGTCTATAAACCATCTAGGCATCTGTGAGTTCTTCTTCCAGTTTAGAAGTAAAAAATTCACACACCCCAACACTTTATTAGCTTGTACCCCCTCTCCCCAATTTGAGAACAAAATATACTGCAATTTAATCTCTACACTTATGCATTCCATTTGTGGTGAATACATTCCTGTCCATTTAAAAGTCCTATGAAAATAGAGAATTCATCTAGGACCCTTTGAAGAGGGAAGTAGGGTAACAGGTTTAATTGTGTTATATCAGTTATTATTTCTAGTTACCACTCTGACTCAACAGCTGATATATTATGAAAACCTGAGTTGATATGTAAGTGAAAAAGAATAACAATGTCGTGACAGGTAGAGCAACTGAAGGAGGAACTAAATTCCAAAGAGGCTCAAGGGGAGGAGCTGAAAAAGAGAGCGGCTGGTCTTCAGGCTGAGGTCTTTGCCGTAAGATTTATTTCTTTGTGTGCAGTGATCCCACAGTGGGACCCTGCCAGCTCTCGCTTCTGGGTGGCTTACACTTTCCTCCTCTGTGGTTGGCAGCTTTTCCCAATACTAGCACTAACCAGCCTGCTCTGCTCTTTAACCGACTCTTGTTCACCAGTTTGATCCATATGTCACTTTGTGTGTATTGAGCCCTCACTTGTTCTGGAAGCCCTATATTTTGTTTTTTATTGTTGCTTTTGTCATTCTGTAGATGGTATCAACTTCAAACCTTGTTTTTTCCTTAATCCTTTTTTTTTGTTTTTGATTTATGTGAATGACAATCTTTTTTCTTCTTAGGTACGAGAATAGGCAGATATTCTTAGTCCATCACATCGTGTTTATTTGAATTTGAAATTCTTGAATAAAGTGTTCTATCTTCCTGTGTAGGCATTATCTTTAAATTTCCATTAGATGATTTTGCTACAAATGTTGCTTTCTTTAGAACAGATGTATAGAAAGTGATTACCTTATTTAGAATTACTGAATAAATTAAAATCAGCTTGAGAGTTAAACTAAGTCTCTAAATTTAGGTTACAACTTCATTCTTTTGTCTTATGAACAAGCATTTTATACCTGCTAAATTGATATATTATCAATCCCAATTTTATAGATTGGGAAATTTAGGTAACAGAATGGTACCTGGGAAAATGCTAGTCAGGGACAGATTATATAATCTGGATTCAGAATTTGTGCCTGTAAGTTCTTCACTATACTGGCCTATCCTAGGACATATGTGTATCTGTCAAAGTGTCAGGGAAAACTGCTTATGACTAAATGAAACATTCTTAAAAAATCATGCTAATTTGGTGCTTTTGCTATTTTTGGGCCATTTTATAGTATAGATAAAAAGTGAAATATTTTGTCTAAAAGGGTCTAATTTGGTTTATGGTAACCACGTATTATCTGGAAGAGAAGTTGATCTACAACTTTATTTTTCTCTTAGCTATTATTATTTATTTCTGTGTTGTATCATACGATAGGCTAAGCCCATTCCATAACATTATTTTATTTAATCCCTAAAAATACAATGACATTTGGTATAATTTCTCTATATTTCAGATTAGGAAACCAAGCCTTAGAAAAGTAAAGTAATTGCTTAAAGAAGTATGACTGCCTTGGTCTCCTGTGTGATTGACTGTAAACCTTGTGCTCTGAACCTCTATATTACATTTGCTTCCCATTTGTAATATTCTCTTCCTTTTCTCAGCCATTAAAGTCAATTTTATTGACTTTATTTGAAGATTATTTAATAATGCAGATGATCAGAAAACCAAGATTTTATATTTATATTTAATTGCATGGTTGGAGGAGCTAGAAATTTGAGTAATCTTTTAGGTCATAGTCATAGTTCTTTAGCTGGAGAAATAGTAACACATTAAGCATTTCTCCTACAAGTATGTGTTTTATTGCAGTCTTTTGTGTTAGGGGTAGAATAATAATGTGACCTTTTTTTTAATTGGTAAAGTATATGAAAGACTCCACACCATCACAGTGTATGTTTACTCCTGGATGCATATCTATTTTACAAGATGAAAATAGCAGCCATTCACAAAATCTTCCACTGATGTTCTTAGTGTCCTCAAGTACTTCTCATACAATAAACATAAGGAAAAATTTGGTGAATGAATAGCTATGTTTGTAAATAGAGAAAAAATTAGATTCTTAAAGAATGAACTTTTCTTCTTTATTTATATCACATACTTTTATCCATTTAATTGGTATGACAAGTTTTTGGAGATAGAATTTTGTGGGTGGAATCTTTTTTTGGCTCATTACCCATAACTCATCAAAATTACAAGAATTTTAAAGCACATGTTTATAATGCCTTACAACACTAAAATAAATTTTTTTTAAATTTTATTGTTTTTATTTTTTAGGAGGCACTGGGAACCAAACCCGGTACCTCCCATGTGGGAAGCAGAGGCACTCAACCACTTGAGCCACATCTGCTCCTCTAACATAGTTTTTAGAGTAGGAATTTTGTGTAAAATTTGTTTGAGAATGAAGAAAAATCTTATTGAAAAATAAAAAAAAAAATCACAGTAGCAGTGTCATTCAGATTTACTTTAAATAGCAATATTAGGAGGTTTATTTCTTTTGGTGTTATATCTACACTAAACCTACATTTGATCCATAATATCTCATTCTCATATAATTGAATTGGGATATCCTGTCTCCTCCATTCTTCTTTAAATTTTTAAATTAAAAAATATTTTTTTAGTTAGCGGGCTGAGGATTGAACTTGGGACCTTGTATGTGGGAAGCTGGTGCTCAACCACTGAGCCACATTAGCTCCCCTGAGCTGGTTTTGGGTTTTGTTTGTTTTGCTTGTTTTTTTGTTTTGTTTTGTTTTGTTTTGTTTTGTTTTGTTTTGTTTAGGAGGCATTTGAAACCAAACCTGGGACCTCCCATGTGGGAAGGAAGTACTCAATTGCTTGAGCCACATCTACTCCCTGCTCTATTCCTTTTTTAAGGGGTTTCAGAAAATATTTAGCTGACACATAAAATGAAAACTGGAGATTTCCCTGTTTGTTGAATATGCTTAGTTTTTCTTTTTTCTTTTTTTTTTTTTGAGGAGCCACATTATCTAAATCTGAGTTATAAAATTAATGCTGTGTTTAGTATCATGATTTAAGACTTAGAGCTGGTAAAGATCCAGACAAGTGGTGATTGTTTCATTTCTCCTTTCCTTATAGTGTTTTATTTTCTTCTCTAGATTGGTCAGGTAAAGCAGGAATTGTCCAGAAAGGACACAGAACTACTAGCCCTACAGACAAAGCTGGAAACACTCACGAACCAGTTCTCAGATAGTAAGCAACACATTGAAGTGCTGAAGGAGTCCTTGACTGCGAAGGAACAAAGGGCTGCCATCCTACAGACTGAGGTAAAAGAATTCTGGGATTTGTTTCCTTGGCATCTTTTCATATGTGTTATATGTATAGAGCTGGAAAATATGGATAATTTTAGGATAAAGTCTTTAACAGTGTATTTAGTTACTGTACTAAAATATAGCTATCTTATCTCAGTTCTTAAATCTAACAAATTAAAACTTGTACAGTTTATTTACACTTTTAATACTTTGTGCTTTTACTAGGTCTGTACTTTAAATATACTCTAACATTATTAAAATGAAAAGATAGTTGTAAAAAAGAAATCATTGATTTAGAAGCTTAGTTTTCATTCATGGTAAATCTTCTAGTCATGAATGGCAGTGAGCTTTGTTACCCTTGTATTTGGATTGTGTTTAAGTGTTCTTAATTTTTTATTTTATTTATAACTTTACGTAGGCAAACTGTGGGATCTAGAGATGTTCTAGATAGATCTAGTTCTGAACAACAGATCATTAGACAATGTAATTGCTTCATATCCTGTTTGAAAAGAGTATTTTTAGAAATCTTATCTAACCTGTTGGCCTTGACTTCAGATAGGAATACACTAAATAATCCCAGACAGATGAGAATCTATCATAATTTCAATGATCAAAGAGAAGGAATTCATGATGCTGTTTGAATTTACTGTCTTAATATAAATATTTTTGGAAGAACTCAGTGAAATATGAAAGGTAGGAATAGGTAAGAAGCTCAGCTTAATAGAAAAAAATGCAGCACAACATATGAATTCGTTTTTTTATTTCACTTTCCCACCATCTTCCCTTCTCTTCTCCCTCTTTTCTGGTTCAGAGTTGGATTATGTAATAATAATGAAATAATTTATAGATAAATAATGACATAGTTTGATGGAAAAAAGAAATGAATTGGAGAAAGAATGACTAAAAGCATAGAAGATCAGAACATTCAAGTGAAGATGAGTGGGGAAAGGACAAATTTATTTCATATGATGTTTTATTTTTGTACTGTTTGGGGCTTTGTTGAAAATAAACAGATTTGGATGACATATTCGTAATTTTTCATGCATTTTGGCAAAGGAACCTGTATTCTTTCCATTTTAATCATGTATCATTTTATCATGGTCCCTGTTCCATTCTTCCTCACAGGGATATTTTCATAAAATCATGAGATACAGTAGTAGGTAGGCCCCAGCTCTAGAGTCATAATTACTGAGTTCGAAGTTTAGTTTTACCACATACTAAGAGTTGTGTGATCTTGGGCATATTTAACCTCATTATATCTCACTTTCTATATATGTAGGATGATTGCCTACTTCATTCATAAAGTCATGTGATTTAAACTAGTTTATTTATGTCTACTTCCTGGCATATAGTAAGGCCTTTGTAAATTAATCATTGTTATCATCTTTTTTTTTTAAATAAATTTTAAATTTTGGAATAATTTTAGATTTACAGAAAAGTTGCAAGCATAGTAAAGGGAGTTTATGTATAGTATACCCATCCTTCAGGTTCCCCAACTGAATTATATTGCCATGGATAGTACATTTGTCAAACATAAGAAACTGACATTTCTATATATCGGCTAACCCTCAGACTTTATTTGGGTTTCACTAGTATGTCCATTGATGTCCTCTTTCAGGATCTAGTCCGTGTCTCAAATTGCATTTAGTTGTCATTTCTTCCCAATCTCTTCTAATCTGTTGAGTTTCTCAATCTTTCCTTTAAATATCTCCTAATCTAGGTTTATCTGATGTTTTTTTCTTTATTAGATTGAGCTTATTTTATGGGTTTTGAAAAAGAATAACACAGATGTGAAGTGCCCTTTTTTTTTTTAATTTTTAATTTTTTAAAAATATTACATTAAAAAAATATGAGGTCCCATTCAACCCCACCGCCCCCACCCCACCACTCCCCCCACAGCAACACTCTCTCCCATCATCATGACACATCCATTGCATTTGGTAGGTATATCTCTGGGCATCGCTGCACCTCATGGTCAGTGGTCCACATCATAGCCCACACTCTCCCACGTTCCATCCAGTGGGCCCTGGGAGGATCTACAATGTCCCGTAGTTGTCCGTGAAGCACCACCCAGGACAACTCCAAGTCCCGAAAACGCCTCCACATCTCATCTCTTCCTCCCATTCCCCGCACCCAGCAGCCACCATGGCCACTTTTCCCACACCAATGCCACATTTTCTCTGTGGACCTTGGATTGGTTGTGTCCATTGCACTTCTATGTCAAGAGGAGGCTTAGATTCCACATGGATACTGGATGCAATCCTCCTGCTTTCGGTTGTAGGCACTCTAGGCTCCGTGGTGTGGTGGTTGACATTTTTCAACTCCATGTTAGCTGAGTGGGGTAAGTCCAATAAATCAGAGTGTAGGAGTTGAAGTCTGTTGAGTCTCAGGGCCTGGCTATCATATTATCAGTCCAGAGATTCAAGTCCCCTAGATATATCTTAAACCCCAGCACCAACTACAGTTCCAGTAAAGTAGTATGAAAGTCTTGTGAAAAGAGATCCCATCTGTGTTGAAGTGCCCTTATAACATCCTATCAAAGGATACCTGTGACCCATATGACATCACTGAAGATAACCATCATCATTTGATTAAGTTAATGTTTGCAAGGTTTCTGTGCTGTGACATTACCATTTTCACCTTCCCCTACCTTTTCTATTTTTTGGAAATAAGTTTAGCCCACCTTTAATGGAGTTGGTAGAAATTAAGATTCACCTTTTGGAAGGAGTAGTATCTACATATATTAATTTGGAATTCTTCTGTAAGGAAGATTGTTTCTTCTCCCCCATATGCTTATATTCAGTTATTTATATTAGTATGGACTCCGGTGTATTTATTTGTTTATTTATTTTTACAAATCAGTTTTATTGATACATATTAATAAAGCTTACAGTTCATTGTAAGTGTACAAGCATTGGTATCTGGTATAATCACATAGTTGTGCATTCATCATTTCAATCCTTATTAGAGCATTTTCATTATTTCAATATTAGTAGTAATAATAAACAAAAACAAGACTAACAAACAAGAAAATTCTTTACCTCTCAATCTCTGTTTCCCCTGCTGTACATAGCTATAATTCTTGTAATAAAATTAGCCTATATGTATAAACTGTTAAGATGGTATAGGTGAACATAGTTTTCTCTTTCATTGGCATTTACTTTATTTAGAAGATCTGGTCTTTCAAATTTTTATCAAGCCAAATTTCAGTTTTTTCAGGGGATTATAAAATAGAGTCATCCGAAAAATGTTACCTGTGAAGTTATTAATTTATGGTTTATTAATAAGAGATTTCACTTCAGTAACTTGGGTATATGCAGTACTACAAAAACGTCAGAAGAGGGTGCCAGTGTTTCAGAGGTGAGCTTTGGATGGAGGTGGCAGGTGTGTGGACCAGAGAACCAAGCAGTTGGTTAATGATAATGCAAACATTTAAAAGCTTGTCACAGTCTAATAAATGACTTCTTCCCCTAGGCAATCCATCCTTCTCTTTGTACCCCTCCCAAATAATATTCTTAATAGCTAGGTCTCATACAGATGGTGTGTGATTGGTTTCTTATACCATAGAGAATTAAAGACTGTATTTGTGGTCACTCCTGAATGGTTTTTGTTTTTAGCCGTTGTGGGACTAACTGAATCTCAGTGATTACCCTTTTAAGTTACTGTTCAACTGTTCTGCTATAACTACTTCATCTGAAAAGATAACATTTTAAAAGCTAAACTTCCTTTTGAGTGTGGGATGATTATATAAAAGAATAAATCTGAGCTTTATGGGTTTAAAGGAGATATATATAAAAGTTTTAGAATTGAATGACAGTATAAGCACTGTGTATCAAAAGCTGTGAAACAGAAAGTTAAAAAAAAGGATCTGTGGGATATAACTAAAGTAGAATTTAGAAAGAAATATGTAGTTTCAGCAAATGAATTAAACCCAAAGAAACAATAAGATAAAAAATAATAAATATAAGGGTAAAAATCAATAAATTAGAAGATAAGACAAAACAAAACCAATAATTATTTGAAAAAGTAATAAAGTGGGAACATCTCTTAGAGAATGATAAAGAAGTAACTACTAGTACCACAGAGTTTGAAAAATTTAATAAAGGATATAAATAATTTTATTCTAATAAGCTTAAACATAAAACAAAAAGGTAATTAAATAAAATATTAGAGAATATTTTGTTTAGGGCCTCTTAGAAAATTGAAACAAACTTTTAGAAAATTTAATTAATTTAAATCCAACAAAGAACACCATTGATGAAGTTAACGAATGAATGATTGGGAGAAGATATTTTCAATGCTACCCAAAATAATAAGAGATTGAGATATTGAATTAAAAAATGCATGCTTGCAAATCAATAAGAAAGAGATAGAGACTAGCAGAAGGGAGGGAAAGATTTGAATAGGCGCTGAAACAAGGAAAACTACATGGTTAACAAATATACTTGTAAAATGAGAAATGAAAACTTAAAAGACAATGAAATACTATATTCTATTCCTCAAAATAGAATAAAAATTAGAAAATGAGATAACACTTAGGACATCTGAGGATTTGGGCAAATAGGAACACAAATGGCATAGTGTGTACTATTAATCCCTTTCCTGAGTATATTCCCCAGGGAAACTTTCTCATTGGTCTACAAGAGGACATATATGAGGATGTTCATGATAATGTTGTTTGTGGGAGCAGGGAATTGGAGGCAGCCTAAGTATTCATTATGAGAAGGTTAGATAAATAAAATTTAGTCAATATGTACCCTGAAGTACTATGCAAAAATCAAAAGCAATACATGGCATCATGGATAGGTACATCTAAAAAGTGAGAAGCAGGATGAAGTCTGTAGCATAGTAGCATTCATATAAATGCCAAGAAAATCTGTATATAAATTATCCTTTATTTCTAAGACACATGTGTATTCAAGAACATATATTAAACATATTAGAATGACTGCCTTTTGAGAGGGGAGTGGGTATGGGGATTGGGCATGATGGAAAAATAATAAAATAAAATGAGTTGAACTTCTTGTGGATCGATGATAGTTTTAAATGAATTGAGAAATGTGAGTGTATTAGTCAGCCAAAGGGATGTACCAGAAATCTATTGGACTTTGTAAGGGTATTTATTTGGGGGTAGGAGCTTGCAGTTACCAGGCCATAGAGCATAAGCTACTTCTCTCACCAGTCTTTTGCCACATGTTGAAGCAAGATGGCTGCCAACGTCTGCCAGGGTTCCAACTTTCTATGTTCCTCTCTTCCTAGGTCTTGCTTCTTTCCAGACTCAGGGTTCCTCTCTTCTCAGGGCTTGCTTCTCTCTGGGCTCCGAGTCCTCTCTTCCCGGGGCCTGCTTTTCTTTCCTCACAACCAAGCTTCTCTGTGTGCTTACTTCCCGGGGCTGCGACTCAAGACTCCAGCATCAAAACTCCAACAACAAAACTCCAACATCAAAAGCTCCAATTCTGTCCTTTGCCATGTCTTTTATCTGGGAGTCCTCACCTACCAAAGGGTGGGGACTCACTGCCCTACTGACATGGCCCAATCAAAGCCCTAATCATAATTTAATCTTGCCCAGGTACAAACCAGTTTACACACATAATCCAATATCTATTTTTGGAATTCACATGTAATTTGGTTCTTCAAGTTGATGAACGTGTGGAAGCAGTAATTCTGACTGACAACTCTGAGGGTCAGATGGATGTAGTATCTATTATCACATTAATTTCAGAGTTGATTTGGCTGATGTCCATTACCTTTTTTATTCCTTCAAACACTGAGGATCTGGCAACAAAAACCCTACAATAGGGTTGTTCTGAGGGGTTGTTATTTTTGGGAACCAAAAAGGGTTGAATTTTAATGATGATAGTGTATTCAGATTTATGAACAATGTTTTTACCAATTCTGCCCAGATTAACCCTCAGCTTTCTTTTCTCTAGCTTCATTCTGTTTTCTGATGACCAATATTCTAGTTAACTTCATGAGTTTACACATAGTATTTAGTTCATAATAGCGCAATCATACCATATTTATCCTTTTGTTACTAGCTTGCTTCATTCTACGTAACGTCCTCCAGGTTCATTCATGTTGTCATATGCTTCACAATTTCATTTCTTACAGCTGCATAATATTCCATTGAATATATAAACCGGAATTTAGTTATCCATTCATTGATTGAGGGACACCTGGGTTGTTTTCATCTTTTGGCAATTGAGAATAATGCCACTGTAAACATCATTGTGCAGATGTCTATTCGTGTCACTGGTCTCAGTTCTTCTGGGATATGCCTAGTAGTGGTATTGCCAGGTCACGCGGCAAATCAGTATTCCACTTTCTTAGGAACTGCCAAACACTCCTCGACAGGGGCTGTACCATTCATTCTACATTCCCACCAGTAGTGAATAAGCATTCCTCTCTCTCCATATACTATATAACACTTGTAGTTTTCTGTCTTTTTAATAGTGGCCATTCTAATAAGTGTGATATCTTATTGTATCTCTGATTTACAGTTCCCTAATTGCTAGTGAAGTTGAACTTTTTTTTTTTTTTTTTTTGCCATTTATATTTCCTGTTTGGACAAATGTGGATTCAAGTCTTTTGGCCATTTTTAAAATTGGGTCGTTTATGTTTTTATTATTGAATTGTAGCTTCTTTTTATATATCATGGATACTAAACTCTTATCAGATATGTGATTTCCAAATAATATTTCCTATTGAGTCGTCTTTTCACCCTTTTGACTGAGGACTTTGACGTGTAAAAGTATCTATTTTTTTCTTAGGCTGCTCATGCTTTGGGTATAAGATCCAAGAAATCTACCGCAAGATCTTGGAGATGTTTCCCTACATTTTCTTGTAGTAGTTTTATGGCCTTGCTTTTATTTTTAGGTCTTT